>NC_069391.1:18190000-18936250 GCF_027475565.1 Acinonyx jubatus
GGAATGGATAGTCACGTGTGGGCTCCTGGCAGTGCACAGACTCTGGGGATGCTTGTAGGCACATCAACTTACCCCCACCCCACCCACAGTCTAAGCCCACACTGGCTACAAAGAGTCAATCTGGCCACAGGAAGAATTTGTTTCCTCCTAGAGTTGGCTTTCTAAAAGTTAGCTCTCTAACGGAACTGTCCTTCTCTGGGTGGGCTGGCATGGGGGAGTGGGAAGAGTTTCAGGTAGAGGAAGGAAGGAAGGAAGGAAGGAAGGGAGGAAGGAAGGAAGGAAGGGAGGGAAGGAAGAAGGAAGGAAAGAAGAAGGAAGGAAGGAAGGAAGGAAGGAAGGAAGGAAGGAAGGAAGGAGAAAAGAAAGAGGAAAGGAAGGAGGGAAGGAGGGAGGGAGGAAGGAAAGAGGGAAGGAGGGAGGGGGGAAGGAAGGAAGAAAGAAGGGAGGGAGGAAAGAAGAAAGGGAGGGAGGAAGGAAAAAGGAGGGAGGGAGGAAAGAAAAAAGGAAGGAGGGAGGGAAGGAAGGAGGGAAGGAGGGAGGTAGGAAGGAAAGAGGAAGGGAAGGAGGGAGGGAGGAAGGAAAGAGGGAAGGAGGAAGGGGGGAGGAAGGAAGAAAGGAGGGAGGGAGGAAGGTAGAAAGGAGGGAGGGAGGAAGGAAAAAAGGAGGGAGGGAAGGACAGAGGGAAGGAAGGCGGTAGGAAGGAAAGAGGAAAGGAAGGAGGGAAGGAAGGAAGGAGGGAGGGAGGGAAGGAAGGAGGGGGGTGGGAAAGAGGGAGGAAAGCAAGGAGGTAGCAAGGAAAGAGGAAAGGAAGGAAGGAAGGAGGGAGGGAGGGAAGACGGAAGGAGGGAGGAAGCAAAGAGGGAGGGAGGGGGGAAGGAGGGAGGAAGGAAGGAAAGAAAGAGGGAGGGAAGGAGGGAAGGAAGGAAGGAGATAGGAAGGAAAGAGGAAAGGAAGGAGGAAAGGAGGGAAGCAGGGAGGGAGGAAGGAAAGACGGAGGGAGGGAAGGAAGTGACACATGAAGGGAAGGGAAGGGAAAGGGGAGAGGAAGAGAGTACTAATTGTATAAGCACATGGCTCACTGAATTTTGTAATAAACTGTTCAATTTCTGTTTAGAACCACAGGATAGATAGATAGATAGCATGTGTGTGTGTGTCAGACACACAGGAGCCTCGATCCATGGTGTGGCTTTCCTCACTGAAGAAGCCTCTTAACCCACTCACCACCATCACGACGCGCCCCCGTTGTCCCCCCTCCCCCTAGGTGTGGAGCTGGGCTTGGGCTAGAATCCCTCAACTGGACCTCTCATTTGAAAGCTGATCCTGTTTCCTTGGGCCTCTGAATTTATTCCGAGTGCTGCACCGGGACTGGAGACCCTTGAATCTAGGTCAGAACACCCGCCCGAATGGATTTTGCTGTGGTGACGCTTCTCCCAGGGCAGCCCACTAGATATCATGCAGCTCTCGGGAGAAGAGAAGGAAAATGAGGAGGGAGAGGGTGGGAGAGGAGGCAGAGTGGGCGGAGAGGGAGGGGAGACAGCAAGAAAGAGAATCCGTGGGGTGGGGACGAGGGAGGGGTGGAGGGCTGGAGGCCAGGAGGCCAGAACAGCCCCTTTCACTACCTGGGAACCAGCTGAGAGTCAGCGGGCCGCTTCTCCTAGAGCCAGCTGAACTGTGTGCTATAAAAAGTGATGCTATTTACCTTGGTGTTCTGAGAATGGAGAAAAACATCCCACGGTTTTTTACAGTTGTTGCTTATTTCTCTTTTCTTCCCTCTCAGTTTGTTTGTTTTCAGGCACATTTATGCGGTCCTGGCTATTTGGGTAAATGCCTCTTCAGCTCTCCAGGGGCAGCTGCCTCCTTCTCCGACCCCTCTTGCCCCCTCAGAGCACTCGGGTGAGGGGTGGGGGGGTGTCCCAGCACCCCCGGCCTTGGCACTGGGGGCTCCGCCCATCTTAGCCAGGTCCGCGCGCAGGGCTGAGCCGCTGAGACCCTCAGAGCCCCAGCTCGCTCACGTCCCGCGGTTCTTGTCACGAAACGCTCACACATGAGCATTCCTGACAAGTCCTCTCGTCTCCTAGATGTGCTTGGCTCTGTTGAGCGCTTGGCTCTGGTGGCTTTTCGGGGCACACGAAGCAGGATTTTGCCTCCTACTGCCTGGACCGCCTTGACTCACCCTCTCTGTCCATACCTCGCAGGACAAGTGTGATAACGAAATAAAATAATGAAATAAGATAACGAAACACGTTGCTTCCTTTCCCCTGCATCTCAACCCTCCCCATTCTTGGGAACTACAGACTGTTTGAATTGGAAAGAACCACAGAGAACATTCGATTCATCACCATCATCCCATGGATGGGGAAACTGAGGCCCAGAGACATGGTATGACTGGCTCACAGTCGTACAACTGGTCAGAGATGGGGCAATGCTTTGTCCCCGCTCAGTGCTTCTCAGTCACGAGTCCAAGAACTCAACAGATATTAAACAATTGATTTGTTTCTGAGGTTAAACACTTGTAACTGTTTACTTCGGACACAGGAACTGCTAATTAAGAATTCAAAGAAGCCAGTTGTTGGCCTCAGTCAACTTGCCCATGGTCCCGGTGGCTGGTTAAGGATGGGAAAGCATTGCAGAAAAGGTCTAATGGATTTGCATTTCCCATCGACATTGTTTCCCTGGGTTCTGAGAATTAACTTATTTTTATAGTCTACAGAGCCAGGGATGAAAAAGCCCTTTTAGTGTGAAATATAACAGTGGGTGATATTTAAGGAGCTCTTTTGCCTCCGAATGATTGCGACAGATTTTGCACAACAGAAGCTAGAGACAGTGGGTGCAAAACAATGTGGGTTTTGCAACCACCTTTTGTGTCCCCTGTGGTGGCAAGGGCGTGGGAAAGGCAGTGGCCACCCCCCCACCCCGCTTTCCTCTCCTTGCTCCCAGGTATACAGGGCTGGACTGGATTGCCTTTCAGAGCGTCTCACTCTGGAGGAGCCCACTGGGACTCCCCCTGTCGTACTGTCTCCTTCTGGATCTCATTAAACAAACGTGAGAGGTGCTGTGTGAGCCTGGACCCACCCTTCCCCTTTCGGGGCCCTGGAATCCTAGAGGGTAACACAGGCGTTTGAGACACTCCAGATGTACCCGATGATCTCCAGGGCTTCTTCCAGCTAGAAGAATTTCATGCAGAGAAGCCCCACTGTCAGATCAGAAAGTGGCCATAAATATTCTGTATTAATACATCAGCCTTGCACAGTGCCTAACGGTCTACAAGAGGACTTTCATCTACGGCGCACCATTCAGCCTTCATGACCACCTGGTGGGATAGATATCATCCTCCATTTATTCCAAAATAGGAAAGGAAGACTCAGAAAAGTGAAGTGACTTGTCATGGGCACACAGGCAAGAAGGGGAACGTCCAAGCCCAGGTCAGAGTATCACCAAAGCTCATATTCTTTCCAGGAAAACACCATGCTCTCTTCTCATCGGACGACTAGACCACTCAGGGGCTAGGTTTGGGGAAGGTGGAGAGATTTCCCCATCACTGAAACACACAGTAAGCTGGGATGAAGCAAACAGCAGTCTCCCTCCATCTGCCTAACTATTCCAGTATTTCAGAGCTGGAAGAGAGCTAATCCACCTGTCTTGTCTTTGTTCAAATGCGGATGCTGAGGCCCAGAGAGGGAACGCGATGTGTACCATGCAAGCAGGCCACTGTCAGCGCCAGGCCTGTGAGCCAGGTGAGGGGGTCTTTCCACCGCCCATTCCTGCTTCCCTCCCTCACCCCTGGAATCCGGAGACGCGCAGGCCTCCCAGGCCCACAGGCAGAGCCAGCCAGAGGCCAGAGGATGGAGAAGGGAGAAACACGCAGACTTTTTATAGCAACACACGCATCTAGGCAGTTCCAGAAGGCGCCCATCTGCTTCTGGCTACAAAACGGCCCAGGGCGATCAGACCCAGGGTCCCTTACCTCTGCTCGGCAGGGCTGTAGGTCTCCCCTCTCTGGCAGCTGCTCAGGGTGATGGGGTCAAAGTTGTCGAAGGAGCGGAGGGCCACCCCCGAGATGGCGACCAGGGGTGAACTGAAGCTCACACGTACCGCCTGGCTGTGGTAGAAGGGCTGGCTGAGGTCATGCACCACAGGGATAATCAGGGGATTGTTCCTGCAGCTCAGGACATGGAGGCCTGTCAGGAGAGACAGAGGGCCGAGGGGCCAGGCTCATTACTCAAGGCCAGTCACGCCCTCCCCAACGGGCCCTTCCCGAAGCCCCCAGACCCTTTCATGTCACTGCACAAAAGCACCATTGGGTGGCCAGTGGGGATTTTGAGTTTGATTGAAAGTTTCTTTGTCTGCCTTTTTCTCTTGGTTCCAAATCTTTCCAATCCCTTTGCCTCCCTGCCCCCTAAGCTTTCTTGTCACCTAGCGCCCACAGCCTCTCTCCCTCCCCCAATGGCCACCTCTCAGACTAGCATCGCTGGCCCTGACCACCCTCCCACACTGCATGAGGGCTGCATGGTCTGAGTTGCTAGTTTTCAGGCTGCCTTCCCCATCCGCCATAAAGATGGTGGAAATAATTCACAGCAACACGCTCTTTCCAGAGTAAGAAGCCTGCTCTCATGTTTAATCCAGGAACCGGGGAGCAGCCCTGTGAGGTAGGGACCTCTGCACTGATTCAGCAGAGGTAAGACTGAGAAGTGAGGGCAGAAGGTGGTTTTCCAGGGGCACACGGAGCAGCCAGCAGGGTAAAGTCTACATTGAACCCAAGCTTGCTTCAGCTCTCGGTTCATTCTAGAACAGGGAGCAGGTCCCCAGGCTTTGAGAAGGAAGGGAGAGGGGCAGGGAGAAAGGGCACACCCAGAAGAGAGAAGGGGGCAATGGGGTGGGATGGAGTTGGAAAAGCAGACACTGGCTTTGGTGTCCAATGGACCTTGGTTCCAATCATGGTTTAACTTGCCTCTGAGGGGACTATCACATCCTAATGATGGGACTCCAGCAAGCTCCTCAAACTCAGTTTCTGCCTCTAAAATCAAGGATGATTCTAGGCACATCCCAGCAGGCCTGCTCTGTTGGGATGTTTAGCTCCCAATCCAGAAGGGCCCCTGCTGTGGTCACTCAGAATGACAAGCGCTCCGGGGGGGGGGGGGGGGGGCGGGTAGCAGGATGCTGAGGACAGGGGACACTACAGGGAGGGACAGGGACACGTGCAAACCTCAGACATGAAGCAGCTTCTGTGGACTGGACTTTCCCCACTCCTCAGAGCCCTTAGCAATGCCAGGACAGCTATGAAAATATTTGCTTCTCACTTAGGGAAATTTCTCAGGCATCCGGATAAGTCCAGAGGGGTTTTCTTTCTCCTTCCTATTAATATGTGCCCCCTTTGCCTCTAAAACCAACTAAATAAATAAACATAAAAACAAAACAAAAACTCTCCCTGCCCCCTTGGCTTCTGCTTGACCTTGCAATGACCCCTTGCCTGCTGGCTTCATACAGGTCTTTGAAATGAGCTCCCTGCAGAACAGTGCAGGCAGGGGTTTGAAGCCCGACCTTCTAGGCCAGCCTAGAATTCCAAACACCTGGCGAGGCTGCCCAGAGGTAAACTGGAAATGTGGGAGGGGATAAGAGGACATTCCCAGTGCCAGCTCCTGTGTGGGGCACAGTCACAACAGTCCTAAGTAATACCTCATTTAATATCTCGTGATTTCACTGTCATGATAAAGTAGCACCGTGGTCCCTACTGTGCCTAAGAGGAAAGTAAAATGCCAGATGAGGTGCTCGGAGGTCAAGAAAAGCGTTCACCTTCCTGCGCTGTGTGAGCAGAGGGATGGGAGTCAAGCCTGGGCTGTCAGCTCCGGAGCTGGGGCTGTGTCCCGTGCACCATGCATGCGTGGGTGTGCAGAGGGATGTGCATGTGACAACTTGACAGTGCTGGTCCCAGTTCTCCCACAGCTGCTCAGCAGGTAGGACCTGACTCTTCTGCCTTCCCACCCCTGACACGGACCTTGTCTTATTCCTGCTCCTACAGGGAGCAGGGCTGGTTGTGCTGGAGACATGGCTGCCATTGTCAGGCACTAAGGGACACCTCCAGCTACAGGGTAAAGAGCCATGGCTACAATTCCAAACACCTGGCTTCTCCAGTCTTCCTGGTCGCTGCCATGTGACCGTCTCTGGGTCTTAGGGACTGACACCTGGAGGAATGGCCTTTGTTCAGTCTCCTTCCCAGGGTCTCTTGAGGATCACATGGGGTGCCTAAGGTTAAAGGTGCCTCGTCAAAGGGAGCTGTTGAAGGGAAGACTTTGGCAGTGGCCCCTTATGCCCATATCTGCCAGATCTAGGATTCTCTGGATACACAAAAGCCTCCTGATTTGGAGGGCAACCAGAATGCCAAACAGAGAAGCAAGAAAGAGGAAAGGGGAAGGAAGAACGAGTTCTCAGCTGCCCCCCAGACCACCCCTGGGCAGATGTGGTACCAAGGGCAACATGCCTGAGAACATGCTCACCCAGATCGTGGCTCTGGTCTTTGGTGTCAAACAGCTGGACGCTGATGGTCTCCTGCTTCTGGTCCCCATAGTATGTCCCATCAGTCACCAGGTGGACAATGACAGCAGCAGCAACCATTGGCTGAGAAAAGTATGCCTGAAATGCAGGAGACATGGGAGGGTCCCTCGTGAGCTCAGGCACATGGTAGGGAAGCAGCTGTGGGGCAGGGGTTTCAAGGAGAATCTTCCATTTCAGGGACTGGGACACTCATTGTGGGGCAGAGAACCTCACAGTGAAGAGCACAGGCTCTGAGGTCAGAAACTCTGTTCCATCCGGGTTCTGCTCTTGCTGAGCTGCGTGACCGTGAGTGGTAGCTCTGCCTCTCTGGGCCCTAATTCCCTCACCTCTAAGTGATGTATCAAGTAAATAACTGTATCACAGGATGATTGTGAGGCTCCAATAAGATCATGGGAACAAAGTGGCACAGACTAAAAGCACAAAAGAGGTATATTATTTGTCATTTCTCCATGCTAGCCTCTGAGACAAAGCTAAGTAAGACACAGCCCTTGCTTTTCTGCAGACTATGGAGCTCAAAGTAGGTCAGTAGTGTGCAAACCAAAAGTCACCATAATCCCTAGTCAGGAAGATGGCCCCAAAGACAGCAATATAATACCAGGTGACAAGTGCCATCCAAATGATGACCAAACATGTACAGGACCAGAAGGGAGAGAACAGTCACTTCTCTCTGTGGGGATCAGCTAAGACTTCAAGGAGAAGAAGACAATCTTAAAAGGCATTGAACAATGAACAGAAGGTTCCAGGCATAGAAAACTTATCCAAAATCTTTGTCAAAACAAGAATGACTAGGGGCACTCCATGAGCAATGAAGGGATTCTATTTCAGGAAGCATCCTACTGCTAAGTGTTTTGTTCCTTGTCCTTATAATTAACACCCTCAGTGAGTAGACAAACCATCTTGAGAAAGGGTCACAGGAGTTGGTGCTTCCTGGGGGAGGGGGGTGGTCACTGCTGGAGATTCTAAGGCTCTTCAAGCTTTGGCTTACCCGGAGCCAGAAAGTGGTCTGAGCCAGCTGGGAGTATGGGTAGCTGATGGTACAAGGGTACCAGGCATGCTGGGAAATGCCTTCACTGAGATCTATCACCTTGGTTCGACACACCTGAAAAAAGATAAAGAAAAAAATGTTTTCAAGGGTCTGAGAGGTTGGATTAAGTTCAATTTGATACATGTTTCCTATCCATCTATTTTTTTCTTAGCACCACAGGAAGAAACGGGGATGCACAGATAGGGGTCATCCGTTCCAGGAGCCCACGTCCTAATGTAGAGCAGGGAATCTCAACACTGTGAAGGAAACAGCAGATAACACGTTTGGTGGGAGACGCAACAAGGGCATTCTCATGGGGACAAATCCTGCAGGAGTTGACATCTGAGTTGGGTCTTAAAGAATAGACACAGGGGAAGGGTACGGCAGATACAGGGAGCAGGAACAAAGGCTTGGAGGAAAGCAGAAACCCAGAATGCTTAGGCTGTGGTAAGTTGCCTGGTGTTCTTAGAGCTTGAGCAAAATGGCAGAAAAGGCAGGACAAGGGGTTGGATCTCACAGTCTTGAATACCAAGCCGACCAACTTAGAACAAATCTGTAAATCGTGTTCAGAGCTGTATTAAGAATAAAGAAAAGACTATGACAGTATGAGCCTATCCTCCAGTGGCCATTCCCCCTACATTCTCAATGACATATGTAACAAATGGTGGTTAAAAAAACACGAAGCAAACACAGACAAATAGAATTCTTCAGACTTAGGGTTTCTTGTGTATTCAAATATGATTTCATTCATTGGTTCATTCATTTATTCTAGTCATATTTATTGGGAAACTGCTACGTGCCAAGCACTCCAGGACAAGACAGATGCTGAGGGGCTCGCAGTTGACAACATGTGCACATAGTTATCATGTAGGCACACACAACTGTAAAGTAGAAAACAGAAGAGTTCTATGATGAAAAAGGGTAGGGGCAACAGACTTGTTCGTGAGATGGCTCAGGCCTCTTGCAGAAGGCCATCCCACATTTGTGTTTTTCCTCTGACCTCTAATGTGGTTTCCTCTCTCAAAACTCCCCTGTGGATTTGGGCCTGTCATTCCATGCATGCAGGGCTCAGAGGACTTATCTGCAAAAAAAGGCTGACCTAGCAGACGCTAAGGCTCTTAGAAGCTGTGGGAAAAAAAAAAATAAGATACTATCGATCATAGTAAACAATAATACATGTACAACAAAAAAGAGGGGAATAAGAAAAACTATATATAAGGATCAAGGATATCTATCCCAGCAATATCTGTAGTAGCAAAAGACTGGGCATAGTTTATATGTTATCTGTTGGGGAAGTGATGCATCAAACAAGAAATATTCACGTGACATATTTTTATACAGCAAAAGACTACTAAGAGGCCTGAATTAGATTCATACACAGGGATGATACTAGAAATATTCAACAACAGGTCTGGTATGGGTCCTGGCCACTCAAAATGGAAGCCCTAC
Organism: Acinonyx jubatus; assembly: GCF_027475565.1. Classification (NCBI taxonomy): domain Eukaryota; kingdom Metazoa; phylum Chordata; class Mammalia; order Carnivora; family Felidae; genus Acinonyx; species Acinonyx jubatus. Next base: position 18,199,023 of record NC_069391.1, read on the forward strand.
TCCTGAGTTCAAGATAGCAATGGAGAGATTGCAAGAAGCATAATATTGAGTTAAAATAAAAAGAAAGGAATGGGGGTGGCTGCGTGGCTTGGTCAGTTAAATGACTGACCCTTGGTTTTGGCTCAGGGCATGATCTCACAGTTTGTGGGTTCAAGCCCCATGTGGGGCTCCGCGCTGACAGAGCAGAGCCTGCTTGGGATTCTCTGTCTCCTCTCTCTGCCCCTCCCTTTCTGTCTCTCTCTCTCTCAAAATAAATAAACTTAAAAAAAAAAAGGAACGAAGTGTAAATGGACAAGTACAATATGATGCCATTTATAAAAATCACACAAAGCGAGGGACAGCTGGGTGGCTCAGATGGTTAAGTGTCCAACTCTGGGTTTTGGCTCAGATCATGATCTCACAGTTTTCGTGAGTTCGAGCCCCACATGGGCTCTGTGCTGCCAGTGCAGAGCCCGCCTGAGATTCTCTGTCTTTCCCTCTCTTTCTGCCCCCTGCCACCCCGCTCACACTCTGTCTCTCTCAAAATAAATAAACTTAAAAAAAAATCACACAAGGCAAAACCATATATTGCCCAGAGATTCCTGTAGATGAGTACAGAAGAATTAAACAGGTAGTAGAAAAGTCATACATCAAATTCACTAGTCAAAGTCAAGATAAAATACTTGATGTGTGACTGTCTGCAATTTACAATTGCAATCATCAATGCTTTGGTATTTTTTTAAATGAATTTTTGGGTTGGAGGAATTTTATATCTACAGAAAAGTTGCAAAGGTCACACAGAGTCCAAATGAATCCCTCATCCAGTTTCCCTTCCTGCTAACATCTTCATCAATTCATTCCTGAAACCCCAAAGAGAGGAAGATAAGTCACTTAATCAAGTTTGGAGAATCGTGGAGAAGTCACCCGGAGAGTGACGTGCGGTGGCATACTGGCCTCATTTAAGGAGACCCTGGTTTATCTTACACATTTGAATGTTGGATTGAGTCACAGGTTTTCAAGGTGTCACTTGTGGATTCACAGGGTTCCTTGGAGGTGCCAGCCTGGGGGTCAGGATGTGAGATCTGCCCCCTTTCTGCCCCTCTGCTGCTCCACTTGTAGCATCTCCACTCCTCTGTCTTACGTATCAAGCTGCCTTGTAATATTTCCTTTAAGAAAAGATCTTTACTGCTTTAAGAACATTGAAGAGTGTTGAAACTCATTTATTGCCAAAGTTTCCCTCCCCCCTGCCCCAAGGAAGCCAGTGGGTCCTGGGCATACAGTATGGCTTTCCCAAATGTCACAGGAAACATCTTAAGGAGAGGAGAGAGTATGCCAAACATCAACCATCTCATCGGCTTCTGTTATTCAAATCTCTAGAAGCCTAATACCAAGGAGACTATGGGCAAAATGGCCACTTTAACAGGCTGGAAGACATCTTCAAGTTTATTTATGTTTCTCAAAAACAACTGGGACCTAGCTTAGGCAGATCTGCCAGTGGATTGTGTTACATTTTACAACAGTGCGAGACTTTGCATAAACTATCTACGGCATTTGAAATCCAGGCCAGCAATTCGACATGTATCATTTTGGAATTCCTTCCCCTTGTGTTCTGAGCCGCCTGTCCCCAGCAGAGTGTGGTGGGGCACATCTCTGGAGTGCTACAGTTGGGGGCAGCGGGGGGGGGGGGGGGACTTATCTCTTCATCTAAAACATTCACGGTCAGGGAAGTCTTCAACAGGAACAAAGCCCTCTTATTGCTTAAATACATTTTCCTCTTATCTCATCAGCTCTATCAGCACCAGACAGGGCTTTAGAGGTACACACTGATGTTATTTTATTCTCCTGTTTTCCTATTTAGTTTGTGTTTGTTTCAAGCTGGCTGCGATCCTGACCAGGGACAGTCAAAGCGGATCAGGGAGGAACAAACAAATCCAGCTGAACCTTTGCCCAAAGCCCCAGTTGATCTTAAAACCATCTATGTTCCTGGGGAGGCAAGGGCAGGGGAGGGAAGGCTGCAGGGGAAAGGTAAAGCAAACAGTCACAAGCCTCCTGCTTTTATAGACCTTGTCAATTCTGTTCACTCGGCCCCCACTTATTCAGACTGTGCAGCACACTGTGCTCCACATCCCCGTGAGACAATAGCCTTGCCCTTGGCCACAAGGGTGGTCACTAGGGATACAAGGGTGATCCCAAGGAGACTGGTTTTATAGGGATGCTCTGTTTTCATCCACCCATTTCTTTGCATCTCCCAACAAAAGCAAGTCCGACTTCATGACACATTCCTGAGCAATGTAGATTTTACTGAATGTTCATGGGGGAACAAGCAGGAGAATTACATCTCACACTGCATGGGGACTCGAGCTCCCCGAGCTGCCCCAGGGACTGAGTTAGTTCCTCCTCACTCATCATTTCCAGTGTCCCTGGCTCAGCTCCAGTGACCTTCCCATCTCTCCCAACTGACCCCCCACCCCGCATCCCACTCTGTACCTCTCATGCCAGTCATTCTTCTCCCTCAAATTATCCACTCTGGCACACATACCACACACAAGGCCTTCTGATGACCCTACCCAGACCTGTCGGGGTGGGGGGGGGTGGGGGGGGTGGTGCCGAACATAGCAACATTTTACCCTACCGTGCTGGTATCGCTCCACCTTGTAGAACACCGTGAGGGGACTCTAAAAACAAGGGCAGCCTCTAGGCCTCAGGTTTCCCTAGACGGATGAAGAGGAACCTTTCTGCCTTCCCCACTCCCATGTATGCTGCAGCATTATCCACAATCACCAAGATGTGGAAACAAACAGTAAATGGATAAACAAAACACGATCTATCCATAGAATGGAATATTATTCAGCCTTTAAAAAGGGAAGAAAACCATACCATTACTGACAGTACAGATGAACCTTGAGAAGATCATGTTAAGAGAAAGAAGGCAGTCACAAAAGGGCAAATACTGCATGATTTCCCTTCTATGAGGTATCTAAAGTAGTCGAACTCATAGAACCAATGAGTGGAACAGTGGTTGCCAAGGGCTGGGGGAGGGGGAAAAGGTAGTTGCTAATCGGCAGACATCAAGTTTCAGGTATTCCAGATGACTAAGTTCTAGAAATCTGCTGTACCTGTAGTCAACAATACCTTAGTTATTGTACACACAAAAATTTGTTAAGAAGGTAGATCTCTTGTTAACTGTTTTTATCACAATAAAATGAGACACAATAATATTTTGACCGGCCAAAATGCTGATATTCATTGAATGAATGAATGAATGAATGGATTGATGGATGACTACAGTAATAAACAAATGAGCCAGTGAACGTCAGGGGGAGAGAAATTCATTTTAATGGTGCTAGGCAAAGAGCAGATGTGGTTGGGCTGACAAGCCCCTTAGTATCCTCTCCCTTAGTATCCTTAGGGTCGGAGAAGGGATTACCTAGCATCTTATTGATTACTTCAGGGACAGAGAACTCACTCTCATTTATAGGCATGCCCAATTTGCCTTTGGACAGCTCTTTACCACAGCCAGGAGATGTCTGGCTACACTTCCCCCTCCTTCTTCCTCTAATGAGCAACGTCTATAAGCTGTCTTATTCAGATTTCTAGAGTTTGAAGGAATTGGAGAATTATCTACTGAGACTATTCCTCCCACAGTGGTCAAGGAAGGAGTAGGTTGTCTTGCACAATATAACATAGTAAGCAAGTGGCAGAATTATTATGAAAATGCAAAGTTTTCTGGCTTCCAGGACTGATGGTTTTTCCTCACCTACATTTGGTACCCTCTCAATCCTACATTTATTTTAAGTTTATTTATTTTAGTAATCTGTCCACCCCAACATGGGGCTCAGACTCGCAAGCCCAAGTCTTTTGCGTAGAACCATCTCTAGTGAGATGTCTCCCTCTGCCCCAAGAATTCATGGCAGAAAGAGCAGGCATGAATGCTGGAGCCCACACCACTCTTTTCTCCAGGAAAAGGCCAGCCTTAGGTCTTTGATGGAAGCTGAGCAGCCACTGTCCCCCAATCTCATCTTAACACCTGAAGGAACTGAGGGGCATGAGACCCCCTTCCCCCTTGGCCTTAAGTGAGACCTCTCATCTTGAACATGATGACTTAGACTCCACATCACCTTCATAGTTGTCTGCACTTACATCAAACAGCACCCATGGGAAATGGAAGACCTGGGTCCGCTCTGGCTGTGTCACTTACTAGCTGGACATCTCTCCCACCCTCAGTTTCCCCATCTGTGAAATGTGGTTGTTGTACTGAATGACCCCTAGGTACCCGAGGAGCTTAAGGACACCCACAGTAATAACATCCACCAAGGGTCTCATGGCCCGAATATCATTTAATCCGCAATACCAGTTATCCTCTGTGAGGTTGGAATCATTGTCCCATTTCTCTGATGAGGAAATGAGGCACAGAAGCTGTATATAAGTCCTTCAAGATCATATCTAGTTGTGTAAGACCGCCAGAAGTCAGACTCTCATCCCTCAGATTCTGTGTCCTGTGTCCTCAATCACAAAGCACCACACCTGGTGCTTGTCTTGGTCAAAACCTCCCCTTCCTCTGATGGAGAAGGCACCAGTTACCACTCTCTTTGCCTCCAGCTGCTCCACATGCTCTCCCTTATCCACGGTCCCCATAGTTAACTTGCCGAAGGGAAGAACTAATCCTCTTGCCCTGCTGATCATCACCCCCATGGCTGCCCGTGGACCACAGGATGCGGAGCTCCCTCGACACAGCTGGCAAAGGCCATGGGGAGCAGGTTTCAGCCATGTCACCGCCTTCACTGCCAGCTGCTCTCTTTCTCCCCTCCCCACACAGCAGGTGGGCCACCACCCACATGCTCAGTGGTGCTCCCTTCTCCCCGAGTGACTCTTTCTCTCCCATGCCCTGGACTCTGCCACCATGATGCTTGTGCCCAGACTTCTCCCTGCACCCCCACCCCCCTCCACGGCACTAGCTGCCCATTTTGTGAAATACTACACACACTTCAAAGCCAGTCTCAAATGTCACCCCTCCTCTGAAAGCCTTTGCTCACCCCCCAGGCAGAATTAATTGCTCTCTCTTGTGTCCATATAGTTCTTTATATATACCTCGGTTACAGAGCTTGTCAGGTTGGATTATAGTTGTTTGGAGCCCAGTCTTCTCCTTTTAAACTCGGAAGACTTCCAAGGTGAGAACCATGCTTTATTCATGCTCACAGAAATCTTAGCAGATCACCCAGCACCAGGGCACAGTAATGCCTCAGGAACAGCAGCAGCAGCAGCGGGAACAGCTACTGAGTGCCTGTCCTAGGCTGGGTGTTTTGTTAAGGATTCTGTGTGTACTAAAGTGTGCAGGCCTCATGACAACTCTGAGAGGTAGGTTCTATGATTATACCCATTTTATAAATGAGGAATCGAGGCTCTGTACTTTGCCTGAGGTCATACACCTTGTGAATGGAACCAGGATTCAATTCTAAGGCACAAACTTGGCCCACACTCTTCATGGGAGATGCTAAGTTGTAAAGGGCACAACTGCCCATCTCTCAGGGCTGTCGTGGAGGATGGACTTGGGATTTCTCTTGAATAGAAGTTGCTTCAGCAGCCCAAAGCTGCCCTGAGGCAGGTGATGAGGGTCACAAGAGCCCTGGGTTGCCAGGCCAGAGTCTTGCCTACTAGAGGTGACCTAGTTCCTTACTTCCTCTGATACCCATCCTTCCCACGTGCAGAAGGACAGGGTAAGATGAATCCCGAAAAGGCTTTTCAGTTCTGACATTCTGCCAGCTTTTCACTCCCAGCCTCTTCCCAGTGAATGTTGCTGGAATGAGTGTTGACTCTGTAATGAAGTGGGCTTGTTCTGTCGGCCCCTGAGCCAACTCCTAGACCCCGTGTCTCTGGTACTCTGAGGTAGAAGGCTAATTTCACAGCCACATTTCTAGGACGACCAGAGGGGTAACATAAACATTTATTGCAGCCATTCCAGCAATGTGTTTTCTGTTTTCTTTTTCTTTTCTTTTCATGCATGCTACAAAAGAGCTGGTTATTCCCCCCCGCCCCCCACCAAGCTTTGAGATCATTGGATGTTTGTACTGGGGGTGTCCTCAGAGATCTGAGTCCAGCCGTCACATCTGACAGAGGGATGGGGAACAGAGCCCAGTGGAGAGGCGAGACACTGGCTGTAAGCTCCTCTGGGATGGGCCAGCATGTCTGGTGGTGACTGGGGTTGCCTGGCCTGACAGACACAGAGCCTCTGTGGCCCCGGGACTTGGCGGCTCTTGTCCACTCCATGCACTACCAGCCAGTCCATCCAGCACCCGCCTCCAAGCCCCTCCTTTGCCAAAGACTGCTTTCAATTAGAGGAGTTAACGATGTCTTGCTTTCAAAGGGTTTTTTAAATCCAGTTTATCTTCCACCCACACACGTCGTACACAAAGGCAGGGAGACAGAGGGAGAACAGGGGGAGCAGGAGTTCTGGTATTTTCCCACACAGGGGAGATGCCATGAGGTTTCTATTGAATTTCGCTTTTACAGATTTACATGCCCTTTTGTCAATCACAGGAGGGAGGAAGTGCTCTTCAAATCTCTGGCCCGTCCTCTCCAATTTCCTCTTTCAACCCAAAGGGACCTGGGAATGGGTCTCATAGAAAAAGAGAGGAAAAGAAATAGGGAGGGGGAGCATGGGGTGCATGCTGACACTAACAATACACATAAAGCACAAGTGCATGCATGCACGCGCATGCACACACACACACACACACACACACACACACACACCAGGCACTGTTTCCAAATATTTCTACTTAGGCCACATTTTAACCTCAGGCTTGCAGATCCAATGCCAAGTTATTTCCCCAAGAACTGCAAGGCTGTAAGAGGGGCTGGGTTCCTTGATATGAAAATTGTAGGAGAGCAAGCCGGTGGGGAGGCCACAAGTCGGGCCATGGGACCATGACACCAAGTGGGCCAGGTGCAATAAAGCCATCTCTGTAAAGCTGGCATAGCTCTCCCTTACAGCCCATGCTGCTCCCTCCTCAGGGTCCCCGTTGAGGAGGGACAGGGCACCGACTCTTACAGTCTACAGTACGGGAGCTGCCTAGGCATCATCTCGCCTGGCCTGCATCATAACTGTGAGGAATAAGCATTTTTCTCCCCATTTTAGAGATAAGGACTCCAAGGTTTGGAAGGCATTGGGCACTTCCCCACAGCTTAGGAGTCAAAGCCAAATGGTCTTACTCAAGGTTCATATCCTTCTTACCCCACGGGTGGAGACTTCTCCAATAGCTTCTGGTCATACCTTTCATGGTTTCTTGTCTGGAGACCTATCTCCATTCTTGAGTCCGGAGGACAGCGTTCACGCCTGATTTAGCTCTCCTCTCCACTGGTGTCTAATGCACAGAACTGAGCACAGTTCAGTGAATACCTCCTATACTGAATCTCAGTTCTTGGCTTTTCCAAGGTTATACACGTGGTTCAGGGGTGACGTATTTGATCCAGAAGCCCCATGTGTGGAGATGGTAATAACCATGTGGTGCAGGGAAGGTCCTAGGAGGCCTAAGATTCATTTGTGGGCACCAAAGTTCAGACCTGCCCACCACCCAGGCTCACAGGCAGTCGATGTGTAACAAATATGCTGATAACAATAATAAATGGTATTGGAGGCATGTTCTCTCATGTACAGCAGAGCCTGTTTGATTCTGTGGTTTTATTTAATCCTTAAAACCACACTATGAGAAAGGAATGAGTATTACCTCTACTTCCCAGATGAGAAACATGCTGACGGCTAACAAGGAGTGCGATGGCCCTTGACACTGCTAGACCAGTTGAGGCAAACGTGTGGCATCACTGCTGCTGCTCCCCAACCCCTTGCTCCGGACAGACACCATTAATTGAGTGGTGCCTGCTCTTCCCCCGAGTGTAGACCTCAGAATGCACCTTCACAAAAAACACTATGGCAAGCCGCTCACAACTGGTTGGGATTGGCCCGGGAGGCGAACCTGTTTGCAATCTTTGAACTTGGTTGTTAGCTCACTGAGGGCAAGAATGGGCACTTGCTTACTACATCTTCAGCATGAAGAGCGGTGAAAGGCCTAAACTAAGCACTAAGCAAAGACTAGTTGCCTCAAAAAATCAACTGCCAACCGTAACGATGTTATTGATCCTTCACTACATACAAGTATATCCCCTGCTTTTCCAAAAGTCCACTGCACCACTTTGCTTTCACGAAAGTCCTGAATTAGTACCTGTTTTTGCCACCTAAAAGAAATCCAAAGAGGATTTTTGTTTGTACAAAAAAAAAGGTGGAAAGCAAAAACAGCATCCGTGTTGGTTTTGCAGTGAGTCTTACAGAGGCAGTGCAGACCCCAAGCAGCGAGAGCCACCCCACCCATTACACTGGGCATCTCAGCCTCAGCCACCAGAGCTCTGACCTGTACCACTGAGCATCTGCACTTTATCTCCATGTATTTTGTGCATCCATTAGCAAGATGTGTCCTAAGGTATCAGGAAAGCCTAAGAGAGATTATTTTGGGGGTCTGGGAACACTCAAATGTTTTTTTTTTTTTTCATATAAATGAATGGCAATTACTTCTCTGCCTTATGCCATTTTGGCTTACGGAAGGCATCACGCGAGCACCCTGCTTTCGGGGAGTGGAGAAAACCTGTATCAGGCATTCTAACAGGTGTTTCATGTGCCTTATCAGAATTAATGCATATATGGACACTGGAAAGCCAAACGTCCAGATTGGAGGTTCAGGGCCACTTCCACTGGATGCACAGCACTGTAGTTCTCCACCCACATCCCCCCTGGATTCTTCTCACTTCTACATCCATCCTGACCTCCTCCCTATGCCCCTTATTCCAAACTGACTCCCCCCACTGTCCTGAACAGAGAACTTTATGGGCAACTAAGGGTTAGCACACACAAACACGCACACGCATGCATACACACACACACACACACACACACACACCTTCAATCCCCTCCTCTGGACCTCCTTTTTATACATTTAATACACTGAAAAAAAAAGAGACAGAAACAGAGACAGACAGACAGACAGGCAGAGAGAGAGAAAGAGAGAAAGGAAGAAAGCCAGGCTTTCCTTTACCAACCATTAGAAACAATTATCACTTTCCCCAGGCCCCAGAGCAGCTTCCCTCTTTGATGCCTGCCTTAAAGAGATAGAGGGGAGGGAGGGAGTGAACTGCCTTCCTTTCAATTTCGAGATTTATTATTTGGCATGGACAGATAATCAAGCAAAGAAGCATTTCCTGCGTACAAGGCGGGTGTGCAGAGTGGAGAGATGCCTCCTTCCTCCCACCCAGAGCTCTGGAAATAGCAGCAGACCTCGGGGCCTCCACCCAGGAGACACTTCCAGATAAGATAATTTGGTGTTTGATGCCCTCCAGCCTTGGGGCTCAGCTCTGGGGTGATTAGCACCTCAGTGCCCCAGAGGTCTATTCCTAACACATTAGGTATTTCACCCTCCTCAGGGATCTAATATCCTCTGGCCTGCACCTCCCCCAAGCATCTAGAATCCTGGGGTTTAGGGTACTAATTCTGGGCCTGGTCAAAATGACCATGGAGAAGAAGCCAGGCTTACGAGGGGAACAGAGCAAAGAAACTCATGGAAGGCATCCCTGTTCTGGAGCATCTGAACACTTTTATAGGTGGGGAAACTTACCTTTGTTACAGTAGAAATGGTTCACGGTCAATTCTATGGCTCTTGGGGACAGAAATTGGATGTCCCAACCTTCTTCTAAGGGAAAAGTTTACTCAAGAGACCTGAGAAAGAGCATCCAGAAGAGGTGGCAAGGCCAAGTTTAAACCAGCACCTGTGCTTCGAGGGCATCTCCTCACATTCTTGGGAGGCCGGTGTCACCACCCCCACTTACTCCACAGATACAGAGCCTGCCGAAGCCACACCTGTCGTGGCTGGTGAGCTCTGGGTCTGGCGCCTGCCTGCCCATGTTACTCCAAGTCTCTGTCCTATGATATAAGTGAGGACACTGAGGGCCACAGTGTGTGAACGGTGATCCCGAGGCAGTGATGACGATGCCCCAGCTGCTTCCACCTCCGTTAGCTCCAGTCTGTGTCACAGTGGAAGGGAGATTCACACGTACCCATTTTCAGATGGGTTAACTAAGGCCAAGGGTGAGGGAGAAAATACCAGCACAGCAGTGGCGGCTCTGAAAAAAAACGGCACTGGTCACTAGTTCCTATAGTATGAAGAGTGACTTCTCATAGTGCAACCCCAAGAGGTCAACGGCATCTCCCCACCTGACATACAGGAGGGCCAGGCGTGGGGCTGTGCCCAACCCAGACGCCCGTTTTGAGGAGGCACCGGGCAGGGGCTCGGGCTTCTCCAGCTAGTAAATCCTCTAACAAGGGAGAGTGATTAGTGTCGGATGTGGCGGTCGGCTTTTGTGCTGCTGACAGCACCTCCCTTTAAAGCCCTGGCTGGGCTCATTTCACACGGGGCCCTCCATAGGCCTGCTCCCGGCTCCGTAATTATGCCATTCACCAGTCACCCGGGCCCGCCTCTGAACTCCTGACCCAGCAGTGAAAGACTTGGGATCTCATTACTAATCTCTTAAGCCACCTAGTCTTCCAAAATACATCCATTTAACTTGGAGGCCAAGGCTTTGGGGGTGGGAGCCAGGGAGAGAGAAAGCCCAGCACAGGGACTTCTCATGACATGGCCACGTCCCCTTTCTGAGGCCTGTGGCCCAAGCCCCAGGGCAGCTGGCCTGGCTGTCCGGCTCAGTGCAGGGCAGGCCTTTCTGAGGGTCAGTGGCTGGGCTTAAGGACCAAGAGGCCTTTGGAGGGGAAGGGCATCTGGGCCCACCTGTTTGTAATTTCAGGGGTGTGGGTAGGGGATGAGGCCTATGTTTGTTTTAATTATTATTATTGTTGTCGAGAAGGGAGGGAAAAAAATGAGCAGAAACTGCTAACATCTGGAGGCTGCTGTCCAGCTTACGTAATCTCCCGTCGCAGAGGAGGAACACGGGATCCCCAGCCAGATGGTCCGTGGGTGACTTCATGGCACATGGGCCTCCTCCAACAGTAAGATGCTGACAGGGTTGGGAGAGTGGGTTGTGGGACCTTCTTGAGATTCTTCAGGGGTGAGAGGTAGGAGTTTGGGGGCTCCCAGAGATCTCAGTTTTCTTTGGGTAGATTCAAGATTTTTTTCCAGCCAAATGTACAATTTTTTTTGTTGTCTCTCATTCATTCATTCATTCATTTACATAGCGCTTATATATGTGCAGCTTCCTTATTCCCCATGGTCTACTTGGTGAAAATGGATCCCAGAGGAAAAAGCAATAAAGGTAAGATCCTTCTTGCAAACAGCTCCCAGACCCATGCAGGAGGGTCAAGGTAAACGATTCTACAGGAAAATACTCAGAGAACAGCGTGGTTGGTTCTGTGTTCGAGGTATGCACAGGTTGAGGGAGAGGCATGGAAGAAAAAGTTGCCTTGGCAATCTGTGCCTGAGCACCAGGTCTGAAAGGCAAAATTTTAACGTCATGTGGGCTCTGGAGAGCAGAGGCTGGAGAAGTAGAGGCGACGGAAGGGGAAAAATGGGGCCATGGCTAAGCCATGACAAACCCAGTTTCCCAGATGATGACACAGCAGAAGCATGAAGGACAAAGTTAGAGATATGGATCCTGCTGCAAGCACAGTTCTGAGCATACCGCTTTAAAAACAAACAAACAAACACATTGCTATCCTTTGGCGTTTTCAAATCTCTCTTTTTTAAAAGCATTTGTACCTAAAGGAATTCATACAACGTCATGAATTCTAGATAAGGATACATAAAAGCGGCGTAGACTGTGGATCAGATCAAGAGGGAACCGTTAGCTTCAACCCAAGTGCTAGATCGGAACGCAGAGATACTGCCGGCATAAGGTGAAAATCCCGAGGCACTGCTAACTCCAGATATGAATCCTGAAGCATCCCCATCTTTATTTCAGAGTCCAGAGGTACTGCCCATTCTAGAGAATTCCACTGAGCACTGAAACACTCCCAGTTCTAGCCCAGAATACTGAGATAAGGGGCCTCTAGAACAGGGCCAGCGAATGCCGTCTGCTCTAAATCCAGCATCCCAAAACCACCTGTGGAGAATCACACACCAAAGATGGAGAACACAAATCTGGTTAGCTTCCACCTTAAAATGCCCTCTCTACTGGGTCTAGAGTGGAATTAGAAAACACAGCCAACTCTCGAGCAGAGTCCTAAAACACGGAAGTCTCCACCATTCAGCTCAGAGCCACTCAAACCAAAGCAGTGTGTCACAGGCATCTCATAGACCTTTTCTTAGCCCTTCCCTGGGAGCCCTGAGATGTTCATGGGTTAACCAGGAAAGCGCTGACCACATCCAAGCTCAGTGCCTGGTCACCGAAACCCTTGGTTAGGAATAGTTGAACAGTGGTTAATGGCAGTCTTGACCACACTGGCCTATTCAAGAAAGGTCAGAGGAGTGATTTTTCACTTAAAAACATCTGTGTACTGAAAGAACAAGCCTTTCTCAAGTTCATAAAAGTAGGAGTTTCCAGGTTCTTTTCTGTTTTTCCTCTGCACTCCCCGTCCATTCCTCCTCTTCTCCAGCTTTCCTAATTAAGATCTGTATGTTCCAAGTTATGTCCATGATGAAGCCTGAGTCACATGACCTGCAGAGAACCCCACTTGATGCCAAGATGGCCCCACAGAGTGCACCATCCATGGGTACTCACTGTAGCCCTCAGGGTTCCCCGATCCCTTCCTGAAACCTTGGTGAGCAGGAGCCAGAAACCACAGAATGATTGGCTCCCTTCTCTTTGCTTTTGAAGAGTAGGCAGTGTGCTTGCCCGGGCTGCCTTGAGCTTGATTTCTCCTAGAAAGGGGCCCCGAAGGATGCAGGGTACTGACTTATGCTAGGAACAAGAGGCCAGGAATTGTCATGCTTTTAGCAGTGTCCTGCTGACCTTCGAGCAAACACATGGGCTCTCATTCTTAAGGACAAAGGCGACATTGCTCTCTGATCCCACCTCTCCAGATATCAGAGGTAGCGCTAGTGATTGTGACATACAAACTGGGGACTTGGCCCGCCAAATGCCCAATGGACACTGCTGACTTACGTGTTCACCACCCCATGAGCACATTCCTCTGAGGGACGGAGACTGTCCAGAGTGATGCTTTCCCCCAGTGGCGCCCTTGGCCAAGGCAGCACACATCTGCACAGAAGCAGGGTGTTGAAGCAGCTGTTCTGAGATGTGCTCCCTGGCCAACAACAGCAGCAGGATCTGGAACCCACAGTGTGAACTCTCTGACCATGCCCACACCTGCCACTTCCCTGCACCTTCCACTGAGTGGCGGAAGTCACACACATCTTAATGTCAAGAGAATGTGGGCTGGAATCTCAGCTTCATGCCATTTCCTGACAGCATGAGCTTGAACCCTTTGGGGAGGGCTAAACTTCTCTGCTGCAAAATGAGATGCTGCTTCCTACTCAGGAGGGCTGTGACCAGGCTGAGAAATTCTCTTACACATGCAAGTGGTCAGACACTGCCCTACATGCTAGGAACAGAATTAACATTTCTCTACCTCATCCCCACCTACCTCTTTCTTCTTGGCTGTAGAGGAAGACAGGCTTGGGTTCCAATTCTAGTTTTCCCTGCCCCATCCCTTGGCCAGCTGCAGAACCTCGGATAAGTTACTCTGGGAGTCTCAATTTACTCCCCTGTAAACCAGTGAGTTAGGGGCCGCCTCACAGGGGCAGGGTGGGGCAGGTGTAAATGTGCTAGAACAGCGAGGGACTCTGGGTAGAGCCCCTGGAGAAAACACCCTGCTAGCCTGCTATCCATACGGTTCCTGTCACTGTGGTCAACTACTGTCATTGTCATCATGTTACCCCTTTACTGTCATTTATTATTGTTTAAGCACTGCTTTTCCTCCCTCCCTTAATCTTCCCCACCTCCTCTCTCCCTCTCCTGACTCTCTCCAACTGTCCTTCCTCCCACCCTTCTAGCTCTTCCTCTTTCATACTCTCCTTGGCTGGGCCTCTCACTGGGAGACCTCTAGAAGATAGAAGACAGCGCCTTATGTCTCCATCAACCACTGTAGGAATCTAGTCACAGGGACCTCACTGAGACCCTAATCTCTCCCAGAATAGTAAGGGGCAAAAGGGCCTTTACCATGGCCCAGCTTCCAGAAGCTGTTTTCTACTTTCTGCACAAAGCTGTCAACAAAACAAAGCATAGGTTTAGTCATTAATATTTACCACATGCCTACTATGTGCCAGGCCTTCTTTTTCATCTTGGAAACAACAACGTAAACCCCTGTGCTTCTGTGGCTAACATTCTGGAGGAATGGGGGCACTGAGGGGGGTCGTGGGAGGCCCAGAGCAGCAGAGAGAAGTTCAGGTGGGGTCCAGGGTGGGCTTTCAAAGCCCCTTCCCCCTACTCACATGGTAGCATGTGCCCCATCTGCAGAGGAGGAGACAAAGCAGGAGACTTAAGAAAGCCCTGCTTACTCTGGTCCCTATTGCATTTATCAGGGGACTGTATCCTGGCCACACAAGGGAATCACTTACATATGTTGCTTTGTACATTTAAGCCAATCTAAAGGAGACATCACTCAGCAGACACTCTTTCCAACAGCACTGTTCAGTAGTGAACCCATCAACACCCTCGGAGTACTCTCCGGGCAGCAAACCCTGTGGTAGGCACCGGAAATACCTACACATTATATGACAGAGCCCAAACCCTTAGCCACTCACAGGGCATTTGCTATGAAAAGCTGTGGACACAGGAAATGCAAACTACAAGGCAGCTTGTGCTCCGGGTCGTCAGATGGTTCCAGAAGAATGAAGGCTGCACCTGGGTGGGTGACCATATGGAAGAGGTGCCATTTCAGCTAGACCTTGAAGGATAGATAGCTAAGCCTCCAAGAGGTGGACAGGTGCATGATGGATCTTGCAGACAGGAGAAATGGAAACCCCGAGACCCGTCTGGGGATTGCAGGTCGCCCATTCTGCCGGGAGTGCACCTGTCAGCCAGGGAGCTGTGTGGAAGGGCTGGCAAAAGTCATGCTAGACCCTGCCTGGTCTGGCCTTTGGATTTTAGAGACCACAGGGAACAATACAGAAAGCTTGGCAGGTGAGAGATCACGGAGACCAATATTTATTGTGAATTCTGGAAATTGTACCCCAAGGGCAAAACTCCTCCAGTGAGGATATATGCACACTTAAAAGATTTAAGACATTGTTTCACAAAAAGATTAACATGTCATATCTCACTCTGGAATAGAGAGAAATACTGTGTGTGTGTGTGTGTGTGTGTGTGTGTGTGTGTGTGTGTGTGTGTTTAATTTATTGGGAAATGGGGCGCCTGGGTGGCTCAGTCAGTTAAGCATCCAACTGCTGATTTCGGCTCAGGTTGTGATCTCATGGTTCATGAGTTTAAGCCCCGCATCAGGCTCCGTGCTGGCAGTGTGGAGCCTGCTTGGGATTCTCTCTCTCCCTCATTCTCTGCCCCTCCCCCACTTGCTCTCTATCTCTCAAACGAAATAAAAAAAAATTTATTGGGACAGTTGGTACAGACCCTCAAAGAATTGGATTGACTCCTTTTTCCACCACATGGAGCAGAGATCCCTCTGTTAACCTCTGCTTCTGCATCTATGAAATGGAAACACAGTTCCTACTATACAGCTTGGTTATGAGGATTTAAATGTGATGACTGAGCTGAATGAATTTAGGTAGCAGTTACCATACGTCAAGCACTGCCCCAAGGGCTCCATGTGTGCTCTTTTGTGGAATCCTCATCATTACCACTGGCCTTCTCCATTTTACAGATGACAAGGCCAAGTAACTCGTCTGAGACCTGACTGTAAGTGGCAGCTCCGGGATGTAATATGCTCCAGATCAGCTCTGTCCAATCAGAAGCCCACTATCTCCATGTGGCTATTTAAATTGAAATTAATTAAAATGAACGGTTCCTTGGTTTCGCGAGCAGTGCAGACATAGAACACTGGAAGGTCTATTGGAAAGTTGCTCTGGAAACTGGGCTCCTAATAGCTCTGCCTTCTCTGACATAAGGCTCATGCCCATAGTTCCTCCAATGCATCCCAGTCTCTCTGCTTCCTCGCACTGCACTGAATTGATACCCTTTCCCTGGTTCTCCACGGAGAGAACCTTGTTCCCACACAGCACTGCAGACCTGGGCTGGGCATCTCAGGCAGCGTCCACATTCCTGAAAGCAGCATTGTGCCAGCAGACCAGATCTCTCCCCAAACTGTGCTACATCCCAGTATGGAGAGAAATGCAGACACCAGCCAAGCATGCCCCTCCACCAGCTGCACATATGGGTCCACGGTGGGCAGAAGCCCAGGAAGTCTCTGTGGGACTGCCCTGGCATGGAAGCTTACTGCTCAGCAGGGGCACCTCTCATATGCCTGATGGAGCCCATCCCTCCCTGGAAAACTGAACATGCACAAATGTATCCAGGACCTCCTGGGACTTGGATCTGGCTGAAAAATGAGGGGAGTTTTAAGAAACCCATGGCTGGGGTGGAAGAGAGAGCAGAAAGCCCTTTTTGGTCTGGGTCTGTAGCTAACACATCCAGGCTACTTGGTGGGAGGGGGTGGGAATAGGGGGCTTGAAAAACAAACACAAACACACACACACACACACACACACACACACACACACACAAACAAAAACAAAAGCCCGTGCATGGCCAAACCTCAACTCCCCTTGGAACCCCATCCTTTGGGCCTGGCTTGAGAAAGTTTACTTTCAGACATAGAGAAATGAGCACATGTGGTTTTGGGGACAGAATTCAATACCGCCGGAGCAGCGGGCTCAGCAAGCTTGACTGGCTATTGCTTCCTAAGTGCACTGCAGCCCCGGAGAGAGAACGCTGTTTACATTTTTTACATGTTTCTCGGGTACAGAACATGAAACTAAATTACACAGCAAAGGCCGTGCTGGCTAAACACCAGTGCCCCCACTTAAAACAGAAACAATTAAAAAATAGAGAGAGAGAGAAAGAAACGGAAAAGAAGAAAGAAAGAAAAGGAAAAACGAGAATGGAGAGGGGTCTTAAGGGAACCTGAATGGGTAACAGGGCTGGAAGGAAGGAGTCTGGTCCTGAGTCTGAGAGCAGGGAAAGAGGACGTGAAGACTGACCACGAGATCTGAGTGGGTCAGGCTTGGACCGAAGACAAAGGAATCTTCCTAGAGGGGCTGTGGGGTGGGTTGGCAGGCCTGAGGCTGCTCTCCGTGGAGAACCAGTGGAGGCAGCCCCAAACCACAAAGCCGTTCTTGTTCCTGGGCTTCAAGTCAGGAGGCAAGCAAGAAATGAAGACTCACTCCTGAAACCAGGCACCTCCCCGACCCCGGTCCACGTGGCACCTTCCTGGTCAGTCAGAACGTGTCTGGTGCCTGCCAAGGCCTCTAAGGCCAACGCCAACTCCAATCGTCTATGTATCACAGCACTCTGCCAACTTCTGCCCTTCCCAATTTCGGCATCCTTGTCCCGTCCTTACTGGACACTGCATGCTACTTAAAGGCTAGGGGTTCAGTGATTTGTCTCAACCTTCAACCCACGGCTGAAAATGATCCTTTGGACACAGTAGGTGCACAGTAAGATTATAGCGATATCCAATCCAAAGAACAGAATCATTTCCTAGCACACAGGAGACGGAGAGGTTTAGGGAAGCTGTTTAAGCAAAGTCAAAACTTCATTAAATGAGGGCCAGTAGACTCTCAAGGTCTCTGTTTGTGCCCGAAAGAGTATGCCCTTAAAATAAATAAATAAATAAATAAATAAATAAATAAATAAATAAATAAGTAAGTAAGTAAGTAAGTAAGTAAGTAAGTAAATAACAATGATAAAACTCAGTTGTTTCTAACTGGATCCCTCAATTGCTAAACCTTCATAGGCAGAAAGAAGCATTTCATTAGAAAATCTTTCAGTTGCTATTAGAAGGAAAAACCACATTTCTGAATCAAGTGTTTCATCCTTGACAAACACGTGCCACGTAGGGATTACTGCTGCTATTTTATGGATAGGAAGCTGGGTAGGAGCAGAAAGAAATGGTTTGCCCAAAGTGACAGGGTTGGTAAGTGGTGGCCCCAGAGCTGGAAACCAGGTGGACCTGATTCTGATTTTCATCTTTTTTCTTCAAAAAGCTTATCATTCCAAGTTTTGCAGGGTCAACAGGACAGCTGGTATTTCATAAGTTTGAATAAAGACCGACAGAGTGAATGGGTGAAGGAAGGAGGAGAGAAGGGAGGGCTGGGAGGAGGGTCTGGTGGTGGACTCCTTTGTTGGGACCCTGAATAATTCTGCAGATTTAAAGTCCCTCCCAAGCTGAGGCTTCCATGATAAATCCCAGGCAGTCAGAGCAACCAGCTCAGGCACTCCTTTCTGAGGCAGGCGCTGTTTCTTATTCCCCTGAAGGGATTTTGGTGCCCTACATCCACGAGACAGGCTATAACAGGCCATGGGACTTTGTGTTCTGTCTCCTTAGATGACTCACACATGTGCTCTTGAAAAATTATTCATAAACCACCAGGAGAGAGCACATCCCGTGGGTATTTGGGAGAATTGCTTGGAATCTTCTCGGACATTTCAGTGTGTTCCTTCTGCCTGTCTTCCTTCTTCCACCATGGGCAGATGTTCTCACCAGTGAGAAGAGATGCACACTTTGGTGAAGTATGTGCAAGAAAAGGAAAGCTGTTAGAAGTGACCTCAACACTGAGCGTTGAGTCCAAGACTTCTCTCTGTCCTTTGTAAATCATATCGTCTGAAAAGCACTGGAGAATTCCTTGCCCATGCAAAATTTCCCAGGGAGGCTGTTTCAGTGACATACCAGCAGTGTGGCGTAAGAAAAGGCAGAAAGAAGAGTGCCATCAGTGAGGTGGTTCATCTCCCTGAGACTCAGTCTCTTCATTTAGAGAGAAGTGAAACCCCTCAGTTTTATAACGTGCTTTAAACCCCCAGGGCAGGCTCTGCATTACAGGAGGTGTTCAATAGACACCTCTCCTCTTCCTCAAATGGACATCCGATTCCGTTAGCCCCCTGCTTTTAATCTCTAAAGAGCTCCCCTCTGCACTTAGGAGAAAGTCTAAATTTCAAGCATCTGAAGGATGCCCCTACACACCCCATAAGCTCATCTCTCAACTTCCCCTTTATTTCTTATTTACTTTTTTTTTTTTTTTTGGATGTCTGCCTCCTCCCTCCCCTGACCCTCTGCACTTCCTACACTGTGTCGTAAGTGCTTGTGGAGATTTCTCTCCCTTGTGTCCAGAGAACCAGCTGGGCATCTGATTTCTTCCTCTGGATGCAAGGAGGAGGAAGACACAGAGAAATGGCCTCTACTTGCTGGCTCAGACCTGGCGGAATGCACACATTTTGTGATTCTCTTACTGACATCTCAGGGCTTTCTGTGTACAGCACATGGCTTGTGACAAACCTGTAAATTGAGCCAAGGTACCTCTTCCATCCACAATTTTCTCCTTTGTGCTTTTTTTCTCCTATAACCCAGAAATAATTAGGCACTGATCTAAAAAATGGTTTTTTCACACTTTGGGGTTGCCAACTTAAAACATGCCCTATAGTTCTCCCATATTTCCACATACATAATTTAAATGACTTTCTGGAGAGGGCAATGCTGAACCTAAAAGAACGAGTGCCTACGGGTGGAGATCTACACAGCATGGCGGAAACAGCGGGGTGATATTTGGGGTACTGGTGTAGCAGTTCCCACTTTCTTGGTGTTCCTTGGATGCTTACCACCTATGAAAAGATGCAAAAGACACAGTTTCTCCTAGCTTCTTCTCCGGTGTCACTAACAAAAGCAGGTGGGAGCTGCCTCGTCCTGGACCTGAGCTCCTATTTTGAACACAGTGGCCAGCCCCCTGGTTCTGCCCCTTACAAGAGAGAGCCCCAAAGCTGCTCACTCAACCTTCTGAGCCTTACTGTCTGAATCTATAAAGTGAAAACAGTGATTCCTATTTTTCAGTTTCAGTAGGATTCAAGGAGTTTGATGCAGAAGCTGGATCAATTTGATAAGTATTGTTTTTATAATTTGTCCAAGACCTTCGGAAAGTGGGCAAAGGACTTCTCCCATCCCTACATGCTGGCTGTCTCTCGGCTGGCTGAGAAAGCTGATAGCACTGTGGTTTCTTCCTCAGAGAAACTCCCTCTGAATCCCACTCTTGGGTCTCTGGCTGCTGTTTCTAGTAGGACATACCCCACTGATGAAACTGTGAGCTCTTTGAGGGTAGCACTTCTTTGGGATTTCTCTTAAAATGCCTGGTGTGGTCCTGAGGACACAGGAAACATTCACCAACACAACTATTCTAACTCAACTAAATGTTGACCGAGCTTCTGTACTGTGGGGGCCAACGTGGTCTCTAAGTGAGGGTGTAGAGGAGAAGCCTAATATGTACAAGACCATTAACATTTGCACTACCCAATGAGTGTAAAAACACAAACAAACACACAAAAATCCACCGCTAGGTGTTTTCTCCGCATTTGCTCTCTTAACATCTGCCAGGTAGATGCTGTCATTCCCTCTTTCCAGAAGAGGAAACTGAAGCTCCCAGAGGAGTCATCTGCTCAAGGTTCCCAAAAGTCAGAAGATGGGCAAAGAGGGCAAAGCCACAGCCACATGATTTCCACTTCACCCCATTAACCCCTATGCTCTTTACCTACTCATGTTTCTCAGTGTATGATTCAAACGTGCTTCTGCATGAGCCTATGAATAAATGAATACACAAATTATTGTACCACATGAAAAATTATGATTTATATTTTAATGGAAGGCCCAAAGTGTTATGGACATGCCCAGAGGCTGGTGATAACAACCTAAGGTAGAGTGGCAAAGGACTGACATACCCAATAATGGGTTGATCGGGTGGACAGAGAACGGATTACAAAGGAAGGAGGGATGTCTAGGGTCTCACCTGCCTTACAAGGCAGGGATGTCCCATTCAATCACCAGCTCAGTCTGAATGCCTTACGATGGCGAGCCTACTATATCACAAGGCACTCCATCCCCCTGTGGATAATTCTCATTCTTAGAAAGGTTTTCTTTATTTTGGCCCTAAAACTACTGCCCTGGAAATGCTTAGTCTAAGTTTTACCCTCAAAGGATTAACCAAATAAATTGGTTGGTTGACTCAAGGTCTATAATCCCTGGGGAGCACTGAACAGTCCAGATACTATTTCCATTTCCTCCTTAGGCCCTTGCAGAAGGAGGGAGGTGTGCCTGTCTAGATAGGAGGAAATGGACTGTGGTAAGAAGTGCTGGGGATGGGGCGGGGGGAGCAGGATGAAGGGGTATCTACACCTCATCTTGGCAGCCTATGGTGTAAAAGCACCAGAGCAATGCAAAACACGGAGACAAAATTAGGACAAGACGAAATTTCTGCAAGCACTTAACCCAAACCATTTCTGAGGTTCCCCGAAGAGAGAGAACTTGATTCTTTCAGTCCATTTCCACTTTTGTTCTGTCTCAGGGACTTCTTGAATTCCAATGGGGCCAGGAAGGTGCATGACCAAAATATCTAAAGAATGTCTCTTATTACAGGGTATTCAGCCTAATCTGCACATCTGGAAGTTCTGATGCCTCTGATCATGTCTGGCTATGAGACTCAAGGTTCGGGCTGGAGTAGCTTAACCCTAACGAAATTGGGGGATCTTGCTGGAGGAGAATGGACATGAGAGACTGGAAATTATTAGAAGCAAAGGGCTTTTACAAAACTGAAAGTAAGGACAGTGCTCAGGAGTCTGTTAGGGGAGAATCCAAGAACTTCATGGTGTTTGCACTGTGATGCCAACAATGGGATCTGCCTGGCTTTCTTTCTGCTTGTTTCCTCAGGGGGATTTTCCAGGTATCCACTGACCTCCAACTTTGGGATGTGACTGCATATTCCCAATCTCACTGCTGGCTTCAACGAGATCCTAACCTTAGGTTCTCTACGTCTAGGCTGTGTGGCTCTTGGGAAGCCACTCCACTTCTCAGTGCCTCCAAGATAGGGGACTGGCTGTGGAGGGTCCAATGCAGTGGCTGGTGGACCTCGACGGCACCTGCCCCCTCCCCCCCCTCCCCTTTATCTGTTCCAGTAGTCACTCTCTAGACCCAGCTCCTACAGGGGAATGTCATGGATGCGTGCGTGCATGTGTATGTGTGTGTGTGTGTGTGTGTGTAGAGAAACAGAAAAAGAAAGAGGAAAGAGGAAGAAGAAAGAGGAGAAAGTATAAGCGTACTGGGGGGAGGTGAGGGGCACCTGGTGGACCTTAAGAATCTCTCTGGAACTGCCTTCTCTCCTTCTCTCAAGCCATCAACCTCTTCACTGGAAGCCCTGACAGGGTGAAAATTAACTACCAGCCTCCTCTAATCACTGCACAGGGTAATGAAGGCCATGGTTATACTTCCCCTCTTTTCTGTTGTCAGAGGGAGCTACTTTATACCCCAGGGAGAGCCTTACGCAGAATCACCAAGGCTCTGCATAGGTGTGTGTGTGCATGTGCATGTGTGTGCAGGACAGGGGCCGGGTACGAGCGACTTCTAGGCATTTGCTTCTAGTTGGGAAATTCAGAAGACTTTTGTTCTGACGCCCTCCAGGCTGCCTGCCTGGCCCTGCACCCAGCCTGTGCGACACATCCCCTCCCCTGACCCTCTATTCTCCAGTGAGCTGATCTCATTATGGCAAATTTAGTTACAGCTGAAGTCTCCTTGTAACAAAGATTATGTCCAAGCCCAGAGTAATGGAACCTAGTCGATTTCATTAAAATAAAATTGGTTACAATGAATAATTCAATAGGATGATTTTGTTTCCTCATCTCCTCTTTGTAGATCGAAGAGCTAGTATTTATAATGATTTTTCAAAATTGGATTTTTGTTTAGGAAGAGATAATCAACCATAATTCCTGACAGCCCCTCCTTACAAGGCTGAAATAATTGCCCATCGAAGTCTCCTTTCAAATGCTGGGGTTGGACAATTCTTTCTCTCCTTTTTCTCACTTTCACAGCAAGAACGTTCGGTTGGTTCTGAAGCACAGCTGCTACCTCCGCTCTTGCTCATGTGCGATTCCAAATGCGTCAATTCCCTTGTTTGAATGATGTTTTTTAAACATTTCTAGAACTGGATGCTAGTGTTGAATTGGGAATTCCTGGCTCTATTGCTGGCCAGCCCTGTTGTCCCCAAGCAGGACCTTCCATGTCCCAGAGAGGGGATTCTTGGGCATTTTCTCTTTGTGGTACTCATTTGCATGCAGCAAGGTGTGTGTGTGTGTGTGTGTGTGTGTGTGTGTGTGTGTGTGTGTGCGCGCGCGCGCACGCGCGCGCCCACGTGCACATCCATGCTCACACATGTGTGCATGTAACTATAGCCAATTAAACACATCCTGTGCTCAAAGATGAGAGGATGAAAATGAATATAACTCAAAGCTGTTCTCAAAGAACGAACAGCCTAGGGGGAGCCAGACATGCACACAGGTAATTCTGGTTCAAGGTGACAGGTGCAACGAAAGAGGAATTCAGCAAGTACAGAGGTGGCACTAGATAAACCCTAGACATCCATCCATCCATCCATTCATTCAGTCATTCATTCATTCTTTGAGTCATTCATTCACCAGGCTGGCACCATGCAGGATTTCTTTCGACTCTCCTCAGGGCAGTCAGAAACAAATGCAGATGAATAAATAATCTAATGCACAGAAACACAAGCAAACAGATGAATGAAAAGATGGCCAAATAAACACTGCAACTTGTAAATGAAGTGTACTTATCCTGTACCTCATCCAGTGATTTTCACTGGGTCCCAGAAGGTCAAATGTCTGGTTCATCTAGAAATCAGGCCTACTACCCACACGCCCGAGTCAAGGAAGCCATATAAAAGAAGAATGGTAGGAGTAATAGCTCATCTGCAAGGCCAGGAGGCAGGCTGGCCTCTGAGATGGTCACCCGGCCTGGCAGTTGGAAGCACTGAGTCGTGTCTCGGGGAAATGGGAGTCTCGGAAGAAGGCAGGTGCTTGCTCAGCAGGATAATTGGAAAGGGGGCTCTGGGGACAGCACAGCCATCCCTAGAATCACACAAGCACTGGTGGCCCCAACCTCTTGCTCCCTCAACTAAACTGGCAGTCCCCTGGAGAAAGAACCCTGGAACATAAATAGTGCATTAGGGGACTAAGGACTGAGTCACAGCTTTTTAGAACGGGGAAGTCCTTGGAGATCATCAAGCTCAACTATCCTCTAATTTAAAGATGGCGGGAGGGGTGCCTGGGTGGCTCAGTTGGTGTCTGCCTTCAGTTCAGGTCATGGTCTCACACTTCATGAGTTTGAGCCCCGCATTGGGCTTGCTGTTGTCAGCACAGAGCCCGCTTTGGATTGTGGTCCCTCTCCCCCACCCCTCCCCTGCTCATGCTGTCTCTCTCTCAAAAAATAAACATTTAAAAAACAAACAAACAAACAAACAAATAAAGGGGGGGAATGGGGCCCAGAGAAGCGGGAGACTGGTCTAAGGCCACACAGCAAATTGTGATAGAGTTAATTCACAGGTGAGTCCTCAAGGAGAGCACAACTTGGGACCGCCCCCAAAAAAGTAGGACTCCTCCCCAAATTTGGTCTTGCTCAATTGAATTCCACTGACATATCTAAAATGGAATTCTTTAACCAAATATGAATTATAAAATGTAGGGAAATAGGACGACAGGCTTTACCCTACTGTGATGTTCCCTGCACTTAACCATCCCATGTCTCATCCCTGACAAATTGCACTCGTGAGGTCTTGGGATTACATTTGGTTAGCAAGATGGTCAGGTGGTCACCTCCAGTGACACAACGTTTGAGAAAGGTAGCCCGGAGGGGCAGAGCAGAGATGCGGAATGTCTGCAAGAAATAGCACACGCGGCTAGGACCTTACCTGGGAGGCTGCTGGCTGGCCGATGATGACCCAGCCTGGGCACTGCTGGTCCTGATGTGATACTGAAGCATTGGACGCCCACTGATCGAGGAATCCCTGTGGTGTGTAGACACCACAGTCCTTGATGCTAGTTTTCTGTTCAAACTCCTCACATACTCCATCACCATCATGGAAATAGCACCGACTGGGTTCATCTGTAGGAGATGGACAGAGAAGGGAGAGAACAAATGGATATTCGTTCTCTGGTCTCAGCTGTCATCTGCAGCTGTGGGGTCAGATCAGCAGAATCTTCAGCACTGTAAAGCCCATCATCAGTAGTCATGAGGGAATATTATTTACCCTTAAAAATGAAGGAGGTTCTGCCATTTGTGACAACATGGATGAACCTGAAGGACGTTATACTAAGTGAAATAAACCAGTCGCAGAAGGACAAATACTGTATGATTCCACTTAAATGAGGATATAAAGTAGTGAAACTTATAGAAGGACAGAATAAAATGGTGGTTGCCAGGGGCTGGGGGGAGAGAGAAATGGTTGAGGGTTGAGAGTTACTGTCCGATGAGTATAAAGTTGCAGTTATACGAGACGATGTATAACTTTGCACTTACAGCTAACATTGTGCCTATGGTTATATTAAGTGTAGGTATGCTTACAAATTTAGAGGGTAGATCTTGTATTATATACATTTTAACACACACACACACACACACACACACACACACATTCACAAACACTTCGACCTTCATTACCCCAAGTGAGCCCCACAGCAACCTTGTGAGAAAGGCACTATTATTTTAATTACTTTAGTCTTCCAGGTTAACTGGACACTGAGATCCATGTGTCTTTAAAAACTGCCCAAAGTCACACGGTGTATTAATGCCAGATCCTGGTGTCAAATTCCAGCTTTCACTTTCCAGGTTCTGGGTACGTTATCTGACACCACAGAACTTCACAGTGGCAAACTGAGGTTTTACTGAACTCCAAAGAGAATTTAGGTTTCATATAAGGAGTGAAGTGATACACTAGAGGGACTGGCTTCAGTCCCAGCTCTGTAAATAAACTTTTCTGTTACTTAAGACAAAGCCCTTTTCCCCTCTGGGCCCAATCAGATAAGGGGGTTAGAGTGCTGGGACCCCAGGAACCCTTGCTGTCTACTGCTCTAGGCTCCTGAGGGCTTGTTGGATACTGTAGGAGTTCAAGTTCAAGGCCAAGTGAGTTCTCAAGCTCCCATGTAATTCAAATCACAGCAAAGATTTCTGCTTGGGACAACTTAAAGCTGCAGCTGGCTACAGTGACTCTCTGCCACAAGGACAAAGATCATGGAAGCGTACAGAGCTGGCAGGTGCTTTCTGAGTAGGCAGGACCTATACGCGTTGCTTGGTATTTCAGCACAGGAACAATACAAGGAGAAATCAGAATGCAGCCATCTGAAGGAGACCCCCCTGCCCATCCTTTAATAACTCAAATGTCAGGTAGTCTGTGCTATTTTCCCAATACCTCTAGGCAAAACTAAATACCCTTTTCTGTGTAGGTCCCTATTTTATAAAGATCCCTACCTTAACACTTATCTGTGTCATTATATGTACATGCTGCAGCTCCTTTGAAAGACTGAGCTTCTTGAAATCCAATCCCTATGTCATGTCTCCGGGTGAACTTATAATTATCATCCCAACAAGTATACTTTGAGACTGACAGGGATGTCCAGGCAATAGGCACATTTCCTAGGAAAATCTGAATATTGTCCTGGCCAAATCGGAGCATATGGTCACCCTAAGGATACTGCTTGATCTAGGACATCCTTCCCCTATTTACTCCAAAATAATGGACTGGAGCCCCATTTCCAATCAGGGATTGAATTTTACCCCTCATATCAGCTGGAGAACTTTGTACAATTAGCTTCAATCTTCAGCCTCTGGCTTCCTATCTGTAATATAGAAACAATTGTCCTAAATACTGTAATAATGTTGTATGGTGACAGATGGCCACTACATTTATCATGGTTAGCATCGAGCAATGTACACAATTGTTGAATTGATATGTTGTGCCAATGAAACTAAAATAACATTGTATGTTAATTATACTTCAATTAAAACAAAAAGATAGAAATGATCGTCCCAGCCAAGACAACTCTCAGGATAGCCACAGAACTCTCATAGGAAGTGGACGTAAACATGCTTTGTACATTGTAAAATAACAGTCAAGAGAAAAAATGTTCTTTTAAGGGGTGGGTCAGTTTATTTATAGCTGGCTGAATGGAATAACCTAGTACTCACTTAAAACACTTCGTCCAGCATTCCCCCCAAATAGGAAAAGCTAGGGTCAAGTAGAATTAAAACTTGGATTTCTAGGATGCTATCAGCAAAAGGAGTCCGTGAATTCAGGGGCAGCAGAATGTTGAGCCCCTTCCAAGCTCCAAAATCCCTTGTTTATTTCAGCAAACAGTTTACATAGCGAAATACTATCAAAAGAGCCAGAATAAATCAATTCATTATAATTCAATTATTTAAGGATGAGCCTGAGCCAGCGGAGGACTCCAGTGACCAGTAGCATGCCTGGCAGGCAAGCATGGAGAGAATACAGACTCAGCATTTCTCAGGAGCTCCAACCTCTTGGTGAACGTGGCCAACTTACATATAGCAAAACTTAGACCCAATCTGAGAGTGACCAGACATTAATCCAGACTTTACTCTTTCAAAACTCAATAAAGGGAATTATAAAAAGCACAGGATTTGGCATCAGACAAATAGGACTTAAATAAAGTAACCTAGCCTCTCTGAACTTCATTTTCTCATCCAAAAAATAACGGGGACAATGATGTTTACCCAGTGTTGTTGCACTGGCCTCATGAGATGACGGGTACAACGTCAGCATCTTCACTCATTTTGCTAATGGGAAACTGAGAGCCATAGGTGGTAAGGAGTCTGCTTCCAGATCACAGAGGGGCATGGTCGAAGAGTTAGAAGTAAGAGCCTAGCCCTTTTATACCCAGCAGAGAAATGTGCCCCACACCCCATGCTGTCTCCACAGAATAATGAAAGCACCTCCTTCTGAGGAGAAGATTGTGGGGTTGCTTGACTGAAGACAGGTAGGGTAAGATTATAATATCATATAAGATCTATTCTCTAACATGACTTCATTCACTTCCTCAGCAAAAAGACCTTAGAGTGGCAGCAATGGGGGCTACAGCTGAGTTCTCATGAAGGCTAACTTCTTCCTGATTATGTTTAAGACCTCAATATTTCTGTCTGCTTGGACTCAGAAGAACCAGGGAATGGTGGAGAGGTGAGGGTAGGCACAGAAGGTAAATAAGTCGCAAGGTAGTTAGGTATGTGATAGATGATAGATAGATAGACAGCCAAGCAGGCAGACAGGGACAGTTAAAAGAGAGAAGGCGGTAGTGGGAGGAGTGAGAAAAAGTGAGTGAGTGAGTCAAAGAAAGAGAGAGAATAAATATGCCTGGTTTCTCCCCCAAGGTTCTGCTGACATAGCTACTATGAGCCACTTTTTGAAATAACATCCTTGGACTCTGCTATTCATTTTCTCTTGCCACTAGAGTCCCGGGGGCCCTTCAGCTACATCTGCCAGTCTACATCTGGGGAATTTTCTCTCCCGCTCTACTCCCATGCCCCAAGCACCGTGGAGAACAGAGCGAGGAATGGAATAAAAATGTGTGGCCAGGAAAAACAAAGACAGCAACAACAACACAATAAAACAAAACTGGCCTTCCTGTTTTCATTACACAAATTTACTTGGTACTTTTTGAAGACTTTATGCTGGTAGCTGAGCAGGTTGTAGTCAATACCAAGGTCAAATGACCACCCTGCCACCTGCCTTCCATGTAGTAGATAGGTGTCATTGATAATAATGCATCCCCTGGATGGAGTAATGTGAAAGCCGACTAGACTCTCAAATAATTGAATGAATGAATGAACAAATGAATGAATGAAATTCAGCACTTCCAATGCACATACTCCTGGTCCAGCATAGTTTAGACTCTTTACCCTTTGAGAAGCTTCTTTGGGCAGGGTCTGAGGGTAGCGAGAAAGAGATTAGATGGCAGCTGTGACTGGCTTACAGTAGGATTGCACTGGACAGTCTGATTTCTCTACATCACCCCACGTTCCCCTGACATAAGAGACCTCCTTGTCTCAGACCCACCCCTTTTCATGCAGTGGCACATTTAGAAACCTGCTCTATCCAGCTAGTGGACTTTATGTGGGGGGGGGGGGGGCAGGCATTGCCAAGTCTGTCATCCCCAGTTGAGCTTTTCTTTGATAGATACTTTTTTTTTCCTTTTGGAAGAAATGCGGTCAGCCCCAGGAGCCCAAGGCAGATGGACTCTCTGTAAGTGGACAGACACAGAGGATGCCACTTCTCATTGGCTTAATTTTCAATTCCCATCTGTCTGGAGCATCAGGATGAAATGCCATGCTTCTGCATTCCTGAGGCTTGTCTGAAGGACACTATTTGAGATAGAGATTACCGCCCCTGGTTAAAAGTGTGGAAGCCAAGTCTTAGGAAAATGAGATGAGTTTACCTTGGCATGTAAGCAAAGGCTGGGTTTTAGGCTATTGTCAAGTGTTCTTGTCCTTAAAGCCAGAAACCCTGGATTGAAGCCTCTAAATCTGTCCATGATTACCAGGTAATCTTGAATATATTTACTTACAGTGGAACTACTTCAACCCAACTGGGGGACACTAATTAACTTAGCTTGATTAGACGCATTGTGAATTAGCAACACCACTAGAATTCTTGGGGTGAATGAATAAAATAAATAGCTAGAGAGTCCATTACTGGACAAGGGAGAATGGACTTAAATTGCTCATGTCAGCTGAGTACAAGATCTTAGGATGATTTCCACTAGACCTCACATCAAGAATCTTGAAGACCAGACAGTCACAAGCTATTGGCCACTGAAAAAAATGAACGTAAGCCACTGTGTTCTTCAAACAAGACCAGAGATAATGTGTATTCTTCAGGAGAGTGGGATAATTTAGCAGATTTGGGCTATAATTAGTCTACCCCAAATACATATCTGCCCATACCATGCTTCACATATAATGCTTTGACAGATCCCTCTGTTTATGGAGGAGATCCTTTTCTTTAGCTTGGCATACAAGACCCTCCACAACTGATCTGTCCTGCAGTTTTCTAAACCAGCCCACTTCCCATCATTCTGCCATCCTCTCACAAGTGTTCTTTCCTCTGCCTGGGATGTAGTTCTCATTTTTCCTTTACTAATTCCTGCCAGTTCTTCAGATGTGACTAAAAGTGTCTCCTCCAACATGGTGGGTCCATCCTCCCTTCTCTTCCACAGACTCCCATCCTGGCTGGATTAGAGGACCTTCCTCTGTGCTCCCTCTTACAATTCCCAGATTCCGCTCCGCTCCCATCCAGCTTTTGTCAATCTGTCTATGAATAAGACCTTCTTTCAGCCCTGTCCCAGCAGGCAGGGAGTATCTCTGGGTACAAAATTGCTGACTCTCATATCTGTATTCCCAACTCATAGCATAGTACCTAGAGTGAAGGGGGTACCCGACAAATGGCTGAGGAATATATGAGCAGATGAATGACAGATGAAAACTAATGAATGCCTCATAATTAAATACATTATTACCAGTTTATGCATGTTCTAAACTAAGCATACTCTTGTGTGATGTGACTACTGGCCATACCATGAGAGTACTGCAAACCAGATTTCATCAGAGTTATCTTCCTTCAGTTTAATGACATATTTTTGTCTAAAAGTTTATTAGCTTCACTATCAAATGTCTTCAAACTTTGGGATTGACTGCAGTTATTCTAAAACAAACCCCTCCTCCCACACACAGTGGTTGTCTTGCAAACATATCCATAATGCCCCACTGGGACTAAGAATCCAGTAATCTTTTTGCAATTATTTCAGCAATGAATGGGTAACAAATGAGGCATCAAAACTTTCTGGAGATTTAGGAGTGTGGGCTGTTATTATCCCCAGCTAAGATAGCTTCTAACTTTTCAATGAGAACTGCAGAAGAGAACCAATTCACGTAACCAATATTTATTTACTCAGTATCTGTTCTGTGTCTGGGCTTGTACTATGGATACAACAATGAATCAGACTGGGCTCCTCCCTTGTGGGTGGAATCAATACTATTTGGGAAAACAGGGAAAGGCTTGCCAAGAAGATGGTTTGGGGCAGCATCTTGGAGGAAGAAAAGAATTTCAGCATTTGAAAGGGAAAGTATGAACAATGGATGAGCCTCAATCAATATATGTGTCTATGAGGAACCTGTCAAGGTTAGAGCTAAAGGAGAATGATGGGTCCTAGAACTGATGAACTGAAAAGCTGATCTGAGGCCAGACTAAAGAAGAATTGCAATGCCATGTTGAGGTATTTAAATTTTACTGTTTAGAAATAGGGAGGCTTTGAAGATTTTTCTGAGCAGGAAAACCTGTGATTTTCACACTTCTAGAGGCAGTGAAGTGTAAGACCTGATTTTGTTTGGCAGGTGTGCCATTTATTATTTATGGACTTTGGGGAAATTACTTAGAATTTCTAGACCTTGTTTTCTTCATGAATAACGACTGAAGGATTGAATATTTACTATCATGCCCACATCACTTAATAATACATGCAATTGTATAATCACCAAAAATTTTTGCTTAATTGCTTCTATGTGCTAGGTACTGTGATAAACTGTAGGTACAGAGTAGTAAATAAATCATCCATGACCTTCACCCCATGGGACTTACAGCCTAGTGGTAAATGTAGATGAAGCACTCAGGACATAACAGGTGATCAGTAAATGGCCTATGACAATGATGATGATCTTGGAGCTGAAAGCAATTATTTCATTTCATATATGGCAAAGCTGAGATTTACAGAATTGAAGTGATTTGCCTTTAGAGAACACCTCTAGTAGAGACAAGACTAGAACACTGGTTCTTGAATACAATGCCTTTTCTATTGCCCCATGCCAATTTATCAGACTGGGTTTTCAGTATATAATTCTGGTAACAAAATACTTTGTCACCCTTAACTAAGTTTCAATATTCCTTTTGGGAATCTCTTATTTCACTCTTTGCAATATCCCTAGTATGGGCTAACTGTCTGTAATCTGAGAAGCTACTGGGGTTACCAAGTCTCTGACCCATTGAGGGGAAAAACTCTCTTCAGATGGGGAGATGACAATTTTGAGTAATAGGAGATTTAATAAGTAATAAAACTCAGGAAGTAGCAATAATTTGAATGCACACTCTCCTGAGAACAGCTACCTTCCAAAGGTTGGATTTACCTATGTTTGTAACCTTCTTGTTTATGAAGATGGGTCAGCTTCTGAGAAATTAGTATCTGCTTCTATTTCCAGCTGAAGGAACAGTGATTGGCATTAGAATATTCTTTTAGTTCAATGATTACTATTTTTTTGTATTTTTTAAATACCAGAAAAAAATAATGCTTTTAAAATCAGCTGTTTGTTTAGGGATGGGTCCAACCACAACAAGCTGCATGCCACATAACAATTCATCCAAACAACAACAAAGGACCAAAAAATGCACAATCTTTGTGTCCAAATAATAGCTTCTTGGAATGGAAAACTGGAGAACTTAACCCCTGAAGGTTTACAAAGGGGAAGCTTGGTGGGGAGGTGGGGGTGGCAATGTTGGCATGTGTCTCCTCTGGAACAGAAATAGCTGCACTTTACATTGCCTGTGTTTCAAAGGCTTCATGTCAAACCCACATTGCTGACCTCATTTAATTTTATTCAAACTGGGGTTTGTTCTTAACCTCCTCAACCAGATGAGCTTGTCCAGAGTGCAGAAGACACGATGGTGAACAGCCTCTAAAGAACCATGCATCCACTAACAAATTTAAGATGCTGGTTAGGTCTACTGAATCTGAGGAGCTTAAGTTGGTTTTGGGTTCCTCCATGGCTTGGCCATACACCAAAGTGGGCCAGAAATTCCTTCCTGTGTTTCACTGTGACAACCAGGCATCATCTAGCAAGTGGAAAGCACTAGGAAAAGAAAGTCGAGTCTGGATGTAGTCTCACATTAGCATACATGTTCCACACCCAGACCTATCACAGGGAGCATCCTGCAGGGGACAGCTTGGTCCTCCGTCCACTTGGCCCTTACAACCCTCTCATGACTGGCTTGGGTCTTCCCCATTTCCTAGGAGTGATGAATCTAAAGTGATTAATCAATGAGTAATTCATCTAGGACCATGCTTGAAATACGTAGTTGACTTCTGCAAAAGTTGAACTTCCCTACCTAGCACTCAAATCCTTTCATAGGGTACCTCCAATTTTCCTGTCAGTTCTCATTCCCAACTATACCTCCACCCTCAAATGCACAGTTTCTTCCCAGAACTCACAGCTCAGAGCTTCTGTCCTTTCGTCTTTAGCCTGAAAGGCTAGTTTCTGCCTGAGTCTTCCATCAAGACTTGACTCTGACATCTTTAGCTCCATGAAGCCTCATCTGTCACACTTTGGTATTGCGATGTGTCCAGATGAACCAACCCCCTTTCTTTCCTACATCACTATTCTCACCTTCCAAACCAGCAAAATGGGATATGGCCTATATAAAAATGTTAATTAAAAAAATACAAAAATAAAAAAAAATCCTCTTTTCATTCCACATCTCCATACCACTATGTCTTGTACTTCACAGTTCTCTTTCCATGATTCACAGTAGACTTTATTGAGAGTTATCGGGACTTAAACTGCCCACTTCTTGCCTACAATTCACTCTTCAGTTCTCTCCAATCTCACTTCTGTACTCACAGCTTCACCAGAATCAACCTTGTCAATGGTGATCACCACTGACCTCAAGATAGCTAAAACCGTAACATCAAAATCCTCATCTTGCTAGATTCCCTTGAAGCATATAAAGAAGTACCCCTGCCCTTTCTTCCTGAAGCACTCCCTCATGGACTCCATGGCACATGCCATCCCATTTTCTTCTGGCTCTCAGCTCATTCCACATAGGCTCATTCACTGCTTTCTGCTTCCCTAAATCTCTGGCACGTGTCTGGGTCAGGTCTTGGGCCCCCTTTCTTATCTATCCGCATTGTGTCCTTCACTTCTAATTCTTCAACAAAAACGTTAGAACATCTATGTGCCAATGACTCAAATATTTCTTTAGAAATGACCTCTTCTCTGAGTCTTAACTGCCTACAATGACATCTCTAAGTATCTATTTAAGGACATCTGCATGGTTCAGATGGTTGAGCATCTGACTCTTGATTTCAGCCCAGGCTATGATCCCAGGGTTGTGGGATCAAGCCCCATGTCAGGCTGCATGCTGAGCAGGGAGCCTGCTTGGGATTCTGTTTCTCTCCCTCTGCCCCTCTCTCCCACTCACTCTCTCTTTCTCTAAAATAAACTTCAAAAAATCTATTTAAAGGCATCACGAAATCATAATGTCTAAAACAGAAGTAATGGTTTCTCCCCACATGCTTTTCTTGCCCATCCTAGTAAATGACAACATTGCCCAACAGTGGCCAGACCAAAACTGAGTCATCTCTCCCATTTTTTCAGCCCACCCTCCAACCCCACATAAAGTCCCTGAGCACATCCTGTACACTCTTTCATCTTGGGATACTCCAAAAAGCTCCACTTTTGTTCCATCGCTGCCACATCTCATTCCTCCATCCCCATTAGAGCATATATACCATCTTGCTTTATTTCCTTCATACTATTATTCACGATCTAAAAACAAATTTGATTTATTATTGTTTCTTCACCACCTGCCCCATGAGACATAGGTTTCATGGAAGCACACTTCAACATGCACATCTTTCTTTAGGACCAGGAAAACGGCCTCACTCTATTATGTAACTAACATTTGAGAAAAAATGAATGAGTGAATGAATGAGTGAATATGTACAGCTCTTGGACTGTGAGACATTTCTGAGCTGCATCCAGTGTTACTTCTATTTACATCTCTAATTCTTAGAACAATGCCATTCTAATAGCAGATGCTCGGTAAATGATGAGTCTTTTTGGAGTTTTAGAATCTCTGTTACTGATTGTATTGAAGGGACCTCAAACCTGACTTGAATCTGCTTCAGTAGATTATACTAAAGAAAGATTTTTATGAAAATATTAATTAGAATGAGATCATATTATAAATCCAAGCACACATTGGGAGGAAAAAAATCCAATTCCATCTAAAGCAGCCCATAATATTTTTTCCCCCATGAGACATTCTGCCTCACCATCTGTCCTAAATATTATTTTATTTTCTTTCTTAACTGAATTTGCAAAGAAATGGAACATCTGGATGGAAAAGGTGGTGCATACTGGGCTGAAATTTAATAAAGAGATGTGATGGTCTTATGAATTGGAACTTGAAGATACATTTACATCACCTTGAATTTGCTATAGTTATTTGAATGGCCTAAAGAGATCGTAAACAAAGATAGTGATCCTAATAAGTGAGAAGGCATTCAATAGAGCAGGATCCTCAAAGCCCTGAAAGATTTTCAGTCGGGTCTCTTTTGGGTTCCAATGCTATCTCATGATATGGGAGAGGAAGTAAAATTCAGTTCCACAATGAATTATGTAGTGGCCACAAAATAGGCAGGCATTCTAAGCACAGTCAGGAGGGAGAGTGATACCCTAGGACGCAAAGGCCTTTAAAAGTATGAGCAGGAAATAACAGAATGAAATTTGTTTTGGATAACATAAGCTAATAATAAATGGAGAAAAGCAATCTGAAGCATTCATATGCAGAGAATGGACAAAAGTGACACAAAAGGGTGATGATGGTAACAAAGTGTCAGTGGTTGTTATGTGATCTCATCACCCCACACCAAAAATAAATAAGTGAAAAAGTAGGAAAGAAGAAAGAAAGAAAGAAAGAAAGAAAGAAAGAAAGAAAGAAAGAAAGAAAGAAAGAAAGAAAGAAAGAAAGAAAGAAAGAAAAAGAAACAAACAAACAAGAATGGGACCCTTTCTCAAAATCATCAGCTTGATCAAGAGAATGTGAGTCTAGAAGAGATACTCTCTCATTTCCCTCTCTGGGCTGCGATTTCGCTTCGACAGAGTAAGAGAGTTACATCAAGTAGCTTTATGATTCCCCTCAACTGAGTCATTCTAATCAAGTATTTAGTTCTTGATTTTCCCCCCTTTAATCATTAAACCAGGTTTGCAGTCTGAAGATGGGGAAATGTTAGCAAAATGAAAACAGAGAATGGTACAGTTGAAGCCATTCTGAGAAACAGGACAGGACTACAGCAAACAGAACAGGAAATCAAAATTTGAAGCTCACCTCTGTCACTAACTTACTCTTCGGTACCAGTAACACAGAATCATCATTCTGGGTTTTGGTCTTTGTGTCAATAAGTATCTTTGTGTCAATTAGTATCTTTAATGTCCATTTATTTTTGAGCGAGCAAGAGAGAGAGAGAGAGAGAGAGAGAGAGTGAGAGAGAGAGAGGGTGAGAGAGACAGAGAGAGTAAAGGCGGGAGAGGGGCACAAAGAACCTGAAGCAGGCTCCAAGTTGACAACAGAGAGCAATGATGTGGGACTCAAACTCGTGAACTGCCAGACGATGACCTGAGCTGAAGTCAGATGCTTAACCGACTGAGCCACCCAGACGTCCATTCCTACCCATTTTAGAAAGTGGTTGTAATGATCAGATATTATGACAAATACTCAGACACGTGATTGTTTTCACATTTTCTTAACACAGATACAATCTGGAGCTCATCTCCCAAATCATCAGGTGGCTTTCTCGACTCACTGTCTTAGCCTTAGCTTCATGTCACCTGCTCTGTGAGGCCTTTTCTAACCATGCTGCCTCCGCTCCAGTGTCTGCAGGCTATCCCACTATTCAATTTCACTTTCCACAGAGCATTCGTTGCTTCAAAAGTTTACTTGGAGAGCCTGGGTGGCTCAGTCAGGCCTCCGACTCTTGACTCCAGTTCAGGTCATGATCTCACAGTTGTGAGATCAAGCCCCATGTTGTGCTCTGTACTGATGGTGTGCAGCCTGCTTGGGATTCTCTCTCTCCTCTCTCTGCCCCCACCCTGCCTGTATGTGAGCATTCTCTCTCCCCTGCCCTCAAAATAAATAAATAAATACACATTAAAAAAAAAAGTTTACTTGGTTACTGCATTCTCTCTAAATAGAATGGCGGCTCTTTGGGAGCAGAAACATAGGCTGTTTTGCCCGAGACTACATTTCAAATTCCAGAGCACAGAAGACAATCAGTTAATACTGCTGAACGCATGACTGTGTAGTACCACAAGGATCTCTAGAAATTATCTAGTCCACGTGCCTCCTTTTGCAAATGTGGCAACTAAGAATCAGAAAGGTTAAGTGACTCACTGAATGCTGTACAGTTAATTGCTATAGGCGAAGGGTTTGGGTTGGCTAATTAAGGCTCATTATATAAATATTGGGAAGCTGTGATTTCAAAAAGAAACTGGTCTGTGAGAAATAGGTGTGTATAAAGAGAAAACAACGCATCCAAACAAAAGTCAGTATGGGCACACACGCGTATCCTTCAAGTCCGTAAAATAAACAGCTTACCAATCTTAGGGCATCCTCACGTTTCCAGAGAAGAGAGACTTCTGGGCAAGTGGATGCTATGTTAAATAACGGTAGCCAAGGAATTGAGGATGAATCAGGGCACCACATGAAAACCAAGCCAGTCACCCCAGTCTGGCACAGCTGATCGTGACTAAGGTGACCGCAGTATGCTGGGTTCTTGGTGGGGTTCCCATGTAAGAAATTGGAGTGTCAAAATGGATCCCTCCCACCAGAACCCTGATTGGTTTCCTCCTGCCATATGGTTCAGATAAGTCCAAAAGATGAGCCATTCAAGCCACAGAGGCCTCCACCTCCAAGTTGGTGAGATGCGCCACACTGCTCTAAAGGGCAGAAGCCAACTCAAGGGGCAGAAACGTACTCGGGTAAGTTTTCTTTACCTTACATGATGGGTGGGCTCCTCTTCTGCCCTTGAAAGAGGATTTTATGTTAATTTGAATCTGTATGTTCTTTGATTCGTATTGTTGAACTGCATTTTGTTGTTACAGTAATGTATATATACGCCTCTCTTCTCCCAATAAGGATAAAAAGAGGGGAGGGAAGGAATGGAAGGAAGGCAGGAAGGAAGGGAAGGGAAGAAGGAAGGAGGGGCAGGGGAAATTGGTCCCAAATTTTCATCCGGAACATTTAAAAATATCCATCAAAACCTGTTTTGTTTTGTTTTGTTTTGTTTTGTTTTGTTTTTTATCAGAAATGATAAGGGTCAGCATAATTACTCACGCACAGAAAACATTCTAAGGAGTAGTGGTCACTCCGACATCAATTTCTACTAACTGGAGAAGGGGATTGCCCAAATAAGACATGTAATTGCAGACTGCATGACTGGCTGTAGGTTCCAGAACAGAGCTCAGAGAAGCTCCCTGTGGTTCCCAGATGACTGGGCAGACCAGTTTGGGGCCACTGAGGACCCTACATATTGTCAGAGAATGGGGCCCAAGGCAGGTACCATCACTGAGCAATATTCCTATGTATGAAGATGTTTAACTTCAAGAAGAGAAGTCTCAGGGGGGACACGGCATAAAATTCCTCTAACAAACTGCAGCTGGTCTGAAAGTGAAATTGGCTGCCTCAGAAGACACTGGTATTCAGTCAACATTTTCCGACGGAGGTTTGATGATCAGTGACAAGGCATAATCTGGCCCCTGCCTGCTTCTGCAGCCTTCTCTTTCTTCTCTAGTGTACCCCAGTCTCAGCTCAGACAGGCTCAAAGTGGCTGCTTCCAAAATGGACCACATTCCCCCCAATTTCCAGCACCGCTTTGCCTCTGTCTAGTATCCACTCATCTTTAGCCATTATGTGACCACTCACTCCTCTGCAAAATCTCTCTGGCACTCCACTCCAGGCGGGGGGTGGGGGTGGTGGGGGTCGCCTGCCCCTCTCTATGTCTTCCCAGGGCATCCTCTACCTCTCTAATTAAAATTTTAGCTACCAGGTAGTAAGCGTATTTGCCAAATGAATAATCAGATGGCTTGGTAAGTGCCAGGCACTATGTTAAATGTTTTCCAATATGTAATGTCATTTAATCCTAGAAGAGTCCTATGGGTTTGTCTGGTGTTGCTATTATCCCCATTTAACAGACAAGGAAATTCATGCATCAAGAGGGTAAGTCATTAGCTTCACATAAGGTTTCACAAGCTGTAGAAGCAAGAATCCAATCCTGACTAGTTGGATTCCACAATCCATGCCCCTCCGTCCGCCCATGCTGCCCAGTTCACGTCTTATGTGTGGAAGTGGACACTGAGAGGGATCTAAAGAGACAAGCGAATCTGATTCTGTCCGAGATGCCCTGCCATTCTGTGTTATTGGAGGCCCAGGGGTCTGACTGAGCTGTGGTCACGCCCCTGCACTATACTTAAGGAGCTGGGTGTCCATGAACAGCACACTTCACCTCTGCGTCCCGGTTTCCTCTTGGGCTAATCCGTGTAATAACGAGTATTTTCCCAGATGTTAGGAGGATGAACCTAGAAGCTGTATGGAAGGCACCTGGCGTGGCATCCAGCATGAAAAAAAAAAAAAGATTCCGTGAAGGACCAGGAAGCCTCCCTTTCCCTAAAGGAAGCAATCCGTCTCTGCTATTCTGTGCCAGTTAAACTGCATGGGCTCAATCACTTACGTTTTGGTTAAACCTTTTTAATTTTTTTAAAGTGGAATCCGACTTTCGTTGGCAGGTGATTGAACACACAGGGCCCAGCCTCCGGGCCCACAGTCCATTAGGGAATTTACGAGGACAGATGGGGAGCCTTCAACTCAAGTACAGCCTTCAGAGGCCAAGCTTACAAAGCCATCAATTTCCTTAACAAAGAACACTGGCTTAAATGCCCCCTTAAAGCCGCTATTTACACAGCTATCCACTTCCTTTTGAATTCGCTGCCTGGGGGGTGGCCTACCTGCAGTCCTTTCCAGCTACTGGTGAATTAGGCTCCCTTCCGAAAAGGAAGCTGGCAGAGATGGGGCCTGAGCTTTGAAAAGGAGCTCAGTTTGGGGTTATCTGACCGTCCTGTGGGGGGAACCTAAGTGCCCACCAAAGCCCCTGGACCTGCCCCCATCCCTTCTGCTAAGGTTCTAAAATGTTTGGACCTTGTCAAAGAGTTAAGGCCATGGCCAGCATGGAGACAGAGAAGGAGGGTTACCACTGAGCTCCTCTCTCCTTTATACTGAGGTAAAATGGGGCTCCAAAGAACATTCTGGTTAACATTTGTATAGTGCTTTGCAGCTCTGTGGCGTGTCAATACTGTAATGTGGTCCTTTTATAGATGAGGAAACTAAAGTAGCTCCCATTCCCCTTTTGTGGCAGAAGTGGGACTTGAACACTAGCCACTCAGCTCCAGAGCCTGGGCACAAAACCACCACAGGAAAGACATCCTGCCAGAGAGGCCCCCGAGAATGCAGAAAAAAAGCCTGTGATTCACCCTGGGGTTTGCCTGCCTCTGAAGACCAACAACGCACTACCACACTTTGCTGCCTGAAAAATAAAACTGTTCTTAAGAAACACATCCTTCCTTCACTCATTTATTCTGTATTTACTGAGCCGCCAATTATTTGCCAGGTCTGGGACTGAATTCTGGGGAGTCCGATGAATGACGCAGGATCTCACGCTCCCGGAGCTCAGTGTGTGGTAAGAGCTGCACAGCATTTTGTCCTGAGGTACAAGATGCTGTGGGAGCACAGGGGAGGGACTCCCAACACCAAGCACACAGCCCCCAGGGCTTCCCTTGGGAGGTAAGGGGCGGGGGCTGAATCTCTGAGAGGTCCTAGGACTGGGGGTGGGGATACATTCCAGGAAGAGGCCCTCTGTAAGCACATGGATGGAAGCTGGAAACAGCCTAGTAGGTAAAGCACAAAAGATGTTGGAACATGAAGCGTAAATGCCCGGTTCAGACCTTGAAAGCCACAAGAAGGGATTTAGATTCATCTCCAGGGCAATGGGGAGCCCCCTGGTACTTCAGATGTAGAGTGGCAAAATGTTTGCCTTTTAGGAAGCTTGCTCTCACTACATGGGAGAGGGTGGGCAAGGGCAAGCCTAGAGGGGGATCCTGCGACCCGTTCGTGTTCTCTTGCAAAAGTCTGGGCAGGAACTGCAGGGGACTCAGGTAGAGCAAGGGACTCAGGCAGAGCAACAAACTCAGGGAGAGGGAGGAGGGACTCATTTGGGAAGGGGTTTGTTTTCAAAGTAAAATGGGTGGGATGGCGATTGTCTGGATGTGGGGAATGACTGAGAGGGAAGAGTTAAGGATGTTTCCTAAGCTTCTAGCTTAAATGTCTGGTTTGCCAGTGGCACCACTGAGAAAAACAGGAGCTGCAGCCAGTCTGGGGAGGAAATCTGTCCCCTTGCTGTCAGATGGGTTGAGTTTGAGTGCCTTTGGGGCATCCCATTAGAGCAACCAGGTATACAAGTCCATGCACAGGTCAAGAGAAAAGCCCAGACTGAAGATGGAGATTTGGGGGTCTTTGTTGTTGAATGATGAGCTCGGGAAGAGAGGGTAGCACCAGAAAAGCTCCTTCTGGGACTTTGGAGAGCTCTAATAGTTCAAGGGGTGGGCAGAAAGGTCTGTGTAGGGATGGCCAGAGGGGTTAGGAAAAACTGGAAAAGGGTATACTTCAGAGGTCCTGGAAGTTTCAAAATTTCAAGAAAGAGCCGGATAAATTAAGGGAGAAACACACTGAAATATGTCTGTGCAATCAAGATATTTAATAGAATCCCGCTCACGGCTTTTCTGAGTAAAGATTCTTAAGTTTCTGCTTGATCCCTTTCAGGGACAGGGCATTTGCTACTTGTAAGAACTAGATTATTAATAGCAATAATAATCGATATTTACTGAACACTTTCTGAAGGACAGGAACCAACCATCCCAAGCGCAACTGGTTTGGGCATCTCTAGTGCCTAGAATGGACCTCACATGTAAGGGGCACTCAACAAATCTGTGATGAGTAAATTCATAAAGAAATGAAATAGCTACCCTGTGAAGTAAAGAACAGCACTCCCATTTCACAGATGGAAAAAGATATTTGGTGGACTTAGCCCAGAGCAGAGAAGTGGTCCCCTGTGCTTTTGGATCAGGTCAATTGGTGTCTCTTTGTTCCCCTCTCTCTCCCCGCTCCCCTCTTTCAGGTCAGGTCAATTGGCTTCTCTCTCTCTCTCTCTCTCTCTCTCCCTCCCTCCCTCCTTCCCTCTTTTGGGCCAGGTCAATTGGCTTCTCTCTCTCTCTCTCTCTCTCTCTCTCTCTCTCTCTCCCCCCCACACCCCATATGTGTGTGTGTGTGTGTGTGTGTGTGTGTTTGTGTGCGTGTGTGTGTGTGAGTCTTTGTCTCTCTCTCTCTCTCCATTCAGGAGTTTTCTTGGTAAAAGGCACAAAGACAAATGGGGAAGTGGAGGGGTTTAAGATGCTTGTGTGGCCCTCTCGTGGGTAATGAGGCTGAACTCAAGTTATATGCGTAGTTCTGGACTCCTGAACTCATGGACCAGCTCCAGCCAGGACTTGTACCAGCCCTGCCAAAGGCAGTTGAAAGTATAGTTCAAGCTTATGGATGATGTGGGCTGGGTTTCTGACTGGTGTTGAAAGCCAAAAATCACTCTGATTTCTCTTCAGATCACTTTGCCAAGAGAAGTACTTCGTGGGCCCTTGAAGAGCATCCCAGCGAGGGGAGACTGATCTTACAACACCGCGTCACGCTTCCGCCCAGAAACTGCTCCTTGATGCAGGATCACACTCAGACACCCACTCATCTTGTGACTTCCCCAAAGCTTTCTTTGGAACCAGTTTACTCACGGTATCCCCCCCCCCCCCAAAAAGAAACCTCATTCTGGACCTTTGTAGCAGCAGAGCTCTACACCTGTTCTAACTGAGCCCGGGTGCCCAGGAAGTGGTCAGACTCACCCCCCCCCCCCCACCTCCCAGTCCAGGGCTTTGCAATTCCTCCTGCCTTCACCTCCCACCACACATCCTTAATGACAAAGTCTTCTGAGGTCCTCCAATCAAGAATTTCTGCTGCCACTTGTCCCTCCTATCTGCAGCCTACCTAACATAGAGCTTTGCATGGAGCAGGCGCTTAATAGAGACAAAAACTAGGGTGAGGCTGGTCACATTTGCTCCCAGCTGTCTTTGCATGACCCTGTGGCTGTGCCTTGGAGGGAGAGAAGCCAACTTCAGCCCTGGTGAACAGGGCTGTAGACAAGGGGCGTGGAACATTTTATCTTTCTGTTTGGCAAATGGAAATTGAAAACCCAATCCCTTAAAAATTATCATCATCTCAGATTTGCCTTATCTTCAGTTCTTCTTGGTACTTAATCAGTAGCAGCCAAGAGAAAGTCTCTTTTAGTTTCTCCCTCTGTTAAGTATTTAATGATCTGTAAACAAACACTTCAGACAGTGTTTCTTAAAGAGACCCTGGGATCCTTTTGTTAAGTGAAGACTCCTTTCCTCTGCACATTGTTTCCCCTTCTCATTATCTGTTTGCAGGCAGCCTGTTCAGCTCTTGAGAGGACACATTTTATTAGATAACCTTAATGATCGAGAGGTAGTGTAAATTAATCGTTCAGCCTGCGGGCTTAAGAGCCATACTTTCAGGGCGGGAATCCCTTACTGGAAGCCTTGAGTAAATTACTTAACATCTCTGTGCTTTTTTCTTATCCAGACATCTTACCATCATATTAAAACTACCACATAGGGTCAATGCAATTAATCAAAGGAGTTAATAGAGAAAAAGCATTCAATTAATGAAATTAATCAAATTAATCATGAGCTATTTCTACTGTAATGTCTATTGTCTGGGATGATGAAATAGAAGAAGACTGGAATTATACAAACATATCTTACCACTCCTACTTGTTCTGAAAGTCTGGTGTATGGGAGGAGGCCACCAGCTCCCCTCCTTGTGGAGCTGGGTGGATGTTGGTTCAAATCCCAGCTTTGCTGTTTAATAACCACCTGCTTTGGACAGGTCACTTCATCTCCCTGAGCCTCAATTTCTCCTTGTGTAAAAGGGGAGTAATGGTCCCTGCCTTCCTGCAGCCTCGTGGAAATCAAGACGGGAGGCCACGTGCCCTGTGCTGTGTGGGATGCAGTACTCCCGAAGGTTTGTTTCCCCTCGTGGTGGTTTTCCAGCTCAATAAATACTCATTGAATAAGGGCCACTTTCTCAAAAGTCACTTAAACAGTTGGGGGCTCTGTTGTGTCATCTGGAAAGTGGTGATGATAATGCCTGGTTGCCAGGGGCTGCCATGGGTTTGAAATGAGACCACGTAGTAGGTTCTCCATAAATATCAATACACTACTCCCTTGCGCAGCCCCGGGAGGATCCATGACTCCGTCCGCCTTTAGGCAGTGAGCAGTTTGGGCTCCACTGGCCACTCTTTTCTGCCACAGAGTCAGTTAGTGACCGGCTCCAGCTGAGTGCTGGGGACACAGGGCTGGACAGGATAACTTCTTCCATGAAGGGCAAGGGAGCCCGACGTGTATTGGGAAAATGTTGAGGGGAGTCAAGACAATTACAGCTACACTTCTACAGGCCCAAGAGCAAGATGGATAAGGCCATACCTTCATCTCTTCATCTCTCACGCTCCTTGATCTCCCTAAATGGCTGTTTTCTTACCCACCTGTATAGTCACCCATCTATGCCAGTGGTTGGTTGGCAACTTTTTTTGTACAGGGCCAGACAGGAAATAG
This sequence comes from Acinonyx jubatus, assembly GCF_027475565.1. NCBI lineage: Eukaryota > Metazoa > Chordata > Mammalia > Carnivora > Felidae > Acinonyx > Acinonyx jubatus. Next base: position 18,243,592 of record NC_069391.1, read on the forward strand.
TGTGGCTCCGTGGGCCCTACAAGGTCTCTGCTGGAGCTACTCAACTCTGTCTTTGTATTGGCAAACACCTACACCAAGGAACATAAATGGGTTTCGATGAAACTGCACGTACCCATAAACGGGCAGCAGATGGGAGTCTGGCCAAGGGCAGAGGTTGGCTGACCCCTGACCAGTCCAAACATGCATAGACACGCAAGCCTCTGGTGCCTCGCGCAGGGCTTGGCACAGAACATCACCCCAGGGGCAGCAGCCCCACTGAGGTCTACAGGGACCTCAAGGATCGGAGCTCGCAAGGTATCAGCCTCATCCCCTCCTTCACTGCCTTCTGGCTGTGCTGCCTTTCTGTGGCACCCTCTCAAGTTGTCTCCTGCCTTGAGGATTTGATAGTCTGAGCTTCTTACACTCCTTACCCCGTCACCCTGCTCCACATCTCCTTAATTTGTCCACTTCTTTGACCTTCCGGTCCGAGCTTAAATGTAGGTGTCCTCAAGGAAGCCGTCCCTGACTCCTCAGTGCAAAGGAGGCCCTCCACTTACACACCTCTAAGTACATCCACCGACTGGCATTTTCAACAATCACATTCAGATACTTCTTCGGGTCGTTTCCCTGGCCTGCCTTGCCACTGCTTCCTTGTCTTCCTGCAGCTAGCACCGGGCTGGGCACACAGCAGGCGTCAAGAAACGTGCGAATGAATGACACAAAGTGACCCAGCAGCCAGCTGGCCCCATCTTCTGCCTGGTTCTGACTGCCTATGTTAGCTGTTTTATTCTGCAGGCTGCAACACCGGGCTTTTCACACAATCCCGGCTGCCCATCCATCATTTTATTTTAGGCACATTATTTCTCTGTCCAAAAAGAAAAGGAGGATACAATTAGGTCTATATCCCTCACTTGCTTAATATTTCAATTTCCCCCAGGGCACTCCCTTCAAGTGGAGATCACAGCTCATGAATATTAAATGTCTCTTCCAACACAACATGGTCCCCAAGAAAGAGCAGGGAGCCAGCAGCTAGGAAAATTCCCCGACACCTGGCCCCCCAGGCCTGTCTGTCTCCCCAGCTACCTCAGTCACAACCGCACTGATGCGCAGCAAGGCGCATGTACGTGCAGGCTGGTCTCTGGTCACTTTAAATGCCATAAAGAAGCCCTTGTTCTTGGCTACCCAGATTCACCTGCCTTGGAGTCAGGCTGCCTTTCAAAGGCACACATCAAAGTGTGGTCTTGATTCCTCAAATTCAGGCAAGCTCCAAGTCCTTCTGAGCCTGACCCCTCCCTGCGAGCCAGGAAGCTGACCTGGGCTGAGGGCTAGGATTCCTCCCTTCTGGCGTCACAGCCTCCTGTTTCTTTTCATTCCAGCCTGGCCTCTCTGTGGGGTAGGCCTCCCGGGTTTCCGAAGGAGGTGGCAAGCTGAGGTCTGAGGCTGGATGGCAAGCTTGATCCTAACCGGTGCTGACTCGACTCGGGGTCTTTGAATGCATCCATCAGACCTCCCGGTTGAGGACTTCAGATCTTTGGTCCTGCCCCTCTCGGCAGCCTTCCGCCCCATCGCCTCCCTTTCCTGCTCCTTTGTCCCCTCAGTGACCCCCTTTGACCCTGTGGGTTAAAGGAATTCCTTTCTCCTCCCCAAGCCCTCATTTCTTTTAAAATGCACAGTTTAAAAACAATAATGATCTGGGATTTAAATTCTGGAAGTCAGAGTTGAAAGGGCCCTGGGAGCTCATCTAGCTCACCCCATCACCTGAGAGCTGGGGAAGCTGAGATCAAGGGGGTTCGATCACTTTGTACAAGGGACCTCCGCATTTTTCCGGCAGATCAGGCTCAGGACCACTTTTGCCCGGGATGGACTGGAGGCCTTTGTATCCGTCACAACTGACATGGGAGTGAGGAAGGGGAAGTGGCATTCACTGACATCGTGGAACATCCACTAACTGCCATGCATTGTGCTAAACACCCTACAGACATTATGCCCATCTTCCTCTAAACAGAACTGTGGGGTTATAATTATGCCCATTTTCCAGAGAGGACACGGAGACTCTGAGAGAGGATGGGAGGAGCCCAGGATGACCCAGGTAGTAATTACAACAGAGAGACGTTTGAACTCAGGCACCTCTTGTCACTACCAGATTGCCATGACAACAGGATTAAGTGTCAAAAGTCCTCCTAAGCTAAAAAACAATGTGGCTACTGTCAATGGAGGGTGAGCTGTTAAAAATGAAAATACAGCCCGAAACACAGGAGGGCCCTATGTTGGGGGCATGGGTTTACGCAGTGGAATGTTTATAGGGTGATAATAACTGAAAGTTGTAGCTTTCATGACTCATGAGAAAAGAACAGAAGGACCTATGCGTTCACTTTCATTCCTGCTGTGAGCCAAGGGCACCAAAACAGAAAGAGTGGAAAAGAGAAGCTGTCTGCTGGTTTGGGGGAGTTCATCTGGATACTGGACATGGTCTTTAGAGGCAGGCAGATGGGGTCTTGAAGTCACTTTTTCTGATCTCCCTGGCTATATGACTTAGGACAAGCCACTGAAACTCTCAGCACCTCAGTCTCCTCATCAGCAGAATGGGCAATATTAGTCTGTGCAGAAGACTTGCTGGGGAAATATGAAGTCATTTGAAAAACACATTCTTAACACAGAAGCTGGTACAGCTGGCTGCCTACTAAATGAAGCGACTTCACGGTTCAGTGTGTAGATGCTGCCCAGGGACTGTGAACCACACTTCTGCTATTTCTAGCTGTGGGATTTTGGACAAGTTACTTAACCTCTCTGAATCTCAGATGATGTCCTCTAGGAAAGTGGGCTAATAACATTTATCTTACAGGATTCCTGGGTGGATTGATACAACTTCTGAATTTTTGGTATTAATAACAGTAATAATACAGTAGCAGCAAATGCACATGTAACACTCACCAGGTGTCACTGCTTTAAAACACACTTTACATGTATAACTTTGTGTCATCCTTGCAATAACTGTTAAGAGGTAGGATCTACTACTAACCCATTTTACTGCTGAGAAAACTGAGGCCTGGGTTACAAGTGCCTGGGCCAGGCTTGTCACCCATAATCAATGTTGGGTTTGTTTTGTGTTGTTTTGTGTTTTAATTTGAGAGAGAGAGAAGGCCCCTGGGTGGCTCAGTCAGTTAAGCGTCCTACTTCAGCTCAGGTCATGATCTCACAGCTCGTAAGTTCAAGGCCCACATCGGGCTCTATGCTGACAGCTCAGAGCCTGGAGCCTGCTTTGGATTCTGTGTCTGTCTCTCTCTGCTTCTCCTCTCTCTCTCTCTCTCTCTCTCTCTCTCTCTCTCTCAAACATAAATAAATATTAAAGAATTTTGAGAGAGAGAGAGAGCGAGCAAGCAGGGAAGAGGAGCAGAGGAAGAGAGAAAGGATCTTCAGCAGGCTCTGAGCTCATCACAGAGCCTGACGCAGGGCTCAGTCGATTCCACGACCCTGGGATCATGACCTGAGCTGAAATCAAGAGTCGGGCGCTCAACCAACTGAGTCACCCAGGCGCCCCCAGCATCTCTGTTCTTACCTATCACTGTGTCATGTGTCATTATGCCAGCACCAAGCATGCCACCCAGCCTAGCTGACAGTCACCACCTTCCCCACCAGCACTGCAACTACTGCTAATATTTCTCTTCTCTTCTTGTGATGGCCTGTCTTCAAGTCCAGGGACAGGATGCTTTATTTCAGGAAGGTATTTCGGTGAAAGCTACTATGTTTCCCACAGAGGGAAGTCTGAAGTCATACATGCATCCAGGAGAAGGTTTATTTTGTTTTTCTGATTTTCATTTTTTTGTAAGGTGAGAGGTAGATCGTCTTATGATTTCACTTTGTTAGAAAGAAAAATAATAATAAATGCAACTCCCAGCAGAGCCCATTCTCCCTCCCCCTTCCATTCCTACTCCCCCCCCCCTCCTCAACCAGATGCTGTTTTTCTTTTTAGTCACTGTTGTTCTAAAGTCTCATCAGAACATCCACCAAGAAGACATGGCGATTCATCTTCTTGTTTTCCTTTCTCGCCTTGGCTCAGAGCAGGCCAGGGCAGCCTGACAGAGGGGCCACAAGGCTCTGTGACCCCCGCCCCTCCCAGGGACTGGTGGGTAGGATTGATCTCCCCTCCTCCCCCTCAGCTGCCTCACAGATAATTGAGTTACTGGCCCTGGGACAGGGCTGGAGATGCTATGTCAGGGACCAGAGACAACGTCATGCTAATGGCAGGGAACGGTGGGGAGAGAGGAATTATGAAGAATTGAGAAAAAGAGATACACAGGGCATGTATGTATGTCAGGGAATGACAACATGGGGGGCCATTTGCTTTGTTTTCCTAACTGTATATCGGCCTCAAGCAGGATTTGAAGCCTTGGAGGCTTTATTTTGTTATTACTATTTATTAACGTTTATTTTTGAGAGACAGAGACAGAGACAGAAAGATAGAGAGAGAGAGAGAGCATGAGTGCAGGAGGGACAGAGAGAGAGAGGGAGACACAGAATCCAAAGCAGACTCCAGGCTCCGAGCTGTCAGCACAGAGCCGGACGCAGGGCTTGAACCCTCGAACCATGAGATCATGACCTGAGCTGAAGTCTGATGCTCAACCGACTGAGCAACCCAGGCGCCCTGCCTCAGAGGCTTTAAATAGATGCCTGACACATTGAGGATGCCTCAGTGCCAAGCAGGGAAAGAAGCCCAATAGCCCGCAGCTTGATCCCTCTCGTGTCACAGAGGGGGAAACTGAGGCTCTGGGATCCTGAGCTGCGGCCCAGGCCCTTACATCTAAGCTGATCCGTGAGCCCAGCCATCCTGAAGGATGCAGGGTGGTAAATCAAAAGGTAAATCAAAATGGAGCAGGAGGAACCCTCCCACAATGGCATCTCCTGTAAGGGAGTGTACCTCATCTCAGAAGGTAGCTCACTTCCAGCACTGGCTTTGAGATGGGTCGCTAAGGGGAGCCCCTCTTGGGGATGCTTCACAGTTTGTCTAATTTGACCATCACCTTCCCCCCCTTCAGCTTTTATCAGCAGCCTGCCTGTAGTTTACGACTCAGTGCTTTAGGAACAGTGTTCCCGGAGCTGCTGAACAATGCCTCCAGCCGGTGCCTGTTTGGGGGTGGGGAGTTATCATTTTACCGATACCACATTTTTTAACTGAAGCCTCAGGCCTGGTGTATGTTATGTTTTTAAAAAGGGGGGGAGGGGAGGACAAGATAATTTCCACATTGCTGGGGATGTAGCCTGCATTGCCTAAGAGGTCTTGTGGGTGGTGTTCCTTTTAACAAGCAGCGTATTATGTGCCTGGGGATGAGGGCACTGGGGCGGGAAAGGGAAGTCTCAGGGTGTTGCATAATAACACATTGGTACCTTGGGAATACTTCCGGATGTGTGGGCTTCTGAAAAGTGAATGGGAAATGCCACCATAAATCTGTCACCCACCCTCACATTGGTGTTACCAAACCCAGGGAAATCACTGGCCCTGTTAAATGGTTGGTGACAAAAATAAAAATAAAAATAATAATAATAATAACAACAATAATAATAAAGAAGAAAAGAAAGTAAGGAAGAAGGACAGGAGGGAGTGAAGAAAGAAAGGAAGGGAGAAGGAAGTCATTCATTCAGATGGGGTGGGCAGTGTGGTAGAGAAGAAAACGTGGAGGCTGCCTACTCAATCTGACATGGGGTCACACCTCTATGAGCCCTGGTACCTTGAGCAGGTTAAGAGATCATAATAGCTCTTAGATCTCTCATCTGGATGTAAGAGTTCTCCCATTGGTTCACACTAAAGAAAGGTGCATGACCCAGGGCATACCACCTAGTGGGTGCCCATAAATGGTGGTTGTTGATAGTCCTCCCCTCCCCCCCAAGCACACACTGAGATAAGTCACAGTAACATGCATCCAACACATCCAACTTGCTAGGAACGGGGTTAAACTTCACAGTATCTTATGACAACAATTTGCAGTCAGGATTCTAAGTGACAATCAACAGAAACCAACGTTGGCTAACTTAAGCAAAACAGGCAAACAAAATCTATTCAGAGAATATTGCATAGTTCTAGAACACTCTCTGGGAGGGCTGGAGAGCCAGGCTTGCATGCTCTGAAGCCCAATTCTAAGCTCAAGATTAGGTCCCAGGACTGGTCTTGTGAAAACATCAGAACAGAGTCACTGTGGTGCTAATGCTACGTGCTGTCACTGGTACTTTGGAAACATATGAGTTATAGCCATCCTTATCAAAATGGCTTCTGTGATGTCCCCATGTCTTACTACCACTAGCTTCTGATTCAATGTCTTACATTGGTGTGTCTGACCAAGGGAAAGTGTAGGGCTTGTGCCCACCCTCAAGCTACAAAGGGGACTGGGGGAAAGAGACTTTGGGATTTTCAACTTTTATAGAGGGCCCTGGCTCTGCCTCATTATTATTATATCAGGGAGAGTTATTTCCTAAATCTAAGGAGATCCAGATAACAAGTATCCCAAATTATTGATAAACATCTTCCACAGTGGAGTCCCATGACTTTTACCATTTTCTAGATGAGAACACTGACGTTTAGCTAAGGTCCCATGTCTAAGCCATGGTATGAGAGCCCAAGTGAGTCTCACTCAGGCCTGTTCGCTTGGCCACTGCCTTGACCAATATAATGATGAAACCAGTCCACCTCAGCAAAGCCTCCCACACTGCACTGCCATTTCTCTGACTCACATAAGTTGGATCTGGTGAGAGCCAAAGATTCACTGTCTATTCTTCGGCTATTCTTAAGGGAAGATGTTTTTCTAGACTCAAAGGCATGGAGCTTCTCCTTGGAATGAAGTTCTTGGGAGTTGGGATCTCTGGATACACTCCCTAATTCCTGGAATGTCCTGTGTCTCATTGAGTCTCTATGATGGAATTCTAATGGGTGAGGGTGAGGGTGTAGGTGAGGTCCCTCCTCTAACACAAACCATACTGAATATACCAGGTAACTAAGAGTCACTATCCACACCACTGACAATTTTGTATTCCAGTTCGTTAATTCACTATAGGAACTATTCTACAGCAGTGTGTTCCTCATTTACCCTGAAAACCCTACAAGACCAAGAGCTACTTTTTTTTTTTTTTTTTTTTTTTTTTTTTTTCAGGTAGCTCACCATAGTCTGGGATCAGACTCTCTGGGGTTGAGTCCTGATTCTACCATTGAACTGCATATCTTTAGTTCACCTCTGCATGCCTGGGCTTTCTCTTTCGTAAAAGCAAAACCAAAAGGATTGTTATGAAAATAAGGGTTTGAAATGTGCTTGGTATATAATAGACGTTCATTAAAGATCATCATCACCCGCACAAGACTCAGAACCTAGTAGACACCAACAGCACATCAACCTTTATCTATGAGGGTCCAAGTCTCACCTTCTTGGTACCTCCCTCACCCTCATCTCTTTCCTCTTAAACATCCCAGTTAACATAGTGTGAAAATCAGTGATCTAGTCCAAAACAGTCATTCTGGCTAATGTATAGGTGGGAAAGTTGGGCCCGAGGGGGTTAGGCACCCAAAGACTGGACTCACTGTCCAATGCTATTTCTAAGAGTCTCCCAGGCCCCACCCGTCGACTTAAAATTCAGTTCTTTTTCTTAGATATGGCAAACCATGGCCTGATTTTCACCTCCTCTCTGCACCAGGCTCCAATAACCAAGAGTATCAAAGACCTCAAATCCATGAGCCAGGGGTCAGCAAAGGTCTGTAAAAGGCCAGACGAGTAAATATTGTAGGCTCTTTGGGCCATAGGATATCTGCTGCAACTGCTCAATAATTTGTAGCCGGAAAGTAGCCATAGACAATACGTAAAGTAATGAGCATGCCGTGTTCCAGTAAGACTTTACTTACAAACATAGGCAGTAGGCCAGTTTTGGCCCATGGACTGTAGCTCGCAGACCCCTTCCATGGACGATGCACTTCTACCTGAAGGAGGCTTTCCTGTTTTTGTTTATTGCCACACAGTGCTGAAACAACCTACAACGTGGGTGTCAGGGCCACCCAAGCATCTCTTTTAGGATACCATATCTAACCCTCACACCACATCCTGCCTTCCTTCCAGAAGCATTTAAGTTACATGCCACCTTTGTGCGAGTAACATAGGAAGATATTTCCCAGCATGACTGGAGAGTGATGCTGGGTGTTGCAAAGATAGCGACAAAGGCAAATAGCTCATAGGGATGGGAAATAGTCACACACCTTGGAAATCACACAAGTCATGGGCAGGTAAGGCCCTTAGAGACCACCTACCTCAATCCTTTCAAGTTTACAGGAGATAAACTGAGGCCCAGACTAGAGAAGCAACTTGGCCAGTGTTAGGCAGCAAATTCTCAGCACAGTGAGAACTTTGGGTTTTCTTAATTTTCAGCCCAGGCTCCTTCCACCATACCACTATGCTGACATCACGTTTTTACCATGGACCATACCCAGATCGACAGAAAACAACCTTCTGTCATTTAGAAACCCAAGGTCCTGCCTGGAAATTCTCCTCCCGTTTTTCCTTCCTCCATGTCTTCCTTGGCTTCCATCCACGGCAAGCTGTGGGACACCTCTTACTGTGTTGCTGAGCCCCTACCTGGTGCCAGGGAGACAGCAGGTGCTCAATCAATGTGTGTTGAGAATGGAATAAGGGTGAACGATATATGGTGAAGAGCTCACAGTGCTCGCTCACAATCTCTAGGGAGAAGTCAGGTCTAAATGCGTCCCTGTAATGCACTGCAAATGTGAGGACCCGATGACATTTCCTTCCCTTTAGTCTTCCTAGAAAATTGCCTTTCAGTGAGAAATCTTCCCACCAATGTTTTCATCCCCTCAGTAGCTGCCCCTTCCCGCTTCAGATAGAGCACCTCTGTCTTTTGTACTTGCAAATGAATTGTGATTAGTTTTCACCTCCAGCCCAGGGGATTAGCCGGGGGACCTTTGATCTTCAGGTATCGATTTGCATCTTAAAGGAAGTATGATCTCATCTGAGCCAGCTCAAAATTCCATCCCTGCCCCCCAACCCCTGACTGTTTACCAGCCCCGGGCTGGCCGGGGCCTCCCAAGTGGGGCTGTAACAACAAGAACAGCCAGACTCCTAGAGAAGCCAGAGGAAAACAAATTTCCCATCTGACTCAGTGAAGGTGGGAAAAGGACGTTTGCTTTCTAAACACAGGCTGGTCTGCTATTCCTCGAGGTTCTGAGTGTGCAGAGGGGACCGCAGTGGTTCCTGGATCTTGGCTGGGGGTTGTGCAGCAAACTAAGCTGAGCGTGTGCTTAAGAATCAGGCAGAATCAGGTTCAAGCCCTGGCTCTGTCTGTTCTGTCTTCTATCACTTCTAACTCGTGTGATGCTGGACAAGTTTTATCATTTCTCTGGCTTTTGATTTTTCTCATCTCTAACATGAGAATAAAAAGCCTTAATAAAAATCTATACTCATAACCATCCTGGAGAGCTGGCAAGAAGAAGGGCTATGAGGTGAAGCTAGACTGAAAAAGAGTTACCAGCAGCCATTGCTGTCATCCAATGGGAACATGAGCTCCGTGAGGGCAGGTGCAAGTGTCCATTTTTGTTTGCTTCCCATTGCTGTATTCCCCAGTGTCTAAAACAAGGTCTGGCCCACAGGAGGCATTCAGCAAATATTTGTAATACAAAGGAGTAAATCACGATTAGTCATAAGTACTGCTGTTATTGAAGTGGCTATTCTGCACGGTCCCCTTCTCCAGCTAAGCCCAAAGAAATGACGAAGACTTACCAATGCAATTGAAGGAGTCCTCCTTTCGGCAGAAAAGGGAGCAGCCATCCCCATTGAGCTTATTCATATCATCACATTCTTCACCTTGGCTTCTGCAGACCAGGTACAGAAGAGAAATCTGTCAGAGCCGCTTCAGGACCACAGCTGGGCCTGGAAGAGCCCCTCCCAGGCCATGAACATCCCAAGAGGCCTCAGGCCAAATCCCTTGCCCTGTCTGAGTCTCCATTTCTCCATCTTCAAAATGAGACGTGTAAAGATATAAATTTGTGTAAAGATCCTACTACATTGGCCTAACTTTGGACTTCCCATGACAAAGCAGAGTTCCTGCCTCAAACTCATTCTCTGAGATCTTGTTATTTAAGTCAGATGGGAGAAAGAAATGGATGAATGGATGAATGAATAAATGAACAGAACTTGCTCCTCTGTGTCTGGAAGATCTTGCTGCCATTTTGAAATGGTGGATTTGAAGGAAATTTCTGAGCTTCTGAAATATCAGCGCTATTCTTCACTATGACTTAACTTACCCACCCCCCCCCCCCACATTCCTCCCCCAATGAACTTAAAAATAAAGATTTTTTTTTTTTCCCAGTCACATGCTTGCGTCTGGTCTTCCTTTCACCAGGAAGTATTGCTCTCTCCATTGGGTATGTCGTTTCATGGCATCAGGAACTCCAAGGGCCTTGAAACTATACTACTGGGAAACAGAAGTGCCTCCTCTTGTTTTTTTTTTGGTGTTTTGTGGGGTTTTCTGGAATACTTTCTATCACCTAAGAGTGATTCTGCAGAGGTTGGGATGAACAGAAAATGAGCAATGCTTTCTGAATTGGAAGGAAGACTAAGAGCTGAAGGACTGAATGGATTGCCACTACCTGGAAAATCCCCATCCATTGAGAAACGGAAAACTTGGTGTTAGATCCCCTTGTTCCAAACCGGCCATGTGATCACAGATAAGCCACCTAATCTCTACTTGACCATTTAAATCAATTAAGACTACAAAAAAAGTTAAAATTCCATTCCTCAGTCTCCATAGCCACGTTTCAAGTCCTCGAGAGCTGTACTCGAGAGCTAGTGGCTCCTGGACTGGACAGCACAGAATATGTTTCCATCACTGCAGAAAAATCCACTGGACAGTGCTCTTCCAGATGCTGAGTCTCTGTTTTCCCACAGGTTCAAATGGAGATCATCAGATTTGCTCCTTAGAGCCAGCACAAGGACAGAATGTAACTTAACATGGTTGGCATGGTGCATGACATACAGTAGATGCTTGGGGAATCACGGATCCCATTCCCTCTTAGTCCTGGGAGGTCTCTGCAGAGTGTGTGGCAGCTGTCCCTCCCTCCCCAGAGACCAGCTGGGACCTGTCACAGCATGGGAGAGGCCTCAGACTTTTCCTTTCACCGGGCAATTAACACTGGGAAATGTTTGTTGCTTTTAGGAGGTGTTGGAGTAGCAGGATGGTGCCTTGCAATCAATCCTTAGGATGGCTGGGCCATCGCACTAATCACTGAGGAGGCACTCAAGTTCTCCCCTGTCTGCAAACCTAGGAGCCAGGGAGAAGGGAATTCCGTATTCCAAGCTGGGCCCATATTCCCAATCACTGCCAGTGAATCTCTTGCGTTTCTTAGCTATCTCATGGGTTATCTAGGGAGAGTTTTTTTTTTTTTTTTTTTTTTTTTTGAACCTGGGCTGGTTTCCCAAAGCCACAAAGAACACATCTAACCCGCCTTCCCTCACCACCCAAACAGTATGTTCTCTTGGTTTAAGCAAAACATTGGTGTTACCACAAATATCTTCTAGGCATGATAGATCTATCATTAGATAGAGTTTCTGAGAAACCTCCTTTGACCTCCCAAGCTGGAGTGGATGGCGGTCTTCTCTGTGTCCAAAGCCACCAGACTCCATCTATGACAGCACTTGTCAAACTGACCACCTCTGCCCATTTACCTGACAGCCCCCCTACATTGGGCTTTCAGATGTCAAAGGAAGCGACAGCCTTTGTCATCCTAGCCCCGCAATGCCAGGCACAGTGCCTGGGGTACAACAGAGAGCATGTAGCTACTCCTTTACTTGTTAGTTTTGTAGGGTTGCTGGTCACAAGGTGAGGCAATGGTGAATCCCAATGAGAACATGGGCTCTGGGTTCACATCTAGGTTCTGCTCTTTCCCGGGTATGCCAGGTTGAGAAAGTCACTAGAATCTTTGTACATGAGTTACCTCTTTTGTAAAGTATGGTAATAGAACCTATTTTATATGGATGCTGTTCATGTGGTTTCACATGGAGATAATAGGGTAGCACAATGCTTGTGCATAGCGGAGGCTCAAAAAAGATTTATGAGTATTATCATTATATTCATCCAATGCTTTCATCCATTAGGGGCCTCATGAAGTGTTTAGTCTATCTGAATAACTTTGCAAATTCCCTTAAATATACATAGTAAATTCACATGTATCATCCCATGAAAAATCCAATTAGCTGAGATGATATTCCTCCTTTTCCTCAAAGTTTTTATTTGTTTGTTTTTGCCCAGGGAACTATCCATCAACTGCATTTGGTTTTCTCCAAAGCATGTCAACAAATATTTGGTACCTGTAGGTAACTTAGAAAATATTTGATGTCTGGGTAGGATACCAATTCTAGGTAAAAGTACTAAAAAAAACTTTATTAAAAATACTACTTATATTAATAATAATTATAGTAATAATAATAATAATAATAATAATAGTTTTAGATCAGCAAGAAGAATGATATTGTTTGCAGTATTTTACCAATACATCTCTATCTGGCTCCAAAATGAACAGACTGAGTTATAGGTCAGGTTCTACATCTGGTGAGTTTCTTTTTTTATTCTTTGTGCTAAATTAGAAAATCCCAAATCACAATTACGGGTTGTCAGCAATGACCGCAAGTGTTTCCTGGATATTCTGGATGCGCAGCTCAGTCTTAGACCCACAGTGATGGGGCACTTTCCCTGGAGACTGCCTTGTTCAGTCGCTCAGTACTCCATCAGAACAGCTGTGTCAAGAGCCAGAAGTTGATGTCTTAATGTGGGAGAGAACAGTGAAAGGCTTCCCTTTCCCCAGTTGCATTACATTAAGCACTGGAAACTGTATCTTCATGTTTAGTTGTTGCATTTGGATGGGATTTTAAGTGCACAGGACAACACATCAGGAGTTTCATTCTCCGACCAATGAGGAGCTTTATCTTCTATGCTTCATGAGTCAAATTCTTGGCCATCAGGTGATTTGTACCATAATTCAACACTTAAAAATCCTTGTATTGTCTCCTTAATATTAAAACCTTGATAATTCATGCTTCGTAATTATAGCTGCAGGACATTTAAGACAATGGATATATATCCCTGAGATATGTCATTTTAGCAATTCACTTGAAATTGTGCAAATAATCATTACTGGCCTTGCCAGTGTCTATATTAAAAGAAAGCATCATTTTTTCATTCCCCAAACTGGAATTAGTACCTTTCTTGTCATAGCCCATATACTTCAGTCTGTGGGGGTGGTTGAAACTTGGACATTCTTTCTGCACAGCACGTTGAAAAGATGTAACATGCTGGCCGTCATCTGATCATATATGCAACATTCAATATTTCCTTCAATGGAAGTCATGACTAGAAAGCAAACTGCTGGCCAGTAACTGATGTCTGTGTGGATGGGTATTCATGTGCAAATGTTGTACTTGCACAACTGTGTTATCCTTGCTAGCCTGGCCGGTCCTTTCATCCCAAAGCAGGTTTCCAATTTACATTACATGCCACACGATCATCGGTACCAAATTAAATTGCTCTTCCCCTCCAGCACCAGAGTCAATGATGAACTGAAAGAAGGAGTCATCTAGCACTTTTCTTTCATATATGTACCACACCTATGATTCATGGTCTGCATATCAGCGGTTTCATCCAACTGTGAAACAAATTCTCTTTACGGCGCCCCTCCCCCTACAGAAACAGTCACTGCAATGCCACATTGCACAGATATTATGTGACACCCAACAGCGCCATTTAATGATGGGATTTCGCCAATAGCTTGTTTGTCCTCTCCATGTGTGACGTTTATCATTAAACCTGCCGACGATTTTAAAAGTCTCTTAGCATTAGTACAACTTGCAACCACGTTAGCAATAAGGAACACAAAGTTAGCAATAAGAAACTTAACTGCGAATGATTTCTGGTCCCTTTTTCACCTCTAGGGAAAAAACTATTCGATGTTGTGCCAGAAAACATTTTTGTGCTGATTTTGGAGGAAAAAACTCTTAAGAGGAGGTTTATTTTATTTTATTTTTTTTTTGAAAAAATTTTTAAACAATGTAAGACTCTTGATGGTTTCTTGCCCCTATTTCACAGTTGTGTAATACCTCACCCTGTGGACAAGGGGATAAATGGACTGATGACCCAATAAAATCCATGGTGTAGACATGCAGCTTTCTATTTTCAACTCACACTTTTCCTTTTTGGCTGCTCATGTGGAGTCTTTACACTTTCTGATTCCTTTGCCCCCCTGCACTTATTTATGTTCATGTTCAATATTCACCCTGGAGTGCTGTTTACTACATGTGGTTTCAGCATTATAGCAAGTTAGGATATTTTGTTATTTTGATGAGCCTATGATCCATTTTGTAAATTGTTACTATAACACGCTACAACAGAAATGACAAATAAATACACAGGTTTTAACAACTTGAAACAGTAGCCAGCAAAGAATATAAAAGTGTTTTGACCTGGATGCACAGCGTCCTGTTAGCTGAATGTGGGCTGGGATGGAAAAGACAAACAGAACCCTTAGAGTCAACATAAAACAACTGTAAGTAAGAGCATACTGTAGTAAGTACATGACAGTAGCCCTGTCAGAATCATATTCTATATTACATACTCGAGAAACAGATGCGTTCCAAGAAGAATCACTGCTTTTCTTTTGAGGCCAGCAAGCTACTTGCAGACAAACAGACAGGCTGCTGGGCATTGCTGGGAACTCACAGCTCACACATCGTAGAGTATCTCATAAGCTCTTCTATGTAGCACCCTGACCATCTCGCGGCCTGGTTAACATCACTCCCTCCCCTTTCATTAATGAGATCTACTTACTTCTGGATAATGCCGTCGCCACAATACCCACTCCCGTGGATGTATACAGCAGCAGGTGATGGCTCACTCTCTTCACTTCCCGAAATGGTGATGACCCAGTATTTGTACACACTGCCAAGACTGAGATCCCTGGAAAACAAAGAAGACTGTTAATGAAGATGATCAGCTACCCAGACACAATTCTGGGGGCAGACAAAATTGATCCCCTTGAGGATATTCTATTAGTCCTGCTTACTTTTGAAAGCACACACACATTAAGTCATCCAATCATTTTTATCATCTGCTATGGTTAAGACACTCGCCTACGCATGACAGACCACACCAGAACTAACAGCAATAATAGCTAGCATCAATTGACACATGACTGAATACTACTAGATACTTTTTGATCTTTAATTTAACCTTCACAATAACCCTGGTGGGTAAGAGTCGGATGGAATGTGGCCCAAAATGAGGGTGTCTGGGAGAGAAACGAAATGGGATAAGCAGACAGAGTGGGGAAAGTATCATGCCAGATTCTGTGGGCACAGTCCGCTCTTTCCCCCTCATTTCAGGAACTCAACAAAACCCCATTACGTGTCAGTAAGCCCCTTCCTTATGCTGCACATCCACTGGTTGTCCTTCTCCCCACCTCCTGCTCCTCTCCATGTGTCTCACTCTAGACTAAAGGAGCAACCATAGCAGCATCCATTAACTGACTGTCAGGCTTGGGGCTACACACATTGTGTGTATTTTCTCATTTGAGATCAAAACACCCTACGTGTGTACGAGTATTTTCATGTTTATTTTACAGATGATAAATCTGAGGCATAGAGAGGTTAATCAACTTGCTTACAATCATATGCTACTAAATAATATCCTGCATTCTGCCTCCATAATCCCTAGGTTAGGCCTGTTTTAATAATCTCATCCCTTGCAATGGGGATTCTGTCCTGAAATTGCAATTCCAGGCACTGGTGCCTGCCAGATTCTCAGTTTGCCTAGCCTGCATCTCCCCTCTGCTCTTCAGACCTCCCAGGGCAGTGCGTGTTCCGACCTCCTCACCCTCAACCTTATCACCAGATTTCCACCCTCCCCTTCATTAGCCCGTCTCAGCTCCCTGCTTGAATTCATCCTGCCACCAAACCTGGCTACTGGCAATTATCCTCCCTCCAAGGCAAAGATACATTTATGTCAATTCCACGTGACAAAATCACCACCCCCATTTCCTTGTTGACCATTTTCAAAGGGCAATGTTATTCCTCTTTTTATCTCCCCCCACCCTCGGATTAATTATTTACTTTTTAAGAATAAAAAAGTGTCATGGGGAAAAAAAAAATCCCACAAAATGATAATGAAGAGAATTCCTATCAGATTCCAGAGTTGGGGGGTGGGATTTCATAAACAAAAGGATGATGTCAAAAAATCTCAAGTTCTCCTGCCCATCTGTTGTTTCAGCTGCTGTTAGGGCTGGGGCTGTTTGGATAAGGGCAATAAGATAACAGGTGCAGAGGCAATGGACAGACAGTGTCTCCCAAATCTCAACACAATGATGAGTATGAGTTTATGAGCACTGGAGGACTCTGGTGAGGAATACAGCCTTCCTGAGAATGTTGGACTTGTTACCCAAAAGAGACTTTGTTTTGGCAGTGCTAGAGCAAAAAGCACTATTGAGGGTAGACTAGAAGTCCCTGGGGATTCCATTAGCGTTCTGTTAATGAAAGCTAGGTGGTAAAATGCATACAAATCTTGAGCTATTATATGTATGAATATATGAATTAACTGTTGCCTTGTAAACTTCTGGAATGCTGATTTGGTGAAACAGGCTTTCTTTTTTTCTTTTTAAAAAAAGCTTTTTAGGTATTTTAGCCACCTCTAGATCAACAAATGTACACTTTTTCTGGTGGTACTTCTAAAACTGAATATCGTGGTGTCGGGGAGAGTGGCCTTCCTTGGGGGAAGGGGAGAGCAGGGTCTTCCCAGGTGATACATGGAGACACAAGATAAGGAAGCCATGCATTCTACTGTATATTCATCTTCCTCTAAAATATGGAGGCATGTTTTATATTAAACAAATGTGGCCGTGTTATGAAATAAAAAAGGAAATTTTCTTCAGGCTACATCTCAGGCCACTGGGGGCATATGGTCACTGTCTGAACTAGATGGAGCTCTTCTGTGGAAAGCAGGAGGGTGTGAGAAGTACATCTCTACGTTGTGTTTTTCCTTGTAGTGTGCGTCACAAATGACTTATGGCTGGTAATATTTAAGGTACTCTGCTAATATTTGTGAATGTTTTCCGCCTCCCCCCTACGTTGCCCTCGTTGCTCCCCTATTCCTCCTCCTCCTTCTCAATAAACACAAGTCTGTGGCAAGCAAACACGTGTCTCTATCCTGGCTTCGTCACTTACGAGCTCAGAAGTCACAGGCAGGTTGCTTCACTGCCCTAAGCCTGTTCTAAATTAGTCATGAACCTGACCTCATGGCATTTTCTTACAGATTGAATGTGAAAACATATATAAAGCATATATGTGCCCAGCCTCTGATGGTTAACAAATTTTAACCCATCCCTGTTAATGCTTAAGTATCAATATTCTCATTCACTGGAGTTATGCTATGCTCTCTTCAGTAGAAGGGATGGAGTGACAGATAGCTACATGTAACCTTGGTTAGGTAAACCCACAAACTGCACGTGCCACAGCTTAGTGGAAAGTCTCTTTTCTGCCACATCATGTGGCTACAACACCCTCAGTGCCTGCAGCTTGCTCTCCCTCCACGTGGCTATTCCAACTTCTGAAAATTCTGGATCCCAGAAGGTTTGTCTTACCCCAGGGCAAAATCGGTCTCCCTATAACTTCCGCTCACACCTCCTTCTTACCCACTAGCATCACACAGAACACATCTGATTGGTAGGGAGACCTTGATAAGCCTCCTTCTTCCAACTGTGTGTGCACAGCCCATGTATCATTACCTCCCAGAAGCCTGACAGCAGCTCTTGGAAGGAGGGGTTGTTATCCCAAGTTTCCAGATAGGAAAAGAGAAGCCCAAGTCACTACTTTGGTGAAAAGGCAGGGAAAGGAGAGCAGTGCTGCTGCTATTAAAAGATTATGTTTTCCCACGGAAGAATCCTTGTGATAAGACTACATTTCCTCCATGTTGAAGTCAAAATTAATGCTGAGGGCTCTTTTCTCAAGAATCTAGGTAGAAAAGAATTCTTTTTTTTTTTTTTAACGTTTATTTATTATTGAGAGACAGAGCATGGGCATAGGAGGGGCAGAGAGAGGGGGAGACACACAATCTGAAGCAGGCTCCAGCCTCTGAGCTGTCAGCACAGAGCCTGATGCGGGGCTTACACGGACCATGAGATCATGACATGAGCCAAAGTTGGATGCTTAACCAACTGAGCCACCCAGGCGCCCCTAGGTAGAATAGAATTCTTATGGAAGGACAAGCTAGTGACCTCTGAAGCCTTTGCTGGAGGTTAGGACCCATTTCGCGCTTGGTCTAAAAGTGGGACATTGATGTCAAGTTGTTCCCTTTAGCTGCTCCTGATACCACCTGGTCTTACCCTGTCACTTAAACTCCTTATCCTGGGCCTCCCACATCCATCAGACTCTAGCCTCTGTGCCTCTTCCCCAGCCCAGAAGCTTCCGAGTGATTCCTTCTGCATCCCTGCTGCGGCCAACATCTCAACCTTGATGCCTGAACCATTCTGTGGTATCTCCCTTTTCCAGAACTGCCAACACCATCAGAATATTATGAGATCCAAAGCCACTCTTCGGTTCAAAATCTCATTTAGAGCAGCGAGGGGCATCACACCGCCAAGCCCAAACTCCCTATTTACTCTTTGCTTGGAACTAAAATGTTACCACTTCCTCTGAAACGTGATTAATTGCATCACTTCTGATTTATTTCACAGAATTCTCAGTGTCATTTACTTACTTTTTTTAAAAGCTAAACCTCATTAGCAGTTAATGGTCAATTCTTCAAATTGCATCTCAGATTAATTTCATCAGTCCAGCTAATAAATGTAAATTGCAGTCTTGAAATGGAATGAGATTGCTTGGCTACTTCTGAGGTGTTGTTTTATGCACGCTTAGTATGACTTCTTTTGAAAAAAAAAATTAACATTTAGCCATTGTTCTTTCAGAAACCTCTCAAATGACGTATCAGCCTTCGGTTCGCCTTTCTGGCAATTATAAAAGAAAACAGTGGCATTTCTAATTGGTATGATATTTCAGTATCCTCCTCAGAAATGCCATATTGATGGTAATGTGGATCAGATCGGGAGCCCAATCTTTTAATTTTTATTCCATTTTTATTTTTTTTAAGATTTTATTAAAAATTTTTTTTATGTTTATTTATTATTGAGAGAGCAGGACAGAGAATGAGCATGGGAGGGGCAGAGAGAGGAGGAGTCACAGAATCCGAAGCAGGCTCCAGGCTCTGAGCTGTCAGTACAGAGCCCAACACGGGGCTCGAACTTGCCAACTGCGAGATCATGACCTGAGCCGAAGTTGGACGCCCAACTGACTTAGCCACCCAGGTGCCCCTTTAAAGATTTTATTTTTAAGTGACCTCTGCATTCAACATGGGGCTCGAAACTGTAAGTTCGAGGTCAAGAGTCACATGTTCTACCAAATGAGCCGGCCAAGTACCTTGAGGTCCCAATCTTGGAGTAGAATTTAGTTATAGACTATTGCCATATAGTCTATAGACTATTGCCAGATTATGAAATCATGATCTTGAAAATATTAATATGGACATAAATATCCATAAGGAGGCTAAGCACCATCTGACCTAGCTTTCGGCAAAAATGTGTACTTCTTAAACTGTTGATGTGTCGTTTATATCACACGTGACTGGTCCACGAAAACCCATCTGAAATCTACAGGCACGTCACTTCACTTCTTCAGGTCTGTTTTTCTACCTTCTAATCAGGATATAGGACTCTTGCCCCATACCCACGAAAAATGAAATGAGAAATATAAAAGTGCATCAGCAGAAAAGAGGGATCGAGAGCCTCACTGCACTATGCACATATCCCATTTTGCTGCTCCCAGGAAAAGCTCTAAAGCCTCTTGATTACTCTTTATCGACCCCTATTGTTTCCATCTTATAGCGTTCACTGGTCACAGTCTGTCTCTCCAAACTGTGTCATGCTTCTTTGAAACTCCTTCCTCTGCAATAAGAACAGTGACTGTCATTTCCGTTTGTTGCCTGTTTATCATATACTTGTCACAATGCTTAGTATTTTCTATGAATCATCTCATTTAATCCAAACAACATTTTCTTGAATAATTATTATTATCTCCCTTTTCAGTTGTTGAAAGTCATATTTAGGAAGGTTGACCTACTGCCCACAGTGACATTGCTTTTGGGACAGAGACTTGAGCCAGGTCTATCTAACTCCATCCCAAGACAGCACTTTCTGGAAGTGGAAGCTGTTATGAACAGAGAAAATACCGCAGAAAAGTTCAAAGACCTAGTTCTGAACCAAGTAGAGTCCACATACAAAGACCACTTTGAAAGTTGTAGGGCTTAGGAGAAATACAAATATTCCCTTAAACACTACCACTACCACAAGCCCTTTCCTGTCTCTGAACGGTCTCTGTCTCTTCATCTATGAAATGGAAATCTCGGGAGAAAGACAATCAACTTTGCAATGCATATTCCTAATTTAATGAGAAATGTAGCTTTGTATTTTTCTGTCATGAGCTTTTCCACCAGCTAGAAGCCGCCTCAGCAGTTAGAACTGTGCACTGAGAATGGGTATAGTTCAAGACCTACCACCAGATTGTCTGAGCTGGACGACATGGTGGGGGGGCACCACCTAGGATGCATCTGGCTGAGGAAGAGCCCAAGTATTCCAGTTCTGCCCTGGGCCAAGGATCAGAGGGTAATACCCAAGCACTTTGCATACCAACTACCAGCCAAGAATGGGAAGAGAAGGAAAACACTTTCTGAGCCTGAGATGATGTACCAAGGAACTTTATACATACGATTATTACTGTCT
The DNA here is from genome assembly GCF_027475565.1 of Acinonyx jubatus. Classification (NCBI taxonomy): domain Eukaryota; kingdom Metazoa; phylum Chordata; class Mammalia; order Carnivora; family Felidae; genus Acinonyx; species Acinonyx jubatus. Next base: position 18,264,416 of record NC_069391.1, read on the forward strand.
TAACGAGAAAATATATCAGTTAGATAGAAAAGTATAGAGAACACTATAAAATAAAAGTCCCTAGGCTCACTACCCAGCTTTGTCAAATTACAACACTTCGCCATATTCCCTTCATCTCTTATTTTTGTTGTAAAAAGAAATAAAATATACTATTTTGTGTATTTGCTTTCAACCCACCTCTGTGCTCCACCTGTATCCCATTTCTCTATCATGAATGTTTTCATACATACGCATTGTTTTGCGTATTTTAAATTTCGTAAGTGTTTTAATACCCTATTTATCAATATGAAGCTGACATTTTTTTGTGTCTAGCATTATTTTTTGAAATCGTACACACTGATACATAAAATTATACACATGGATACATGCAGCTCTAGCTCATTATTTTCATTGATGTAAATATTATATTGTATGAATATACCACACTTCATTTGACCATTCTTTTCTTGATGGACATCTAGGTGGTTTCTATTATTATTGCCACCATTAATCCTTTTTGTTTGCTATTTCCAATAATGTGACTTTAAACATTGGGTCCATTTTCCTTTGCACACAGAACAAAAGTTTTCTGAAAGAAATGTATCTAAAGTAGGATCTCTAGGATGAAGGTAATCGATTGCATCTTCAACTTTGTAGATACTGCCAAATTATTCTCCCAAATGGTTATACCAATTAAGTCTGTTGCCTACAACAGACTTCCAAATGCTCCAGGTCTGTGTCAGCACTTGATTCTGCCAAACATTTTTTGCCAATCTGATGGATATTAAAATATCATTTAATTACTGCTGCATTTTGCCTTTCCCTGGTTACTAACAAGGCTGAGTATCATTTCATGTGTTTGTTGACCACATAGGTTTCCCATCCATGTTACTTGCTTGTTCATCACTTTTGCCTGTTTTAATTGCATTCTTTTTTTTTCTTTTTCTCTATTGCCATATATTTACGTACACTGCGTACTAATCCTTTATAATTAAAGGTACTGCAAATACTATTTCTAGGTCTGTGACTCCTCTTCCTCTTATTCTGTTTAGGCTGCTTTGTTGAGCAGAATTTTTAAATCATCTCCTTCACGATTTGTCCTTTTTATATCTTCGTGAATAAATGTTTCTTTTGCCAAGGTCATAGCATAGTCACCTCTATTTCTTTTGAATAGTTTTAAGGTTTTTATTTTCACACGTATGGCTTTAATCACGAACAATATAGTTTTTCAAGTGGTGTGTAATAATGATTGTTTTCCCCTCAAATACGGATGAGCCACTGGCCCAGCATTATATATGTAATAATCCTTTTGCTACTGAACTGCAATACCACATCTGCCATATATCATTCCGTACTTAGATAAGTTTGTTTCTGGGTAATCTTGTTTCATTGGCCTATTTTTTCCCATCACCTTATCAATAGCACTTTGTCTTAATATCCAGAGTTTTATAAAAGTCTTGATTTATGCTACAAGTCCATTCTATACTTTGGTTTTCCCCTTCAAAAGACCCCTGAGATCTTCCACGTGAATTCAAAGTTTCATTTTTTAAAATGCCTGTTGGGATTTTGATTCCAATTTCATTGAATTTATAGACGTATTTGAGGGGGAAAGACATCTTTATGGTATTGTATCCTCCCATTTATACACACACTTCATCTTTTTATTTATATAGGTCTCCTTTTATGGTTTCAGTAAAGTTTTAAAGCTTTCTTCATAAAAATTGTGATGACATTTTATTAGGAATATATACCTAACTTTGAGCATTTCTAGATGTCAGCACTATAGTAAATGGTAGCTTTAATCTATGTATCTATCTACCTATCGATCCATCTACTCACACACATATACACACGTGTACCTGCATATCTGTATTTGTATTCTCATATTTGGAGACTAACAAAATAACTCAGTTTTACAAATTGATATTATATTTAGATGTCCTCATAGACTGTTTTGTTAGTTATGCCTACTGTATTTCAGTATATATCCTTTAGGAGATTAAGGATGTACCTTTCTATTCCCAGATAACACTGTTTCATTTGCTTTGTCTTGTTTTGATCTTAAAGGGGCCTGATTTTAACAAGAGACTTAAATTCTGCATCTAGTAAGACAACCTTGTTTTAGAAACATCATCTCATATGCTACTATTGTGAATTACTGGAATTCAAAGACCATCTAACATTAGAGTCTCTTCTTATTCTGGGATAATCATGCCTATGTACAACGTGCATGTTTGTGTGAAGGCAGAGGTTTTAATATATTGCTGAATTCTGTATGCTAATATCTTACACAAGTCTTTGGCTTCTTGGTCATATATTTAAATTACCAAAAAGTTTTACCTTTGTCATTTAATTATCTATTTATTTATGTATTTATTCATGTATGTATATATGTACGTATTGTATCATGGAGATAATGTTTTATGTGACACTGATTCTTTTGATTTGTTGTTTTCTGGCCTATGACATGGTAAATTGAAAAAGTATGTTCTACATATCCCAGAAAAAAAATATGTATATAATTTAATTCAGTAGCAAGGTTCTACACACTTCTATCAGATGAAAAATTTTTTTGTGTTGTTCAAAATCTTCTAGATCATTATTTTAGCTTGCTTGATCTATTAATTATTAAGAAACGTGTGTTAAAATATCATAATATCACAGATTCATCTCTCTTTTACGTAAGTCATTTTTTATTTATACATTTTCAGGTCATGTTATTTGGTATATTTCAGCTCAAAATCGTTACATAATTTCCTTTCATCATTTATATGGTGACCTCTATATCTTAGTAAGATTTTTTGCCTCGATGTTTCCTTTATCTGATGAATATTAATTAGTTTTGCTTAGTATTTGCCTGGCAAATATTTTCCATTCCTTTACCTTTCACCTTTCAGTGAACTTATCTTTAGTTAAGTCCAACCTGAGAACCTTCAGAGGTGACTTTAATCCGATTAGTAGAAGGACTATTGTATCAGATTTATTTTTCACATCTTGTTTGGGCTTTTTAATGGTCATTCCTTTTTTTTTTGCATATTTGTTTCCCCTCTTTCTTGCCTTCATTTGGATTTGTTGGATTTCTTTATTTCTGCTCTCTCCCCTTCTCAGTCCATCTAATCTTTACAGACTGTATTTTCCAATTATATTTCTTTTTCTCGTTTGCTCTAATATACTAATGAATATGCATGCTTGTCACCAAGATCAAACTTCAACAAAAACCTTGGTGTGGACTGCTGCCCCTTCTCTGGGTGTCTTGTTTACTTTTTTTATGTTTTAAATTTTGACACAGGAACTCACGTTCATTAGGTTTTAATCTGTGGGAATCACATGTCTCCTGTGTTAAATCTATATCCTCCTAGAATGATTTCAAGTTCACTTCTAGGTACCCCTGGAACATCACTAACCCAGAACCTTTTCCCTTCTCTCTCTTCCTCTCCCTCTTTTTTTTTTTTTTTTTTCCTTCCTCAGTAGTTTCCCAGGTCAGGCATTTCCAGACAACGGTGTGCAGTATAAATTCAAACCTCAATCTTTGTGAGGTTTAGGCCATATGCATATATAGTTTCGCCTAGTACACCTTTTCACCATGCATGTAGACTTTCAGGGGTCACCACTGTGTCCTGAAGGCCTTAGGTACAATTCCTCACCTTGAAGAGCTGCAGGGCCCAATCTCTTCTGCTGTGATAAGCAAGAATACTCAACCCACTCAGTTGCCAAAACTGATGATTGTCCCTTATCCCAATTATGGTGGTAAAACATCAGCGTTGGGGCTCACCTGTCTAATTCTCAATTTCATCTTATCTCTTGCCTTGGCCACACATTTTCCTGCTTTTCAGTCACCCATACTAAAGGATGATACTTGTATCGGTTACATTTTCATCTAGAATGTCCAGATGGATGCTTTGTATTAGAAACACCTTTAGATTAGCTCCTTCACCAAATTTCTTCATCCTATTCCTAATATAAACTTGAAAGGTAGAAGGCATTTATTTGCATTGTTCAGTTGAGGCCCAGCATAATGTAGTGACCTGCCCCAGGTCAGGGAGATAACAATTGTAAAGCAGAATTTAAACCATGCTGTTTGACTCTAGAACTTCTGACCTTTCCATGACATTGAGTGGACTCCTGAGATAAGCTCATGATAGTAAGCAAGACATTAATACCCAATCCAAGTACAGAAGACTGAAACTATCTGAAGATAAGACAAACTCCTGTTCATAGTCCTAAAGCCTTCTAGGAAGCTGCAACACAGACTGGATTACATTTTATTTCCTCTGTAGACTTGTAGAGGAAACTAGCTTCAGTTCTAACATATCTTTAGGGTAAGAGCTGACCTTTTTTTCTTAATTGAGAAGTGACAGCATATTATCATAATTGCTTTATTTTTTCCTAACCATAAAGAACACTCACGTTTCTTTTAACAAATTAGAGCTCTATAAGAAAGAATTAAAAACCAAGGCAAATCTTCTCAAATTCCATCACCACCCTGAGGCAGGCTACCAAGAACATTCTGGTCAGCATCCCTTCCTGTATCTTTGTACATATAAATGCGCACACATAGTATGTTCCGTGAATGTAAGATCCAAATCTATCTTCACTGATTCATCTTTGCTGTTTACAAAAAAGGGGTATAGGAGAACTAAATCGAGCTAGTGAGCTCTACACTAGATAATTACATTTATGGCTTTGACCACCTTTTCAAATTCTGGATAAATATACAGTAAAACCTTGGTTTTTGTGAGCATATTTTGTCCTGGAAACATGTTTGCAATCCAAAGCACTTTTATATCAAAGCAAATTTCAGGAACCATTGGCTCAGTTCTGATTATGTGATGTTTGGTGTCACATACTACTCATATTGCAAGACATCGCTCATTTATCAAGTTAACATTTATTAGAAATGTTTGCTCGTCTTGAAGAACACTTGCAGAACAAGTTACTCGCAATCCAAGGTCTTACTGTATTTATATCATTTCATTTATTCATCCATTTATTTGTGCAAAGAGCATTCATTGAGTACTCCCAGCTTCTTGTGGGTCTGGGATTCAAAGGTCAATAAACTAGGGCCCTGCCTTTAGGATGCTCATAAGCTTTGGGGGGAAAAAAGTCAATGGACGGCTTTGACACAGCCTAAAAAGTGTAGGGGCTGTGGGAGCACAGAGTGACATCTGACCCAGGCTGAAGAGGAGACAGCCTGAGAAGACTTCCCAAGGGAGGTTTACTGGCTTGACTGGAGAAAGGGAAGGAGGAACCAGGTCAGGAAAAGGAGAACAATGGCCTTCTAGGCAAATGATATAATCATATTTGTTTCCAGGAACCCTCTTGCACTGTTGGTGGGAATGCAAACTGGTGCAGCTGCTCTGGAAAACAGTGTGGAGGTTCCCCCCAAAATTAAAAATAGTACCTACCCTATGACCCAGCAATAGCACTGCTAGGAATTTACCCAAGGGATACAGGAGTACTGATGCATAGGGGCACTTGTACCCAAATGTTTATAGCAGCACTTTCAACCATAGCCAAATTGTGGAAAGAGCCTAAATGTCCATCAACTGACGAATGGATAAAGAAGATGTGGTTTATACATACAATGGAATACTACTTGGCAATGAGAAAGAATGAAATATGGACTTCTGTAGCAACATGGATGGAACTGGAGAGTGTTATGCTAAGTGAAATAAGTCAGACACAGAAAGACAGACACCATATGTTTTCACTCATATATGGATCCTGAGAAACTTAACAGAAGACCAGAGGGGAGGGGAAGGAGTGAAAAAAGTTACAGAGAGGGAAGGGGGCAAACCATAAGAGATTCTTAAATACTGAGAACAAACTGAGGGTTGATGGGGGGTGGGAGGGAGGGGAAGGTGGGTGATGGGCATTGAGGAGGGCACCTGTTGGGATGAGCACTGGGTGTTGTATGGAAACCAATTTGACAGTAAATTACATACAATAAAAAAAATCATATTTGTTTCATGGAAGATCATTTTGATAACAGTGTAGATAACTGATTTAAGGGGAAAGGTGTAAAGGGTTATGTGGTTGGTAGGGAGACCAAATATCCCCCATGGAAAGAATGATGCAGGAGCGGATGAGTACCTATCAAGTTTTGGCCCCACACTAGATGCCATGTCCTATTTTGTTTAAAGAGAAATGAAACTTACAACAAAATATTTTTCCTCACCAAATACCTCTGGAGCTGTGTGTAGTCCTCTCTAAAGAGTTTCTTTCTTAACATGCATACATTAAGGTTATATACACTCAGTTTTGTGCCACATAACAACATATTCTTTAATTCCAATGTTGTCTGGGTATCACCCTGAATTCTTAAGAGAACACTTTACTTTTGTTCTAGGCTGAGTGCCACTTTGGTCTTATTTTATACCAGGAGAGGGTGGTCATTAAGGATTTGGGATGGAGAACACCACATGTCCTTGGGGAAAAAACAGCTCGAAAGGCAGAGTCTGGCATCACTGTGAATGCCCCCATCCTACATGTCAGGAAAAATGACCATAGTTCTTCCATTAACTTTGGTTGTGATTTTGGATGAATCGGTTTTCCTCTCTGGACCTCACTTTTCTTCTGCTATGGAAGGAAGGAAGGAAGGAAGGAAGGAAGGAAGGAAGGAAGGAAGGAAGGAAATGAAGGAAGGAAGGAAGGAGAGAGGGAGGAAGGAAGCAAGAAAGGAGAGAGAGACAGAGACGGGGAGGGAGGGAGGAAGGAGAGAGAGGAAGGAAGGAAATGAAGGAAAGAAGGAAGAGGGAGGGAGGGAGGGAGCGAGGGGGAAGGAAGGAAGGAAGGAAGGAAAGAATAAAGGAAGAGACAGAGGGGGGAGGGAGGAAGGGAAGGAGGGAGTAAGGAAGGAAGAAGGAAGGAAAAAAGGAAAGAGAGAGGGGGAAGGAAGGAAGGGAGGGCAGGAGAAAAAAAGAAAGCATGTATGGAGTTTCTGGTAGGACTCATCCCAAAGATGAAGATACCATCATGGGTTTCAAAGAGTTCAAAGGCCCAAAGGAAAGCTAAATCAAGTACAGGATGGGTATAATCTAAGGTAGAGTTCGAAGAGCCACCAATACAGAGGGGAACCAAATAGTGGCTGGAAGGATGCAAAAAGCTTAGGGAGACTTCTGACTTTTGCCTTGTTACCAAGACAATATCCATCACTTATTCCTCCTGGCGACCAGTATGAGCTCCAAACCATAGTCTGGATGAAACTAATGAGAATGTGATGGCAGGGGTCTGCGGTCCACTGGGCTTCCCGATCCCTCCCAGTGGGGTTCTGGTCTGTCCCCCTCACACAGGTAACACAAAGCTCATTCTTTTCATGCTTGCTACGCTGCCCCCACTCTGTCCACAGCTCAGGAAGGAGCAAATGTATATATGCAACAGATTAATTCCAGCAGCCTTTGATAGAATTGTCTAAAGATCTGCCCTGGTACCAATTTAAAACACAGTAGCAAATTTAATAAAACTAACAGTTTTCAGCCAAGGCCTTTGTTATTTTGTTTTAATCATCTTTTACCACCAATTGAAATGATTTTCTACTTTTCTTGGTGCAATGACATAAAATACAAGGGAAAGAATGGAGGGACAATGTGGAAATTATAAAAGATTCAGAGCTTCAAATTCTGGGATAAGGTAGTGGCAGTGTTGAGGTTTAGCTGGCTGTCTGTGTCAGGCACAGATCGGAAGGGAAGGCATTTGCCAGTTTGGGGAAAACACCACACCTGGATAGCATTAAAGAAAGGGGAGAGGAAAGATCTACAAGGGACTCTTGTTTTTCCTGAATGCAACCAAAGGCGATGTGTGACGGCTTCCCCAAACACCCCTGCTGGTGATGGACAGGTCTCTTGATTACAGAGCTGGGGATTGTGACAAGTTGACCGGTCGCCTAGGCCTCTGGGAGCCAAAACACCAGCTACGGTTGGAGGTAAACAAGGCATGCGGCACAGTGTGAAAATCGAGGCCAAGTAGGGGCCAGGGAGTCGAGCGGAGGGACCCAGTGACAGCTGGTGATTGAGGGGCACTAACTGAACACAGTTGTTGAGGACCAGGGGCCAGTAGGGAAAGCAATGTCCTTTCTCCTCCCTGTGGCCTCTCTGGGTGGCCAGCAATTTTATTACTGGCAGAGGGCAAGCCCAGCAGCATTTTCGAATCTGGCACCACATCTAAAACCCTTTGGGGGCTGGGCTTCTCTTTCTTCTCTCCCCCCAGCCCGCCCACCCCATGAATGCTTTGGGTTCGGTGAAAGCCGGCGTGCAGTCAGCAGACTACATTTCCCCTCAAATTTTGAAACCCATGTGCACTTGGGGAAAATGTAATCCTTATGTTTCTGATTCATTTACACTTAACTCATCAAAACGCTATTTTGTAAGAGCTATTTGATGTCCACGAAGCCTTCTAAGCCCTTTTGTAAGCCTTGCGTCTTAGAAGCAGGAAGTCACGTTTCTGACAAGAGGGAGAACTTGAACCTAAAAGGTTGAGTTTGTTTTGAAATGAGGGCGCCTGGAGGGTCACGTGGACCCTGCGCTGGGCCAAATGTGTTCTCTCATTTCCTATACCACCCCCCTCACCAGCGCCAGCTGCCATGACGTGACCGATGTCGGCTCTCTATGACTTCACTCCGAGTATCATCGGAGACTTCTCCGTGATCACAGAGAGCCTGGCTCAAATTTGAGCCCCACGGTTTGGCCAAACTCCAGCACTCTGTTATGTGCGGGAAGGACCACCTGGACTGGGAGTCAGGAGCCCTTGGCTCGATTCCCTGTACTGCCATCACAGGGCTGTGTGCCTCTGAACAAGTGACCTCCTCTCTCTGGCCTTAATTCTCTCAGTGGTCAAGTGTCAGTGCTTCAATGCTCCTTCCAGGTCTGAGAGCTTTTGGGTCTAATTCCTAGATGGGAGGGGGCGTGAGCACTTGAGAATGCTCTCTGCTTAAAAATCTGGAGACAGAGCTGTAGACAAGGAGTGGAGCTCAGGAAGGAAACACAAAAATGTAGAAACAGAGCTGCATGCCTTCAGATACTACTTATTCCAAGTTTCTAATCGTGGGACGGATATGAGAGTCCAGCGAAGGGGAATGAATCGCCCCAAGTCATACAGAAAATTAATGGCAGAGTTCAACTGTTCTGGTATTTTTGACTAACATCCTTGGATGGAAGTTTCCAAATGTTTCAGTTCATAGTACGTTGAAGCTGGGGCAAAAAACCCTACTTCCCACTCTGACAACAAGAATGTGAGAGCCAGCGTTAGCATGGAAGGCGGGGCACTGCTTTGCATGAGGCACAGGGAGGTGGCCTCTGGCTTGTATTAAAGCCCATGAGTGAATGATTAATCCTGGGCAGAAAACAAAGTCCATGCCTTGTAACGTTATAGGCATTAGTGCTACGGAAGATTAACCCCCTGACCCCCCGGGGGTCCTTTGCAGAACACTGGACTACATTTTGAGAATCAGTGGATGATGCAAACAGGTGGTCTCACAGGTCCTGTCTGCCCATCTCACCACACACACATGCATATACACATGCACACACACATGCACACACTCCTACGTGCATGCACACGTGTACACACACTCGTGCGTTCACATGCATGCACACACACACACACACGCACGTGCATGTGCACATGCACAGGCTCACCTCACTTGCTCCTGAGTCTCTACACAGGGAAGAAATTTTACGGTTCAAAGTGAACTCTAGCTGTGTGCCCGCCACTGATTCATAGCTGGCAACTGGAAGGCACTTTCAAACTGTTCTGCCTCTCATCCCGACCTACATATGCCTCTACCTCCGCGTTCTGTTTCCGTGATGCCAATACCCTAGGTGTCTGCCATAACCCGCACGCCTGCCTCCTCCCTCTGCCAAGTACGTCCATCCCCAATGGACGCTCAATGCGTCCAGTTCTCACCACCCCCACCTCATCTCCTGCTTCAGTTCTGACAACGAACAGTGCCTTACTTACCTGACTGTGTCCAATCTGTGTCCCCACCCCTACATTTGCCAGAAAGCCACTCATCACCAAAGAACTATCCTGAAACTAAATCTGATCAGGATCCTCTTACCTAACACTTTGTGGCTCCTTACTACCTACCCTCAGGACGAAGCCCAGCCCCTCCAGTACAGTACTCTAGAATCATTGTTACTGGCTTCTCTCAACCTCTCTGACCTCTTTGCTCATCTGGTCTTCCTTAAATTCCACCCCCCTCACCCCATTCTGCCAGGAGAAAGTAGTGTTAACTCCCATCCCTGACTAAATACCTTGGCCTTGGCTTAGGTCCTACCCTTCTCCCAGAGCTTCTCACTGAGCCTTTAAGCCAAGTGGGGAGCTCCTACCTACATGCTTCTTTTACCATAACACCTTCCTCACTATTTTGTTACCCTTGTTTATCTGTCCACTTCTTCTACTAATTAGATGAAGTTTCTAGAGGGCTAGGACTCCCTTATTGACTGGTTTATTTATCCCCACTGCCTAGGACATGGCCTGTTATAAAGACAGTGCTGAATAAACACCTGTTGAATGAAAGGAAGACTTACTTACATCATCTGGCCCAATACCTTTACTTTAAGGATGAGGAAACTGAAGCCCCAAGAGAAGGGACCATGCTATAAGATTCTCTTTGGTCTTTCTGATTCTCTGGTAACTAATCCATCTTGGAAATTAAAAGAGAGGCCTCATACCATATATCATCTGCATCATCTCGAATTTCTGGCTTTATTGTTATGTCACAGGGTTTCTTCATGCATGCATGCCTACATGCATTTATTTACCTACATTTATTGGCCATCTACTTGGTGCCTGGCCTGGCACCAAAAGCTTAGGCTAATGTGGCAAGTACTGCTAGTCCCCACCTCTAGGGTCTCACTGTCTAGACAAAATGCCACTGACCAGGAGAACCACACTGATACATTCTGAAACAGTCCCAAGGAAAGAGCTTGGTAGGCTCTAAGAGAGAGACAGGATGTTAACAAGGAGTTCTGAGAGCCCCAGCATGTCTAGAAGGCTTTCTATAGAACCGGCCAGTCTCTGAGCTCACAGTCCAGACCTGTGGCTAACGGGCCATGCAACCTGCCCCGTCCCCCTCTTACAGCATTAGATGCACTCAGTGCAGATGAGACTTCAAGGAGGGTCCAAACAGACTGTCAGAGCTAGAAATGTCCTTTGAAGTTATATACCTATGTCTTCATTTTACAGAAGGGAGACTGTGGTCCCTAAATGGGGAGTCACAGATCAGGGTTGGAGCAAGTTTTAGGAAATCAATACTGGAATCCTGGTCTCCTGATTCAAGGGTCAGCACTTTGGTGTTTGTTTTGTTTTGTTTTTTCCTTCTTCTTCTTTTTTTTCTTTAGCTTAGTTACAGAGATTAAGTGCAATTTTTCTTTCCCATCTTCTAATCCAACAATGAACCTTAGCAACTCTGATGAGAGTTTCATGGGAAATTGATTCATGTATGTGTCTGTGCATGTCTGTTTTTGCCTTTCACACATACTCTCCAGACTGACCCTGGCCAAGAACAAGCCTAATGAAAACCAAACAATAGAAAGAATCATGAACATTTAAATCTTTATGGTTCCCCAAGATTGCATTGTGTTCTTGCAAGACCATTATCTCATTGTTTTTTTTTAGGACACCCCTCATGAGACTGCATGGACATCACCCGCTTTTTCCAGGGGAAACAGCTGAGACTCAAACCACTGAAAGGATCTGGTCAGGGTCACACAGCAAATCAGCCATGTGCTGGTCCGGGAATCAGGTCTCTTAATTTTGAATTCAGACTCTCTAAAATAATGTCTGAGGTTCCTGTTTGCACAGACACAACATAAACCCACTAAGACCTGCCTGAAGGATTCTCATCATATCTGAGCACAGACTGAATGGATTCTGTCCACTCTTCCTGCCAACGTCCAGTGTGAGATAAATTCCTCCATTCTTTCCACATCTGTAATTACTCTGATGGCTGTTATTTTCCTTCTCTTTCCTATTCATGTATTTGTTTGCTTAAAAATCAGGAATTGGAGAAGCACAACTAAAGTCCAGTCCATCCTACCTACCCCAAGGGCAAACAGTGAGAGAACAAAGAAGTAAGTGATATCAAGACACTCATTACAACCTGATTTCACTAACTCATTGTTTTCCAAAGGGCCTCTTGCCCTACCCCACCCTCTAATAACATACTAAATTAAAATCTATTCTTTTGATTTATATTTCTCTGATAAAGAAGATGTGGAATATATATATCTACATACATACATACAATGGAATATTACTTGGCAAGAATGAACTCTTGCCATTTGCAACAACATGGATGGAACTAGAATATGCTAAGCAAAATAAGTCAGGCAGAGAAAGACAGACATCATATGATTTCCTTCATATGTGGAATTTATGAAACACAACAGATGAACATAGGAGAAAGGAAGGTAAAATAAGATAAAAACAGAGAGGGAGGCAAACCATAAGAGACTCTTAAATACAGAGAACAGACAGAGGGTTGTAGGAGGGGTGGTGGGTGGGGGAATGAGCTAAATGGGTGATGGGCATTGAGGAGGGCACTTGTTGGGATGAGCACTGGGTGTCATATGTAAGTGATGAATTACTGTTTTCTACTCCTGAAACCAATACTACACTGTATGTTAACTAACTTGAATTTAAATAAATAAAATTTAAAAAATATATTATTTTATTTCCAGAAATAACATTTCCCTCATTCCAAATACTCATACCTGAAACTTGAAAGTAATTGGGTAACTCCTTAAAACCTTTGCATCCAATATATCACCAAATATGGTTGATTCTACCTTTAAAACATACCTCCAATCCATCTACTTTTCTAGGCAAATAATCATAATTTCTGGTTCAGACTTTAGTAATAACTCCTGGATGGACTTTCTCATTTTCCCTTAATTCTTTTTTCATACAGTACCCAGAGGAATTTTATAAAAACACAAATAAATAAATAAATCCAGACAAATAAATCCAAACTCCATAATGTTTGCCCCTGCTTACCTCTACAGTTATGTTTCTGTATATCCCCCCCCTTTAATTTAAGGAGGAATTATACTCTCTTATGGCCTGTCAAAATAATAATCTTCAGCTTGTAATTATATTTTTACTTGGGCTATTATTTAGCCCAGCCCACATGGCGACTGACCTACAATAGGTACTTATTATGGACTGACTGACTGACGGACGGAAGGACACAAGGAAGGAAAGAAGGACACAGGGAAGGACACAAGGAAGGACACAAGGAAGGAAGGAAGGAAGGAAGGAAGGAAGGAAGGAAGGAAGGAAGGAAGGAAGGAAAGAATTTATTAGTAGAGCCTTCTGTCCATCATTTAACCTCTGTGGATCTTATTTAACATCTGTAGAGAAAACACCGTAACAACACACTTTAAAATTCAGTAGTGCATCAGACAGACCCATTGAAATTTAGATAAGTGATGTGTTAGCACCAAACAGGGACCCTTCACACTTTCAAAATCATGAAGGTACTTGGAGACAGTAAGCACTTCTATGGCTGCTGCTGGCCCTGGAGATCTGTTGATTTTGCTAAACCCTTTTGCTTACCTTAATGTTCTCAGAACCCATATTTCATTCTGAGAGGTACTTGGCCGAAGACTGACATGAGGGAGTCATAGGTAGATGATGCCCAACTTCTAGAAATAGAGTACAATTGTGCTGACTATATAATCTGCTAGCCTGGGCTAGGAGCAGAGGTATTTATTCTGGGCTTGAAGAAATAGCTCTTACTCCTGATGCTTCTCATCACTCCTGGCAGGCAGGACATCAGAATGCAGGTAAGACCATGTCAGGTAGGCAGCACAGAGAAGCACCCACTCAGGAAGAGGTCCGACCTGGAGCAGGCATTTCAGCAACATGCTACTGGAAATGCACTTCATCAAGTCTCCTCCTCCTCCTCATCTACTTACATGTTCAAAACAAAAAGGAAAATATTTGTTCTCTTTGGTGTATTTATTCTGTTGCTCCTTGGAAACAAGAAAAGCTAGTTCAAATACTTTTTCTCTCCATCCATCAAGATGCCACCTTATATGCTGCCTGTCACAGCAATGATTATGCTCAGTAATTTGCAGGAATGCCCTGGGATCAGGCAAGGAGATGTAAAACTGGACTCTAGCATCTGTTAATGATGAGATCTTACATAAATAAATGACTTTATCTCTTTGAGTCTCAGCTTCCTCATCTAAAAATAAGGCATACTGACACCTATACCTCATTGGTAGACTTATAAAAATATTGAGCATATTTGAACTATTCACCACATGGTAGTTACTGGTATGATGTTAGTGCTACGTGTAGTAGATGCTACCTGCATATGTGATGGTCGTTAACACCATCTAAATTTAGGCTCTGCTGGGGGCAGAGATTGGGTTGGTTTTTCTAGTCTACTGTATCTTCAGAATGTGACATGGTTCCCATCCAGGAAGCATACTAAATCGAAAAATATGTCAACATACAAGTGATTACACTAAGAATCACTAAGAATAACTTCTTCATAAATGCTAGTTCTCTCTTGACTACCTGTTTCATCCTAGATTCTAATAACATTGCTGAATAAGCAGGGGCACTGGCATTAAAATCCCAGTTTAGTAGATGGGAAAACTGAGATATGAACAGATTAACCACCAGACATAAATTAAAGACATTAATAGACAAATCACAGAAGAGAAAGTGCAGATACCCAGTAAATACTTGAAACGAGGCTCCCTCAAGATGCTCAATCGCAAAAACATCAATGAGAAACCACGTTTTCATCCATCAAATGGGCAAAGACAAAAAACTTTCATTTTGTCAAGTAGTAGTGACAGTGTGGGACAGCAGGTCCTGCCACATGCTGCTGGTGGGATGTGAGCTAGTTCACCCTCTCAGAATGCCACAGAATGTACCCATTAAAATGAAAACGACCTACAGCTTATGACCCAGCAATTCCATCTCTCAATATCAACTCTAGAGAAATGTTCACATGTGCCTACAAGGAGGTTCCTGTAAGAGTTCTGTAAGAGTACAATACAGAGTACTGTAAGTACAGTAAGAGTACTGACTGCAGCATTTGTTTGTAATAGGAAAAATGTGTGAAATAATATAAATGCTCAGCATTAGGGGTATGGTGAAATAACCTGTAGCACACTCCCACTATGGAGTACTGTATAGTACTTAAAAGAAATAAAATAGATTTTAGAACCAAAGTGGATAGATAGCCCAGATTACTACATCCCCCCCCCCACCAGAAAAGTCCACTTTTAGTCTATGATGAAGTATATAGTATAGCATGTTGGTTAATTAATTCATCCTTCCATCCATCCATCCATCCATCCATCCATCCATTCTTCTATCAATGTTTGCTAAGTACCCAACTGGTTTCAAGCATCCATACTAGGACAAACCTCTTAAATGATCAATTCTTTATCATCTTCAAGGTCTTAGCTTAGACATCACCTCTTCTGAGAAACCTTCCTTAACTACCTCAAGCTGGGGTAGATACCCTTCCTATGTTGTCCCACAGCCTCCCTAGGCTCTTCACACTAGAGTGCTTTCCATGCTGCAGGAAAAACATCTGAATCATTGCCTGTTCAGCTCCTTCAAACTGTGTGCTCATGGGGCACCTGTGTGGCTCAGTCAGCTAAGTGCCTAATTCTTAATTTTGGCTCAGATCATGATCCCACAGTTTATGAGATTGAGACCCATGTCAGGCTCTGTGCTGAGAGTATAGAGCCTGCTTGGGATTCTCTCTCTCCCTCTCTCTGCCCCTTTCCTGCTCACTCTCGCTCTCTCTCTCTCTCTCTCTCAAAAATAAATAAATAAACATTAAAATAAACAATGTGCTCATGAGGTCAGGAATCAGGGCTCTATTCCTAGTTCTAGCACAGTATATGGCATAGCACAGACACTTAGTAAATACTTGCTAAACAACAAATATTACTGAACATGATTATATTTGATTTGCATGATTTGGTCGATGAATGAATTAACAAATGAACACATACAAGAACAAAGAATGGATGAGTCAGGGACATACAGAAAGAGCCAGGAAAAGAAATGGGACTAAAAAAACAATGAGGTGGTGAGTCAGCTTGAGAGCCATAAAAACAGCATGAGAGAGCCACCTGTGTCTTCAGTTGACCCTGATTTGGTCTAAACTTCCTCAATCCTCTGAGGATTAATATGGCATCACATGTCAATGTTATGGCTAAGATCTTTAGGCAAGAGGCATCTTTCCAGAGGTTCCACTTTGTGTTACTGCTGACTCGTTCTTCACTCATTCATTCAACAACCATTCATGAAGCTCTGATGCTGTCACACACTAGCATGTTAAATTTTGTACTTAAGAATCTGAACCAAGTGAGAGAAGAAGGAAAAAAAAAAGAAACAGAAAACACAAGCACAGTTAAATATAAGGCAAGTCAAACAGTGATCAAGGACCAAAGATCCTGTTATACAACACCTATGTTCCAAACAGGAGACACTTTTGGTCTCTGTTCAAATATCACCCCATCGGAGGCCTTCCCTTACCACTTCTCTAAAATCACTAAATGCTATCCAACTGCGATATTATGCAATTATTTCTGGTTTGTGTCTCCCAGATACATCATAGGAATTAATGAGAACAAGGATCTTTTCTGCTCTGTTCACCACTACATCCCTAGTGCTTAGAAAATAGATGGATTCATGGTGGAAATCAAAAAATATTTGCTGAGTGAAGGGACTGATAGATAAATTATAGTTTTTGAGTGGATTGATGGGGTTCTGAGCACATAGAGTCCAGAGGAAGAGATGTGGGATCCAATTTGTAAAATTTGGACTCATATTCACAAGAAACTCCACCCAGATCATGTAAATATCTCCTTTCCTTATGTTTGTTTTCCCCAAAAATTATATTGAGAATGGCAAGAAGGTGAGGCAAAACAGGTATTGTGTTGGCAGGTTAACAGGTCTGAACGAGAGAGAAGAATCAATGGAATAATTAACTGGGATACACACATAAGCCAATTGGGAAAAGTGACTTCTAAGAATATTTCTAGTTGTAAATCAAAAGTCCTAAGCGAGGGGTACAAACATATATGTTCAACCAGAGAATGAATGACTAAGAGCACTTAGCTTTGGAGTTGATAGATTTACATACAACCCCAGGTAGGTGGCTGGATAGCTGTGTAAAGACTGACCTCAGGTCCTCATCCATAATCTAGGATAAGACCACCTACTTTGTGGGGCTGCTGTATAGATTCAATCAAATGAGATTACTTAAGTAACACATTCAGTAAATTCTTGACACATAGTAGGTACTTAGTAAATTACAGCTTCTCCATTTCTCTTCAACTGCCAAACTCTTTCCCATTCTTCATTCAAGAGCCATTCAAAAATATTCACTATCTCCTTTGTGCCAGGAATCATTCTAGGCACTTAGAATGCACTAGCAGACACACAGGCAAAAATTCCAGTCCTCAGGAGGTTTATTTTCCTTAATTGCACCTCAATTCTTCCAAGTTTGGGTTAGAAGCCGCTGACTCTTTATCTCTGTTTCTGCCTTTAGGGCATGATATACTGCAGTGACACTGCTTCCCTAACTCTCTTTCTTCCCACAGTGTGACCACCCTGAGCTCAGACTCCATGCCTGTCCATTCATTGTTTATGGTTTGCTTTATACCTCACTTTCTCTAAGCTAAAAAAAAAAAAAAAAAAAACAAAAAACAGGGAAGAAGAAGAAGGAAGGAAGGAAGGAAGGAAGGAAAGAAAGTAAGCAAATAAGTTAGCTTAGTTTTATCCAGAGTCTGTACTTAGAGAAATCTAAAGACTCCATGGAGACCCAAGGAGCATGGTGGCCAGTGCAGGGGCACTTGGCAGTCAAGTTGAGAAAGAGAAGCTCCCCTGCTCTTTCTTCTCAGATAGGTGCCTAAAGAAATTGGCCATGTGACTTGTGCTTCTGGACTCCAAGAGTGGGTCACAGTAACTGACTGAGGTCAAGTGGCCCGTGAGTTGTAGTCTGCCTTCCACTTGCTGTATCTCAAACTTCAGCCAGCTTGGATGCATGTCTGAGCTCCAGAATTCTGCCTTTGCATTATTACCTCAGATGGTGTGGTGCTGTGGTTGACAAGGTGTTATTTGGAATTAGAGGTGGGTTTTAAACCTGACTCTGCCATTACCAGCTGTATTACATTGGATAAATCACTTTTCTGAGCTTCAGCTTTTTCTCTGAGCTTTACCTCCTCATACATATTTGTAAAGCACTTAAAGCAGAGAGAATATCCAGCAAATGGTTGCCATTGTTGTTGTTATTTTTATCATCACCATTATTATTGTCTGCACACTACACATTTCACTAGGGCATCCTAGGGACTCAGTGAGGACCCCTCTGGGTACTGATTCTCATAGTCTCTGCTAAGTCCCTTTTACTACAAAAAAGTGAATGAATCACCTGTCACCTAAGAACAACGTCTACCCACAGCCAAGAGTTTAATGTGTTGGCCCTTCATTTTACAAAGGGGGAAACTGAAGCCGAGAGACGTGATACAACATGTCTTAATAACATATGGTGAATTAGTAGCAGAGTCAATGCTGGTCCCCTTTCCCTCCATCAGTGTCACTTCTCATCCAATAGAGGGGTTTTCATGTAAGGGAGACAGTCCACATTTCTTCTTCATTCTGGCCAAAAGTAATCAGTCTCCTAGAAATGCCCATTGGGTAAGCACAGAAGCCTCTCCCTTCATCAATGTCATACCTTGGGAAACTATCTCTAGTACAGATAACAGAAAGAATAAATATTTTTGCTGAGAGAAAAAAATGAAGACAAAGGTCAAAGGGAATCATGTAATGGGTTGAGTCAGGAAAGAAAAAGAAAGCATTTTTTTCTCTCTCTCCTCTTTTTCTCCAAAACAGTCTTTATATAGAACTTGTATAAGAGCCAATTTATTTGATATGGAAAAAATGTGAAAGCAGCAAAACATACCACACACACACACACGCGTGCACGCGCGCACACACACACACACACACACACACACACACACACACAAAGAGGTATTTGTGTTGGAGTTCAGAACTCGAATTACCAAAAGATAAAGGAGTTGAAATGGTAGGTTGACTTGGAATGATGTTTTACTTGTTTTAGAGTCTCAGAGAACATTCAGGTCAGGAATGTAGTGTAGTCCAGTCTAGGTCTCCAATAAATTCAATGGGACTCAAGAAAGACATAGAGGAAGTCAATGTAGGCCTCAGTCTAGCCATGTGTCTGAAACATAGCCTAAGAAAGATTTGCTGGTGAATGAAAGAACAAATGGCACATAAAAGTGTGGGTCCGACTAGTGGTGGTTCTGGAAGTAAAGTGGTACAAGACTGTTCATTTTTTATCATGTAGTTAAGGTCTTCAGCACTGAAGTGTGAGTGTCTATAGGAAAGGCGCCAGGTCATTCCTGACTTACCCAGATCCCAGTGAACACTCTGGCTCACAGAATGTTCTCAATACATATTCATAAATTGAGTGAGTATTGGGAACGAAACCTTGGAAATCCCAGAGCCTTATAGATCACTTTGAGCAGTGGCTATTAAACTGTATGTAACCACGGGGCACCTGGGTGGCTCAGTCAGTTAAGCATCTGACTTTGGCTCAGGTCACAATCTCACGGCTCATGAGTTTGAGCCCTACGTCAGGTTCTATGCTGACATTTCAGAGACTGAAGCCTGCTTCAGATTCTATGTCTCCCTTTCTCTCTGCCCCTCCCCAGCTTGCACCCTGTCTCTCTCTTTCAAAAATAAATTAAAAACATTAAAAAAATAAATAAAATAAAATAAATGTAGCCAGTCTTAGAGTAATTTGGGAAGACCCTGTAGGCAAGTTTCTGATCAAGTTGTCTAGGCTGAGATCTAAGGACTTGTCCTAAGTTCTCAGGTGTTGTTGTTGCTCCTGGTCTGGGGCAGGAGAACCTGTTTTAGTGCAGTGGTTCTTAAATGTGACTGCACATTATAATCATCTGG
Source organism: Acinonyx jubatus (assembly GCF_027475565.1). NCBI lineage: Eukaryota > Metazoa > Chordata > Mammalia > Carnivora > Felidae > Acinonyx > Acinonyx jubatus. Next base: position 18,284,369 of record NC_069391.1, read on the forward strand.
TAATATTTTAAAAGACTTGATGGCCAGGCTTTATCCTCCTTACCAATTAAATAAATGCCTGGGGCATTGGTGGAGGGTGGGAGATGGGGGTGGAGAGGGGATGCTGGCGAAACACAAGTGATTTTAAAGTGCCCCAAGTTTCCATAACGTGCACTTGACTTTGAGAACCCCCAGCCTAGTACGTCTTCCTCCTTGTAAATTAAGGCTTCTGAAGCCCCAGAAAGGGTAAGTGATTAGCCTAAGATCCTAGAGCAAATCAATGACTATCTGGGAATGGAACTCAGGGGACTCTCACTTCTTCAGATGGATTTCCACCATTCCACATTTATCAACTCAAGTCAGCTCTCACAGGCACACAACTCCAGGCAAAAAAAAAAAAAAAAAAAAAAAAAAAAAAGCTGGATTTAAACTGAGGGTGTAAGGCATCTATTCTCTCCATTGTTTTATAAAGAAATTTTAAGTGGATGCATATTTATAGAATTTTACCACTCTAGACAAGCAAGAAGATGAAAGAGACAGAGTTATGGAATATTTTCAAGGCAAGATGATCCTTTAAATTTTAAGTACATTCTCAAACACAAACCAAGTGCTTCCTCTGAGTTCCTGAACAGATGTTCTTTCTTCATCTCTGAGTCAATGAATGGGCAAGGGTCTGCTTGTGATGTGCACGTTAATTGCTGGTATGTAAAAGGGAGTGCTGGAAAAGTATTTGAAAGTGGTTCTGTCTCTTAAAAAGATTAAAAGTTTCCTCCAGAACTTGGTTTCTATTAATGAGTGGCTCAGTAAATATTTTCAAGTAGACAGAGCAGAGATTGTGTCTTCTATCATCTTAGAACCAAAGAAAGCGCCACAAAAAGGCCCATAGAAACCACTGACATGAGCACTGTTATCACACAGAAGAGGGAAGTGAGGCTCAAAGAGACTGACGGGCTAATCTAAAATTAGTAAGTGGACCGGCTGGGGCTAAACCAAGGCATCTGACTTCCGAGCTATTGCTCTTTCCAGTACTCAAAGTGTTCCCTACCAATGTCCTTTGCACTTACAGCAGATATTCAACAAAAGTGTGGTGATTAACTTCGTAGATTTCTCGGTACCCAAGTTAGGTGGTGAAAGCACCCTCATTTGTTGGATTAAAGCAGAAGTTGGAATCACATCTTTAAGTGAACACTGGTCGAAGGCACTGGCTTAGGAATCAGGACAGAACCTGATCTTACCACTTTCTAACTATGTGACCTTGGACAAGTGACTTCACGTCTTGAATCTGTTGCACCTTTCTTTGTAAAACAAGAAGGGTAACTGGGCTGGTTTGTGGAGAGGATGAAATAAATGAGTAGAAGATGCAAAGATCTCAGCCCATTGTCTGGCACACAGGCAAAGCACTAATGAGGTCACTGTAAGGTGGCCTCTCAGAAAACATAAAACCTGACGATGTTGGAGGAAAAGGTAGCTTGAGAAATGAATATTAAGGATGAGCACTATCTCGCATAAAAGCCGTGAGCATCCCAAAAGGATCTTGGAGACCTAGAGCTTCAAGGACTCTTAAGGATCAAATGGGTTTGAACCTCTCTTCCACTTTGGAAAAGGAAACAAAACAAGGACTGTGGCAGGTGATGTTCACCTTCCAAGAACATTCTCATGCAAATACACAGAACCATGCTCAATTCCCAGGCAACCTGCTACTTAACTTCACGCCCTTCTCATTCACTGAAAAAGCAATCCGAATGCATGAATCTTCAATTAAATATAAAAAGGAAATCATTAGCAAACTTCCATTCTTCCAATTTCATGAGTAATACCTGACTTACTCATTGCTAATCTTATACAGCCTCCTTCATTTAATTGTTGGGAAAACCAAGAGAGGTCTGGGAATCTTAGAGTTATGTTAGAGCTCTCCCCAAATTCCAGACCTCCTGGTTACTTGTGCTTTGCCATTCTCACCATATCAACTCTGCCTTATTAAGACCGTTCCACACCCACTGCCAGGTTATGAATCCCTAGAAGTGAATCTGTCTGTGATGAATGTTTTTCCAAGACAGGCCTTTCTGACACTCCTTACATTTGCCCACCCACAAGACCACCTCCTTATCCAGAGAGTGCACTTACGTGTCCATGAATCTTCTATTGAGGTGTAGAAGGGAGGCCACATCCACCTGGAGAGGAGGGTCCCGGACCACCTTGTACTGCAGGGGCTTACACTCTAGGCAGAGCGGGCTGTCAGCAACGGAGGTCAACATGGCCGCATCAATCTCCAGGTGCTCATCCAATGTGTAGATCTGGATGCCGTACACCTCCTCACCCACATCCCGGAGTTTGATGGTCAATGGGACATCGCAGAAGACGTTCTGAGGGCCCAGGGAGATGTTCTTCCCACTGACAGTCAATAGTTTGATGTCATTGACAGCCCCACTAGAGTCCCAGTCAGTGGAGACAAAGGTTACCCATATGGTTAAAGACTCAGGGACCAAAGGGTAGCGAAATTCCAGTTCAAGGTAGCAGCCCTGTGGCTCAGGGCAGGCTGGAGGGACTGTGTGTGGGTTGACAGCTGAATTTGGGCTCCAGGTGCGGACACTGGACTTACAGGGCTGTTCAACATCTGGATGACCTATGGAGAAGAGATGAGGGTATGAGTTCCTGAAAGCCCTTCAGTCTGGTCCTTGGAGCTTCCTGTACACAGTAGGAGAGACTGGTCTGACTAGAGCTCAGACAGAGGTGAAAAGAGAGGGAAGATTCTCAGTGTTTTGGTGAATCAGTTGTATGCAAAGCATCCAGCCCATCTCCACCCTTGCAATACAGATCTTGGATAAATCACAAAACATTTGCTCACTACTACATTCAAGTAAGTGTCTTACTATTGAGTCAATGCCCTAACTTTCTTTCTTCATTCCCTACTTGCAGGCTTTGCTGCCCCAGATGGAAAGAAGGAAGGGACACACATTTGCTTAACACACATTTGCTAAACATCGCCTGAACTTGCTTATTTCTTGCAAAGACTCATCTCAGAGGTGAGGCAACTAAGGCTCAGAAATGTGGAGTGGACTGATCAAAGTCTCACAGCTTGATGTGAAGGTCAGTCAGCATTGGAACCCAGTTTTGTCTCATCTTGAAGTTCATACTCTTTATTCTCCCTACTGCATGCAGAGGCCACAAAAATAAACTAGAATCCTTATAGTACTGCTTTCAGTACAACCTGCTTCAAATGACAGAAGAACCAGAAACCTCCAGCAAAGAAGAGATGAGTGCAGATAGTTCCTCCCATTGGATTGAGGATTCTGGGAGGGAAACTGTGTAGAACCATGAATGACAGAACTGGAAGGCAGCCCTGGAGCCATCTTATCTCTCCTCCTCCTCTTTACCACATGAGGTCATTCCATACCACTGAGCTTCTCAGAGCTCTGTCCAGTCTGACTCAGGAAAGGGGAGGGTTGGGTGAGGCAGGGGAGGGGGGAGAAGGAAGGAGGGATTCTTCTACTCTTTCCCCAGGGAGACAATGCCTCATCCCCACTGATCTCAGCCTGCAGTGACTTCTGAATTTTTCTCTGATGAGATCATGTAGTCCTAGACCCTCAGAGAGCTCTCCTTTGCACTGCTGAGAAAAGTTATCAGGACTCTGTAATGATCAGCTCTGATTTGTTTAAGGGAATCTAACAAGAGATATAGATCACTGGTGAGGGTAGGACGCAGGATCTCAAGTTGTCCTATTAGCCACATTTTTTTTCCATCTTTTGGTGGCAAGTGGGATGCTGGGTATTTCTAAATCAAAAGGGAAAAGGCAATCTTTGCTGGAAATGGCTTTGTGGTAGTGTTACAGCATCATAGGAATTGCAATGTGAAAACTAGAAAACCATTTTGGGTAGAAAAGCTATTCCAGTGAAGACTACAAAAATGCCTCCAATCTCCATGCCTCTGCCCAGCCAAGGGAGAAGAGAGAAGACATCAAGTGGAGATGGAGAAGAAAAAAAGAAAAGAAAGTGGGCGGGGGGGGGGGGGGCGGTTGAGAAGAATTCAAAAGACTTTTTAGATATAACACATCAGATCAGGAATAAATGGATATAACTACTCCACCATTCCTAGGCAAGGTTCATCCATTTCAGCAAATGCTGGCTAGAAGTGACCAGTGATTTAAGTCAAAGGCACAAATAAGACTCCCTAGTGAGGCTGAAGCTTTTCTTCGTGTCGACTCTCCAACCTGATGGAGTCCCTGATTGTCTTAGCTTTATGAGTTGTTGGCACATACATTATCATTTATTCACCGAGCTTTCCTGAGGGCAACATTTTAATGTATATGGAGCACATTCCCTAGCCATTAATGTATTCATCTGTTTGTCACCAAGATCCTGTAAGACAGTTATCATTTTTGTCTCTCATATCTTTGTTTCACTCAATGACAGGTAGCCTTTATTTAATATAGTACCTGGTCCATAGACAGTGATGATAGTGGATATTCAATAAATATTTGTTAAATGAAGAATCTTCTATCTTGCTAATATGGAGTTAAAAAAGCAGTGAGCACTTTGTGGAATGCAGAAGCCCATTGCGTTATGGTGAGTGCCAGGTGAACATTCCACCTCCTCCTCGCACTTTCTCTTGGAACTGGAAAAGGATGCAACAATCTTTCTCCTTCCTTGGAGAAAACGGCTATCAGTGATGGGAGCCACAACAGAGCAAAGATGACAAATGTGTCTGTCCCCTGCCTTCTCCCTGATTTCTTGTTAATCAACAGAGGGACCAAATGCTTTTCAAAGGACAGTAAGGTGAGCCTGGACCTTACAGTCAAGTAGGTAAAGAGGAATGGAGATCTTAGAAAAGCTTGTGCTTGTACTGTCATCAGAGACAAACTTTTACATGTCAAAAAGAGCCTCAGGGTTACAGAGTCCAGCCGTCACCAATGCAGCAACCCCTTGAACCATGCCAGGCTCCACGGACTGACCATCCTGAGTTCGGTGCCACGCCAAACATGTTACATGCCTCATTTTTGCAATAAGTCTATGGCACAGGTCTTAAGAAACTCATTTTCCAGAAGAGGGAACTGAGACTCAGATGGTTAAGTCACTCCCTGATGGGGAGCAGAATATTATGTGATACTGTTCATCCAGGCAGCATGCCAAACTTTGAAGCAATGGAAGCTGGGCTGAACTATAAGCTCATTGTGTCCCCTACTCTGATGATACCTACCTCACAGGGGTGCTATAAAACTCAAAATGGGATGGTATACTTATTAGATGTCACAAATAGATTAGCTCTGTTATGAAACATAAGGAGGAAGGAACGGGGAAAAGCTTGGGAGGAAGAGGTAGTCTAAGCAAAGAGAACAGCTGAGAGTGAACAGGAACAAAGATGACTATGGTTGTGAGTGCAAGGGAGAGTAGCAAGTGGTGAGGCCAGCAAGCTAAACATAACCCAGATACTGGAGAGTCTTGTATGGTGCTTTAAGGAAACTGCACTTTATACTGAGAAGGATGGAGGGGCTAGTGAAAAATTTTAAGCAAACAAGTGAAAATTATCTTTTAGCAAAACCACTTTTTAGAGTCACAGATACTATCTATCCATCTATGTACTTGTCCATCTATCTGTCCGCCTGTCCATCCATCCTCCATCCATCCATCCATCCATCCATCCATCCATCCATCCGTCCATCCATCTGTCCGTCCAAAGAATAATTACTGACTGCCTGGTCTGTGCCCAGTGCTAGGCTAGTCCCTGGGAAAACAGGTTTCTATACGCATGGCCTCTGCCCCCATGGAGCTTCTAGTCTAGTGAATCCAGGTGAGAAATGATTGTACTAACACAGACAATCACACCTGTGGCTTGGACAAGGGACCCTAAAAAGAGATGAGGACCAACCCAAAGTGCCTAAGAGGGAAAAAATGAACAAGGTTAGAAAGTTGACTGGGAGTGACTGTGAGGCAGGGAAAAGGGCAGAGAAAAGGGGGAAGGGAGGAGAAGGGAAGGAAGGAAGGAGGAAAAAAGAAGGAAGGGGGAAGAAAGAAAAGCATGAAAGTACTGTTACTTCATTATTAATACCTACCCTTTTGTATATACGGTGATTACATGAAAAGGTACATGTTGATACAAGCTGTGCACTAGAAATGAAGCTACATATGTGTGAAATATATTTATATATACTTATGCTGATTTAAATGTACATTTATGAAGATCCATACAGACATCTATTATATATCTTTGTGTATAAACCCTGCAGCTGTTGACACAAATATAGTTATAAAAACTTAGTGCCAAGTTTTTCCAGATGAATACTTCAGCACACCTGAAATATTATGGGCAGAAAAATGGGGGAAAGGACTCACACAGATAAGAAAAAATGAAAACAGCTAGTGCCATGTGTCACTCTCACGGAAAACCCAACATTTGCGAGGTGTTACATGCTTGGACATGTGATCTTACCAGAGATGTGAGTTGATGAGGCCTAACTATCTCAGTCCTGGGTGACAAGTGTCCATGGTATTGAACACCTCAAGAAACACTCAACTCTGAAATACAGTTTTTGCTCAAGATATAGGAAAACAGGGTTTCTTCTGAGTCCAATCACCTTCTGTGGCCAAAGGCAAGAATTTCTGTGACTGTATTTACCTGAAGTTCATGGAACAGAGTTAATGGAACACCACAGATGTGCAATAAATATTTGTTAAATGATAAATATTCTATCTTATTAATGTGGGGTTAAAATAAAGAAGTTACAGCTCTGTGGAATATTAGAGCTAGAGAGAACGTTTATTCTGTGCATGAGATGCTATCTTCAGAGAAGCTAAGTGACTCATTCAAGGGCACAGAGCACATTAATGTTGGGGCTCAGACCAAGGTCCAGTCCTCTTTATCCCCCCACCCCAAAGATCTGTCTGGCATTGCTCATGGATTTGAGAGTTTTATGTTAGTTTGGGAAGTCTAAAAACTTAAACATGCAAAGATAAATAGGATGAAAATGAGTTGAGAAATAAATTGCAGAGTTTGGCTCATGGAAAAGTTTATTTCTTCAAGGATATTAAAAGGGTCTCAGCCAAAAGGATCACACAGCCTGTAATAGGATGCTCTAAAAAAAGAACAGTGTCTTTTCCTGGCCTGCATGCACTAAATTTACATATTCTGAAGGAAAACCCAAGGCTGCTGGGTTTCCTTGCATGCCTGAGTCAGCTCAGGGAACGAGGGGGCTCAGCAATTCCAGTTGAACTCTGCTCTACATATCGTGCTTTAAGAAGGTCAACAGCAAACCAGGAACAGACTTAACCGATTGACAGTTGGGTTGGATGGAGGTGTGGGGAGATGTCTGAAAATTATTTCATTCATGCAACTGGTAGAACAAACCAAGATGTTTTAGCCAGAGAAGTCTCAGTGGAGAGTCTTGCTGATTATACCTCCTAAATGTCTCTCAATTCCATTGACTTCTCTCCATTTTTCACTGCCACGGACCACACCCTGGCCACCACCATCCCTATTCCAGATTCCTTCAACAGCCACTGCTCCCTTTCCCCCAGCACACACTCCTCAGGCTCTTCACCACAGAGCAACCCACGCAATCTTGACAACATGTACATCTCACCATGCAACAGACTCCTGCCAAGGCATGTGGTGCCTCCTTGCTGCCCTCAGTAAAAACCCATCGTTATCCAGTCATTATAGAACACTCAGTCCAACCTTCCCCGACTCCACACCTTACTCTTCATGCTCCAAACCCTCTTAATCTCTCAGAGCATTACTGAAGACCTTCTGTTTATGAGGGTTACATCTACTAGTAGTTGCCATACTATCAATGAAAACTGAGAAACTTTAGAACACAAGAACACATACACATGTGCTCTGTTAGCTATTGGAGCAGTAATAACATCGCATTCCATGCAGGACGGGAAAGCCCCATTCTCATGAGAGACTGGGAGTGGAAATGGTAATCAGTATCATAGAATCATTATGAAAATAATTTTGGTCTTTGAGGATACCCTATGAAGTCTCTAGGAATGCCATAATCCTCCAGATCAGACTCAAAAAACCACTGTTCTAAACATACCCAGTTTCTTTCATGTTGTCAAATGTGCCTTGCTCACTGGTGTGGTGACATTTCCTGGGTGGCCTTAGTCTCAGTTCTACATGAGGCCAGCTTCTCACTGCTCCCCCCAGCACTCTGTGCTTCGATCAGCATGGGCCTCACTGCACTGGATGGTTACCATCCAGCACCCCTGTTAGATGGCCAGCTCCGCCTTGCCCCATGCACCCAGCACAGTGCCAGGCACACAGTTCCTACGGTGGTCACAGGTGAGACTTGTTCATTCTGTGCGCACACAATGTGTTGTCAGCTGGAAGAGACATGCATTTTCTTCCAGGAAAACCCAAAGTGGGTTCTGCTGGCATGGAAAAGTCACGACTATGGATTTCAGGAAGAACTTTCTAACGAATGGAAGGCCAAGGAATGTATGAGCTGGTGCTAGGAGAGCCTCAGTAAGGGAGGGCAGGAGGGGGATTCCTGCACTGGGTGGGAACTGGGGCTGGATGACCTAGCCACCCCTTCCAAGTCTGACAGCCCGTGATTCTGTGAGGCTGAACTGAGGGCTTCTCCCAGACATCCCTCTTGCTTTACATTCCAGATGGATTTGTTTAGAGTTCCCAAGTTCAGCTCTCATTTTTATTTTAAGCTACTTTAGAAGATAACAAAATACAGTGCTGTCATTTTTCTCCTTCACTTTCCTCTCTGATCCCTCTCCCTTGCTTTATTCTCTGGCTTTTTCTTTCCAACCTCCTTTCTAAAAATATAAAGGAAAAGAGGGGAGTTCTCACTGAACCTCAGTGAGGAATCAGATTCTGCTCCCTCTGATGGACTGTGGTCCCCACCCAGGGACCATGGACATGAGCTGCCCTGCACAGAAGCAAGAGGGACCGGGCGGTGGGGGGGGGGGGGGGGGGGGCGGAGTTCTAAGCGGAAGTCTCTGAGGGTAAGGGAGAACATGGGGTCTCTGCCAGCCTGGCTTCAGACACTAGATCTGAGCCCTAAAGAAGGGGACATTGCAAAAGGAAACTGAGTAGGCAACTTTCCATGAGATTCTGTTAAGTTCCAAGTGGCTGCTGCAAAGCCAAGTGACCATGGAACAAAGAATTGGGTAAAAGGCACTCTCTTAATTTCTGTAGAAAACCCAGTAGGTCTGGCAGTGTGCAGGACTAGAAGACAGCACAGAGACTGTTAGCCCTAGGGAGGTCTGGGAGACCCCCAGACGGGGAGGGTCTGGTCATGGGGAGAGCCCACAACAGTGGCAATCACGAGGTGCTTCCCTCAAGTGTCTTGCTGATAAATGGATCCCAAAAAGGAGGGTACATGGCAGAAAACATTGAGAGGGATAGCTGTGGTGTATATGTGGATGCCCTGGGGATTCTCAGAAACAACCAAAGAAGATAAAGACTACTGAAACCTTGACCAACCCCCGCCCCCCCCCCCCCACCCAGGTATGTGTGCTGATTCTAAGGTGATCTTGAACAAACAGGCTGTCGGGGTCAGGAGGCGTGTATAAACACACATACAAGCTGTGTCTTTATCAGGTGTGTGGCCTCAGGCACTTGTTCACTATCTCAGCACCTTGGTTTCTTCAAATTTAAAGTGGGATGTCAAACCTAACACAGTGAAGAGTTCAAAGACTATGTGTTGAATCGACACATGAGTATTGGCCTTGATCTTGGCCGAAGGGTGCAAACTTCTAGTTGTACGATGGATAAATTCTGGAGTTTTAATATACAACATGGGGACTCTAGTGAATAATATTGTATCATACACTTGAAAATTGCCTAGAGAGTAGATCTTATATGTTCTCACCACAAAAAACAAAAAAGTATGAGATGATGGATGTGTAAACTAACCTTACTGTGGTAATTACTTCACAATGATACATGTATCAAATCATCACTTTGTACAATGTGATGTTAGATGTCAATAATGTCTCAAAAACACTTGGGGGAAAAGACAAAAACAAAATTTTAAAAAATAAAATTAATAAAAGAATAAAATTATAAAAATAAATAAATAAATAATAAAATAAAATTTAAAAACTTGGCCTTGAAGATTCCATAAAGATCAAATGAGATAGTATGTAAAGAGTTGTTCTTTGTACCCCTAACCTGTAAATGAGCTTCCAGGTGGCCTTACCTTCTGCTTCCCGAGGACTCCAGTGTCCTGATGGGCCACAGGGCATCGGGGAGGAGGCATTAATGGCATACTGCACCAGGATTCTCCCTTCCAGACAAAGTTCACATGCTGATCCCAATTCTCTAGGAGGCCAAGGAAAGAAGGGAAATGCACTGACTTAGGAACGGTTGAATGAGCTCCTGATCCAGGGCAGAAGACACAACAATTCCACATTACCCTATCCTCCTTATCCTCGCCAAAGATTCCAGAATATGAGCATAAGTGAAATTCCTCCCCAGTGTTCAGCAAAGATCTTATTTAGGCCTATGTGGTTTCTGTCATAACGATAGATACACTTGTTTAATTTCAAGCAGTACAGAATCAACAGGCCAACTACTTACTACCTGTACTTATCTTAGTTTCATCAGACATTCAAGGCTCCACTGAGGACTTGATGTGTGCTTGTGAAAAAATCTTTAGTCCCATTTAACCTCCAATTTTATTCTTTTAACAGTGCTTATCAGGTACCTCCCATGTGCCAGACACCATCCTGGGTCCTAGGTATGAAATAGAAAGAAGGCATGACCTAGTTCCTTCATTCAAAAATGAGTGGGTGAACCAGATGGTGCCTATAGAACCTTCCAGCCCTGACACTGTGTGGATGGATGAATCACCTTTAACAGTGAAAAGCAGTTTCTTTACCATGGTATCAAATTCCTTTTAGCAGCTTTCCAAGGGGCAAGCCAATCCCTTGAAGGGAACAGCCCTAGAAGTGGAATATTACAGTGGCTTCCGCTACCATCTAGTGTCTCATGTATCTGGATTCAATCTCCCCTTAGCCACAATAGCCTCTGGGATCTTGCTTGTTCTCCAGACTTGGCATCTGTTTAGGAGGCAGCTGCCAGGAGGGGAGAGGGATCAGCCCATTATTTCTCAAAATGCAATGGTCCTGCCAATACCTCTTTCATCATTCCTAGAAGAATCTTTATCCCTTGACTACCTGAACGATACAGTGGAGGAGCCTTAGGGATTTCCCTTCACAGAGAAGCTCTATAGCCCTTGGGATCACATGGTAAGAAAGAGTATACTTGTAAGCATCTGTCTATTGGTGTTCCCCATTCCTCTTCCACACAGCTACCAGGGAACTCATCCCCAAACCTGTATCTTAACAGATCATTCTCCTGCTTATCTGCTTATATGGTGGTCAACATATGTGGATGGGTGGATGGGTGAATGGGTGGGTGGGTGGGTAGATGGATGGATGGTGGATGGGTGGATACTGGCTGGGTGCATTGGTGAGTGGATGGGTGGGTGGGTGGATGGATGTATGGATGGATGGTGGATAGGTGGGTGGTGGATGGGTGGATAGATGGGTAGGTGGATAGATGAATGGATGAACACCAGTAACTCAGACATGTTGCTAAGACTCATGACTAACCTAGTCTAGACCCTCAAATTGCAGAATTTGCATCCTCAGCTTTATCACTGTAAATATAAAATCATACGTAGGTAGAAATTTTGCAAGCACATTGATATCCAGTGGTAGGAGAATGATGAAATAGCCTAAGATTAACATGGTCAATAAAATGGTAAGAAGTCATTACAAAAATGTTCCCTGAAATGTCATGGAATGCTATAATGTTAAGTGAAAAAGTTGTATTCAAAACTGAATTTATAGCAGCATCTCAGTACTGTTCAAATAACTTCAATATTACAAAATATTGGCAGCAATGTCTGGGTGGTGGAACAAGTATAGGATGATCCCCATTTTTATTCCTTCTGGTTTTCTGAATTTTCTATATATTTTGAATATCTAGGAGTTACTCCTGGACTAGCAATCACAATAATTATACAAATATACTTGTAGACAGGGAATGAGGAGTGGAGAGAGAGTTCCTTACTCTGGAAGGCTGAGTTCCATTACAATGACCACAAACCATGCATAGCAGCTCAGAGTCACATGACTGGCTCTATGATGACAATGAGATTATAAAGGTTCTGGGATGGAATTAGGAACCACACTGACCTTCATGGACATGGAACCTTTCTTTCTATTTCTTTATATGTCATGCTTCAGATGACACTCATAGAGTGAGTGCCCTGTACTTCACAGAGTTCTTGACACATCCTTGGTTTCCAATAAATACTTTGATGAGTGACTAAACCATCATCCACCTGACAGTAAATGTGCCTTGATTGCACAGAGCCCTACAAAGTACCTTTCATCATATTCAATCATTGGTTCATGTATTCATTCATTTTTTCATCTGTTCATTCAATGGGTAGTCATTGAACAGCCTCTAGCTGTTAGCACTGTACAAGTACCAGACATTGACCATCGAAGGGTGAGGAAATTAGATGTGCTACCTATAACTCATAGAGCTTGCAGCCTGGTGGATAGTCCATAAACAAGTAGACAGATATAAAATAACAGGCTCATTAAGTTCTAGAAGCAAAGGAAATGTATGACGTATGCAAGAATACCAGTGGGAGAGGTGTACTGGGCTAATTAAAATTGGAACAGTCATGAAAGGCCTTAGTGAGGGAATGCCATCTATGGTGAGAGCTGAAGGATGACATAAAGAGTGGATATAAAGTATTCCAGGGGCAGTCGCAGGAACATAAAGGACCTAAGCAGGAAAAAAAAGGCTTGGTGTATAGGGATCCCAAAGGAAGTGTGAGTGACAGGAGTCACGAATGAAGGAAAGAGTGGTAAGAGAGGCAGTTGGACAAATAGGCAAGGATTAGATCATGGGAAGTCCTGTAGACCACATGGTGATCATACATAAAAGAAATGGGAAGCCACTAGAGGGTTGTAAGCCACTGGAGCCACTCCAAGTCATGGAGCAACATGATATAATTTACATTTTAAAAAGATTGCTCTGAATGCTAAATGAAACATGGACTGAGGAAAGAAGGACAAAAGTAAAGCCTAAGTCAGCAACTAAAAAGCAATGGTGTGATTCTGGGCAGTGGGTCATGTTCCCATTTTACAGATTAGGAAATAGAAGATCATGAGTACAATGTACTCATGCCAAGGTTATAGCTTGTAAAGGCTTTACCAAAATCAGGACGTATCTATACATCCAGGGAGTATATAGTATTTTTTTTTTACCTCTGGCATTTATTTGATTTTTATTTGCACCTGTATCTACACACACACACACACACACACACACACACACACACTCTCTGAAATCACAGATGTACAGGATGTTAACACTGGAAGAGATCATCTTTCTCACCTAGGTTCCATGAGAATCAAAGCTTAATGCTCAAGTCTGTGCTAATATGGCAGCCAGCAGTCACATGTGGGTCTTTGAACATAAGTTAATTAACATTAAATAAATTTAATAAATTATAAATTAAATAAATTTAAATAAATTCAGTTCCACACTTGTCACATTTCAAGTGCTTCATAGCCAGTTGGCTAATGGCTACCATATTGGATGGTACAGATAGAGAATTTCCATTACTGCAGAAGTACCATTGAACAGTGCTTCTTTAAGATGTCCACTGTGTATGATGAGTTTACTTCTCTCCTATGCATCTAGAATGGTACTCATTATGTACCATTCTAAGGAGAATTGAGAAAATAGTTACTCAAGTCATTTTCTGTGTTCTGAGATTTGCAATAGGAACCTTGGTTGCAAAAGGCTAGATGCCCTTTGGCTTACAGATCAGAAGACTGAGGCTGAAGAGGAAGAGGAAATGAATGAGATTGCAAAGACTTGAGACCCAGGTCTCTTGCTTCTCAGTCCAGAATTCTTTCTAATACCCCACCACCAATTGTTCAGATAACTGAAACCATTCCATCAACACATGTTTGCAAGACAGATAAAAATAAAGGAGTTAGAAAAGCCAGGGGTGGCCTTGAATTATTTATTCAGTTGCCCATGTGTGAGGACACAGGCTGTGGGAGGATCTGAATATGTTTTTTTAAGGAAAACCCTTGTATTCTCTTAGACCACAGATGTGAGGAACAGCAGGAGGACGTAGGGATGGCCAGGGGCGAGAGGTTGGCATTGATGGATGTAGCGGAAAACACCAGAGATTTTGCAGGGAAAGAGAATTTTCAAGTAGCTAAACAGCTCTGAGAAACTTCGTATGAGATGGGAGCTAATATTTCTTGAACATAGAGGGTGTGCTAGGCATACCACAGATGTCACATGTTTGTTGAATTCCCCACAAAATCCAGCTGAAGTGGGCACAATTATGGAAGAAGATTCAGAGGGTCAGAGAGAATAAGGTGAGAATGCTTGCCAAAGGCCCCATAGACCAAGAGTGGTGGAGCAGGGAGCGGAGTGCAGACAATTTGTCAGTAGAGCTTGTATGCTCTGCACCAGGCCAATGCACATGAGTGCAAACTGAGTGTATGCGGGAGTGATAGCTCAATTTCTTTGTAACAATTTATTGAACTGGTGGACCAACTTCCTTTAGTCATAGCCTATCGTCTATGTAGCTGTTAACCCTAATTAGACATGTTTCTAAAATGTCAGTTTTAATTTAACATATGATAACTCCGTTATGAAATCTTAGACTGAACAGAATAGCTATTGTACGAGCCTCAAGTACCAACTGACTATAGGTTATTAAAAACATATTGATTGGAGCTGAGGGTACCATGTAATAGAGACCTATCTCATTACACAACAATTAACCCTCCAATAGGTTTCCAACAATCAGATGGTATTTATTTAATGGACAATAACTGCTTTATGAAATATAAATTAAGTACATACACAGGAAGCTTCATTTACAAAACTTCCATTTTTAAGTGGAATTGAGGCCAAGGCTTGATCAAAAGTCTGATACTTCTCATCGCCACAGAAAAAATAAATAAATCTACAGGCTGCTGGAGAGCCTGCTCTGAAGTGTCACATGAGGTTTCCCAAACCCAGCTCTGAGCTCCCAGTGAGGGCGGCTGGGGGCAGGGGAAGGGGGTTTTTATAGAGGGCCCAGGGATTACATTTCCTTCCCCTATGAACACATGCACCCAGCTGCCAGACAAAGGTTCTAGATTCAGGGACTGATGGTACTGTAGAAAATTAGAGATCCCATTTGTTTTAAGAAGGCTCCACGCCTGGTGAGAAGCCCAACGCAGGGCTTGAACTCACGACCCTGAGATCAAGACCTGGGTTGAGATCAAGAATTGGACACTCAACCAACTGAGCCACCCAGGTGCCCCAGAGCCCCAATTTAATGTGGCACCATGAACTAATATGTATTTACACACACACACACACACACACACACACACACACACACACACACGAGAGCTCCTTACCACCTTCTGTGGCTCTTTTGAGGGTAGGGGTAACACCCCCTTCATAATTCAAATTTTAGACGGACTTAATGAAAACACACAGGGGCCAGAGACAAGACGCTGCAAAATGTGAGTCAGAGCCCAGCTCCCACCAACTTCTACGGGCTCTTGGTCAAATCTCTCAGCCTCTTTCAGCTCCAATTCCTGCCTTACCCAGCAAATGAGGAAAATGATTCCCCCTTCATAGAGTTACTAGAAAGAGTAAATGAGACTCTGCAAACAAAGCTTTTAATGCAGAATCTTTCCCAGAGTAAGCACTTAATGAATGGCAACAGCCACAACCTCAGAGAATTATTTGTTAATAATTAGCTGGCTTTTATTTTTGCCATCATCAATGGTATATCATCAGTATTAGATAAAACACTCCCAAGAAGGGCTGGGATAGAGGTTAAGACACTAATAAGCCCTAAATTAAAGGCAAGGGTAGATGTCAACATCTTAATCTATTTTCCCGACTCTTTAGAATCTGTTTTCCTTAAAGCCTGAGCTCCTCAGAGGGTCTCAATGCTGAAAGGCATCACAAGAGACCCCTGGATTCAGGTTCATGCCTGCAGACCACTGAGGCATCATAAGACACACGTTTCTGAGGTAGAAGACCACTCTGCAAGGGAAAGTAACTTGCCCAAGTCAGTACAGCTAATAAGTGGCAGATGGGGGAGCAGAACTCCTGTGCCTCGGTTTATCATTCCTGGTCTTCTAAAAATTCTACCTTCAATTCTACAAAGAAATACTGTGCACAAAGATTCTAATTATATGTATTATACATATATTATATATATATTTGCATGTATATTCATGTATGATATGAATATGTATATATACACATATACACCTTGATATTTAATATATACTATACATATATTACAATTACCCATTAACCAGGGGCAATTTCAAATCCTGAATGCATGGAGAAGAGATCAGGACCTCCATCCCAGAGGATAGAGTTTCCAGGTATTTCAGAATAAAATAAAGTTAAACATTCATTCATTGAAAGCATGCATCATTACTTATTAATTTCGATTAGCAATCATTCATGTATCCCCTGACCCCCAAATCTACAACATGCCTATCTGGACCAGTCACTGTTAAGTGGCTGAACTGCCAGGGGCAGTTGAACAAGAGAGCAAGGACAGAGAAAACAGCACAACTCCTCTCCAAGACTGCTTCCCTTCTGAAGTCCCTTCTTCTTGGCAGGAGAGAGAGGGATCACCACTTCACAGGCCACACTCACCTTTCAAAGAAGTGGCCATCGATGGGTGGAAACCACTCCAGCGTCACGGAGTCGGTCGTGTGGCCCACGATCTGGGGGGCCAGGGCGACAGGCGCCGGCTTCCTGTAGGGCTGCCAGCTCTGGTACACCAGGTCCAGGTAACAGTGCATTCTGGCAACTTGATTGGGCGTGAAGGAGTCCGTACAGTCGTCATCTGCGAGCGGGCAGAGGGAGAGATAAAAACCTGGCTGCATGGGAGGGCATGAGAGAGAGTTATGACGTCTCCCAGGGAACAGCCAGCCAGCACCCCAGTCCTTGCCAACACAGAGCTGGCCTCTTTCAGTGCTTAAGAGTTAATGGTCTGTGCACAAATGAGTGCAGTCATCACCTCTGGAGGCAGGTGAGAGGGAACAGGAGGAAGGGGAGGGTGGATGGGACTGAGCAGCCCAGAGGTCACAGCTAAGGACAAGGGACAGGTAAATTGCTTTCCATGGGCCCCCAAATCCCTGGTCAGTAAGCGATGTATTTCTTTATTCTGCCCCTGCCTCACTACTCACCCAGTATCTCCCATTCATTCATTCATTCGTTCATTCATTCATTTCCTTGTTGATTCACTCACTCACTCCCTTCTATTCACCCATACATTCATTCATCCATTCCACTATCCATGGATGCAGTGATACTGTCCTTCACAAACCTTCGGAGCATCTATCCCATATTCTCTTCTCTGTCCCAGGGGCCACGGGAAGATGAAACTTAAAATGTTCCTGCCCCAGAGGAGGGACCACTCTAGCTACAGAGTGAAAGCCAGTTTGTTGTATGAGTCAAGGCGATCAGAAGACTGTTGACGACTGCAATGCTGACCACTGATGAACAAGAGACAGCACGTTGGGGAAGGGCAGTGCTCCAGGGAGGCTTCTGAAGAAGGAGGTACTTGAGGTCAACCAGACTGGATGGCTCAGATGGAGAAAGAAAGGTCAGGACTGTAGGGAGCTACAGGACCCAGGGACATGGTGTCCTTTGCAGTGAGCACAGCCAGAGGCAGGCAGCCCTAGGAACTATCAGGCTCATGTCCGTCCTGGGAATGAGGACAGCACTGTCACTGGGACATTTGCTGTGTGCTTAGTATAAGCCAGGCATGGTGCACTGGGCCTTGGACACATTTAACACTCCCATGATTTGGGGAGTAAATACTATGATTTTCTCCATTTTGCAGAGAAGGGAATAGAGGTTGAGAGAGGTCATGCAGCTTTATTTAAGATCACAATGTTAGGGATAGATCGAAGACTCAAACCCAGGCAGTCTTGATGCTAAGACCATGTTTCGAATCAATAGAAGGACGTCTGAGCATAAATGAGACCCTGTATGGGAACAGTATCCTGCAGGTGATTGATAAATAGGATGTGAGCCTGAGTTTGAGCTGACTGGAATACAATCTCTTAAATGTCTTTAGATCAAATGACCTTCAGCCCTACCCTCTTTTCGACCATGTGGACTGAATAGTATCCAAGACTCGCCTCTCAAGGAAGAAGCCTGCCTCCTGTCTACCCTTCCAACAGCTTTATTCAACTGCCTCAGGGGCAGAGCAAGGCACTGTTTTCGCTTGGTTTCCAAAAACACCACTTCCCAGAGGTGTCGGCCAGGTCAGGGTTTCTGCAGCTGGGCCCCAGACAGAGAAGCATGGGGCTCGCCAGATCTTAAAATAAACCCGCCACTGGGAATCCTGCAACATAAACTGACTTCCCCCTTATCAAACAAACAGAAAATAACTTTGGGCAGGTGCTAGGCAGTTGGATAGGACCTTGAGAATCCAGCTTGGGGAAGGGACAGGAGTACAAGGAGGTTATACACAGAAGCTGCCTCTGATCTCCTGAGTGACTTCTGACAGTCTGTCTCTTCTCCAGCATCCTGGGGACTCCTTCATATGTTTGGAAGAAGCAGTAGAGCCTGGTGTCCCTTAGCAAGTATCTTTAGCCACATACATCTCCCTTGAGCCCTGATGTAGCCATCTAATTCCTTGGATAACAAACATTCTATGGCTCCCCATTGCCTGGAGAATAGAGTCCAAATGTCTCAGTCTAAGAAGGGCCAGATCATTGGGTACGTTTTTCTTTGTTGCTGTGAGCTTTGCCCTTCTTAATGCAAAAAGTGCACTTGGAAAAGCCACTTAATAGGTTAGAGTCAGGAGAAGGGACTAAGAAAGTATGGATAAAGAGTTAGACCAATACATGAAGGATCTGGAGTCAAATGGGCAAGTGAATTCACGACTCAGTGCCTCAGTTTTCCTATCTGTAAATGGGGATGATGGTGCCAGCAAGAGCATTCACCTCCGAATTCGGTTAAAGGGTAAGGGGAGTAGAACACAAAGAACCATGATAAATGCTCAGTAAATCCTCACTGCCTCATGATTGCGAACAGCACATGTGTGTGCGTTAGAAAACCAGAAGCAGGAAAAATCCCAGAATTTAAAATATTCATTCTCTTTGATGTAGCAATATCACATTCAGGAATTCAATAGACATATATTCATGAAGAAACATATGGAAAATTTAGGTACAAGGATATTTTCTGAAGCATCATTTATAATGGTAAAAATATCAGAAATAACACATCTGGCTATTAATAGGGGAATGTCTATGTATGTTAAGGCACAGGCACTGAGTAGTATACTAATAAGTCACTTCCAAAAGAGAGAAGTAACTCTAAAACTCAGGTCCCTCATGTATAAATTGGGGACATTTAAATTGACCCCACTCCACAGTGCTGCTGTGGGGACCCAGTGAGCTGGAGGACATAAAGCATTTATCAAGATGAATGGAAGAGAAAACCAGCATTTTTTTTCCTCCAGACACTCTTATTTGTGCGTTTCTTCCTTTTCTCCCAAAAGAGTGTGTTTTCCATTAATGATTTAAAAATTAGCCATTTGCATGTTTCTCAATAAAAAAGAGTATGAAAAAGAGATAGATGACAGAACTTAGCAGGAAAACAGAAATGCATGTGAACTTGAAAGTAGAAGTCAGCAAACGTCTGTCCCAGGGTACACTGCTTAGAGACTTAGGTGCTATCAGAATCTTGGGGGAGGTACCAAAGGGTTTCCGTTTATCACAATGCTCTGTCTCAATTAGCTCATGTCTAGAGTCAGTCCCTCTTGGCTTCCTGCCTCCACATGCCTCCCCTCCCGACACGTGATCTCCAGGACCAGCCAGCCCATCTTATCCCTAAGCCGAGAGGACTTTGGGGATCTCATCCCCATGCTGCCGTCCCCATGCTGCTGGTGCATTGCCCTGACTTTGGTAACTGAACTTTGTTCTCCAGAACATGTTCCCCTCTGCAGCATGGAGACTGCAGAGCACGGGAGGTTGGGTCATGGACCCAGGGCTGCCATGTGCTGTGGAACCCCGAGCAAAATGCTGGCCCCTGCCAGCCTTGTTTGTACCCATTGTAACCATAGGGAATAGTGATACTACCTGCCTCCTAAAGCTAATGAGAGCATTTAATAAGCTAATTCGTGTCTAGTATATGGATAACTATAGCTGTCCCTTGTAAGAATCCCTGACTTTTTGGTTTTTATTAAATAATGATAGTGATAATAAATGATTATATTCACTGTAAAATATGTGGAATGTGCCAAAAATAGTTATGAAGAAATAAACATAACCCTAAACTCATTATCTAGAGATAATACAATTAATACTTAGTACATAGGAGTATATGTGTGTGTATGTATATGCATATAAATATTTATAATTCTCATTATCATAAATATATTTACATCATATATATACATACATTTATATACATACATATATTCATACACACACACACATGCCAGGTCTTACACTGTACGAGGTTCCCTGACCATTTTCACATTAAATAGTTAACAAATAAACCCACTAATATCACTTAGGAGAACTAGTTATGGTACCAAGGACAGTTCTAAATCCTTTACCTGCATGATTACACCTACTATCACAAAAGGAAGGTGTGATTATCCTTCATGCTATCCAGGAAGTAAGTGAGGCTCGGAGGAGAAGTCACTGCCTAGGGTCAAAGGCTAATGCAGGGAGGATTCAAGTTCAGTGCCTGCATGCCCAAACTTGGTGCTCTGCACCAGGTTACTCTGCTTCTGTTTACCCCTCTTCTTCATCTACTACCCTATCATTAATGACCACATAATGTTCTATCATACAGAGGCCTCACGATTTATTACAACAATCCATTCTCATTGGACTTGCAAACAGTTTCTAATTTTTCACACACATAAGCATTTTTCTTCAAGCCTGGCAGGTAGTAAATACTTAATTGATACTTGGACAATGAATATTGCTAAGAACATTCTTATGATTACATCTTCAAAGAAGTCAATGAATTTATTTCTGTAGGATCTATTCCTGAGAGCTGGGAGCGCAGGGTTGAAGCATCCATTTGTATTCAAAGGACCTGACGTGCAGAATGAGGGTAACAATACACTTGTTCCTGTAGGCTGGAGAAGGCCTGTTTTCTTCACTCTTGAGGAAGACCTGACTGGACGGTGCTCTTGGGGGGGCCTCCTATGGCCCATCATCTTCAGAAAGTAGAGTCTAGGCTTCTGCTTTTCTACCTGCTCAGGGCTTATCCAACAGCTCAAGGTGACGGTACTCGCCTGGTGCTCAACTAAGCTTGCCCCGATCAACCTGCCTGGTGTTTGCTTGAACTGAGTACTTGGGACCCCCTCTATCTCCCTTAGCATCAGAAACAGAGCCAGATGATGAATGATTATAAGCACAGGCTCCACAGTGAGAAAGGCTTACCTTCTTTTTGCTGTGTGACCCTGGCAAGTTCCTTAGGCTACATGAAACCCACACTTTCTGATCTGTAAAACAGGTTCAGTAAGAATAGCACTCACCTCGTTGGGTTATTTTGAGGACTCTATAAGATAAGCCTATGAAGTGTTTCACAGTGTGTGGTGTATCATCATAGGCACTCAATAATTAACGCAGACGTATTGAGGTGCCTGGATGGCTCAGATGGCTAAATGTCCACCTGTTGGTTTTGGCTCAGGTCATGATCTTACGGCTTCGTGGGTTTGAGCCCTGTATCGGGCTCTGTGCTGGCAGTGCAGAACCTGCTTGGGATTCTCTCTCTGCCCCTCCCCTACATGTATTGTCTCTCTCTCAGCATAAATAAATAAATTTCAAAAAATTTTTTTAAATAAATAATTATTGTAGACCTGTGCTGACCAATACAGCAGCCACCAGCCTTTGGGGTTATTTCAATTCCAATTAATTAAGACTACTGAAGGCTAACAATTCAGTTCCTCAGTCTCACTAGCCATATTTCAAGGGCTCATGAGCCACATCAGGCTAGTGGCTACCATACTGGACAGCATGGACACAGGACATGTCCATCTTTACGGAAAGTTCTAGTGGACAGCACTGCACGAGACTCTTTGCTCAACCAGTGACCAGGCCTGAGGAAGAAGTGCCCAGGAAGGAAGGAACCCCAAGCAGTTGACCCAGCAGGGTCCCCACCCTCTGGCCAGGACTTCGCAGCCTCTGTGCACAGCTCTCCCTGGCCATGAGAACCTGATCCTGTTCTGTATTTTGAATTTCATCCAACTGCTTTTGTCACCTCATCTATCAGAGATCCTAAGGAAAACAAACATTTCAAAGCTCGTGGTCGCCTTGAATATGCTTTTGCGGGTGTAAGTTTGTTATCGTAGCTCAGTGAATTAGTTCTGCTGTTAATGGGTCACTGAGCTGAGGGGTTCCTTTAAAAAAACAACAGTAAATCAATCACCCTTTAGATCTGTACGAAGGGGAACAACAACAACAAAAAAAAGATTTAGTTTATGGGGGTCTAGTAGCTAGTGGCAGCTCTGAGGCCCCTAACAGTCCGGCAAACTTCCAAATTCATGTTATTGTTTATTTTCCATGTGCATCGAGCTGGCCAAGGAAAGGTGCTACAGAAATGGAACGTAAGTAGGGCTGCGTGAAAGGACAGGGCACCGGATGTGGGATGTCAGCTTGGCTGGGAAAGGGAGCCTAGTGGAAATCTGCTTTTGAGGCAATACCCAGCATTGTGGTCTTTTTTAAAGACCTAAACCTAAAGACCCCTTTATGGTGCTAAGGTTGGGTGGTCGACACTTCCACAGATCTCAGGTTTGAACGACATGAGCCTTAAACTGAAGAGGCCCCCAGAAGTCATCAGCCCAAACAGGAAGGCAGAAAGACCCACTGGGGATCATCAAATTCACTGGGTTTCAGCAGCAATATCCTCTCTTCCAACACAATCTGAGGCAAAACCCCGGAAGAAATGGGAAACAGTTGACAGGGAGCTTTCCTGGTTCAAAGAGAGATGGAGTCCCATCTAGAGCTCCCCAGAGTCATGCCTGATAGCTCCTGCACCCCCATCTCTGTGGAAGAGAATATGAAAACCAGCCTGGCTGTTCTGCTTCCTATGCATCCATCTCTAGGTCTCTTCTGAAGAGCTGCACAAGAGCAGAAGAGAAGAAAATGCTTGGGGTCAGATGCGTGACCTGGGGCAAAGGACTTTGGTGAGCTACAGTACTGCCATCTGTAAAATGGAGATAGTTTCTACCCTACAGTTTTGTTGCCATTTAAATGAGATAGTGTGTATTAATGTCCTCTATGAACCACAAACTTTTATACAAGCAGAAATTTTGTTATTGATAAGAATCACTTTTGCATACCTTTATGAGAATTTATTCATTTTCTTCCCTCCCTTTCTTCTTAACAAACATTTATTAAGCACCAGTCTCTGTGCTAGGTGCTGGGAATACCATGAGGCATTGGAGATAATATCTGCCTTCACAGAACTCACTTATTTTCATAGGGGCAAAAGACACTTAAATTTAATATTATAATAAAATTCAATGCTGGGCTACCATGTGCAATTTGTGGATTGGGCCCTACGGTTCTTGGTCTAAGAGGCCAGCAGTGAAGGCTGAGATGGCCTTGTTTTAATTTTCCAAAAATGTTCTAAGGGCTAGAAGTGGCCTTGATATATTATTCTAAAAGAAGTACAGGACATCCTTGAACCCAAAGAATGAGTCTTTAGCACTATTACTGATGGTATAAGAAAAGAGTTTTGACAGGATATATGGAATCAGGAAAAGAATGTCCCCATCTCATGCAATTTGCAAAACCAAAAGCATTCTATTTTTTTGTAGTAAAATAGTAAAAGAGGGTATGAGAGATTTATGTTTAAGAAAAAGCTGCAGTAAAAGAAAAAAAAGGAAGAAAAGGAAAAAGCTGCAGTAAGCACCAGCTTAGAAAAATATAGCTGCAAAATTAGGAGGAAACTTCTCCAACGTTCCTTGGATCCAAAGATTCCATTTTCTTGAGCGAAGTGAGACCCAGAGAGGGGATGTGATAGACCCAAAGGCATCAGGTGATCCAGAGGCAAAGCTAGAATCTACCCAGGTTTCCTGATGTTGGGCCCCAGTCAGCCTCCTAAAGTGTGCCCTTCTGAGGAGTCTTCAGATACAACAGCTTCCAAGTACCCCTGAGGTCTCACACAAGGACTATTATCCTGATTGTCTAGGATGAGGGACTGTTGGGATGAAGAAGTCTTAGTAAAGGAAGACCTTGCCCAGGCTTCTCTGAGCCAGGACCTGAGCCCGTGTGTGACACCCGGCCATGTGCTCCCTGCAAAGCAGGGGTCCCTACCTGCATAGCTCATGAAGTTGTTGTAAGGGGTGTTGAAGAAGCTATGGAAGCCACAGGTGTCATTCCCTGGCCCCGGGTCACCGCAGAACTTGTGTTTGGGGGCCGGGTTGGTGTCACTGCAGAGGTCACCAGTCTCAAAGGAGGGCTCCGTCTCCATGCAGGGATCACTGCAAGACTGGATCTCTGAGATGCCTCGGAAGATGTGGTAGAGACCCAGGCTGTGCCCAATCTCATGGATCATGGTGTGGGTATGCCCAGGAATGCCATAGAAAGACGGGTTCAAGACAATGCCACCTGCAAGGGGAAAACCAGAGCATTAAGCAAACGGGGTACCCTGCTTCCTGGTGCAGAAATCCCCCAATCAATCGTGGGTAAATGGGGTGCTGCCCAAAGTAACCACAGGCTTCTCCACCCTGTGACTCCACTGCCCTGAGTACCGTTATGACTTGTGAAATGAATCATTGCTTAGGTAGGAAGGAGTCCCAAGAGTCATTCTGTGCAATCCCTTTATTTTTTCAGATGAAAACACCAATGCCTAAAGAAGTAAGACAACTTAACCAAGGTGCTCTCAAACTTAAAAGAAGGAGCATGATTGGCATTTGAGGACTTTGATTTCTGGGCTGGTAGATGTTTCTGCTGCTACCTTGTCCTTCAACAGTAAGGCATGCTGTGGTTTACAAACATTCTGCACACTCTTGTCCAATTGAAGCCCTCATGATCAGATACCTTGGTCCCAGTTCTGGGCTCTTCACCAACAGTGTGACGTTGAGCAAACTGATTACCATCTCTGAATCCCACTTCATCTCTGGTGCTCTATGAGAATAAGCACTCAGGATGGCCAGCATCATGTTGGGCTCATCATTATGACAGTATCATTACAGCCAATGTTTCTTGAACATTTATCGTGTCCTCAGGCCCCGTGCTCAGTGTTTCATGCATCTAATAGCACTTAACCAACTCACAACCCCTATAGGAGTACACTGATTTCCTAGACAGGTTAAGTCACTGGCTCATGATCAGGAGTCAGTAGGGTTTCAAGTCGGGATTTGAACTCAAGGTCCTTAGCTTCCAGAGTCAGGCCCCTTAATGAGTTCTACAGCTAATGCCAATCACACAGCCTGGAATATCGTATCTCATTAAATGGCGGTTGAATCTTCGCTGAATGCTAAGCCAACTACAGAAGTTTTCTGAGGTCTAACTAAGCACACGTAAGCAGCTAGCATAACACTGCACATTCAGTGGATACCTTACACTAATTACTCGTTACTCTCAGAGTGTCTTGAGAATAAGCAGCATGATCATCACTTGAAAGGTGACTTAAAATACAGAATCTGGGGCCTCTCACTCCAGACCTAGAGAATCAGAATCTGTATTCTAACAAGGGCGCCAGATGACTGGTCTGTGTGTTCTAGTTTGAGAAGCAGTTGTCTACCCCACGTGTCTTAGAAGATTGAGTCTGGCTTAGCTTGGGGAGACTGATGGAACAGATTGCAGCAGAATCAATGGATAGCATGTTTCATGTTCAGTTTAGGCACTGGAGAAACACATATAGGCTGGTAGGGAGATATTTAAACTTTAAAATCCAACTGTGTTTAAGAGGAGGTTAAAATTCAGGTCTGAACATTCTGCAAGTAGCGATTTTAAGTGCAGAGCGGTGTCTTATAAAAGAATGGTGATGGGGCAGGGCCTTGATTTGAACTGGCAGGCGTGGGGGGAGTTTTCTCTTGGATTGAACTGCCGGGAGGGCGAGCTTGCTCAGTCATGGGGCTCACAGAGTCTATTAATTCTGAACTGCTCAGAGCCTTCTAGCACAAAGATAAAGATGTATGAGAGGGTGTGTGGGGGTGTGTGCACACATACGCGTGAGTGAGAAGGGGCAAGCAGAGAGGCAGGGAGGAAGAGAAATTGAGACAGGAAATCTCTCTCAATTATTTCCTGTCAATCATAATATGAAACATAATCCCCTTCCCACCCAAGCCTTTTTCCAGGGATCATGGCATCACAGCAGGAAAAGATGGTAAAATATATGTATGGTTCTAATAAGTTGGGTTTGGTCGGGTCTGGTGCAGAGAAATCACTTCTGGCCAGCATTTCTCAGGACAGGAAGAAGACAGGTTAGGGGGATGGGGACAGTTAGCCTGACAGGAGAGGCAACCCCCATTCCACTTGACCCTGCTGTGTGATCTTGGAAAAGTGACTTTGCATCTCTGGCGAGCTCTAAAATAAACAGCTGCAACAGTGCCCATGGTTCTCTGTCTCCCCATGAAGCTTCAACTTTGAGGTACTGGGCAGGTGGGTGGAAAGGTCTAGGACCCCACAGGTATTTCTAGGGATGGTGACAGGATTGCAGACTTAATGTCCGGGCCACCTCTGTTTGTTTTACCTCATCCCCTCCTGACTCACCCCTTTTCAGAGCGACAGCACAGAGCTCGAGTCCTGTTTCACTGCCTCTCTTAAAAGGTGAAATAGCTTGAGCCTGACATCATCCTGAAATACTATAACATGCTATGGATTTATAGCCTTCTGTATTTCTGGTCCTGAGCCAGCCTCTGAAATTCACAGAATCATCAGGAGTATTTTTCTCTAACTTAGAAGCCTGCTGTTCAACCCCTCTAAGACACTGATGAAGAGACTTTCAGCTGCTTTTCCAATAGGACGGCATTTCAGCGCCGAGAACTGTCCCTGGAGACCATCTAGTCTAACCCGTTCATTTAAAATCTGAGCAAACTGGGACTTGAGGAAGGAAAGAGACTTGCCTAAGGCCATACTGCCAAGTGGAATCATAGCCGAGAACAACCATGTGTATTGCTCTGGGCCAGCAGGATTCCCATACATCGTATGAGGCACGCGATGGAAACGGATCATCTACCCTGAAGTGTGCCTAAGCTGCACACTCTTTTCTGCCCAGCCTCTGTCTGCCTGTCTCCCTGTCTATTCCACCCAATCATCATCTAGCTCAGGGTTCCTCTGCCTCAGCATGACTGACATTTTGGACTGGTTAATTCTTTCTGGCTAAATCTATACATTTCGCAGCATCACTGTCCTTTACCCACTAGATGCCAGTAGCATCCCCCCATTTGTAACAGCCAAAAATATCTGGACATGGCCAGATATCTCCTAGGGGCTAAAATCCCCCCAGATGGGAACCAATACATATTTATCTTTGTCTCTATCTCTCTTTATGCAACAGCACACTTCCATACATGCATGCACGTGCATGAGTGTACACGCGCGCGCGCGCGCGCACACACACACACACACACACACAGGATAGGTTTCATTCCCTTAAAAGTAAGTGGGGAATAAGAGCAGTCTAGAGGGAACTAAGTGTAAAGTTTGAAGTCTTCATCATGTGAAGCTGCACACTCCCTCATTTTCAAGATTCTGCAGATTGAAAGCAGAGACTAGACTCTGGGCGTATTACTGGGACAGTAGTCAGGGCCTTGGAGAACACCCAGCATGGTCACTCTGCTGAGCCCTAACCTTCCCAGATGAAGACGCTCACTGAGGGAGGCATCATTATCCAGGGCTGCAAAGAATAGGATCATTGAATCAAGGGGAAAATGGCTGAGTAAACTCAATTGAATATTATGTGGTCATGAAAAACGTCTCCTTTAGAGAGATGGAAATTACCTGGAAGGATGCTTTTGTCTTGTGATGTTAAGTGAAAAAAGGATGGAGCAGAAGTGATTAGGAAGAATGCTACCATGTGGAAACATGTAGGGAGCATAACATTAAGTAAAAAAAAAGAGAGAGAGAACATAAAATTCTATCTATGCTGTGATTTCAAAGATGCGTAAGTTAAAAAAATGCATGTGTACATATAGACATGTACTAGAAGGCAGCATGAAAAAATCAAAATTAAAGAACTACAATGTTTGTTTATAGGGCCTGATTCAGAAACCAGGGTCTTTTCTGACTTTCGGTAATTGGCCTGTGTTCACACACAGCGCACAGCACAGTTTGAGTGTAAGAAGAGTTCCTGGTAGTGTTAGTGGAACATAGAGGAATAACTCACTTTCTTTGGTCTCTTTGGTATCTGTCAAGCCAACTCATGACTTAGTTGTGTCAGCACAAAGTGATTACCAGGCTGAGAGGATATTTGTATGCACTAAGAGGTAAGGGGTGTGTAAAGAAAGCAATCAAAGGACAGAGTTGGAAACTTGAATTCCAAATGTGGCTCTGCCATGGACTTGCGTGTGACCTTGGATAAGCTCTATTCCTTCTGTGGATCTAAGTTTCCCCATTGGTAAAACAAGGCTAATAGTACCATGTTATTTTCTTCAGAGCAATGCTCGGCAGTTGAAATGAGATAAGAAATGCTAGAGAGTTCGGTATACTAGAAAGCGATTAATAGATTACTCGTCATCATTACCACCACCACCATCATCCTAGTCATGCTCATCATCATCATTATCATTGCCACTAAATTTATTCCTGCGCTAATCCAATTTCCTCCTGAAGAAGTTTCTAATTCTCACCTAAGTGCATTAGGGCCTCCTTGTCCCATGGCCAAGTTGCTACTCCTGCCAATTCCTCCTCCGAGGAGTTTGCAAAGAAGATATTAAGGTGTGTTGATCCATCCAGTCTAAGAATGTTCTTCAGTTCATTAACATCCAAGTATGCTCTGTAATAGAAAAAGAACCTTAGCTGTCATCACCATCCAAAAAAGGTACTCTTCAAATAACAGCTATTCCCCAAGTAATTAAGAGCTACTATGTGCCAGGCACTTCGTTAAACACTTGATAAACATTACCTCCGTGACTTCCCCCCAACGATGTTATAAGGTAAGTGAGATGATCCCATTTTACAGCTGAGAAAATTAAGTCCTTGTGAGTTTAAGAGATTTGAGAAGTTTGCTCAGCTTATAAATAGCAGAGTTCACTTTAGAAACAAGATTTACCTAAAATCTCTATCTTTGCTCTTCAGGGCTCTGCTATCTTGACTGGTGACAGGGCCACATAAATGTGGATGTAAATCAAAGACATAGACCATGGAAAAGGCAACATGTATTCTAGTCTTGGCTTCTTTTCTATTTCACTCATTCACTATGAACGTCAAACCATTTATTTGGCAAACACGGATTATACTAGGAGGCCTGCTTTTATCTGCACACCAACCTTGCAAAGAGGTGTTATTGCTTCCTTTTCAAGATAAGGAACACATGGTCCAAATGTGATTACACAGGTTGCCCAAAGTTACAGAAATGGGTTTCAAGGCCAATTCTGTCTACCCTGGAAACTTATGCTCTTGTCACTGGGCATTCATGCTGCCCACCCCCTCCCCCCACCAGATGATTCTACATTCTGTATGCCTTTATTTGTTAGTCTGTAAGATGGACTTAGGGATATTGCATTTGGAATGGCTGCCATTGTAGACTGGCATATCAGGAAAGTGAACTAACTCCCCATTATCATCATTAGCTCTTTAATACATACAATGAACACATGTTGGCGAGCGGAAGAGGTGGTCTTTGAAAAGAGGCTGGCATATCCTAGGTGCTCAATAAATAAGAACTCCTCATTCATAGAGTCTGGCTCTCCTATCACCACAGAGACACTAATGCTTTCCATCAGTCACAGGCACATTACTCAACGGATCATTTTCTAAATCAACAGAGGCATCTTGCTGCTTTCTCCTGAGTCTTTCAGCCCCCATTTTATGTCTGCTGTCATGTATCCTTATGAGCAGCTGATAATCATTTCTTGAGTAAGGCTGGAAATGAACCAATGAATCACTGAATAAAAATATACATAAACAAGCAGGCAGCTTGATGTAGGAGGTGAGATAAAGTCTATGAATAATGATATTTAGTGTTTGATGGGCTCTTCTAGGTGGTCAGACTTTACATGGATTATCTCCTTTCATCTTCTTAATAAGACTGAGGTAGGTAGTATCATTATGCCCATATTCCAGAGGAGAGAAAAGAGACATAAAGAACCTTCAGAGCTTGCTAAGGTTGCACAGCGAGTTGAAAGTGTTTACCTTTTGCATAATGCTATCTGTTCTTGACAGGTTGGCCCAAATCCTGGCTGGTAGAATACTTTTATGACAGTTCCCTCTCTTTTCCCCTCCTGGAGTCATAGAAGAGCCTCCTGTATGTGCAAGAGTAAGCCCAAGATCCCCAGCACAGCCTCCAAGATACTGCCTCCTTCTATAGCCTCAGCTCTCTCTGCTCCCTCTTTCGAATTTCCCAGTGTGGGTTGGGGGCGCCCACCATGACGCATCATCCATGATGCCTTCACTTGAGTTGTTTGTTCTTTCTGTAAGGGACTCGGTTCCCCATCTGGTCCCCTGATAAACACATCCAAAGCCCATTCTGGTGCCCCTCCTCAAGGAAGTCTTCTTTGATTCCCATCACACCTCCTCCTTTGCCATCTCTGCACTCATCCACACATTCACACTATTCCAAATCATCACTCCACCTGTCTACATCCACCACCATCTGTGGCTCCCTGGGGTGGGGAACATGCCTTATCCATTTTTGTTTACCCCGTTCTCAGCATGGGGCTTGCCATGGGTCAGCACTCAGTTGATGTTGATGGGGTTCAATTTACACTAGGAAAGAAAAAAGCTAAAATACTTAGGCCCCAGTTTCCTTCCTAGAAGCCCTATTTCTTTGCTAATACACTGGATTAGCAGCAGCTATCTTAGTGCTTCACAGAGCATTCCTATGGGTCACAAACCCATTCCTCTACTCCAATGAGAACAGACATATCTGAGACCTAGAGAGCCCTCTGGTCCCCCACATCACCAAGAGCCCAGTGATCATGTGACCATAATTTTTTCTGGCTTTTCAAAATAAGGTGAACATAGTTGGCGATACAGACAGGAGCAGGAGAGGTCATAGGTATGTCTGGGTTGATTTGACCAGTCTCCAGGATAGCCCTATGCTTAGATATTGACCTGAAATATTGCTGCCATGCCTCCTCAACCTGAAAATCCTACCTTCACCTTCTTAGACTGGAAGCCTTCTAAGGAGTTTCAGTCAGTCTATTCTGTGACCAGAGAAAGAAAGAGGAAAGAGAAAACCAACATTTATTAAGCACTTGCTGTCCACCAGCCCCTATGCTAGACAACACCTTCTATTCCATGTCTGCAGTATTCAAAGCCATGCAGCCCAGTGGGTATGATGACTTGTTCTCAAGCCAGAGTCCTGGGTTTGAATCCAGCTCTTCCACTGATGGATCTGATGTTTGGATCACGCTGGGCAATTTACTTCATTATTTTTTGCCCCAGCTTCTGTATACACAAAACACCTACCTTCGTTGAGTTGCTCAGAGGATTTGAGGCTGTCATAAAGGAAAAGCGTAAAAGACTTAGAAAAATACCTGGCATGTAGAAAACCTCAATAAATGTTTAGCTATTTCTATTATTTACCCCCATCTTAGAGATGAAGGGACAGGGGTTCAGAGATCACATAAATAGTGACGAAGCCAAGCACAAATCTCAAAGTGTCCAATTCTTCCCACGAGCTCACCCTCATTTCCAGGCTCACTCGGGGCCACGGTGAAAAGGGAAACAATGTGTGGGCGAGTGAAAACAAAAGAGAAGCTGAGATTTTCTTGGATCAGCCCATTCCACATTATTTATTATTTTCTAATTGATTTGTCCATTTCCATCAAGCATTCTCTCAGGCAGAGGACACAGATGTTATTAGACAAAGTCACCTCTTTGCCCTGCTGCTCTGGGCTGGGAAGGCTTCAAGAGGGGAAGAGATGGGGTAAGGTGGGGCAGGGGAGACATTTTAATTGGTTGTTTATTCAGTTGTAATTACAGAAGCCTATCTTTTCTGGGGGTGGTATTAGTCCTGGCCCAAGGCAGAGATGTGGGATGTTGGAGCCTCTCCCTTGCTTGTACATGAGGTGTGTTTTTTTTTTTCACACTTTGAGGAGCCTCCATTTCCCCCCAAGAGGAAGACTCTATGGCAGCCATCCAGGGCCTTGGCTCCCCGGCCCCAGCCTCTCTCCTCTCCATCTCTTTTGGGGGGATCCACCCAAAGGAAAACAGCTCTGTGGCTAAGAGCCTTCCTCCTGCTGGCTGAGGTATTCCCACAAATGCAGAGCCAAGCTGGATCATCAAGGGAAAATCTCAGGGGATAGGAGTCCATGTGGGTATTTCCTTCTCTTCCCCTACCTCTTTAAGAGAATGTCTAATCCCTCCTGTCAGGGAATGGAGGGAAGAGCAGAGCAGGTCAAATGGAGAGGGGCCATTAGACTCTGGGGAGTTGGGTGAAGAGGGGAAGGAAAAGGACTTGTGCAGGGCCACTTGGCTTTCTGTTTTGCAACTGTGGAACGCTTGGCCCTATGTCTACCTTGCAAATTGGTCAAATGCATTAAAAAAAAATCATTGCCCATGATCCATAAAAAATCCATATAAATCCAAATCTTGGTGTGTTTATTAATTTACATGCCAGTACTACTCAGGGTTAGATGGACAGACCTACGGCCATGGGCAAGTTGCTTCACCTCTCTGCATGTCATTGAGCATACCAACAGGTTTAAATGGGACAGCTCAGCACAGCCTGGGCAAACACCCCCCCTCTAGGTCCTGGTCTCCTATTTTCTCCTCCTGGCAACAACAACAACAAAAAAAACCTAAACTGACAGTCTGCCTCTGGATGGTTCCCCGAGTCTCGGCTTCCAGAGTCTCATCCCCACCATCCAACCTTCTTCTTCTTTCAGCAACCTCAACCTCAAGTTCTCATAGTCTCCCCGCTCCTAGAACTGCTGGGTTTCCCCAGCTATGCCCACTCCTATGCGTGTCCATTCGTTTTCCTCCTCTGCCTCAAAACCTTTCTTCCTTAATCTCTGACATTTAAAATCTTCCTGCAAGGTCCAGCGTACATCCACTCCTGATCACCATCACCTGTAAAATGGGATGATGACAGCCACCTCTCGGGCTGGGGTGGTGGGTCTAGAGGTCACACAGAGAAAGTGCCTCACTCAGTGCCTGACATGTAGCTGGCACTCGTTAATTAGCATAGTCTATGTTCATTACATTATTGTTCTTACCATGTTAATTATGAGCAGCACCAAAATGATCACCTCTAGCTACAAAATGACTTCTCCCTCCTGACAGCCTCCCCCTTCTGGTTCTAGTACTTGTCACCCCGCTTTATGTTACCTTCTCTGTGAACACCTGTCTTCTCCATCAGACTATGAGATTCAAGCAGGTGGGGGCCAAGTCTTTATAATTCTCTGTGCTCCCTAAAACTTGAATGAGTGAATGAGCAAGCAAGTGAGCAAGAGAGAGAGACAGACAATCATGGATTAGCAGTGATTGAGCACCACTCTCTTAACTGCAGAATTTCAACACAAGACGAGGAAGTCCAGGCTCAGGGAAGTGAAGTGATTTGCCTGAGGTATTGAAGAAGGGACACAGAAGGCCCTGACAATAAACTTCTGTTCACTAGCCTATGAGTAGCAGCACATGTTCACAAATTAGTAGCATCACCTCTTCATTCAGGTGGACACAGTTTCCTGTGAGGGTGTGTGGCTTAGAGAGTCAAGCGTGGGAGGGGCTGCAGCCCTGGGCTCCCCCTCAGCTGAGCACCCCTAGACACAACCTGTATTGCTTGAGTTTCTGGCCTCTCTCATTACACTCTGCTACCTGGTCTGCAGCTCAGAATCCCTATCTGTTGGGTGAGGTTATGAATTCGATCAGTGTTTTCCAAATCACAGCTGGAAGAGGGCTAAATCTGCAAGAAGCAGATGCATATTTAAAGGAAGTTTTTTGATTCAAATGGGTTTAGGACATGCTGTGTTAAACAATGTCCAACACGTATGTTTTTTTAATGGCAAGAATTATCAGAGCCTTTAATACACAAAATGGGAGCAGAGCAGATAGTGTATGAGTGTTCCGGAACATGTGTGACCATAATCCTTTCTCCCCACCCTAACCTCTACCTCGGCCAACAATCAAATTAGCATCACAACCAACAGAGTTTGGGAAGTGTTGGGCTAAATTGGAAAGCCCTTCCTAACTCAGACCCTCACCCCAAGCTGCCTCTCTAGAGAGGTGACTTGGTGTCTCTTTGCTTCCTGCACAGCCCATACCCCTGGATCCTGCTCTAGAGGTTGTGGGTCCCCTGGAATGTCAGTTTCAGGGGGGGGCCCAGCTCAAAGTGCCAAGGCGCCCAGACTTTACCCCTCTGCCAGAACTGCATTTCAAAGCCATGAGAGCAATTCTGGAGGGAGATCAAAGCTCTCTCAACTCAACTGTCATTAGAATATTTTCTTTATGCATCTCACTCGCTGGTGAGTGCCAATAACATATTTCCTAAATGCACTGGCCTGAGATGGTACAACTCTGTAATAATCTCAGTGAGAGGGTTGTCAGGGCCTGTTTTACTGAAAGGGAAGCAAAAGGGAAGTATATTCAAAATGCAGAACAACAACAACAGATCCCTTCAGCGAAATTATGGAAAGCTTGGGTTTTTCCAGCTCTAGAAACAGAATACACTGGCTCTCCCGTTCTAAAGATGGTTGGTCAAAGGTACCTCTCACAGTGAGCCCAGATCGAGACTGACCAGGGTTTGTTTCTATTCCCACTTAAAGCCAACTGACTTCCCCACTGTCAAAGTGCTAGGTGAGGAGATTTTTGAGAAGTGTCCTGCCCCCATTCTGTTCCCTGGGCTCCTGATAGGTGTAGCCAGGTCATGGGAGTGGTCCTGGCCAACTGCTGATGCCCTCAGCTTCGGGAGGATTTGTCTGAGATGCACCTGGCTGTGAGTATGCCCCCTGTAAGCCAGAGGCTGGTGACAGTTTTTTCAGGTTGAAGGAAAAGGCAGGAGAGTACCATAGAAACAAGCGCATCTCTTTTTAAAGGAATTTTTAAATATGACAACATAACATTTAAATGGAGTGCCTCAGAACCTTACTCTACTTATAGTTTATAGGAAGGACTGTCTTATGTAGTGAGAATCACTGCTACTTACTTTCATAATTAAATATTCTTAAATACAGTTCTAGACAGAACTGTTCTGGACTGAGGTCTATTTTTCATTCAACGATGTGAAAATGGGGTACAAGTACACCAAAGTTCATGATACACATTGTTGCATTCACGATTTTCTTCTGGCATTACCACACCAAGAAATACTTCATTGTTGTAATCACTGGCTTTACAACTTTTCTGGGGGGGGGGAAGCCTCATCTTGAGAGAGAGAGAGAGAGACAGACATTCTAGGGTTCACATCTTACCTCTTCTGCCAAGAAGTGTCCCTGTGACCTTAATGAAGTGACTTGATCTCTCTGAACCTCAATTTCCTCACCTGTAAAATGGGGATTACAAAATTCAAGCTAGACAGGAGTATAAAAATTCAAGGAGGTAACACATGAGAAAGTGCCTAGAACTATGTCTACCTCATGAGAGGCGCCCAAGAGACACGACTCTCTTTTTAGCTTGCTCATGCAGCTGTAGGAAACTGGCCTTAGCTCTGAATGTTCACAGTATTTTTCTCATCAGAGAACCTGCTCTCATCACTGGACCAGGGTGTTTGTCTCCTCCACAGGTGGTTGACCTGTTTCTACAACTAACAAAGCAAGTCCTATAGCACTGCCTATTTGCAAATGCTGATTGTAGCCTGTCATTCCCGAGGAGGATCTCAAGTCCCTGAACCACTACTCCAATTTCAGAACACACTAGACCATTTGAAAATGATTATCAAATATAAAGATCAAAGCCACTCAAGACAAGTCATTAAAGCAAGATAAACCTCAGAATGTTTATTGCATCCATAGCCTTGTTGCAATTAACAAGCGTTCTCCAAGCTGTGGCCAGTTCTGAAACCTGGATTCTATGTTTTGATCCCAAGGGTCCTAACGATCTGGACTTTATTCTCTTGCTTAGTTTTATTGTCAGAAATGTCTAAATCTGCCTCTCTTGTCTGTAAGAGGAGGCACAGGGAAAAAAAAAAAAGTGCTTGGAGAGTTTATTAAATTCTCGGAATCCTGAATGATTGGTTTCCAAAATAATAGCTCTTGTAAAGAAGCCTGACACACAATCTAAGAAAAATGTAACAGCACCAATCAAAGAGCAATTGAAAAATCGATCATTCTTTCATAACCTCCTCCCCTTCCCTCCCTGCCTGCCTTCATTTTCCTTTTTTCCCTCCTCTCTGCAAATCATTCATTCCTTCTGTTCCTCTTTTGTTCACTAATACTTACAGAGATTCTATTATAACCATGCCTTAAGCCAGAAACTCGGCAAACAAATATGAAAGAGAAACATTTTTCACTATGAAAGAGTTAGCAGTTTTATGAAGGAAGTGAGACAAATAATCAGATGATCACAACATAATGTGATGATACTAATACGACCTACCATTTGGGGGAGTTTACTACTCACTGGCACTGTTGAAGCATTTTTCAAAATTATCTCTTTGAAGCCTTACAATAAAACCCAATGTGCTATACAAGTATGAGTATCCCCAGTTTATAGGGGGAAGAAACCAAGACTCAGTGAGGTGATGCCGTTTTTCCAAGGTCTCTCCACCTGGTCACAGGTGTGGGAGGTGAGCTCTGACTGGTCATGTGTTGGATACTGCAGACCACATCCCTCATCATTAGTGTCTTACCTTCTCTTATGATATGTATTAGCATAGAGAGGGTACTGAACAGGAGAGAAGCAAAGAGCAATGACAATTTCCAAGCTGAAGGTGGATAAGACATCACTGGGTATGTATGTATGTGTGTGTGTATATATATATGTATGTATGTATGTATGTGTGTATATATATATATATATATATATATAATGTTTTTTTTAATTTTTGTTTATTTTGAGACAAAGAGAGAGAGAGAGCATGAGCAGGGGAGGGGCAGAGAGAGAGAGGGAGAGAGAATCCCAAGCAGGCTCCATGACACCAGTGCAGAGCCCAAAGAGGGGCTTGATCTCAAGAACCATGAGATCATGACCTGAGCCAAAATCAAGAGTCGGTCGCTCAACCGACTGAGCAACCCAGGTGTGCCGAAAAATGAATACCTTTCCACCAGGATCTACTCAGCAGCTTTTTTTTTTTTTTCCTCTCACTAGCCTTTTTATAAAATGGCTTTTAGAGACTGCTGGGGCAGAAGACAAAGAGTCAGGACGCCTGGATCCTGGCAAGCTCAGCTACACTCCCTTGGCTAGCATGACTCATTCTTCAGGACTCAGCCTAGAAGGTCTCTGACCCCTGATGAGTCAAGTATCCATCCTCTGAGCACCCCCAGACCTCAGACTCCTCTTTAAAGCATTTATCCAACTAGCTACATACCTACCTGCAGGAAATTCCATGAGGGAAGAATCACACCTATCTTGTGAAATTATCATTGCTATACCTCCAGCACCTAGCACTGTGCCTTGCACATCACAGGCACACACACATGCATGTGCGTGTGCGCGTGAGCACACACACACACACACACACACACACACACATACATTGTTAAAGGAACAGTTACTTCACTGAGATCTTTCCTTGGGGTTCTGAATTTCTGCTTTGATAGTCCCATATTCTCAGAGTTTACTTATTTTCGGAAAGCCAATAAGCATGAGGAATATACCCTGAAAAGTAAGAAGAAATAACAATTGATGTGTGATGGTGTGTTCAAAAGTACCACGTCAAACTACTGGTTTCACAACACAAGTGTGCAGTTCTAGGGCCCACACGCTAGCTCTTCCTGCAACCTCCCTTTCTTCTTGAAGGATCAAAACCACAACTGATAAATAATAGAACTGACCACATTAAGCAGAATACACACAGCTCCCCAGAAGCCCTGTGGTCTGTCTTCCACTTGACGCACAATTAAATAAAGCAAAATCACCTCTTTTTCATAAGTTGGGGCAGCCACCAAGTTCTGGATACAGGTGATAGTTCAGTAGACTATGTAGTTTGGCTCTAATGTGGAGTCTCGTAAGCCATATAACTTATGTGACGACTGACTGAACGATATGATGTTTGGGAAGGCTAGAGCAAGAATTACAATATCATCACTGACACGTGTCAATATGGCAACTTCTAGATTTTAGTTTGAACTGCAGCCCCATACAAATCTCCTAATAGCAAATAGCAGAATCATCTAAAGACACAACTACACAGTCATTACAGTAGATGTAGATCTCTCTGGATGGCTTGAACAAGTCTAGTAGCATCCCCAAATGTAGGTCTCTCAAAGGGTCAGAGGGTCATGTGAAAATCAAAAATTTTAAGTATGTGAAATAACGAAGACCATGACATTGTATGTCAGGCTATCAAAAGTAGAATTAAATTCAAATGGATTTTTGGAAAGAGGATGCCACATTCAGGGCCTAAGGGAAAACAAAATGGCAGACATGCAGACTGCCCTAGGTAGGGTGCCACCATCAGGCTGTCACAGGGACCTGGATAATGGGAGTCACGTTCTTTTAACTTGTCAAAGAGGAAAACTTCCTTCATTGCTATGCTGAACACGTTGGACTCAATTGGTCAGAGGGGCCAGTAAATACTTTGAAGGCAGGGACTGTCCCCAGTGTCAACTCATGGCCTTGCTCATACCTTCCTGATACCAAGCTCCTGAATTATAGTACAGCTCCAGCCCCCACAGGCCTCGGAATTGGATTACAACGTCTGATTTGAAAATGTATGAAAGGAAAAGATCTTAGAAAAATCCTACCCAAATCCTCCCATTTTACAGAAGAAAAATGTAAAATAAAAGAAGTGACTTACTCTATGCTGGCAAAGAAGTTACTGGAAATATCTCGTCACTTCCTTCCTCCCGTTTTGCCAACCCACAGGGCAAACTGTGTTTTTCTACCATGAACCCTTGTGGGAAAGACCTCTCTCTCTCTCATGTCTCTCTTCCACACTCTGTAAGATCCTGAGATAGTCCATACTTGTGTGGCATCCTAGACACTCACTGTTGTCTTCCGTGGCCACAAAAATAGTTTGGGAGTCAGGATTCAGGCTCAAGGCTAAGAGGTGTGCTGTCTGTCTGAACTCAAAAAGGGCTAGAATCACCTACACCAGACACCTGAAATGGAGACAATATTCTCCTTACCCTCTGCCCTTCACCACCAGATCACCAAAACAACTTAGCACATGGAAAAGAGAAAGAAAGAAAGAAAGAAAGAAAGAAAGAAAGAAAGAAAGAAAGAAAGAAAGAAAGAAAGAAAGAAAAAGAAAGACAGGCACAGAGGAAAGGACACAAGAAAACATGCCTCTTAAAACAAAACAAAACATAACAAAACAAAACAAAACAAAACAAAACAGGAAAACGGGAGCCTGTTGGACTTGGGTAAACAAACTGTGAGCAAAAGGCACGGCTGTACACACACTAGTTTTGTGTTTCCAGAAAGCAAGAGTGGGGGTGTGGAAGTCCTCTTTCGGGAAGGTGGAAAATCGGCCAGCTGTGAGCTTGCAGGTACAAGCCGAGCTGTGGTCAATTAAGGAAATGCGTTTCACTAAAGCAAAATGTCCTGGTGTCTGTCCATTCCACCCTCTCTCACACCCCCACCACTTTGTCTCCCCCTGTGGAAGGACGTCTGGCCAAGCAGAGGCTGTCATGAGTGGTCAGTGTCACCAGTGGATGGACACCCAGGGTGGAAAAACCCCAGCTGCCTCCCACTGGGGCCCTCAAGAGGTTATCAAGCACTGCTGTCTGTCCAGGGAGCTGGAAATGGAAATACACGTCTAGGAAAAGGGGTGACACAGAAGCATCTCCAACTTTCACCTGTAAACTTGACAGAGGTCCTGCTGTGGTAAGAGCAGGGGGCCAGCCGACACCTAGTGCTGCGTCTTATGTGGCTCGGTGAGGTCCTGAGCGCCTTAGGGGAGCCCTCTTGACTTCCAGCTCCTTCCCTAGCATGTGCGAGAACCACAGAGTGAGTCCCATCCTGGAATCCCAGATGTGCCTCTGCTTTACACTGGAGATGCCTAAACTTACTGCGGTGTGCTGCCTGGGACAAGGAATACGTTATCATTTAATATGTGCAGGGTTTTTGGAGTAAAGAAAATCTATTAAATATGGAACCTACAGGAGCCAAAGTAAAAGGGCCTTTGGTAGAAGAGTGGGATTAGTTTGTGTTGGACCCCCACTCCAGCCCAAAGGAAAGACTCAGGATCCAGAGGGGGCTGGGAATTAGGGAATATGTGTGTAGGAAGGTCAGAAGATTCTCCAGAGACGGAAAATCCCCCAAACAACCACCACTGTTATTTTGAGTGCTCAGTAAGTGGCGGGTGCTGTTGTAAGGGTTGACCCCTATATCATGTCACTGAATCCTCTGAACCACTCAATGCCATAGACTGTGGTACTTTCATCACCGACTTTACAGAGGAGGTATCTGAGGCTTTGATAAAAGCTAGAGACTTGTTCAAGGTCACAGAGACGTTAAGTGGCTTGATTTCAAGTATGCTCAGTCTCCAAAACTCATATTCTTATTTATTTGCGAGGCTATACTGACCCCACACAGCTACTCACTGGTCCCTGTTTTGAGCCCCTTCTTCTTCTTTTTAAAAATTTTTTAATGTTTACTTTATTTATTTTGAGAGAGAGATGGAACATGGGGAGGGGAAGAGACAGAGGGAGAGAGAAAGAATTCCAAGCAGGCTCTGCTCTGTCAGCAAAGAGCCTAACATGGGGCTCAAACACACTAACCATGAGATCATGCCCTGAGCCAAAATCAAGAGTCAGATTCTTAACCAACTGAGCCACCCAGGTGCCCCCTGAGTTCCTTCTTAACATCCTGTGGAGGGGTCACAAGCAGTTCTCTTCACTCCATTTGCCCCTCTCTCCTGCTCTCAAAGAACAAATTCACCTGTGCACAGAGTCACAGATGGGACGTGAGTAAAGGCAGACTTTGCTTAGATGAAAAGCATGAAGAGAACTTGGACCAAAGCTGAGAGAATGGGACCATATGTGTCCACGTGGCCTGAATGTGTGTGCATGTTCCTGCATCTACACCCAAGCAGGCATGTGGGCTGGAGATGGTCAAAAATTCTTGGAACCTCAATCAAAGGGGTACATCACCCATTGTAACCAATCCCAACAATGCCTGGGGTCATTCCATGTGGAAACATATCCTCTAACATGGTGAGACATTTGGGTTGTTTCAAAAATAAATTAGTGTGCAAGCTCAAGAAGTTTGGTATGTTACATGGTCTTTATTTAAAAATACCAATTCTGTGGCCAGTACTAAAAAAAAAAAATTAGTATTTTAAGAATGAAAGTAATCTGTGTAAATGCCCTCAATGTGCATCCGGCAGTTTCATCCAGGCCTTTTTTTATGAGCCTGTGGAAAGTCAGTCTCCATCAAATAATGCGAAGAGGAGTCTGTGTGTGCACATGAGAAGGGAGAGAATTTTTTGCACCTACTGTGTGCCACACAATCTACCAGGCATTTCATACAGATGACTCCATGTAAGTTTCTTGATGCCCTGTTGGAGTGCTGTTCTCACCCAATGTTCACAGATGAGAAACCAGCAACTCTTATTGAGAAACGAGCCAAGGTCAGACAGTTAATGAAGAGTGGAACCAGGATACAAACCCTGGTCAGTCTCCAACACATATCACTTTTCCACCATACCAGGCCTGACTCCTGTTATTGCTTTAATGAATATTAGTCACATTAAATAAACGCTGATATTCTGATTATAAAATTCCAAGCAATTTCTCTTACACGATTACTGGAAAAGAATGAACAAAGTTACTGAACAAATAACAAAGCCCTCTTTCATCTGTGTGCTGGTTAACTCTTCCCAGAACTCTTGCTTGGATATTATTTTATGTGACCCTCAAGGCAATCACATGATCCAGGCGGTCAGATATTATTATCATTCCCTTTCCATAGATGTGGAAACAGAGGCTCAAGGAGATTATGAGACTTGCCCAAGATTGCATAGCTAAGACACTGCTGGGCCAGGGCTAGAATCTATTTCCCCGGAATGCTATTTTCATTCTACATTAGTCTGATTCTTAGAGCTCTAGGGCCGGAAGAACAAATCATGACATTGAACTGCATGAAATTCCAAGTAGAGTCACCTCTTCCTTAAACCTTCCCATCACCTTCCCACCTCAATCTCTTTGTTCTTTTCTGTCATTACAAAGTCTGTTAATTCTGGAGGTCTGTTTGTAGACCTCCTCTACCAGAAAACCTTTTCTAACTTCTCCAAACCACAGGGATCCTGCCTTTTCTCAGAGTTCATGCAAGCCTTATCGTCTGTGTGGTTCGCTGGTAAATTAATCATCCACCTTCTTGCCATCTCTTGAATGACTGTAACAAAATGTCATAAAACCACAGAATATAAGCACCTTCAGGACACAGATTACACATTGGATCTCTAGGGCATTACTGCAGTGCCCTCGATATTAAAGCATCTTAGCAAAATACGGATGACAGGTATGAACATGACCATGCTAAAGAGAACTTTTCCAAGTTTTGAATCCCCAGCTTCTAAGATACCATGGTAATGTAGGAGGGTGGAAATGCCCTGGGATAAAGAGATGAGACCCTGGATCTTGCTCTCAGGTTGGCCTCACTTTCACTGGGAGGCCTGGGTCAGTGCTGGCCCCACTTGGGAGCTTGGCCTCCTCATCTATAGCAAGAGAAGGCTGAACCTTACCACTGCTCCTTTTAGCTCAGAGAATCTCTGATTCCATGCAACTTTTCCAGATTTCGGGAGAACCTGGGAGAAGGAAGTGTATGTTCCATGAGATCATCCCAGAAAAGAGGTAAGAGACCCCAACATATGAGGGCAAATCATTTAATGGTCTCTGACAAGGGGTGGGGGAAGACAGTGAGAACTATAGTGCCAGCAGAGGGGTTGAAGAGCCTGCCTCAAGGCTTACTACAGTCCATTCCAAAGATTTCTAGCAATGTCAGCTCATATCCAAAAAAAATAACATGGCCCCAGGGGAATGCCCTTGTTCCATTAAAAATAACAATAAGGGGGAGGCAACAAAAATGTTTCCCTATGAGCCAACAGTGTGCAAGGGAAGTCTTTTTCTATTTGTCCTATTGCATATGAATCGATATTCACAGACAAAGGTCAAGTTCACCTAACTGTGCTATATAGCTTGCAGTTTACAGGGTCCAAATAGAAACTCAGCAGGCTTGTGGCAATATACTCTCCCGGTGGGGTGCATGCAGCCCAAAGTGTCAATTGCCCCTGGGGTTCCTGATACTAGGGGTTTCCCTTAGTATCCAGGTTTTCCAGTTTAGCTATAAGAAGGCATGTGAAGTGCATTCTAACTCGTTAGGAGACATCTCTAATGGCTGCAGATGAAGTTCTGCCTCCCTGGCTCGTCTCCACTACTGTAGAGAATGGCCAAGTTCAATGGAATGTCTTTTTCTAAATGGTTGGTCTAATAGAAAAATTTTTACTGCTCACACAGACTGCTCTTCCTGGCTGACACTGGGGATCCTTCGTTCACACCCATGATTACAATGGCATGCTTTCTTGTCTGTCTTTTCCACTAGATGGTGAGGTCCAAAGGCAGGGACTGGGCTGGCACAGAGGGAGCATTCAACAAATATTTACTGGGAGAGGAAAAGAAGAAAAAAAATGAGGGAGGGAAGGAAGGGAAAGGGAGGGGAGGGGAGGGGAGGGGAGGGGAAGGGAGGGGAGGGGAGGGGAGGGGAGGGGAGGGGAGGGAGGGAAGGGAAGGGAAGGGGAGGGAAGGGAAGGGAAGGGAAGGGAAGGGAAGGGAAGGGAAGGGAAGGGGGAGAGGGGTAGAGAGGAGAGGGAAAGGGTAGGGAGGGTAGGGGAGAGGAGTGGGGGGGAGGGGAGGGGAGGGGATGAAGAAGGGGAGAGAGGCAGGAAGGAAGGATTTAGCCTGATATTAGAGTTTGTCATGAGATAAAGCAGACCCTATTCTGCTTATGGTCTGGGTCCCAGTTATACAGATGACT
The DNA here is from genome assembly GCF_027475565.1 of Acinonyx jubatus. Taxonomy (NCBI): domain Eukaryota; kingdom Metazoa; phylum Chordata; class Mammalia; order Carnivora; family Felidae; genus Acinonyx; species Acinonyx jubatus. Next base: position 18,328,555 of record NC_069391.1, read on the forward strand.
CCTTATTCTCCAAGCCCTTCCTCCCATCCTGTCCTCTTGCTTGTCTTGTCCCCTCTGCATGGGCTTTCTCTGTGTTCTGGGAATGCTGTTTGCTCCTCCACATCCACTGCCCATCCCTCTCCTCCCTGCTCTGTGCCCTTGCAGGTTGGCTTCTTTGGGGTGCCTCTATGGGTTCCTTTGCTCTGTGACTTCTCGTTTCAGTCCCTAGTGGGAAGCACTAGCAGAAGACTAGAAGGCAGAAGAGAATGTCAATGGAGAAGTTACTCTCCTGGCTCCCTTCTGGCCTGGGGGCCACAGTAGGCTGGCTACCCCTCTTTGTGGAGAGTCACTGCGGCTGCCCAGGAGTCTTCCACACACATCCCCTCTCTTCTGTTCCAAAACTACTCTCTCTTCTTGCCCTTCCAGGCCAAGGATAGAAATGGCTCCCTGCTCTGTTGCTGACCCTGGCCTTGGAGATTGTCCTAAACCCTGCCTACCCTGTTATAAATAGCCTCTCCTTCAAATTACCCCCCCTCCTTCAACTTTCCTTAATTGTTCTGTCTGAATGTGTCACCTGTTTCCTGCCAGGACTTGACCTACGCAGGCTGCATCTCTACCTCTGAACGTGCTGCCCGGCCCCAGATGCCCCCCAAATCATGCCTCCACTAGCCACCCCTGCCTTGTTTCCCTAGTCAGAGCAGATCTCTGCCTCGCAGAACTCCTGTCCCACTGTGTGTTGTTGTCATGGATCAGAATTTCTTATGTTTGAATATGACCCCCCAGCAAAGTGAAAGCCCCTCAATGGGGAGGAACGTGCCCCACTCACCGAAGCATCCCCAGTGAACAGCAGAGAGCCTGACAGAGGTGCACATACCCGATAAATGTCTACAACCACGTGGTTGCATAACACGATTTGGAGAAAGATATCAGCAAAAAGTCGGGCTGTGCCATACTCCATCTCAAGACCAACAAGGCTACTTTCTACAGCACTACCATAATCCTCACTGTGTGTGCCTCAGGTGACAGGGCACTCCCCTGGGAGAACCATTCTGAGGGGGGAGGACATCATCTGTTACTCAGCTCCAAGCTGCCTCCCACTCTGGTCCTGGCCAGGGCTTAGAAACCACACAGAGCAATTCTGCTCCCTTTCCCACAGGACAGGCCTCTGGGGACATGAGGTGCATGCCACATGGCCCTATAGTCATGGCCCTGTGAGAATTTTCTCATCCAGGCCAACCATCTTCAAACGGTTATGATATTACCATTTGAAGTTATATCCTGGCCACTCACTGTCCAGTCCCTCTCTCCGTGCACATCTTCAATTGACTGCTTTTATTATGGCCTCTTAATAAAGAACACTAGCTGCCAATGTAGCTCTAATAGTTCTACAGGGGCCCACGGAACCCCAAGGCCATTATCTAATTCTCTTCTAAACTCACTCATTCAAGCACTTCATAATCCCAAGCTCTTTGGGTGATATTTGAGAAGAGAGCGAGGGTACAATGTGAGGGGGCAGGTACCTGTGGCTGCGAAGATGTCAAGGCCACGCTGGGTGGCTGTGCCATGGCAGATGACCAGGAGTCAGAAATCTAGAGCAACCTTAACCCTAGCTTGACCACTAATGGATAGGGTGAGCTCTGACTCAGTTTCCCTCCATGGGAGGATAAGGGATGTGGACCAATGATCTGTGAGGATGTTTCTAGGTCTGACATTGGGCACAATTCTGGTAACTTGTGCAGCCCTCTGCTAGGATTAGTTGCTCCCCCACAGCACGTGAATCCCTGAGAACACGGACTAAGGGGTCCAAGGACTATGACGTAAGGGCATCTAAATGTGTTAAAAGAAACGGTACTCTTTCCTAGAGTACACTGATCTGCCCAGCTGCATTACTGGGGGAAAAAAAAATCTTATTTTATTCAAGGGAATTGTTACATTAAATTGTCAGAATGGTGGATTTTAATCAGTGCTACTCAAAGTAGGTACTGCTTACCAGTCTACGGTGCATTGGGAACAGAAATGGAGAGTACACATTTAGGAACTTTTCAAGAATTCTGACAATGACATTCCTGTGGTTTCATTTTACACTGATTCATTTTTTTCCTGCACATATCAAAGGGATCAGCTTGCAACATATAGGAGAAGAAAGTTGGTCCTTTACCATAGATTGATAAGTATTAAATAGTTTTATTGCATTTACTCATTAAGAAAGAAAAAGAGAGAGGAGAGAGAGAGAGAATGAAGTTCAGCTCTTTATTAGAAATCACCTAGATAATATTAAATGTTCACTGCTTATATTGCAGGCATCCTTCCTTCCTTCCCTGCCTTATATTGCACTGCCTTCCTTCCTTCCCTCCTTCCTTTCCTCCTGCCAGTCTTCCTTCCTTTCCTCATTCTTTCTTCCTCCCTCCTTCCCTCCCTCCCTTTTTTTTAAAGTCACAAAGCAAATATCTCTCTGCAAACCTCCACAGGTTTCTCTCTGCACACAGGAGAGCTGATACAGCCAGAATGCTGTGTACCCCCGCCTCGGCCCGTCAGAAGAGGACACATTGCCTGGTGGGCCCCACCCAGGGCACATGACCTTCCCAGCCAGCAAACAAACGGGCCGTGGTGTGAGTGGTCAGAGTTGGCACACGGCTGCTCATAGACATTCTGGGCAGGCAGTCCCGTGACTTAGAAAAGAGGAGGCCATTGGAGGCTGCCAGCTCTGTCTGCTGATTGTGAAGTATCTGGGACCTGGGGCCCCGCGGCCCCTCCGTACCAGGACAGCTCACCCGCCACAAAGGCCAGCTGCCCTCGGTCCTGACCCAATCAACTCAGCAGTTTTTTCCCAAGGCTTTAGTGAAGCTACCCTGTCTGTCACCTCTGCCCTTCAACTCTGCCTCTTACTGTTCCTTAGGCTTAAAAATACCCTCCTTCAGTGGGAGCGTTAGAGTCATTAGATCTGGATTGGAATCTAAGCTCTCCATTTATTTGCTGAGTAACCTTGGCTAAACCCCTATGTCATTCTGAATCCTGGGTTTCCTTCAGCAAAACAGGGCTAAGAGTACCCACCTTCCTGGCACCTGCTGAAGAAACAGGGTTTGAATGAATGAAAGACAGAAAGACAGAAAGAAACAAAGAAAGAGAGAAAGAAAAATTGGGTGAATAACTTCCAGCTACTCGTGGCCCTTCACCCTCCTCCATGCCCGCTCTGCCTGGGCATCCAGCTCAGTAGGGCACACACTGCCTTAATCTCAGAGACTTGCATTTGTGCCTTAGCTGAATGACTCTCCTGACCCATGACCTTGGCCGAGTCATTTCACCCATTAACGTCCTCTCTCTCCCGATCAGTCAAATGCAAATACTAACCCCTGTCTTGCCTTCTTTGTCAAATTCTGTCAAAGCTCAAATGAGAGCAGAGATGAGAACACATCGTGACCAGGAAGGAACCGGCCACACATCAAGGCTTCTTCCCACCTGGGCCGCTCATGTCTGTGGACCGAGGTGAGAGTCGAGGGCCTGCCTGGTGCCAGCAGGCTGAGCTGACGTGCTTTCTGGCCTGCTGCCAGGCACGACATTCTCCTGCCAGTATCGTCATTCCTTTGCACGTAGGTATTTTGTCTGTGCACGGGAGGCCCTCGCTCTTTTGAGAGAGACCTAAAGAGAAGAGTCAGCAGAAAGCCTGCAGAGGTCGGCAAATGTGCTCGAGCTCTCAGCAAGTCCAGGGTCCTGTGTGCTGGACAGAATGGAAAAGTTCAGCGTGGATCTGGGCAATCAGGAAAGTGGAGGGTGACAGTCTCTCTGGCTTGGAACTAGTTCCTCCGGGTCCCCTACTGAATACAGATCACCCATGGGTTCCCCATCGGGCTTTTCTTTGGGGTTCCTGGCCAGGAGTGCTAGTGCAAGCGGACGCTGAGTGAGGCCTCAGACGCAAGCTTCCTGTTCCCACCCTCTTCTCAGCAAGAGATGAAGTCCGTCTGCCCCGTGCCCTCCTTTCTCCCCCAACCCAACCTCGGTTGTCCAAACTGTACCTAAGCTCTCCCAGAGATATTCAAGCTGAAAGTCAGTTTTTTTTTCCTCTTTGATCTCGCTTGGCACTCCCTAAGCACAGCACACACCATCTTCCGTTACACAAGTCATGACAAATACGCTTACCGAGAGCTAATGGGAGAGACACCGTGAGAGCCCCCTCTCAACCCTCAGAGCAGCCGGACAAAGCAGGTGCTGTTCTTATTCCCACTTCACAGAGGAAGATGTAGCGTCTAAGGGGCCACAAAGTGAGGAAACAGTATCGCCAAGACCTGAACCTGGGCCGTCCAACCAAGCTGATCCCCGCTTTGCCAGCTCGGTGTGACAGGATGAATGTTCTGCTGGGAAGGGTGTTCCATACTGGTCTGTCCAGCACGGTAGCTACCAGCCCACGAGGCTGCTGAGTACTTGAAAGGTGGCTAACGGGACTCAGGACAGATTTTAACTTTATTTAGTCTCGGCTAATTTCCCCGTCAACAGTCGCGTGTGGCTGGCAACTGCACGTGGCTAACGCGCTGCACCCCACGGTGCCACGTACATGATGGCAGCTACTGGTACTCGGCCCCACATCACCCAGTTTAGACTCTGTGCCCTTTGAGAAGACCAGGTTGAGCCTTCCTTCTTAGCCCGTGGTGGGGGCTCAGCGAATACCATCGTGACGGGCCATCCTTGCGTAGCACTCCCATGAGAACTGAGTGAGGGGCTGGCCTCGGTCATGAAACCGCTGTGTGAACTGGAAAATTCCACACCCCCTAGGGGCCTCAGGTGCCTCGCCTACACAATAGGGGACGAGTCAGGTGGCAGCCGGGCATCGCCTGCCCCGCAGGCCTTACCTGTGCGGAGAGTCGGGGTCGAAGCAAGTCTTGGTGACGTCGGTGATCTCGGGGTCACAACACTCTCCGCCGTCAAAGTTGAACCGTTCATAGTTGCAGTCCATGTCACACACCCTGTTGTGCTGCTTCTTCACGAAGGCGGGGTGGCGTAGGTGGCGGCAGTCCCCGCCGTCGTGGCCGGTCAGCGTGTGGTTGCACTCGGGGTCGCAGTTCTCATCCCCGATCTTGCTGATGTCACAGTTGGCCAGCACGAGGCGGTGGCGCAGGGAGGAGTTGCTCACCTCCAGCACCTCCAGCTCCCAGGAGATGTTGTAATGCTTGAAGGCCTCGGCCAGCTGCCGGTGCTGGAAGTCAATCTGCTGGCGGCTCACTGTGGGGTTCTCGCGGCTGTCGTCGTAGAGGTTGACCACGCGGTAGCGCACCACCTTGGGCCGGCGGAATCGCGGGAGCTGGTTGTAGCTGGCGATGACCTCTGTGTGGTCACACAACGTCTGCCCGCACAACGGAGGCTCCAGACTCGTGTCCAGCAGGAAGCCGTGGGCACCGCTGTGTTCCACTTGGGGGATGCTGCCGTCCTTCATGGGGGACCAGGCGCGCTTCACATTGTCCCAGTTCTCCTGGAGGAGGAGCTGAGGTAGAGGCGTGTGGAGGCCACGGGTTTCCATATCCGACAGTATCTCCCGCTGAGTCCTGGCCACCTTCCACAGACTGAAGCGCTCGATATAGCCCCGATAGTTGTGATTCAGAGCGCTGCCTCCCAGCATGAGCACTTTACACTTCTGGGTCAACGGGCTGAATATGCCGCCCACCTGCTCCCCGGAGGTTGCCACCTGGGCGCCATTCACGTAGAGCTTCATCAGCCGCCCATCGTAGGTGGCAGCTAGGTGTACCCACTGGCCTGGGAGGTAGCTGCGGTACGCATGGATGGTGGTCCCCTGCCGGGCCCGGTCTGTCTTCAGGGAGAAAAAGTAGCGTGGGTCTCTGTTGCCTTGGTCACTGACGGTGTGAATTCCCACGACCCATCCTCGGTCACGCGAGGTATATGAACATTTGTCATATAGCCCTATGTGGCCCGAAGAGAGAAAGATGAATAAATAAAGGATGGAAGGGGGTGGTGGTGAGTTATTTCTCCCTGATAAAACTTATATCAGGATGGCCTAGACCAGCGGTTTTCAAACTGTGCTCTGGGAGAGCCAGCAGCTACTAATGGAGGCTCTGGGACCACCCTTCGGGCACACTGAGGGCCGGAGGGACGGAGAGGACAGGTGAGCTGGCTTTGGGGGTTGCTCACCACAACCTGTAGCCCAAACAGTTTCACTTGTATTGGTTTTGAGTACGGAACTTACAAGAAAGGTTTCTGTTGTAGAATGGCGAGTTGAGCTAAACAAAATACCAACAATCATAATAATGGAAATCTGAACACCTTCGATTTTGCAAGACTGTTGTATGGGTAAGGGAACTTTGTGATTAAGATGGCATTTTCAGTGTGGGATGATACAGGAGGCGAGAGGAGGGTCAGCGGTGGTGATAATGCACAGAAGTTGCTCATTTAGAAGGATGGCCCCTACTACAGTCTCCGTAACTTTGAGTGCACGTTAACGATTAGCAGTCATCAAAAGGCCAGCAGTGGTGAGCCATCAGGAAAGTTGGCACAGAGAATCAAGGGTCAAGGGCTGCAAAGCTAACGCTTTTAGCTCCTAATAGGAATCCTGGTTAGCCCTGAAACTCATCCCCAAAGGCAGGCATGCTTAATATCTGAGCAAGAAAGCTTTAAAAAACATTTTTTTTAAAGTCTATTTGTCTATTTTGACCAGGAGAGAGAGCAAATGGGAGGTGCAGAGCGAGAGGGAGGGACAGAATCCCAACCAGTCTCTGCACCGTCAGCACAGACCCTGATGCAGGGCTCAAACTCATGAACCTCGAGATCATGACCTGAGCCGAAACCCAGAGTCGGACGCCTAACCAACTGAGCCACCCAGGCGCTCCTGAGCTAGAAAGGTTTTTAAAGATCACAATTCCAACTTCTTCACTCGACAGGTGAGGGACTTCAGACCCAGAAAATGAAAGACATTTGTCAGGTTACAGAGTCACTGACAAATTTCCTGAGACCCATTTCAGCTTGCTTTTCTCTGACACTAATGCTAATATTTATAAAAGAATGAAATGAAAAGCACTCTCTTAACATAAAAAGATGTTGGGGACTCCTTCATTAAGTAAAATCTTCCAAGCCTCTACAGCAGGTCAAGCATTGTACTAAGGTCTACACGTGTGTTAATTCATTTCATCCACGTAACACTTTTAAAGTAGTGATGTTAACAGAGGCAGATATGGAAATGGATGGATTTAAGGTCAACTGACTAGTAAGAGGATCCCAGACCCTGGGATTCACTACCCTGTGCGCTAACTCTACAGGCACCTCTCTCTCCCCCATCAATGCCACCAGGGATCTGGGACACACCAACCTCCTGGGGGTACCACAAGCTGGGTGTTTGGGAAAGTCCCAAGGCTGACGCCTCTAGCTTTACTCTGGGAACCCCAGGAAGTCACTTAGCCGATTCTCTCTGGATCAAAAAGTATCTTTATACTCACCAACCCCTATTCCCCAGCCCTTCTGGAATATACCCAGTGTCCTTGGCACAGACAGGCTGTTGGATGAGGAAGAGGACTTTCTAATTAAGAATGCATTTGAAGTGTGGGATGATGTACGAGGCCAGGTGGGAGGAGAAAGAGAGGGAGACGAGAATGAATAAAAGATGCCCATTTAGAAGGACGGTCCCTACTTTGAGCTGGTGAGTTTCTGCGGTCACCATAACTTTGAGGGTGCATCTGCCATCAGCATGCATCAAACGATCATGGAGAGCTTCCAGTAAAATCAACAGAGGAGGCCCACACAGTCTTTACTCCTTTGTGAGCACTGGGGCCTCAGAACTCATGTCGATCTGTTAGCAGCTGATGTGGATGGCAGTTTGGGCCTGGCATCTAAGTCTGCCTATACCCCTCCGCCTACTCCTGTCCAACAGTCCTTCAGGCAATGGCTGGGGGTCTCCTCACAAAGTCAACCTGCTCTCATTGGCTGGGCAACCTTGGGTGAAGCACTGAATAATACCTCCTCTGGGTCTTGGTTCTCTACCTGGTAAAGGAGGGGACTGAATGGAGTCCCCCTCACACACCTGGCCCAAGTCTGCTCTTCTGTGTTTCCAGGTTTCTGAATGGCTAAAACAGAAACCACCTCCTCCTAGAAGCTCTCCATGATAGCCCTGTAAGGAATGCCCATTCTCTCCTCTGAACTCATTTTGCTTTTAGGCAACTAGACACTTGTCCTCTGGTTCTGGAGTCCCCCTAGACTGGATGCTTCTGGAGAGTGAGGACTCTGGCTGGACCATCTGTATATCGTGCCTAGCACCCTGCACCATGCCTTGCCTACAGCAGGCACTCAGTAAGTGTCTCATGATGGAGCACAAGAAGGATTCCTGAAAGACTGGGAGAAGGAAAAAGGACAAGCAGAATCAAAGGCACTGATTTATGTCTCCATGGCTAATGGACAGGGAGAATCAGAAGAAAGTGTGTGTTCTTAGTACCATAGAAAACCCAGGATCTTTGGATTCAGAGTAAGTAATTCTGATGAAAGCAATTCCTAGCCATACATCTGGGGAAAATCACTTCCCTTCTACAGATCGTAATCCTCTTGCCGATATCCCTCTTTAAGCATGCTGTCCTACTTAACAGACACGGTGGAGGCCCCGTCCTTGGCACACAGTAGCTGTCCCAGTGTGAGTTCAGCTTGAAGACGCTGGAGGGTCTAGGACCGATGTCAATGATGACATGTGGGAGATGACTAGAAATAAAATACAGAAGGGCCAAAGAGAGAAGGCACCCCGAAGGCATCTTGGCTGATGTATCAAGAGCTGATAGAATGAAGCCTCGAAAACGTCCAAGTCCTCCTCAAACCCACTGACAAACCCGACTTAGAAATCAGACATCTCATCTCCTGAACTGCTGTCATGCTGCTGAATGTGAAAATCTGCACTGACCTCTCCAAAACTGAAGCTCTGACTCCAGATTTGGAGTGAGTTACCCAATCTATGGGTTGCCGCTTGCTACAGGGATCAGTGAGAGCCATGTTCCCCGGAGCCACCACTCTGGTGTCCCTGGTCCCACCACTGAGCTCACCTTCTCTTGCTCCCCTGGCTAACCCCTCCCCCTTCAACAGGAAATTCTTCTAATGAGAAAATTAACATCTGAAACAGGATCCCTTTTCCCTCTCTCTTTCTCTCTTTCTCTCTTTCTCTCTGCAGGTTTTTTATTATGCCAGGGGCTCTCAGTCCCTGGTTTTCCTGTTGCCTTTGGAAGGCAGCTAGCTGGGTTAGCAAGGTAAAATGTTTACACATCTGTAGGGTGCCCTCCGTTCAGAACCTTCCTTGGGCTTGGGACTCAGGCTCAAGCCACCTCTGTGTGCAGTTGAGAGAGAAGAGAGAAGCAGCGAGAAAGGCCAGACTCTGGGACATGGAGCAGGGAGACTAAGAGGAGGCTTGGCCCCAGGAGGCTGAGAGGAAAGGCAAAGAGAGGCTTTTCAGTGGAACCCAGAGGAAACACATTGAGGGACCTGAGAACCTTGAAGCAGTGGCTTCAGAAGTTCAGAAGGAAATATTTACCTGGAGTATAAGTGGCAAAAGGAAATCACCGAACTTCAACAAGGTGGGGGATGGGGGGAGTAAAATAGTGATGGGGACTTATTTCTGTATGAAAATAATTTAATCAACAGTAGCCACATTTCAGGGGGCTGGAAGGGAGACACCGCTGTCTCACCAGCCCAGAACCAGGGATCTGGAACCAGAGATCCGGGCTCAGCTTGCCAGATGACAAGTCACACCATCCCCCCCTCTTATGCTGCCGGGCCTCATTTCCCTTCTCTGAAAAAGGAGAAGTTTGGATTAAATGATCCCCACCTACAATTTAAGAGCTCTTTTGTTCACTGCTAGAATGGTTCCTTGTAAGCAGAAGGAGCTCAAAAATAGGTGTTGATCTGAATCCGATGCCTCGTGTCAATCCCAGTCCTTGCATACTTAGGTTCCCTGTCCTCTGTGTATCTCCACAGAGGGACACAGAACAGTGTTCTACGAAGGACACGCGAGCACCTTCCCCACCTTCACCTTGTCCCTCCCCACAGCTGTCCAGGAAGATAGAGACATAGTGAAGGAAACGGGGAGAGGGGTTTCTGAAGTGGCCCCATCTGTGTGCTGCTGGAAGTTGATCCCAGGGGACACATCCCCATGTGACAAGATGAAGGCTACAGGGCAATCCTGCACACAATCTACATCTAATTAGCATAAGCCTGCCTCAAGGCTATAAACGCATAGAAGCAGACACTGAAAGCGTGCAGAGCCCATGAGGTAGGTGTCTAGGGCACTCTTACAGATGTGGAGAAGTCCAGCCCCAGACCTGGGAGAGGCTTGCCCTGAGCCTCATAGTAATCACCGGTCCCTCAAACCCTGGTCAGCTGGCCTCTCCAATGTGCTCTTATCTTCCTGCAGCTAGGCTTGCTTTGAAATGGGCTTCTAACCCCCCACCCCCACCCCCAGAAGTTTCCTGCCTACTTATTTTTACTGTCTCTTTTTCTTCTCACCTACCCACTGAGCCTCACCCTGGAGACAAAGAGCATATGTAAAAGAGGCTAGACCAAAGGCAGAAGTCTCCCAAAATCTTGGCCAGGGCTGTACCAGGAGTCCTCTGTACCTGGGGGTCACCCCCTCAGGATCACTTTAATGGCACTGTCCCAGGGCAGCTCTGTCTGACCATTCCATTCCACTCCAGGAACAGACAAATCTTCCTCCCATATATCCATCACATTCCTTCCTGTCTGAAAACTCACCACTTCTGAAATTACTCATCCAGTGTCTGTGTTTCCCATCTGTGGGTCTGTTTGGTTCATTTCAAAGTGCCCAACATTCTGTGCAGACCCTGGTGTCTTACAGGTGCTCCGTAGAGTTTGCCATCGCAAACTAAAAACAAAGGAACAGGAGGGACATTTCCCTATTGCTGTGTTCTTTACAAGAGCATAGGACCCTTCCTTTATTTAGAAGTTGCTACGTCCCGTGTGTTCTAGATTAATTCTCTCACTTAACCTTCACAATGAGACTCTCAGCATGGCCCACTTGCCAGAGGAAGCTGAGGCTCAGGCTCAGGGAGGGAAGAGGCTCTCCCAAAGCCTGAAATCCAGGCCTATAGAATTGCCAGGCCCAGGTGCTTAATCACGTCACTGCACTGAGCCCAGTGGGCTGTTTGAAGGCATGGACCCCTCCGAAAAGATCTAAGTCCCACAGCACCAACATAAGCAAGTTGACTTGAACTGCAGGCCAAGAGGCTGCTTTCCAGTCATTCTTCTGCCTAAACAACTGACTGAGGACCAATGGTTCTTTACTACTACGCATCATCTGTTCTCCTTGGCTCACCACACTTCATGGGGACCCAAGATGTGCCTGGGCCTTGTTCAGATGTCCAGAATGCCTTCCAGACCTTGTCTTCAGCACCTGGATTTCTACCGCAGGCTTCCCTACCTGTTGGTTTCTGACCCAGGTCTCCTCCAGCCTCCAGGATCTATACAAAAATGTGTTGTTGTTTTTTTTCAAGGTTGTAGTCATATCCTCAGCTGCCTCCCACCTTCCTTTCTGTTAGTTATTGGCTGAATCATGTACCCCCAAAATTCATATGTTGGCATCCTAATTCCCAGTACCTCACAATGTGACCTTATTCGGAGGTTGGGTGTCTACAGAGGTGATCAAGCTAAAATAGGATCCTGAGGGTGGGCCCTGATCCAGTATGACTGGGGTCCTTGTAGGAAGAGAAAACTGGGACACAGACACACACACAGAGGGAAGACCATGAGAAGACACAGGGAAACAATGGCCACCTGTAAGCCAAGGAGAGAGGACTTGAAAGAAACCAATGCTGTAGACACTTTGTGCTCAGACACCAAGCCTCCAGAACTGTGAGAAGATAAATTTCTGGTGCTTAAGCCACCCAGTCCATGAAACTTCGTTATGAGAGCCCCGGCAGACCAGAACGCCATCATTCTACAAGTTTCCAAAGCTCTCCCGCTAAAATTTCTCTACAATCTATCCCATCTCCCACTGCCTCGTGCCCATTGCAGAATCCTCCTCTGGTTAGGATACATTGCCTCAATGTAATCCGTTCCCAGGGCGATCAGAGCAAGGTGTATCAGGAGGAAACAAAGACTGGAGGTATGGTCACGGCGCACAGGGAACGTGCCTCTTGGGGAAGGGGTGCTTCCATGTTTCGGCTCGAGTGTACGTAATTGAAGGTCATCGTGCGTGTTGAGCACGTGGGGAGTTGCTTCTGTGCCAAAGTGTCTTATGCTTACAGCCACCTTGTATAACAAGTGCTGTTTACCGCTGAGAAACCTGAGACTCAGAGAGGTGAAGTCACCTGCCTAAGGTCACACAGCACTAAGTGGTAGGAGGAGCTGGAATTAAAGACTCCTAATTGCAAGTTCAGCTCCCCCCACAGATGATTGAGACCTCAGCTATGCCTCCATGCTGTGCTGTCGTTATGGGGTTTTTCCCCCCTAGGATGTTTTCCAGGCATGATTTAAGTCAACACAAAATTAGCTCAGATAACGCTGGACTTTCTCACCATCTACAGAGGACAATTAGCAAAGGATGACAATTATATCAACTTTATATTATTTTTTTTTCTCTCAGGGGCACCTGGGTGGCTCAGTCAGTTAAGCATCTGACTTCCGCTCAGGTCATGATCTCACAGTTTGTGGGTTCGAACCCGGAGTCGGGCTCTGTGCCGACAGCTCGGAGCCTGGAGCCTGCTTCTGATTCTGTGTCTCCCTCTCTCTCTGCCCCTCCCCTGCTCAGGCTCTGTCTCTCTTTGTCTCTCTAAAATGAATAAACGTTAAAAAAAATTTCTTTATTTGTTTTTCTCTCGTTGGTAGAGTGGACATGGAAGGAGAAGGACACTCTACCTGGGTCATTTTGGCTGGTGACAGAGCAGCATTTTCAAATAATGAGAAGGATGAGGAACTTTTGCTGAAAGCCTCTAGGTAGCAGGCCTTCCGCTAGGCAAAAAGATCCCACTCGCTGCTTGTCATGATCCCGTGTAGTGGGCTTTCCTGACAGTCCTTTAACAGACAAGGACACTGAAGTAGAGAGAAGCAATGTGATCTCCCCTCAAGGATCCCAGCGAAAGAGTGGTGGAGTCACAACTAGGCCAACTCTAAAGCCAGATGCTTTCCTTCAGTGGGAATAACTCTTGGCCCACAGTCAAGGTTCTTGTGGTCAAGGTCTGCCATTGCTCTGCTGTGGGTCACTGGGAAAGCAGTACCCCCTCTCTAGGCATCCTCACACCCTGCCCTAGGAGGTAGGAGGGTCACATCAGATGGCCACAGAGGCCCCTTCTGTCTCAGACTCCCTGTGACTCTGAAATCCCAGGTCCATCAGACATCCCTGCCTTGGTTCCCACTGTGGGAGATGTATAGTCTCAGAGGAAGAAGTCGAGGGAAAGAAGGCAATGTCAGGACCATCCTCTACCAGAGGAACAGAAGCAGAGGTGAGAGGATGTGGGTATGAAAGGGGGAATTTGGGTCAAAAATCTGGGTTTTTTTCAGGAGGCTAAAAAAGTTAAACGCTAAAGGTTGGAGCCGGTCCCTTTTTGTTTTGTTTTGTTTTGTTTTCCCTTCCATGATTTAATGGCTGGTATTAAAGCCACAGAGGAATGCTTGAGAGAGCAATCCTATGGAAAGCTTTTATCTGTCCAGAGGAGAGTGATTAAAACAGACAGATTTGGGTTAAGTATACCCATGGTCCCTGCACTTGGTTCAGTCGGGGGGGAAGACCACCAAAATGACCCCGGAGGACTCAGCAGCACCAGGCATTCAGAGGAGAGCTGGGACGTCACCGAGGTGGGGACCTGAGGGAGTGCTCCTCAGCATCTCATTCCTCAGGGCTCCCCTTGACTCAGAGGATTGATCGTAGGCTCAGCGGAAGGAGGAGGCTTGAAATAAATCACACCTGGCTGGAGGCTTATCCCAAACTACACTGAGTTCTAGACATCCAGGTCTCCTGGTGTAAGAGAGGCAAAGGTACCAAGAGGAGCCCTCTGAAGGAAATCACAGGGTCAGGACTAGCTCAGATGCCCCGATGTATCGGCCATGCAAGGGAACACGTGGGGCCAGATCTCCCTTTGCAAGACGGCATGGGACAGCAGGAAGAGTGCCCACGGTAGTATCTGTGTCTGCTCCCCACCTGCATTTGTTTTTCCTGCTGCAAACCATTACCTGAGAGCCCTCTCACTCCATGAGTCTGCTTACCTTATTTACTCGCTGTCTGACCTTGGAGGAGTTCAGTTCTCTGAGCCCCAGCTTGCCCATGTATACTCCAGGGATTAAAAAGTCTTATCCTGTATACTTCACAGACCTCTTTTGAGAAAGAAAGGAGACAAATGTATGCATATTTCCTTGTAAACGATTTAAGGCTATCGAGATGTAAGGCAAGGTTCACAAGAGTATACTTGAGGGTTCCGGAAACCCGTAAGTTTTATTAATATGCAGACTCCAGGGTATGCTTGGGATGGCAAAGTGCTCTTGAGGGCTCGTGGTGCACCTGTGTCTCCCTCTGGTTCTTGACTCTCCAGTCTGCCTCCTTTGCTCATATGTACGCAGGCTGTGTGGACATGAAAAGGTCAGGACTTTACGGAGCAATAAATATACACTTAACGCGGGCCCTACCATTCGATAACTATGTGACTTGGGAAAGTCAGGGTACGTCTTTTAGTGTCAGTCTTCTCATGTGTAAAATGGGGTGATACTATCTACCCCTGGCAGTTGTAGGGGGAAGTAATGAGATCATGAACATACCAGAACTTGGCACACGGGCACTGGCATGGTACATGGCTTAAGCACGTGTACTATGAAGTCTTATCTGTCAGAATCCCAGCTGTGCCACTTGTTAGCTATGTAGCTTTGGGCAAAATCCCTTCACCTACCTGATAGTTTTCTCAACTGTAAACTGATAAGAACAGTATTTAACGCACAGTGCCATTTTGAGGATTTAGTGAGAGAATGCAAACACTCATTTGCATAGCACATAACACAGGCTACACTTCTTATTGAAAGGAATAAATGTCTGTTCCTTTTCCTCAGAACTGTGACCAGTTTTTCTCCCTTCCTCTGTGCTGTTAAACGTTATCCCTTCTGACACTATTCTCTGAAATAGAAAGGCATGCTCCTTGCTCTCTATTTCACACATTGTCCATGAAATTGGAGCAGACAAACTTTCAGAAAAAGAAAGTGGCGGAGGAAAGGAAGAAAATGACAGAGAAGATAAAAGAGGCGGAGGAGAAGGAGGAGAAGGGAGAGAGGGGGATTCATGCATTTTCGGTCTGCTTGCCTTTAGAAGTTGCCCTACCCAAACCAGACCCCGACAGACTAAGTGGTCCTGATGCTGGAGCCACCCTGGAGAAGAGAGTGCACTCTGGGTCATTTTGATGAAGATCTACAAGCTTTTCCCGCTCACTCACCAAACCTCAGAGACTATGATGCCACATTCCAGACAATTCTCAAGGACCATTCCGTCCTGCCCTCCACATTCTTCAAGCTCTTAGCTTTCATCATTCATAGAATCGTGCATAGTCAGGGCTGGAGGCTCCTTCAAAGTTAATTATATCATCCATTTCACACCTAACTTCCTGCTTGAATCACCCGTGCAGCATCCTGACAAGTGACTGTACACAATTCAGAATTAGAGAACCCCGTGCCGTGTGAAGAAGGCTTCTGCCCCTTTGGGCATTTCTCGGTGTTCTCCTTCAGTGAATCCAAATCACCTCCCTTTTTTTTTTTTTTTTGCCATCCAGTGGATCAGATGGCCAGGACCTGATCTCCAGGGATCTGTGCCCTCTATCCCAGGACAGCCGGGAAGATGTCTGAGTCTCTTGATTGTGTTATCCCTGGCTCTTTTATTCCCCAAGTTAACATCCCCAAGCCCTGCCTAATGTATCTACTCACCCAATCACCAATTCATCCAACACATCTTCACGAGACATCTACTGTATCAGGTCCTACCTGGACATTCGGGGTGGAGAACATGACCAGACACAGCCTGTACCCTCTCACAAGAGACCAGCTCTTCCCTACTGCTAGTGCCTCTGTTGATGCCATGTGGATATACCAGGAATTACTAATATGCAGTTAGCAATACCTATTATTATCATACCTGCCTCCTTACGTTATCCCTCAGATCACTACTCTGATTTGTTCTAATGCCACTCAGAGCCACGCAAACCTACTGAGAAATAAAGAGAGCCACCATTTATGACGTGCCATGTACCAGGACAAGAATTTTATGGGCACCATCTCGTTGAATTATTACAACTAGTCTATAAGGTCTCTTGGTCCCATTTTATGCATGAGGAAACCGAGACTCAGTTTCCTTGACTTAGCAAAGGTCTGTTGACTTGTAATAACATAAACAAGATTAGAAACCAGCTCCCTGACTCCAAAGTCAAGTGCTTAACCAATGTCTCATCCTTTCTGTGAATAAATATAAGCAACAATTATTTTAACATTAGTTGAATATTTATTTCTTCATATGTTTTTTAGCGCTTCCTTATATTGATTATACACTCTGTTGGTTATAACGATACAGGAAGCATTCTTAAATTTTCCTGAAGTTTTAAAGTGTACAAAAAGAGTCTTAATTATTTCATTTGCTTTTCCCAGAACTCTATAAGGGGAGAAAAATAGAAACGTATGATTCTGTTTGTGCAAATGGGGCAAGTGAGCCTCCGAGAGGGTAAGAGACTACGTTTGTTCACCACTCTGCATCTAGAGCCTTCTATAGAATACCTAGAGTATAAGCACTCAGTAAACATTTGTTGAATGAGTGAATAAATGAGCAAATGAAAGAAATATGCCCACAGCTTGTGAGGAAACCCAGTCTGAGGAGATTTTGAAGTTTCAAGCCATCTTTAGAGTACTGGAACAAGAGCCCTGATGTGGAGGCAGGAGTGGCATTTTTGCAACCTGAGTAAGCCTCTTCTACTTCTTGGCCCTCAATTTCTCCATCTGTATAATGGGGGCTTCCATCCACGGTCACTAGGTTTGGTGGTTGTGTAAAATGCAAAAAGGAACGGGAATGCAATGCAATGTGTAAAATGCAAAATGCAACAAGGAATCGGTAAAGAAAGTGTAAGTTAGCCGTGTGCTGGCATAACTAAGCTGTGTGATGCGGCCAATCACACCCCCTCTCTGGTCCACTTTTCTCATTGCTGGAAAGAGAAGACTGTAGTGTAATAACTTCTAGGGAGTCTGTGGAAACTGCAGGGATAAGATTTCTAAGTTGGGAGTCATAAGCCGTGAACTTTTGCCCTGCTTTGCCACTAATGTACTATTATTGATCTTGGGCAAATTCCTTTTCATTCAGGGTCACATCATGACTTTCCTGGGCCCTGGGCACTTTTCCCTTCCTCCATAAATATATATAATTATATTTTATGATTGCATTGGCATAAAGATATATACAGTCAAGAGGCTGGATCCATCATTACATAATACGTGTTATTATATAGATGATTTTCTTCTGATTTTAAAAGATATCAAGCCATTTTTATTGGCCCCTAAAAGTACCTTGCACTTCGGGTACCACACTGGCTGTGCCTAATAGATAAGTTGGCCTTGGCTCCATGTCTGGACCTGACATCCTCATCTACAAAATAGCACCGGGAGGGTCACTGAGCACCTCTAGCTTAACCCAAAGAGCTGAGAGGGATGGAGAAGGTTCCCACGTGGGTGAGCCAAGTGATGTAAATTTCGTAACTGACGCAGACCCACGGCAAGTTATGTAAAAACGCACCCCAGACAGTGTGGGCTGAGCTCTGGAAACAAAAGCTCCTCTTTCGGGTGAGCCTGCCATCACCTCATCCTGGCCCACACAGCCAGGGGTGAGCCTTTCAGGGAGAGCGATGGCAAAATGAGATAAGAAAGGGACACGGCCAGACAGGCAGATTCCCACTCTGCTGTGCACGGCTGGTGCCATCCAGAATTACTCTTCTGTGCAGGGAGAGTGGTGATGCCTGATGTTCCCCGAGCCCTCACTGTCTGCCAGGCGCTGTGGGAAGCTGGGTGGATTAGTGCAGGCAGGCGACACAACAATCCAAGCAGGGAGGCAGTATTATTATCTCCATTTTACAGATGAGGAAACTGAGGCTCAGAGAAGCACAGATAACTTGCCCAAGCCTGAGTAACTGGCTGGCAAGTCACACAGGTGGGATTCGAGCCTAGGTAATCAGACTCAAGAGTCCCTGTTCCTAACTTCTAAATTATGCTTCCCAGCTGGGAGAAAACAGACTGAGCGAGGACAAGGAGTTCTTAATTATCCACAAATAAAGTATAAAGTATAATAAAGCATAATATATAATCCACCTCTAGTAGAGGTGCAAGCAAAGAGAATTTAGCAGAAGGAGTGCTCGATTCGGATGAGAAAAAAAGGCTCAGGGAAGTTTTCCTGGATAAGTGACACAGAGACAGCCCCACATAAGGAAAGGGGACTGGGTGGGGGAGGCTGGGCAAAGACCTCCCAGCCGAAGGGGAAACATGAGGCAAGGCTAGGTGTTGTGCTGTCACTGGAAGAGGGCTCTGGACATGGGGAAAGACCTTGGCTTTTTTTTTTTTTTAAGTTTATTTATTTATTTTGAGAGCGAGCAAGAGCAGGGGAGGGACAGAAAGAGAGGGAAAAAGAGAAAATCCCAAGCAGGCTCTGCCCCATGCGGGACTCAAACTCATGAATGTGAGATCATAACCTGAGCCAAAATCAAGAGTCTGACGCTCAACTGACTGGGCCACCCAGGCGCCCCAAGACCTGTGCTTTTGGTGGAATTGAGGGTGCACAGCATGGCAGAGGGAGATGAAATTGCAAGGGCTGCCTGAGACCATGGTGCCAAGGGCTGTGAATGGCACGCCAAGAGATGTGAAGTCTGTTCCACAGACAACAGGGAATCTTTGGTGGTTTTGAGGAAGAGAGTCCATGAGTGGGGATTCGGGAGGTCATTAGCTCAGGGTTTCATCGTATTCTTATCAATAGGGCCACATTGCTGAAATAGCCAGGTCTGTGTCTGAGGACTCCCTATCCAGTGCTCATGGGGCAATCTGGAGTCGTTCCTACTGAAGACTTAAAAAGGAAAGCATGGAGTATAAACAACCTTTTGAAGAGAGAGGGCTGACAGACTTTTCAGATATTAATTTTCTACTGTCTTAATATATACCATAAAATCATGAATTATGATGAGGCCACAGGGCCTCACTAAGGCTCTAGAATGATAAATGGTAGAGATCCCTGGGACTTCAGAATTTTAGTTTTGTTCCACTAGGAGGAGGATGATCTAGTTCAGCATTGGGTTTGGTCTCTGAATGATGTTGACCAATTATTATCTACCTTCCGGGGGTTGGTTTCCCCACCTACTCAACTGGGAGAGGGTACAGAGTTATCGTGAAGCTTCTCTTCTGCTCAGATAGCCTACTACATAAGTTCTTGAGGTGCAGGTCTTGTAACTCCTTTGACTTTGTGCTCTTGAGTGCTTAGCCTCGGACCTGATACATGGTTGACCCAATAAACATCACTAAATGCATGAAATGAATTGAGCTCTTAACTCAATGTTGCCATGGAATATTTAGGGGATTTTAAATGGAAAGTTTGGAGATGGTCACAAAACCATTTTGGCTTTTTTTTTTTTTTTTTTACACACAAAAAAGGATAAAACAAAGCAGATCAGTAACCCAGACAGGCCAGTATTTCCTCCCTGGCTGTAAAAGATGCTGAGGAACTTAAAGAGTCTGGAACAGAGCAGACTGATGGGGAGGAGGCCAAGGACACTGAAAGGTCAAGGAGAAAACCAAATGTGAAAAAGTGTGGAGGTAGGGATACGTGTTCTAGGAACACGTTCTCTTTAATAAAAAAAAAAAAAATCCATGTAAGACAATGGTTCTCAAACAGCAGATATCTTGCCCCCCACAGGGCATTTAGTAATGCTTATGCAGACATTTCTGATCATCACAACTGGGGGTAGGGGTCGCTACTGCATCTAGTGGGTCAAGGCTAAACATTCTACAATGCTAAATATCCTGCAACCAACAATTATCCATTCCAAAACATCAACCATGCTGAGTTTGAAAAACTGAGATACAAGCAACTAGGAAAAGTTATGGTAAGCAACAGTATTCAGGGAGGAAGCTGAATGTGGGGCTAAGAAATTTAGACCTGGTCTGGAAAGCTGACTCCAAGGACTGATTCTACCATGTACTTGCTGTGTGACCTTGGGCAAGTCATTTAAACTTCCCGTACCTCAGTTCTCTCAGCTGGAGACCAGGGATTGCAATAGTACCTATTTCAGAGGGTCAGTCTAAGGATTAAAGACTTAATAGATGCAAAGTGTTCAGAATAGTGCCTACCACATAGTATGTGTTCAATATGTTAGCTATTACCTTTTACTATGCATAGGTAATAGGGAACTATAGTAGTTTCAAGTTCAAGAGAGAGGCAAGAGAGCCCCTTCAGTCACTGATAATCCTGATACTCCCTGAAAAATGACCTAGAGCTGCATGATCATGTGACTATTAGATCCACCCACTTAATAAGCCTTCTGCTTCAGATGACACTACAGGTTAGATGTGTCTGAGTTCGTCTTGCTGTTTGCAAGCACTTCCTGTCTGGGCTCTGTTTTCCAGATAGCCCACAAGGCCTGGGCCAGCATCTGACTGCCTCCCAGTCCAGACTCCTCATGGTTTTAATGAATAAGTGGAAGGAGACAGAGGAAGCCAGACATGAAGACAGATGGAAAGATGGAAAGGCAGAAAGCCTTCCACGAAAGCTGCTGCCAGTGACACACACTGTTCACAGGGATTCCAAGGACAGAGTTGGGGACATATTTTAGAGGTTTGTGTAAGCTACTGATACTGTTCTCTTGGAGCCCTTGTTTGTAAACAGATATTTCTGCTGACACTGGGCTTTGTAAGGGCGGACAGAGTAGGGTGGGGGTGGTGTTGGAGAAAAAGGCAGGTTGTGTCCGAGAGCCTTAGACCATGTGTTTGTTGTTGAGAATACAAAGACCTTACTGTATTAAATGAAAATGCTTGTTTTACAAGGCGAGTGGGAATATGATAGGTACATGTCGAAAATGCTTCGGAAACTGAAACAACCCCATGCCACGACGGCTTCCTGCTACATCATGCATCCAGGGGCACACACAGAGCATGAAGGCTCAGAATCACTATACAAGGGTTTCGGGGGTTCTGGGCAAAAAGAGTCCCAAGAGTTAAGTGACTGGCAGCTCCCTTCTCTGTTCCCTTTATGAAGCCTGCCCTTTCCCAAAGATCCCTGCCTCTATTTCACATTCTCTATTGGTTTTCCACCACCTGCTGACCTAAGAATGGCAGCTGTTATTGATCTAAAATATTAGTGTTGATAAAGGAACCTCCAGTAGTCTAGACTCAGATTCGGAGCACTACTGGGAATACTTATAATTATATAACTATGCAAGCAGAGCAGCTGAATTTTTTCAAAATAGTTTTCAACTTCTAAAGTGGGGTTTTCAAATTGTTGTCTAGTAGAAGCAGAGGGCTCAGTGGAGGTGTCTCGGGATTTTTTTCAAGGACTGAGAGTGGCATAAGAATAAGAACTGGAGTCTTCTAACACTTGCCCCACCCCTAGCACACAGCCTGGTAAATGGCAGATGGCATGGATGAAGGGGTAGATGGATGAAGATATGAATTGATGGAAGGGTAGAGAGAAGAGAAGGATGGCTGGCTGGCTGGCTGGCTGGATGGATGGATGGATGGTTGGTTGGGTGGATGGGGACGGATACATGGATGCATGACTGGGAGGGAGCAAGGGAGGGAGGAAGGGAGATGGGTGGATGGATGCAAGGATGCATGGATAGAAGGGTGGATGGAAATCTGGATTCATAGATTCATGGGTAAACTCCATAGTGAATAATTATGATCAGGACCACCTCAGGCTACATTTGAAGTGAACTTGCCTATTTTAAAACTCAGAGAAACTCAGACCAGAGTTTGAATAAACAAAGTTGTAGATTATATTTCTAAGGAATAAACTAACTTCTCCTCAGAGGAAAAATAGCCCTAAATTCTATTTACTCCAACAAGGGTACAGATGAAGGAAAGTGCAATTCCTCAGT
Organism: Acinonyx jubatus; assembly: GCF_027475565.1. Taxonomy (NCBI): domain Eukaryota; kingdom Metazoa; phylum Chordata; class Mammalia; order Carnivora; family Felidae; genus Acinonyx; species Acinonyx jubatus. The sequence goes on from NC_069391.1 coordinate 18,350,583, forward strand.
CTGATATGACAACTCAACATCAACATTCTCATTTTCAAAGATCTCCTAGAGTGTTCAGATTTTAGAGCTGGGTACAGGCTTCAGGAAATGACCTCGTATGCCCCCTGCTTTTAGGCATTTAAGTCACCATTTGGGGGCCATAGAACCCTTTAATAAACTGATGACAACTCCCCCCAGAAAAATGTGTACACCTTCAATTTTTACAGAAAATTTCTCAGGTTCACAAAACTATTCAAGTCGTCCTGGAGGGTGCAAGAAAACCCTGCTTCTCTGTTGATCTAAAATGTTAGTGCTATTAAGGTATTTTAGTTGGTAATGGTATTCATAAGGAAATGAATGGTAATGATATTAACCAAAATACTATGTTATTAGTAAAATACTATAATCCATAATCAATGTAAACCTTGCTCATGGTATAAATGAGATTCTTGGCCTCATGCCATTCATTCTCCACATCGAAGTGAGAGTGATCACCAGATCCTGTAACTTCCTTGTTTGAAACTGCATTAACTTCCTAGTTCATTTGGATTAGAAGCCAGGTTCCATGACCTGTACTACCTTCAGCCGAGGGCACTCGTCTCCCAGGGGCTTGCACACCTGCTCCCTCAGCATCCTCCACTTACCCTGCCTCATGCTCTGTATGCTAGCTATGTTCTCTCTCTCCTTATGGAACACTCTTCATTTGTCTTCATATAGTTTATTCCTTCTCATCTGTCATTCAAGCCTCAGCCTGACCACCTAAACCAAAGTCCCTCCACTCCAGTCTTCTCTAATGACCCACTTTTAACACTCCTTGCCATTAATATACAAGTCCTTACAACTGTTGACTCATTTATTATCTTTCTCTTCCCAGAAAAAAATATAAGTCCATGAGGACAAGGACCTGCTTTATCTTGCTCAATGCCACCTCTCTAATAGTGCCAGGCACATATTCCATATTTGTTGGCTATGTGGAGATACACGGAGGTTTTCTGGAAGTTTGGGTGTTATCACTACCAAAGGTGTGGGACCCTGGGCAAATCTCACCCCCTCTTTGGGCTTCAGACTTTTCAGGTGTAAAAGGATAGTTTGGGTCCTATCCAACTTCAGGATTCAATGATCTAAAACCTGCGTGACCAAGCTCAAGAGAGCCGAGCTCAAATCCCAACACAATATGGCAGGACAGAAGGAATGGTCAGGAAAATTGGGCTCTGATGCTCCTCTGCTCCAATTTGGGATGGAACTTGGGATCATTTTCTTGCCTCATCTGGACATCTGAGTCTTCATCTCTGAACTGAAGAGACTGGCCCAGATGTGTTGCAAATTCACATCATTTTTTTCATCCAGAAATCTCCCCATAAATATTTGTTGAACTTCTGCCATGGGCCAGGCCCTGGGAAGGTGCCCTGAGCACAGCAAACATGCTTCTGCCATCATCCTGCTCCCCTATCTGCTGGGAGGTCTCTGAGGCACAGGTGAGGGTTGCTGGAGGAACATGGGCTCATCCCACACAATTACACCTGGTTCTTTAGCAGCTCTCTCCAGGGATGGGCCTGGAGAAGATGACAGAAAACCATGGGGGAAAGAATTTAAAGCTAACAGAATGGTATACTGGCTCAGCCGACAGAAAGGGAGGCAGAGTGATAGGGAAGGGTGGTAAAAACACACACAGGTAACTGGTCAGCTCAGAGAATTGAAGGAATATCTAATGGCTGGTCCATTCATGTTTGCCTTCACTGCTTGGCCCTGACTAGGGCCCACGTTGTCATTTCTCAAAGTGCCTTGCCTCCACAGCACCCACTCCCAGTCACCCTGTCTTCTTTCTTATTTGGAGCCATCTCCAATTTATTTAGCAAAGTTTTTTGAACACCGATGGGCAGGGCCAGCTCTGTGCTAAAGCAAGGAACAACCAGAGATGAAGACAGACGAGGTCTCTGCCCCTAAGGAGCTTGGAGACAAGTGGGGAGAGGCAGACATGTACAAAGGCAAACACAACAGAGTGATAAATGTGATGAGGGGTGGATATAAGGGGCTGCTGGACTTGATTCGGATGGTGATGGATGGAATTGTCTAATCATTTCCTAGTGTCATGCTCCTAAAAGCTACTCTGGGCCAATGTCCTCAGCTGAGACATGAATCAAAAAGTGTTTATTGTTCTAACTTGATTTATGGCTCTACACTTAAAATGGCATGCATGATATATCCATATGCAAGGCAGAGCACACACTCCATATACATATGCATGCCATCTACTTCATGAACAAGTCCCTGACCCTTCCAGGTGGAAGGGGCCTCTTGTGCCGCTGAAAGCTCAAACCACTTTCTAGCCCTGTAATAAACACGGGTGTTCAAGAACACAGTGTTTCTGCCTCTCTGCTTCCCCAGGACTCTATTAATTGCTTCGTTATAGCAGTTACCATGATGTCATGTATCTGTTTACCAGTCTGCTTCCGCTGCTAGCACTGGGAGCTCCTCAAGGGATGGAACTGTGCCCTGTGCTTCTTTTCAGTCGCCACTTCCTAGTTCAATGTATAAAACACAGAGACTAAAAGTTGCTCGATAAGCATCTATTAAGTGGGTGGATGGATGGATGGATGGATGAATGGATGGATAGATGGATGGATGGGTAGGTGGGTGGATGGATGAATGGAGAGATGGAAGGGAGGAAGATTTACTTCTAATAAACTTCCATTTCCTACTGAGCATCACAGAATGCCTAGGACAGAGGTTTGGCACACAAGAAGTGCTTAGGAAAAGTTACCAAACAGCTATATGGTGTTTCCTAATAAGCTCACTAATGTGAACTCACAGATATAACTGCCATATCCCTCCCCTCCTCCACGCCACCACTCTCTCAAAGGAAAACAAAGTGATCCAGTGAAATGAGCTCTGATTTGGAAGTCAAGAGATTTGACTTCTAGTTTCGATTTTGCTGCCGATTTGCTGCTTAATATTAATCAACTCAGCTTAATTTAATAAATTAACTTGCCCGGACCTCAGTTTCTCTACCTGTACTCTGAGCATATTTAACAAAGCAGAGCCTAACATCATCGGGAAAGGGATGAACCAGATATGGTATTTTGTTTGTTTTTAGTGGATCAGATCTAATCAGCCCAATGGGGGCTGTTCCGTAAAGGAGTCATCCTGAGAGCTTAGTACTGTCTCTATAGGGGCTTAATCAGCTCCAGTGAGAACACACCATGAATCACCCTTGCCACACCAGGGTCATTCTTCTACTGGGAACCCCATAGTTCGGCTCAGAATGCATCAGGCCCCTCCTCAGAGGGTGACCTCCGTTGAGCATAGGTGGGGGAAGAATTCTAAACTATGAGTCCCAAACAAGGAGTTCAGAAAAGTTTTTGGCAGAGAGCGGCCTTGAAATAAGTGTCTATTTCCCAGTAGACTACTTATAGGTAAGAAATGCTCTCATGGATGCCAATGGTCTTTGGTTCAAAAGTCACCTGCAAATAAAATATATTTTGCATACTAAAGAGATTTCTCAGCCAATGTCTTTGAAATCTTATAATATTAATTCAGATTCTTCTTCCATCTCCCCCTCCCTCCATTCCTTCCCTTTTCATTCTATAACCAATCGCTAAATGTTTGCACCACTGGGGGCACCATCTTCCATTCATTCCTTCCTTCCTTCCTTCCTTCATTCATTCATTCATCTCTTCATCCATTTATTCATGCATGTATTTCTCCCCACACAGAAAATTTACTGGACAATTACTGTGTTCCAAGCCATGCTCTAAGCCTATGGCTAAAGATAAAATTAAACTGGCCTACGCTTGAACCTCAGTCCCACCACCCTTTAGCTCTGGGGCCTTCGGCAAGTCATGTAACTGCCTAAACCTAATTCAGAAGGTTCAAAGTGTAGCACTGAGCACAGTGCCAGCACATAGTAAGTGCTCATTATAAGCTAGCTGCTTTTATTACTGTTATTACTGCTGAGAATGCATACTCTCTCCCAAGGGTATATAAACAGAGGATAGAGGATTCCAGATCCTGAGGTCACCACAAAGTCTCATAAGATCAAGGGAAGCAGATGGAAAGGCCCCCCTATCAGGACGGAGGGAAATGGATGAAAATCCAGGCAACAGATATGACTGCCAGGACACTCGAGGCCCAGTAAGAACCCGATTAGGGGGAGAGGGGGAAATCTGAGAGGAGAGCAAAGCTTGGGATTATGTGCTGTAGTGCACACACAAAACAAATGATTTGCAAACAGGCAAGGGGCTGAGAGGGGAAGGCCAAGGCTAAAATGTGGCTTGGATTAGAGAGGACAAAATGTGATTTGAGGAGGCATTTAAATGCACTGCCCCCCTCCCCCCTGTTTTGGAAGGCCAGATTTCTTTTCCCTCCTGACTTCTTTGCTCAAGGGGAAATGGAATTAACCACTGTGTAATGTTTTTGAGTGTGACGCACGGGTTAGGTCATGTGCTTTGGTTACGTAATGCAACATGCCTGAGGTTCCTGAGCTCTGGCTCTCAGAGTCATTAGGCATATAGCTGGTTCTCTTATCCAGTCATGCATTCATTATACAAAAATGTATATAGTGTCTTTATAAGCCAAAGGCTGTGCTAGGCAGTGAGAAGTGGCGATGACCCCCAGTGTGCACACAATTAAATGTGACAATTCCAGGCACTTTGGTATATATGTGCAGAGGGTATAGTGGAGACAGATGGACAAGAGAGGTGGGGAGCAGTTGGGGAGGGTTTCCCAGAAGAGGGGATCCTTGAGCAGAATCCTGTGGAAGCTGACGTGTTCTACAAAATGGCACACGGGGATACAGGTAGTACACCAACTAAACAAAGTGATGTGAAAAAAGCCTAGGGTATCTGGGGGAATTGCAGATCATGGCAGTGCTACTGAAGGGTCTCTAGCTAGAGGTGAAAGAGTCACATTTGCATTTTCTGGAAGACTGACTGTTGGGTGTTGGAGGAGAGACTGAAGGGGTACAGTGCAGGGGTTGAGGCCCAGAGAGGCGGGCATTACGATACTAGGAAAAAGGGCAAAGCAAGAGATGCAGAGGGCATAAGCTACGAAGAGGAAAGATTGGCTTTAAAAATGTTTAAGAGGCAGGATAGAAATGGGTGACTGACTGAATACGGTGGGTGATCTCTCTAGAATGGGTGACACCAAATGAGAACACGAGGAATTCTGAAGGAAAGGTGATTCAGCTTTGGACATACTGAGTTTGAAGTGCATGTTCACATCTCCAGTGGATCTATGAGTCTGGAGTTCAGCAAAGCCTACAGATCAATGGTGCTCGTCAGCAGAGAGATGGTGATTACCCGACGGGAAAGAACACAAAGTTAGGAGACAAGCTGATGGAGGTCTGGCCTAAGACTCAGGGGACAGAGGACTTACCCAGCTCACTGATTTGGGCCAGGCATTTCCCTCACCAACCCTCGGTTTCTCATCGATGAAAAGAATGGCTTAGGTGAGTCCTGACTCACACACCTTGGTTCTTGGAAATTACATGGAATTGTTATTTCACAAAACAGAGTACAGTGTGTATTCACTTCTTATGTTTTCTGCCTGGGTACTTTGCATCTCTTAGAACAAGGCCATCTTGCTCCTGATTGGCCTGTTATCATGTATTTTTCTATTTTCTCATCAGCCTTTGTAGCTGCAAGATCTACAATCTCATTAGGGAAAATAGTCCCTCCTATATGAACACATTTGGTCATATTCTGCCCAGCCACATTTCATGTCTATAGAGCAAAAGGAATTAAGAAAAGATGGAATGGGACAGATTATAGGAGTAACTTCTTGATTACAAAGGGAATAGGTCCAGGTTAGACCATGGGCTTCTTGAAGGCAAAAGGCTGAACATGCTCCCCATAATTACATCTGCAGATGCCAAGCTGTGCTCTCCTGCTTTCTAGACTTTCTGCCTCTGTTTCCTCCAGGTGAACTGGAACCTGGGACCTTCTCGGGTTCTCTAAAATTGAAACAGGGTCACCTCTCCTACTCTGCCAGGTTCCATGGACCCTGGGTCTGTGGCAAATAATATTGAAAACCAATTGTTTTTGTTTTGTTTTTTTTTCTTGTTTTAAGAAACATCTAAGCAGCCAAAGTAAATGTGTTTGGTGTGAGGAATAGGAAAAGAGAGAGAAAGGAGGGAATAAGGAGCAAGAGGTAATTCACTGATAACAGTGCTGGGGATTCCCAGAAGGAAAACAGGCTAACAGATGGCCATGGACCACAGAATTTAGGTATTTTACTTCATGGAATAACCTGATTAAAATGATAGACAAGCCTAAAAAGCCAGTGGTCTACTGTGATGTCCATGAACTTGCCTGAAATGGCATTTGTATAGTAAGAAATTATGAAATGTGAGTATTTTAACCATTAGCCAAGTTAAGTGACCACTGGAAAGGTCACTCTGTGAGTTCTTTGGATATTTATGTCAGTGATGCTTAGCAAAATGATTGAGATGGCTTCCAGCTATTGGCAAGTACCAATATTACCTAAATAATGTCTTCAGTCAGTCTTTGACTACAATTCTACCCATTAGTACTTTGCTTTTTGACATAAAGTTTTCTGGGGAGATATGAAAGGATATATCTCTATGGAAGAGCAATGTTCTAAGTTGTTGTCAATGATAACTTAGCAAGAAGGAATACCATGTCATTTTTTTGAGAGTGTTGCCAGGGGTGAGGAAGCAGAAAAGCGTGTGGGCACTGGGCCCTTGAGGGGGACAAGCACAGACACCACCTAGTGGAGGAAAATGCACCAGAAACAGAAAAGAACTGGAAATGTTGCCAACTTTACAAATTGTTCTTAGGTCGGTCCTGATTAGGATTATGGAATCCTGGGAGATCTCTAATCCTAGACCCTAGGAGTGTCTCTAGGGCAAAGATAAATTCATCCCTGCTCCATTGTACAGATGAGGAAAACTGGCCCCAAGAAGAAGAGTGACCTTCCCAAAGCCACACAGCAAGCTAAAGACTGAACTGGTCTAGAACTGACCTCTCCCAGCTCCTAGTCCACTCTTCCTCCTTTTCTAATATACGATGGCCTTCTCTAGATGGCCTCGGGTCTGCTCTTAGGACTCCTCCCCAATGCCACTCTCATTACTGTCTCCCCTGACCACCCCATTTAAATCTCACTCCTCCTGCAACCCGACCCCCACAGCATTCACCAGACCTTCTTCTCTATTTTTGTTCATGAACACATAAATGTGCGATACACTCACTCACTTACACTCTGTTTCCACTGCCTTCCCCCACCCCCAAACATAAATTCCCTGAATGCAAGGCTACTTTCCTCTTCTGTTGAGTGCTCTGTATTCAGGGTCCCAAACTGTACCTGCCACGTAACTCATGTGTAAGAACTCATAACTACTTGCTGATGCCTGAGCATGGGATGGACACATTTTTTACAGTGTCCCTTGTTGTTATCTGTGTTCCTTAGATTCTCTACCATGAGCACACATTGCTTTTATAATACGAAACAATAAACTGTTTGTATTTTTACCTTTCACTTTACTTTTTGTTTTATGTTAAGATGACAGTAATGTATCTTTCCCGAGTGGCAAAGAAGAGAAAGGCAATCCCTGGCTTTGCCAAAGGAGATAAGCCTGTCCAGCTCACAGAGTCATTGAGAGAGTTAGAAATAATGTGTGGCAAGGTGGCAAGGGTCGGACACACATAACACCAACATGAGTTAACGTTTACTGTGCTCACCCATGGTCTAGATTCCATTACTAAGCATTTTCCACATGGAGGCCCAGTTAATCTTCAAAACAACCCCATGAAGTAGAAGCCAGTGTTATCCGCATTTTACAGATGGGAAAAGTGAAGCTTGGAGATATTAAGTAACTTGTCCAAGGTCATGCGGCTAAGCAGGTGGGAGAGTCAGGAAGTCAAACTCAGGCTGGCTGACTCTTGGGTCCTATGATCAACCACCACAAAATACTTCCTTGGTAAACACATGCTCCTTTCCCCTGTTTCCTGATAGTGTCAACTTCTCCTGAGATTAGGCAGATGCAGGTCATTACCCCAGAGCTCCAAAGGTTTCTAGAAGGTTCCCAGGGCAATTGGAGATGGAGATAAATGAGGAGCCAGAAAAGTGAGAGATGGGAGTGTGTGTGTGTGTGTGTGTGTGTGTGTGTGTGTGTGTTGTCACAATGTGCATTGGATTGTCGCAATAACTAGCAGATCCCGGGGGGATTCTTAGGCATGATACAAGATGCTCAATGCTTCACAGTGTGTGCGATGGCTCCATAGAGCTAAGAATGTCCTCACTCAAAAGTTTCTTATTGCCCAGCAGGGGAAGTCACTGGCACTTCCAACATGCCCCTCCTAGACCTTTCCTCATGCTCTCCCAGGATGGTCAGTCACCCAGGTTTGCAGGTGTGCAGAGAGGAGGGCAGAGGGAACTCCTAGTGTCTGAAGCCTGGACTGCATCCCGACCTTCATTTGATCTGCTGTGTAACCTTGGGCGAGTCCCTGACCCTCTCCAAGCTGGCGCCTCAGTGTTTGGACACCTCTCAGCCCACGGTATACGCAGGGATCTAAGACTTCAAGCCTTCCTATGGCGCTCAAACTTTTAACGTATTTTTAACTTTCTATTATGGAAATCCTTAATCACACACAGAAGGGCAGATGAAAAATATCTTGAAGCCCATCATGGTTATCACCTGTTTTCCACAATAGTTATCAGTCTGCTGATCTTCTGTCATCTACCACACCCCCTATACCTGCATTTTACACAAATGAAACAGACATACTGGTCTTTAACCCATTAGTACTTCAGTATGCATTTCTAACAGATTAAGGGCTTTAAAAATACACAGTAACATTACCATTATCACACCTTAACAGAATTAACAATAATTCGTCAATGTCATCCCCTGTCCCTTCAGACTGTGTTGCTGAGGAGTCTGCCCATTCCTTCAAATGGAATCTTATAGAATTGCACAGCTTGTACAGAATAAGGTGAAGGGGAAAGTTGAGGGGAGGCAAAAACCTGCCCTTCAGCATCAACCCAAGGGATCTCTAAGATTGTGTGGCACAGTTTGAAAGCCCCTATTCTGTCCCTGCCTCTCTGTATGCACCCTGAGAACACTGAGGCCCAATGAGCACTTGTCAAGGTCACGCAACAAGTAAGCGACAGGATTCGGCAGATCTGTGAAGTTCCAACATCAAAGAACTCCGGTGATGTCACAGGTATGAAAAGATTTGCTAACTTGATCACTATTTATCATTTGTAATGTGAATAACAAAAACAAAGGTGCCTTCCCAGGAATGACCTTGATGGCACAAATCCCTCACATTTCTCACCTTCTGGCCCCTCCTCCTCTTGCTGACATGTGGACCGGGTTCTGACCTTGGCCAAGAGCTTCTGCCACCACTGTCTCACCAGCTCTCTGTGACACCCCGTGACACGGGGATGTTGAAGGTCACCAAACCTGAAATCCTCTCCCCTGAGGCCCCGGTGGCTGAGTTGGAGGCCCCAGGGCCCACGGCTCAGAGGAGGCCAAGCCACTATTGGACCTCCAAGCTCCTGAGTCCCAGGTCTTCAAAGGAGCCAAGTGGCCAAGATCCACAGGTCAGTCCTCAGTTAAGTATTTCCAATAAGTGCATCAAGGCATGAAGTAGAGTCCTTGTGCAGCAAGAGGAAAGATGAGGGGACACTGAAATAAATGAAAGGCAGTAGCCAAGGGGAGAAACAGGCACCTGCTGGGTTCCTGAGCCCTTGGCCTTAGCCTTAGGGAAACAAGGTGCAACCTGGCTGCAGAGAGGGTCCTCATACTCAGCGTGCTTGGGGATCTTCTCTCTTCCTCATCCAAGACACCTACAGCCAGTACTGTTTTCGGAGTGATGTCAGACAGGGCTCTCTGAAACAACAGACAACTGGCCCAGTGGAAAGTGGAGAGCGCCTCGGAACCGAGCTTCCCAAGTCTCTCCTCCCAACCCCTTGGGAGAGATTCATTTAAAATAAATAAAACTGACTTAATTTATTTTATTATATTATTTAAAAATATATTACATTATTATATTAGTTAAATAAAAATTTGAAATGCAGACAACTCAAGGTTACCTCCCTACAGGAATGTCAACACTTTAGAGGCGGCACCTGAAGGAGAGAGTGTACTTTTCAACACAGGAAGGGTTCTAGAAACGTGGGATGTCAGGGCCATGGCACCCAGGGGTTTGGGGTCAGCAGGGGAATTGAGAATGAAGGAAGAAGGGTCCTTTCTGGTGTTTGGTGACTCGGAAGTGAGACAGATAAATTTCTCTAAAGGCTTAGCTGCTAACCAGCTCAGTAAGTGGGAAAGGCTACTTCCCCTTTGCGCCTCAGTTTCCCCTCCTGCAGAGCAAAGAGATCTTACTGGATCAGTGAATCTCCCCTCTGGCGGCCCTTCCACATTACCTGACGAGGCCTTGAAACACACCAGTGCCCAAGCCAAGGCCAGACCCATGGCGTCGGAATCCTTGAGATGCAGCCCAGGCATCAGGATGTTTTGCAGGCTAATAATTCCAAGTGTTGTCAGGGCTGTGAACTACTAGACAATACGATCTCCCAGGCCCCTTTGAGAAGGCACAGTCTATGAATATGGTTTAATTCCAGCCCCTGTATAACGCTGGTTCTGAGTTTCCTGGTTGCACAATGAGAGGCTTATTCCAGTTCATGCCTGGGCTGACCGTGCACCACCCACCTTCCTGAAGTCCACCCCACTGAGCCTCAAGTTTGCTTTCCTCTATGCAGAGGGGCAAGGATGATGTAGCCTCCATCACCCCCAGCTGTTCATGTGAATGGCTGCTTGGGGGAAAGGGGAAGTTGAGGGCATCTGGGAAAGGAGCAAGAGGCATGTGACAGTAGATCTGTGGCCTGGACCCCACTATGCCCACTGTCTGCCTTCTGTTCCCAAGGGTGCATGCTCTCCTTAGTGCTAACTGGTTTCCTTATTCACTGGTCCAGTGGTTCTACACTTCCTCTGGCTCTTACCATCAAGGGGTCATCCAAGTAGGTCAAAGAAGAGGAAATGGAAACGCAAGGAAGGGATTGGGTGGGGAGTTTAATTGTCCCCCGGGACACATGGTCTACTCTAGACAGACTCCCCAGTAACAGAAGAGGGGATGTCCTAACAGTGCAAATAGGCCCGGCTTCCTGAAGCCCAAGCCAGCAAACCAGAAAAGGGAATGTAGTTACTTACTGGATCCTGTTACTGTCGACTGAGTCCCTAATATGAGCTGACACCGTGCCAGGTACTTCCTGCATGTTTATTTCACTGCACTATCCTGGTGTCATTCTGCCCATTTTACAGATGAGGAAACAAAAGGATAGGGAGATGAAAAGACTTGATTCAAATCACACAGCCAGTAACTGGCAAGAGACATTCCAAGCCCAGTCTGCCTAATCTGGCATGAAAGGAAAAACAGATCTGCTAGGTCAAATCCAGGGTTCCACGTGAGATTTACACTCATTCTCTATCCTCTTAAATCTGTAGGTGCACGGTCAGCACCCAGAAATGCAGAAAGGAATGGGAACGTTCTACAGCAGGATTAAAGAAGGGGATGTGAGTCCTTTCTCCTCTCCCCAGAAAGACTGCAGAGGAAACAGGCGGTTAAAACTCTAGTTGGCATCTGGGCTGTGCCTACCACAGGATGGCCTGTGGGACTGTGGACTAAGTCATTTCAACTCTCTGAGACTCCATCTCCTCCTCATTTGCAAAAAAAAAAAAAGAAGAAGAAGAAGAAGGAGGAAGAGGAGGAGAAGGAGGTGATGTGCACTTCCCAGGGTGTTTGTGAGGGTGAAACTTGCAGACACAAGGCAAGTGCCTCGCACGGTGCCCAGCCCCTTGGAGGCACCCAGGAAGAGCTGGTTTCCTTCCTGCCTTTAAATGCCCTCAACCCATAAAATTAAGACTGACATCTCTGGAAAATCATGCCCAGTCGTAAGAGTGACCCTTATGGAGCACTTCCCCTGTGTGAGCTCATTTAAGGAATAGGTACGTGGGCTATCCTCACTTTGTAGGTGAGGGAGCTGAAGCCCAGAGGAGTCAACTAGCTTCCCTGAGGTCACACAGCCAGTTAGGGGCAGAGGGGAATTCTCACTTAAGTAACCTGACTGCTAAAACTGGCTTCTAACCCTTGCAACATTCCAGACCCTGGATGCAACTAGGAGAGCTGGGGGCGAGCCGTGTTAATATATGGACCCCTTGAATCCTATCCTTGCCTGTTGCAGCAATTCTAAAGTTGGGAAAAGGCAGGCACTCTTCTGGGGGGTTGGGTGGGTGGTAGGAAGTGGGGGCTGCAGAAGGGAGAACATAAAAAAAGACTCTTCTGAAGAGCCAGCAAACTCAACAGTCCGACATTTAGAACAAAAGGAAAAAGTGTGGCAAGCCGAGGTGCTGGACGGGATTCAGGTAAATCCCTTTCTCCTTCAGAGCAGGAATTCTGGATCACTAAGGGATGGGGTGGGGGGAGGGCAGCACTTGTGAGGTCCACATTTCACTTATCTAACACGTCAGGAGAAACTTTAACAAGATTAACTGCTGCTTGGGGCCTCTGCTCCATGGAGCAAATTGAGTCTATTGTTTTGTTTTTCTCCTTCTTTCTTGTTCTTTCCAACTGGAGGGTTTCCGGGAGGGGGCAGCTGGGTATGAGGGGCAGGGGTCTGGATTGTGCCTGGTATGGGACAAAAGCAAAGGAGTGTTTTTCTCCTTCTTTCTCATTTTTTCCAACTGGAGGGTTTTGGAGAGGGGGCAGTTGGGTATGAGGGGCAGGGGTCTGGATCGTGCCTGGTATGGGACAAAAGCAAAGGAGTGTGTAAGACAGCCCCCCCAGCCCCGGACTTGAAAGGGAGCCCAAACTGTTGTGCACAAAGGCCAGCCTGAGCCTGGGTGGTGGGTCTGGGAGGGGGAAGAGGTGATGGTGTTTATTAGACACGTTCTCTCGGTGCAGGGGGTAAGGCCTGAAGACCGGATGCCTGAGATTAAAACCTAGGTCCTGCCATCCAGGAGCTGTGTCATCCAGCAGCACCCCTCCCTCCCATCTCTGTCTCCTTATCCGGTTACACAGAGAACTGGTATGTATGGGGGTAACCCCTGCGGACCCCTTTTCACTGTGGCCTTAAAGAATTCTTCGGTTCTAAAGACCCCTCCCCATTATTGGTGGGCCCTCAGGAGAAGCCTGCACACGGGCACTTTCTAACTTTGGCTTTGTTTTTGTCTGCATAAGCCTTTCCCTTTTTATTTATTAATATATATATTTTTTTCTTCTTCCCTTTTGGAAAAATAAAAGGCATGTTTTCTGAGCTTCAGAAGCACGCTGCTCCTTCACTCCTTCCCTCTGCCTCTCCGAACGCCTGTCTGAACTGGTGTCAGTGAAGTTTGAACCGGGGCAGAAATAGCATCCCGGGCGGATCTGGGAGCACAGCCCGCCTACCAGGAGCGGCAAGGCCTGCCTCTGCCAGACGACAGACCCGGTTAACAGCACCGTAAAATTAGACCTTTACGAAACCCAATTGAATCCTGCAGCAAAGAGTGATGTAAGGCAGCCTGGCCTGACAGCAAGGCAGCAACCCTCTGCCTGAAATAGCAGCGCGGTCCCTGCTGAGAGATGCCTGCTCTCTCAAGATAGGGGACCAGGGATTCCTACGAAAGTGGCGACGCCCAGCCAGAGGGAGCCAGCAGAGGTCAGGCAGCACACTGGGCACCCGAGGTCGCGGCGAGGAGGACGTGGCTTGGCACCAGCATCCAAGCGACCCACCTAGGGTCCTGCCTCTCCCGGCCTGAACTTACACGAAGGAAGGAGCTGAGAAAGTGCTTCTGCAAAGAACCTCAGTTTGTTTGCTTTTTAATTCAAGGAGAAGCAGGTTCTTTTGAGTCCAACAGTCTGTACGGTGCGGAGGATACGCAGAATGAGTCTTTTCTGGCTCGGGGCCAGGTGTTTACACACCGCCAATTCTGGCTCAGACTCAACTAGGGGAGGAAAAAAAAATCCACCAGAATCCTCAGGAGAAAAGCTCCTGGCTTTCTGGTGCTACACGACAGCAGTGCCTTTTCTTTCTTTCTTTCTTTCTTTCTTTCTTTCTTTCTTTCTTTCTTTCTTTCTTTCTTTCTTTCTTTTCTTTTCTTTTCTTTTTTTTCATTTTGAGAGGAATGTTATTTCCACACATAAAATGGGCCAGGCATTTTATACAAGCAATAATAACCTAACGTCCCCCATCCAATTAAAGTATTTTACTGCACAATCTTTGTGTGAAAGAGTGAATGAGTGCTCAAGAGAACGCGTGTGAAGAGAGGCTCCTTGTCTGAATTACAGACATTTATAAAGCAGACTCCTGTGGAATCCCAGGTGTTATGTATATATGTGTGTGTGTATAGATATATACACATACACGCATATATAATTTTTTAAGACGTATTTACTGCCTTTTCATTGATGATACCTATGTCACCCTGGGTCTTTCCCTCTGGAGGGGAAAGCATTCCAAATCACTAGCATGACAGGTACAGCTTAGGAAAAATCAGATCTACTCATTTTTTTTAATCATCTCCAAGCAGCAGGCTCTGTGCTTTCCAAAAGAGAAGTAAACATACCACGGCTCTGAACTGTCACCATCATCGTTATTATTATAAATAACATTTTATCTCTATTCTACAGTATAACCCCCTCTAGGTGCCTAGGACCTTGGGGGCTAAAAGTGAATGAGCTCAGTTTCCCTCTCCTTGGGGTGGGGGGGAACCGAGGGAAAAAAAAACCAGCATGTGATGACGTCAGATGTGGGGGAAAGTCACTTTCTTGCTCTGGGTTTGGGAGCGGGAGACTGGGAGCTTTGGGGGCAGATTCTTGGTAATAGCCTCAGAGTTTGGGTACCTTGAAATGGTCTTCAGGTAAAGAGAACAGCGTGGGCACATTTGAGAAAGTCCACGGGCAAGACAGAAAGCAGCAGAACTGCCGGAAGAACTCACAGCTTTCCCTTCGAAGAAAGTGTGTGTGGAAGGGGGTGGGATCACGAACCGCCTCCACATGTTTCCTGGCTGCAGCGAAGGGGGAACCCCTACTCTCACTTTAAGACGTCCTAGGACACGGCAAGATTGTTTGTGCAGGAAGGGAATCTCCCAGTCTCAGTCTGAAGAGGCAAAACTTTCCTTCTCTCCTCCATCGCCGCCCCCCCCCCCGCCCCCCAGTTGTATTAAAGGCACTGCCACAGATTCATTTAGAGGGAGAAAAATGGATGTTGGAGCATTTCTAAGGTTTGCAGCCCTCACAAAGTGTCCGGTTTCACTATGGGCTTTGCTGTGGAACAAGGAAGGGGAGGGTAAGGAGGGAGAACTCAAATTCATGACGGGCTCGTAAAAGTCCCAAATGAGGAAAGTGCCCCGTTTCGCAGCCTAGTTGGGGAAGACTGGATGGGTGTGCATTAGGAAGGTCTTGCCCCAGCCCGGAGTGACAAGCAGCGGGCTTTCAAGGCGAGGGCATGGGACGTGTGTGTGTGTGTGTGTGTGTGTGGCGGGGGAGAAGGGGGTGCATCTCACAGGCAGGCATCAAGCAGAGAACAACTTTGGGGCACTTTGAGGACTTCTAAGTCCTGCGTATCATAACAACCCTGTCCTTGTAGGCTTTCGGGGTAACGGGGCTAAGTGAAGAGAGAGGTCACCTCCATTAAAAAGTCAAACCAATGATCCCCCTAGCCTCTTTTCACATGCATCCCAACTGGGTCATCCTCCCCTCCATCCCAGAGACAGTACGTCTGACCATCTCCAACACGATGTACGTGCAGCAGGCTCCCCAGGGACCAGCCCTCACTGACTGCGGGTCTCGGGCCTCCTGGAGCGCTCCCTGCGCTCCTCCCAGGGGGGCGAGGCGCGAAGCCTTCCGAGTGCGCCCATTCCGCAGATGGGGCAAAGTGAGGTTCCAAGCTCACCCCGGGTGCCTTGGCGCCTCCGGCCCGGCGGTTCCCGCACGGACACACCCGCAAGCCCCCAGCCGGCCCGCCACCCGAGCCCGGGCACCCCGCCGGGGAGCCCTCGCCTACCTGTGATCACCGCCGGAGACCTCTGGCCCCCCTCCGCTCGCAGCCACACTTGCAGCGTGAACGCGTCCCGGGGCAGCTCGAGGTCGGCCCGGAGGCGCAGCTGCTCGCCTCGCCCGCTGAAATAGAGCGCCCGGCTCGGCGGGCTCGGCTCCTCGGCGGCGCCCCTCGCCTCCCGCTGCTGCCGCCGCCGGGGGACGCGCACGGCTTCCCAGGCACCGCCCGGCGGCGGCGGCGGCGGCGGCGGCGGCGAGGCGCGGCGGCCGCGGGCCGCCCGGGTGGCGCAGGTGGCCGGGCCGGCGGCGGGGCGCGGGGGGCGGCCCGCCCGCGGGTCTCTCCGGGCCCGGCGGGGGCGCTCGGCCAGCCCGCAGCCCAGCGCGGCGCTCAGCAGCCCCAGGCGCAGCACCCAACTCCAGAGCCGCATGTCCGACGGTCCCCCCCGCCCCCCCTTCGCCCCTGCACCGCCGCCCGGAGCTGCCAGCTTTGGGAGCCTCGGCGCCTCGACTTTCTTCGCTTCTTCACCCTTCTTGGGCGAGCCCCCCCTTCCACTTGCTTTTTTCTTTTCTTTCTCGCTTCCCTCCTCAAGGTGTGTGCTCCACTCCCCCCACCTTTGAAAAATACAGCCCAACTCCTCCTGGTTGGCAATTAATTTCTCTCCCCGCTCCTTTATCTGCCTTATTTCCCCCCTCTAACAGCTGGTTGCCTTCCTCCTTGTTTTATTTCATTTTATTTTATATGATTTCTCTCTTCTAAAAAAAAAAAATCTCCTCTAAGACACTGATCCGCTGAATTCCCTCCCCCCCAAAGATGCTCTAATTTATTTATTTTTTGCGTCCTTTATAACACAAGCCACAGCCCCCTTCTCCCCCCCCCCCAGTCCCCCCTCCCCTCCCTCCTTCTTCACAAAATGAAAGGAAAGAGGGGGGAAAAAGCCCTCAGAAGATGAGTAAACAAGCGTATGCTAATCTGCTCCCGAGCGCTCCACCTTCCCAATTGAATGAGTCCCTGTTAAAACTGCGGGGATCATGACTAATCAATCAGTTTGGAGAGGCCGAGCTACCCAGCCTTCCTCCACTTCGCCGGTTGCCTCCTCCGTTCCCGCTTCTCCACCCCCTCCTTTTTTTTTTTTTTTTTTTAAGAAGACAATCTTAAAGTAACAATTTAATGAAATTCTGTACACACCCCCTTACGGTCCTCCCAGCTCTCCTCATTCCTGCTCAAAACACACATTCCTGTTTTTGTTTTGTTTTGCTTGCTTTTTTTTCCCCTCCTTCACCACCCACCCACCACCCCCCTTATTATTATTATTATTTTTTTTTTCCCTCCTGGCAGGAGAAAAATCTCTCTCTTCTCTCAGGATCCCCTTTGCACTTTGCTGGTAAACCTCATCCTTCTGTGTAGCACAGAAAGGGTCTTGAAACTTGATTCTCTGAATTTTTTGTAATGCTGTCTCTCTCTTTCTCCCTCTCTCTCACTCTCATCTCCCTCCCTTCCTCCCTCCCTCTTCCTCTCTCTTCCCTTTTCTCCCCCTCTCCACTGGCTTTCTCTCTTTCCTCTTTCCTTCCTCCTTTCCCCTCTCTTTTGCCTTCCCTATTCCTTAAAGTTATGCAATGGTGAATGTCCCCTCTCTTCCCTGAGCCCCCAATGCTGCTGGCTTCAGCTGGTCCAAATGTTGTCTCCAAAATCCTCACGGAACCATCAGGAACAACCAGAGGAAAGACGTTTTCCAAGGCATTTGCCTTTCCAAAGCTACACTCCACACAACTAGGTCTCTAAATACTCCTGAATACTCTTAAAAATATTCTATTGGCTGCTAGAAATTATTGTGGTTTTATATTTAAAAATGAGAAAAAAATATTAATTTGCCTGCTTTGTTGCAACCTAAGAAATTCAGGGTTTCTGACACTGTTCAAGTCACAGGTAAGGGTCTGATCATTTGCTGCTTTGTGGATCTGTTTTGAACTGGGACATATATGTAATATATTTTTGTTCTCTTTTTTCCCCCCTCTTTATGGAACTCAAAAGCTCCCCCTTATGGCAAAACAGTTCTTTTTTTTTTCTTCCAAGTGTTTAAGAAGTCAAAATGAGTTAGCAGTGGTGAATTACAAATTATTAATTACCAACATATTCAAATAACGTAGTGATAAAAATATGCTGTGTGAGGTTTGCATGTGGATAGCATGCTAGGAGCCTAAGGTGAAATTAGCTCCGTTAACCAGGACTTTCCTCCCCATGCACTCCTGTCCTCAGGGCTGCTCCAGATCCTTCTGAAGAGCTGGGATCATTCTCGCACACTTCAGGGAGAGTGAACAGCAGTGGAGAATATGTGTTGGTAAAAGTATGCAGATTTGTAGAATGAGCAAATGACTCAGACATCCCCTCTATAAAAGCCGGAATGTGGTATGCAGGGATTACGGCACTATTCTGAAAACAGGAGATCCTAGATTCAGATCTTCTTGGTTTGGGAAGAACTTGCCATATGGTCTTAGGCCAAGAATGTTTGAACTCGGTTTCTCCAGTTATAAAAGGAAAATGGCATTATATTAGATGTGTTTCCAGGATGAAAGGAAAAGATCTTTGGGGGTACCATGCCATGGATATGGAATGTGCCTAAGCAAATCGTTCACTTTCTGCAATTCCAAGTCATCTATGAAAGTCATGAAGTTGGCATTCAATAAAAAAAGAAGAAAAAAAAGAGATCTGTGTTGAACTACATGAATTACATCCTGCAAAATCCCCCTCTTTCCCCATAGAGGTTGGAACACGACTACTGATTCTCTTCAACCGTGGCACTTAGGCATTGGAAAGCTGTATTTCTTCCAGGGGCTTCTAAGTCATTGTATACAATAGTTCTGAATATTCATAGACGTTTGGGATTTTGTCAACTTTCCCACAAAGAAGAGTCATAACATGAGAGAGAGCATTCTGAGTCCCCAATCACTCCACCACAAGTCAGTGTTCTGTCCTCCGTGGGCCACCTTGGTTCACCAGCCTCCCGCTTCCCAAACTTTACAATGGGACTCTCTCACAAATTCATCTCGAGAATAAAATACGCTCTGGGTTATAATACTTTGTAAACTGTGAAAACGCTATTTGAATATGATTTTCTCTACCGTTGTTGTCAAGTGCCAAGTGCCCTTCAGGTTCTTAAAGGCAAATGAAAGTCCGCGAGGCCAGGTTTTCATTTCTCCCGTGTGGCAGATGCAAAGATAAAGGGACAGGTCCAAGTCTCAAGAGTTCCTGAGCTTTTGATCTCAGTCCCTGAGTGCAATGGGGCAACTGGCAAAGACTTCTGCTGGTCTTACTATTGAACATACATTTATTATACTGTCCCACCTGTCTTGGAAACCGCTTTGCCTTTCAAACGTGCATGTATACATGTGTTTGCTTTTAACTGAGTGACTAGGACTGCATGAATTGTAACCCTTGGTTTATGACCCACCCTAACCACTGGTCTATGCATGCTCTTATTTATTTATTTATATGTAATACACTATATCACCTGCTGCTCTCCTTCTTTTACTCCATCCCTTGGTCTTTCAAGGATCGGTCCCCTGTCTTTACGTCGTTTGTAGTCACAGAGCAATCATCTGAAGGTTAGGGGACTCGGGTTCTCATTCTGACTGGTATGGGATCTTTGACCGGTTTGCTCTTATGTAAAATGAAAGCACAGGAGAAGGTAGTTAAGATCACTTACAAATCTCAAGTGTAATGGAGGCCCCAATTATTGGAGCATGTCAGTAATTCCCATTGAATTATCCCATATTTGGTCAATTCCATCCCACCTACCACCCAAGGAGTTCTTTGTTTCTGGGAACTACCCAGAAAACTACCTTTTAGAACAAAAACACTTTTGTGCCTCCACTCTAAGGATACACGTCTTCATTATTCATTGTATTTGCTAATAACAAAAAGCAAGAGATTTTGCCAGGGAGGGTGTAAAGGTCTATGCGAAGTTAGGAGAGTAACATCTAGGTGGAGTCCTAAAGTTTGGAAAGGTTTGAATGAGTAACAGTGGTTCAAAGTACACATCTCAGAGTCATTATGACCTGGGTTCCTACGACCTTCAGCAAGTTGCTGAATTTCTCTGAGTCTCAGTGACCTTATCACAGAGCTGCCTTGAGGACAATGGACTGTGTGACATAGTAGGTGCTCAGAAAATGAGCACCCTCTCTTCCTTTCTAAAGATCTAAATTGTATGACCCTCAGGGTTTGTGTCACCTCTCATCTCCAGCTGAGCCCCACCTACTTCTTACTCCAAGCCAGGATTATACTCACCTCAGAATTCCTAGGCAAGCATGGTCTGTGGGGTGGAATCTGTAACTCCATGAGATAGGATCCTGTATTGTTCTCCCGTGTCCTGTTTATATCTTTCTTTCAAGATTAGAACCCTCCCAGGTCAAGGATCTTCAGGAGCTAGTTCTGTTACCGCACCCCTCCCCCATCAGCCCGAAGGGCTCCCTCCTCTGGACTCTCACAGAACTTCCTCCGAAGTTGAATTTTGCTGGGCACATCCCCAAACCCATCCACCACACTTAATGACATATCTGCTGGTCTCCCCTTTCCCTGTGGGACAAAGACTCTGTTACATTCATATTTGTGTTTCCCCAAATGATGCTTAGCCTAGCACTTTGCACATAGCTGCTGCTTCAGAACCATTCAATTGAATGATTCCATAGATATGGAGCATATTTGGAGTAAAGGAAATTGGATTCAGATCTTCTCTTCGCTTAAATAACAATTCAACAACAGTTTACCTCTGTTGAATGCACACGACATTCCAAGCAATATTTAAATGCTTTTTCTAGGAATGATTCTATTTAATCCTCATACCAAGCCTACAGAGGAGGCCGAATAACCATCCCATTTTACAGGAGGGGGAGGGGGTGGGCAAACCAAAACCTGAATCACAGAGACTAAATAATCACAGAGACTACATGAGGAGCCCAGCCAATCTGGGTCTAGCACTCTGTGTTCTAGCTCCAGGGGTTAGGAGGAATCACTTAACCTTTTGAATCTCATTTTTCATTTTTATAGATTTCACGGGGTTATCTGGGAGATTAAATGAGATGATGGATATCATGTTGCACAGTGGCTAGTACATGTCAGTGGGTGCTAGATAAATATTAGCTTCCTTACTTCCTCCCCAACAGTACTTGGATTATATTAATTTATCATCCAGACTAGAGCTGATGACTGCAAGTATGATGCCAGTAGTAATAACAACCTGTCCATATTGTACACCTACTATGTGTTAGATACTAAGTTTTAACTTTTCTCTTCACAGGACTAGGAGCAAGGTTTTGACTCCGCTCGTATCTAAATTGCTCGGCAGCTTTCTATCATTCTGTCTTCTTAACTCAGATTAGAAAAATAAACCAATTTTCAGCCCTGAGTTTTGTTTTTGTTTTTGTTTTTGTTTTTAGCATCTCCAAGCTCTGTCTGAAAAAAATTAAGTCTGTGGTTAATCACTGCCTGTTCTACAAAGCCACAGCAAAAAGAGAGCCAGTCATCACACTATTTCCTGAGGTGGGGGTACAGGGGAAAGGGTTACAGACCACTCTGGCTGGGCTCGAGGTGTTTTCCTTTGTATTCCTTGAAGCTTTTGTGTCCATAAGTAGGTGACACTGAAGTGAACTGGAGCCCTCTCAGTCTTCCTGCAGGCTTATGACTGGAAGCTGAAACAGCAACTTCTATAATCTAACCCTGTCCTCGGACTAGTGCCAATGATCTCCACTTTGTCCAACTCAGGTGCCCAAGGCATTTCTTAAGCTTTGAATTTTAGTTGATGAGGAAGATCACTGCCTGAAACTGTGATTTTAATTTATACCAAAACATGATTTTATAAATTTTATTTTTAGTCTAGCAATTGTAATAACTAGCTATAATTTATCATGAAAGACTCTCTTGGGTGGTTACACATACCATTTAATGTACAAAACCATTATCTCTATAGTTTTTCTTATCCCCATTTTGCATTTTTTTTAAACGTGTCTCAGTAGGTTAGATTTTATGGCACGTTTGAACCTAAGTCTATCTCACTCCAAAGTCCACATTCTTAACTGACCTGCCTCTAATCTACCTTTAAGCTTCCTATTGTTTTAAATGGGAATAAAATATCTCCATAATCTTGTGGAAGAAGAAGCTTTGTGAGAAAGCAAGAAATGGGCAATGGTGGGCGTTCTCTTCATTCTACCCTGTTTTGTTTGATGGAAAATAAAGCGTTTGATAACCCATTCCACTTAATTCCAGGGCAAATGTATTTTGTGGTTTATTGGAGAAGAGGCCTTGAGTCACATAATGAGCATTGCTTCCCTCTCTCTTTTGTCCAGAAATTGCAGAATCACTGTCCAATTGGCCACTTTTTATATCAACTAAGATCGAAGGTGTGCAACTAATTGCTCTTCAGTGAAGTTCTTTCTCATGGGAAACGAATCCAGTGATGTTTTCTGATGAATTCAACTTACCCCAATTAAGAATAACATGACTCGTTAAGCACCTTGCCTAGGCCATGCATGGACCTGTGGGTACCTAGTCTGACAATAACTTGATGAGGTTGGTCTTGCTCTGTTTTAAAATCAAAGGAGATTCAAATTCAAAAAGAGGAAGCGATTTACCCCCAAATCACCTACCTGAAAGATATATGTCCAGATCAAAACTCTAACTTATGTGCTTTTCTCCAATCTAGTGCAAATGTCACCTTCTCCATAACATTATTCTTTATTAAACATTAAAATAAATCATTCCCAGAGGATTATTTAGCTTCCTTTCCTCTCCTATATTGTTGGATTTATGTCCTTGTCTTCTCTTCTGTGCCAGATCTTAAGCATCTCGAGGAGGAGATCTGAGTGTTCTGCCTTTTGAGATCCCCCATGGGGTTAACCCTCTAGGGTTCATGCTGAATAGGAGCTCAGTGAACATTTAGTGAACTGCATGAGACCTCTGTAGCTCCTAGGCATGTGTGACATCTAGAATAATGTTCTGCCTCTTTCATTTACCTTACCTTGAGTTCTTCCAGTTCTTAAAACCCAGTTGAAGAAAGCCTTGGTTCTTTCAGGAAAATTTACTCATGCCCTCCTCCAAACAGAATTAATCTCCCCCTCTGCTGAAACTCTCTTATGTCTTCTCTTGAAGCCATTCAACTAGCACTGTCAGGCAGAGCACTGTAGTGATTGCTATTTACCATGTCATGTGGGCATAACCCCACCTAGACAGCATATGACGGATGATGTTGGTGCATGCCGTACCCAAATGCTGCCATATATATGTATATGTACATTTACATGTACGTGTATATTTATATAGAGGCTATAGAGAGTGCTTTACAGCCTGCTAAATCTAGCGCTCTCACAGAAGGGAAAGGGATTCTCCCAAAGTCACACAACCAAACCATTCTTTCTGCCATAATGCTGACCCTTTTATTACATGTGATGCTATTTCATTTATTCATTCAATAGTTATTTATCAATTATCACTTATGTGCCTGGTATTGTGTCAAGGTCTGTCTAGATGTCTAACATTATCTTTCACTCTTAAATTATTATCTTTTACTTGCAAATTATTACCTTTGTCAGTAATGGCTGAAATTTATTGCTGGCTTATATGTGGTGAGTGCTTACACATTATATCATTTCATCTTTATAACAACCCTAAGAGGCAAGTAATGTAATTACCTCCATTTTACAGAGGTAAAAAAGAGCTTTAGCACCCTGCATGGATTTGTAACATCTGAAATCCAGGTATGCCTGCCTCCAGAGCCCACATTCTTAGCCTTAACTACAGCAATGAGAAATCTGGAAGTTCCTTCCAGACAACTGGAAATTTACTGTGCAGTGCCCCATTGCTGTCCTTGAACTCATGGATATAGAGAACCAGCAGTGGCCAGCCCTCCACAGTGAAGACAATGGGTAACTCTAGTAAAGTGGACGTTGAGAGAGAATGCCACTCAATTCTGGGAGAAGACAGACATTGACTGACTTGGGCCACATGTGAAAGCACTAATTTTAAACAGTTAATAATAACAACAGCAGCAGCAACAACAACAACAACAACAACAACAACAGCCTTAGACAATGGCCCTAATATATGTGGAGAGCTTTGTGTTCCCATGGAGAAAGGGGCAAGGGTCATGCTGGGAAATGATCAGTTTCCACTCAGATGTGTTTCTGTGGTGTTCAGTAAGGACCATGAGATGGACTGGTCAGGGGAAGCGCTCTTGTAGGTACTAACATCCAGGCTCTGTTCTCACTTTTTTGCCACTCAATTCCTGTGATGCCTCAGACAAGTCCTCACCCTTTCCTTTCCAGGATCTGTCAAAAATTGGGAAGCAGAAAACCAACAGCCCCTGGTCTGACAGACAAAAGACCCCCTCCCTGGCACAGCTGTGCTCGAGGACAACTGTCCATTTTATCTTGTAGGGTCAAGGCTCTTTCTGATTGGCTGGTGTCTGTCACCTAGTAGCAGTTAACCAGTTCTGAATGCCACCCCGCTTTGCTAACTCACATCTGAGCTTAAAAGGTTGATCATCATCATCATCCCGATTCTAGTGGGAATCCTGCTAAGACCCCTGGCTGATGTGCCCCCCTGGGAGTCCTTCCCAATCAGTTCTTCTCAGATCCTCGTCAATGCTATAGATGCAATCTGCATTACTGTTCACTACAAGTCAGAATGGTGGGTTTGCTCTTGAGGTCAACTGGGCTCTAAGGTTAGAAGTGGTTCTCTGGACAGCAGCCAGACCTGGCTAGCCCAGGTTTCAACCCACCGAACCATCTCAGTACCTTTCTGAAACTGTCTGGACTACTCCAGCACATATGGTCTCAAAGGAAACACTAACTTATCTTCACGTCCACATCATTACAATCACCTTTCAGGTGCGCCCAGAAGGATAAGTGGGGAAACCATTGGGTGATTGTCACTGGCCCAAGTCACACAGTGCCTCAGGAGAAGCCAGTTCACAAAGCCTTTGGACAGAGAGACAAAGTTGAAGAGAAAGTAATGTCTTCAGTGAACCCACACTGGCTTGGTTAGAATCCTGACAGCACGATCACGTGAGTGCAGTAGACTTAACCTGTCTTTTGCACTTAAGTTCCCTCACCAGTAAAATGAGGGCAGAGATTGTACGATCTCCTCTGTATGTTTTCTTTGAAGATTAAATGAGGCAATACGTATTAAGCATAAAGGGCTAGTGGGGGGGGGCACAGTGAATGCCGTGCAAGCTATTCTTTCTACCAAGCTTTCCCCACGCCTTAGCAGCATCACCAGATAAAAATGAATGTCAAATTCTTTAAATGTAAGAATGTTTATCAGTCTCCCATTAAGGACCAAGCACTAGCTAAGTGCCAAGGATTCAACTATGACCCATGTATTATGAGCTTGCCCATCTAACAATAATAGCAGTGAACGCACACCGAGAATCACAGGTGGCTAGTGCTGTTTATGCATGTGCTGCATTAACCTATTCAAATCCTCACAACAAAGTCCTGAGTTAGGTACCATCATTGTCCTCCCTTAACAGAGGAAGACATTGAGACCTAGAAAGAATAAACAATTCAGCTACATTGTTAAGATACGATAACACTGCAAGTCAACCTAGGTTCTTAGGTTGAACCTAGTCTTCAACTACTCAATTACCTATCTCGCTGGAAAGGCAAAGCATTACATAACTGGGGGGAAAAAAAAACCTAGTGTGATAGAAACAGGTTGGAATGGTGCACAGAGTGACCTCTGGGGGAAGAGATCAAGAGAGCCCAGGGCAAACTAACAGGAAGGAGTCAAGGAGACTTTTGCTCTGTCTACCGAGTGGCCTCTACTTTTACACTGGAGCCATATGTATGTACAAATTTTAGATATGAAAAAGAGGAAGGAGGGCACCTGGGTGTCTCAGTTGGTTAAGTGTCCAACTTAGGCTCAGGTTCGAGCTCCGCTTGTGAGTCTGCGCTAACAGCTCAGAGCCTAGGGCCTGCTTCAAATTCTGTGTCTCCCTCTCACTCTCTCTCTCTGCCTCTCCCCTGCTCGCTCTCTGTCTCCCTCTCTCAAAAATATACATTAAAAAAATTTTTTTTAATTAAAAAAGAAAATGAAGAGGAAAATACTTAAAGTTGAATTAGCAACAGAGACTCTTTCTATGACCACTCTACTTCAGAGTTTGCAAAAAGGTTTTTCCATTGCATGATCTCCTTTGAGATTCGGGACCTCCGTACAAAGTGGGAGAGGGGGCAAGAATCTTGACTCGCTCCAGGTTGGAAAGGAGGAGTTTGAAGCTGGGGGGGCGGGGCAGTGGCTGCCCTAGGATTAAAACAGCTAAGAGGCAGAGAGCCTAGGGTTTCTCATGTGCACCTTGACCAGTGGGCTATTCCATCTTGGCTGGTTAATGCAGGTCCCAATCACAGCTGAACACTAAAACACAGTGGCAATAATGAGGATATAGTAACTGAAATTTCTCGGGTGCTCACTAAGTAACTAAATTTCTAGAGTGCTTAGCGTTCTGCTAAGTTTCACCTCATCTGTTCTTCTTGCAACCTATTTGAAGTCAGCACTATTCTTGGTCCCACTTTCCAGACGGGGAGCCTGAGGCTTCCCAAGAGAGGCCAACTGACTCACTAGAGGTTGTGTGAGGGTTTCAGCCAAAGCCAACAGACCACAGAGACTTTGTTCCCAACTACTCTCTGTTAATGTTTCCACATCAGTCATCAGAAGAGGACAGACCCCACCACCCCAGCGTCAAGGCCGACTCCTGAGGAAAACGTCCTCCAACAGTGCACAAGCTGCCCCACCATTATCTACCTGACCATCACAGTATAGATCTGCTCCTCAGTTTCACCGCCTGAGACATGAAAGCAACCAAGCCTCCTTCAACTTCACAGAGGGTGCTTCTAAACATGATGTGACCTACGTACCCAAAGTGCCTGTACAAAGGAGTACCCCTGCAAAAGCAGCTCCCCAGCTTTGCGGTCTTATGTAAATGCCCTCTCTGGCCAAGTAGGATGTAAGGATGTGGAAAAGGTCTTGGAAACAAGCTTGGGTGTAATTCCTGGCTCTGTCACTTACAAGATGCATGCCCCTGGGCAAATTACCTCACCTCTCTCTTGGTCTCCGTTTCCTCATCTGTAAATAGGCTTAAAATTACCTACTTCACAGTGTTATTGTGAGGCACTGAATGAGATAGTGCACTAAAACCCCTGGCAGGGAGCCTGGTCCAGAGTACGTGCTTAGAGACGTGGCTGTCTGTGTTAGGTGTCTGTGTCTCACGCCACACCCAGCCTATTGCCAGTGCTTGGAACCCATGGAATGATAGAGTTACACAACTTTTAAAGGAGCAATTCCAACCACAGATATTTGTTCCAAGGGATCCCATTCTGTCCAAATGGACTCATTCATCCTCAGTCTATATTTCATGAGGGAAAAAGAGAAATGGCATTCTCTATTTTTACTGGAACGTTTTCTTTCTTTCTCCCTTCCTCCCTCCCCCCTCCCCTCTTTCTCTCTCCCTCTTTCTTTTTTAAATTCCCCATTTTCTTTTTAAATTATGTTTTAGGGAACACAACCTGGGAAGTTAGGACCTGATGCAAATAAATGAATAAATTTTGCATTTCTAGCTGTCATTTTCTCTCTGCCATATCACATGTGTCCACTATACCAGGCAATCAGGAAAGAAATTGAGATACCGCCTTGATTTGTCCACAACCATAGCTCCCAAACTCCCTGCCCAGGCATCATGCTTGGCTATGCATACAGATCTGTCCTTTTTCTTTTCTTTCTTTCTGTTATCAGGGAGGCTAAATATTTGTTTGATAATGGCAATAGAACCTTTGCAGTTGGTGCTGAGATTCAGATCTGAAGAATGAAACGCGGCTTACTTGGGGAGGCACCTGGATGGCTCAGTCGGTTAAGCTTTTGACTTTAGCTCAGGTCATGATCTCGAGGTCTGTGGCTTCGAGCCCTGCATCAGGCTCTGTGCTGACAGCTCAGAGCCTACAGCCTGCTTTGGATTTTGTGTCTCCCTCTCTCTGCTCCTTCACCACTCACACCTCTGTCTCTCTCTCCCTTTCTCTCAAAAGTAAATAAACATTAAAAAAAATTTTTTTTAATTCCTACTTGGAACCACAGGCAAGGAATGGTACTGGATTCAATTCGTTCCCTCCCTCCCCTCCTTTCCAAAGCAGACTTGGGAAATGGCCACTTGGGGCACACCTTGAACTATTCCTCCTCTGCCTACCTCGCAGGTCTCATGGAAATGACAACAGTTAATCCCACATTCACCGAGCACTTGTTTATGCCAGACAGACACCATGCTATAAACATGACAACCATTATCCCTTGAAGTCATACAGCCACTGTCTGTCAGATGAGGACTCAGCCCTGAGAAGTTTGCTCTCTTTATCCATTAAGAAGTACCATGTACAGATTGAAAAGTTTTCGAAACATAAGGCTAAATAGCAATTATTACTATTAGTATTAACAGCCTGAGTATAATTCGTGTACTTGATTTGGTCCCTTACAGTCGTGGTAGTTGTGTAATGAATGTTTTCTATGACCTGCTTGATGTGGCCGTCAGTACCTTCTGGAACATTACAAGTACTTCAGTGCACATCAAACCTAAGGTTGATTACAGTGTCTTCTTTAGAAGTGCCCGAGAACCCAGAGCTATAGATTTCTTTCTCACCAGTATAGAAATTTTGATGTTCTAATGGGATTTCTCTGAAGAATTCTATATAATATTCTACTATAGTATCATTTTTGGAAAAGTTGCAGCTGAGTTAATAAAATGCATGGAAACATACATGCCAAGAAAGACAGGACCAGAGAGAAGCTGACCTTGCCCAGCAGCTCCCACCGCCATTGTGGAGGTGGAAGAACAGAGGGGGATGTCAACTAACCCTGGGCTCTCCTGGGATAAGATTCCAGACCTCCTGAGTCCTACAGAAGTGCCCAATCTCCTCTATCATGATTCCTATGCTTAGCACTAGTTCAGCTGAACCCTTTTGATGGGATATGCTAATCAAACACTTTTAAAGCCTAAAACTTTATTAGGGCAATGAATAAGCCCAACAGGCTGTCAACCATAATAATGGCACCGTTAGGAATTCCATGACTCCTGAAACAATGTGATTCCACTTCAAGGCGTCATACATCCCTACTATGCAGAAGAAAGGTCACCACACAGACCAACATGCCATTTTTAAAGCACTCATTAGTATTCCTTGTCCTTGAAGGGTGACTATTATGCCCTTCCCATTTTTCTCAAGGAATGGTCACATTCTCAGAAAAGTTGTGCATGGTTACTGAAAGTCCCACCTCACCCAGATAAAATTTTGAGGTAATTATATACTTTTGTTGTTGTTATTTTTCTAGATTAATAAGCTCCAAACAACACCTTTGTTTCCTGGGGGAAAGAAGTCTGACAGCTCCAGATGGTGACCCATCGAAGACTGAATATGCTCCTTGAATCCTCCTCTTTTATGGTGATAGGGTCCCTGGTGGGACAGACCACCACTGGCTTACAGCCTCCACCGAAGATGACGGAAGCACTGGCTACTGCCCACATGCCCACCATCTGAACCTTGATGGGGGAGGTGAGATTCTGTTAGAGGTCAGTGGCTCATCCTGAGTCTGCCCTTGTCCCACAGAAACATGGATGGGACTATCTCCTGCTCGAAGAAGTGTTTTGCTCATGATATGACTTCTGATAGACATACTTTCCACGTCCCCAGGTGGCACAGGAAAATGAAAAATCTCACCTCACTTGATTATTCTTCAGATCTCCATGATGACACTAATTATTCTGTCTAATTAGCCGGCTCCTGTCCGGAGATTGTGAGCTACTTGAAGAAAGAGGGTAAATTTTGAAAGTTGCTTGATTTCATCTCTGGTTCAATACTCAGTGCCTGGAATGTCTTTAAAGAATGAAAGAGCATAAGGATGAATATATAAATTTGCTGATTTTTTTTTAACACCAAGTGGTGATCTAGGCAGTTTCAATTTCTTACCATAAAAATACTGTGTGCCAAGCGACTGGGATGCAATCTTTTCCCTCAAAGACTTTGAAGTGTGGAGAAGAAGACACTTTTGTAAAGAAGTAAGTACAATACAGCATTAAAACTCCTCTGATAGAGGAGTATTGTGGGGCCTCACGGGACAAATGGTTAACCCTAACTTAGAAAAGGGGTGAAGAGGGCAAAAGTTAGGGAAAGTTTCAAAGACACACACACACATACAAAAAAAAAAAAAAACAAAAAAACAACAACAAGCCATAAGTGTAATCATATAAAGGCAGCGTTGGCATTTCCAGGCAGAGGAAGCAGCATGTGCAAAGGTCTTATTATCTGAGATAACCAATTTGAAAGGTGCCTTTGGTTTGGCCAACGAGTGTTACTTGCAGGTTAATCACAAAGCTGGAGTAGTGCCCCTATGAGACATTCAGCAAACTTTGACTTGATCTGGACGCTAGTTGGAGACAATAAATGGTTTTATACAAGAGACTGATATTATGAGATTCACATTTTTTAAAAGATCACTCTGGCTGCCGTTTGAAGAAGGGACTGTGATGGATGCTGAGGGTGAGGGGACATGTCCAGAAGCCAGAGGACTGATGTGAGGGATGGCGAGTCCTGAACAAAGCTAATGCCTGGTGAATGATTCAAATATGCCTAGGAAGTAAAATCAGTGGGACTTGATGACAGGAGAAGGATGAGACAGAGAAGGAGTTGCAAAATTGTAGAAAAAGAAAGTATAGAGCAAGGGGCACTGGAGAAGGAAGAGGAACTTGCCCCTTGTCCTTGCTGGTGGTCTAGGCTTACGGTTCTTACTCAGGAAACCAAGGCCAAGGCAGGGTCAGGAATGTCCCTCACTATCTCACTGGCAGAGGTGGCTGGATTATTATTCAGTGCCCAAAATTTGGCTCATAGCCTCCTGACTTCAACATGATCTCCACAGTCTAGTGTAAGAATTGAATTCACTAGCCTTAAATACTGTAAATAAGAATCCTCAGGCATTTCCCAGTACAGGACTCTCCCTCTAAATGTTCCTTATCCAGGAAGCCATCTGGCCTCCTTACATGCTTCCAATGGCCAAGAGCTCAATCACTTAAAAGACTGCACTGTATGAATCTGGGCACATTGAAGGGTGGACATTAACACGCATCAATCAATTTTCAGTCTACAAAATGCTGTTGCCTATGTTCAATCCTTCCTGGTTCACTACCATCATGCTGTGTAGGTTATGAGATTTCAAGACCACCTCACCAGGAGGTGGTAGAAACAGGTCTGAAATGCCAAAAATGTGCCCTCCTCCTCTGCTCCCATGGTGCCCAGAGGCACCATTACACTTACACACTGTATCATCATGACTTTCTGGTTTCGTGTCATTTCCCCCTCATTTGACTGTAATCTTGTAAGAACTCTGTTTTATGACTTGTCACTACTGGCACAGAACACATAAGTGTTTATAAATATTTGTTAAAAAACAACAACAAGAGAACATAGCCTGATTCGGTCCCTTCTGTTGAAAGGACAAGGTCTGAAACCATCCTCCCTGAAACCTTTCATCAAGGCTTCACTCTCTAAAGCCAAAGAGAAGAAATGTGTGTCTTTCACCTGCGAGTCTTCTATCATGCCATGTGAATCCAGCAAACTTTGTCCACAGTTTGTACACATGGCTTACAATTCTTCCTTCCAGTCATAAACTTTCCTTTTTCCCATTGCTTGTTCTGCTTTCTAAAATGTTACTAATTAATAGTGGGTGCGACAAATAGATCCCCCACCACAACCAGCTGGTCCCTGATTAAAAAAGCCTTGCCCGTGTATACAAGCCCATGATGATTTCAAGAGACCAGAGGAAAATTGTCACGGCATCAGGGATTCAGCACCCGACCTTCAGGCAGTGCCTAAGCAGTGCCAAACCATGTGGATGAAAAGAAAACCGAGATGAGTCAGTTGCCCAGATGCTCTGCTGTCAGGTCACCAAGGATCTGGATGATTGGAGGCCTGGATGCCAGAGTTTGTGTGGCCATGTGTAGCCACGGCTTCAAAGTGAACACACGCCTAATAAAGCAGGGACGGATTCCAGAATGGATGGGGGGTGAAACAGAAGGAGAGAGAGAAAGATCTGGGCCGACAGAGGGGGGTCACAGTGGAAGGGAATTAGGCTCTCAGGAGATCAGGGGTGGGGGATAGTGCTAAGTTTACCAGAAAGATTATACTGGGGGGTTCACAGAATCTCTGTCACCATTCCTAAAAGGAATGGCACACCACTAAACATTTTCTGAGCCCCAGTTCTCATGCTAGACATACTGGGAGTGAGTGGTGAACAAGACAGCCATGGTATGTGCCCTTGTATTGCTTAGCGTCTAGTGGAGAAAAGGACATTAGAATACATTATGAGACATGTTCCAGTAGGGAAGTAGAGGGAACTAAGGGGTCTCAGTGTGTGTGTGTGTGTGTGTGTGTGTTTATATCAGGGGAGATCCCAGAAGGCTTCCTGGAGGAAGTGAAATCTAAGGCTTTAATGACCAATGAATCCCACCCCCCTAATAGCTACATTAATGAGTATATTAAATGCTTACCAGGTGCCAGGCACTGTGCTAAGTGTTTTTTTAGATTTTACAATTTAATTCTCATTAACGCTATAAGTAGGTACCATTATGATTCCCATTTTATAACGAGAAAAGCAAAACACAGAGCACTTAAGTAGTTTGCTGAAGAACACAAAAGTGGTAAGTAGCAGAGTTAGGAATCACACACCAAGAGTTTGGTTCCAAAGTCTGTGCTTCCAAAAAGCTGTTGACTATAACAGCATTTTGAGTGCCATTTGGAGATTGAGATCCCCCAACACCATCCCCAACAAATGGGCTTTCAGTTTATCCAATGCATGTAATGACAGGAAGGCTGGAAATAAACTGGGAAGATGTGACCCTTCCTAATAGTCAAAGGTGGAATGTATTAAAATGCCACCCATCAGGATGGTTGAATGATAACTTTCCTCTTCTCCTGGGGACTGTGTGATTGGGGTTGCATACTCCAGGGAATGCTGTCCTGTCATCCATCAATCCATGATGCTCCTTTGGAACTCCCTTCCTCAGGCTTGTGACCACCAGGCTGCCTTAGAGTCTCCCCCAACCCCCATGTTCTCACAAATCTGCACACGCTCCAATTTCGGCTCTTCTCACAACATTTTATGACTGCCTGAACACTTAAATTTCTTTCTCTTTAAAGAGCGACGTCTGCCAGGTGAGAACCTCTCCTGCCTTTTCCTCACAGAGTCCCCAGGGCTTCATATGGGGTCAGCAGATGGCATTTGTTCAGCAAAAATGTGTTGAGTTGATGACGTTTTGAGAAAGCGATCACATTTTCTACCATGGTGACTATTTTGCTGCTCTATTCTAAATGTGACTCTCTCTCTCTCTTTCTTCTTCCTTTCACCCTTCTTCCCAAATGGGTGAAGGGACCATCAGGGCCCTGGGAGTGTGGAAAGATCTGGCTCAGCCTCAAATCTGAGTTCCCATTCCTGTTCTGCAAGAAAGATTTGGTACAACTTTGGGCCATTCATATTTATTTCCTAACATTTATAAAATGATCGGTTTGGACAAAGATTGAAATAACAAATTGGTAGCCCAGGGGCTGTGCCAACATGCTATGTTTGGCCTACACAGTATTTTTAAAGACACTAACAGTCAGTGCCAAGATTAATATTTTTTAACAAAATTAATTGCTAATACATCAAAATCTGGATGTATGAGAGCCTTCTTTGATCACAGAGGCCATCAATCTTGGGACCTCAGTAGAAACTTCCCTTTAGATGGAGCCTGGCCTCACTGGGTCACTTTCCTGACTGGTGTCACTCATTCATTTTCCCTTCCTGGCCTGGATGGACACTTAAACTCACCACCTCTGGGTGCGTTGGGGTGGCTCAGTTGGTTAAATGTCCGATTCTTGATATCATCTCAGGCCATGATCTCATGGTTTGTAAGATCGAGCCCCACGCTGGGCTCTGCACTGACAGTGTGGAGACTGCTTGGAATTCTCTCTCTCCCTTTATCTCTGCCCCTGCCTACATTCTTTATCCCTCCCAAAATAAATAAACTTAAAAGATAATCCCTTACAGAAATCTCCAAGGAGGAGTTGGAATCATACGGGGAAATTAAATGATCATTTCTGTCTGACTTTCAAGGCCCTGACTATTCCCCACTCTACATGATCCTCTTACCAGGTAACAAAGTAGCAAGTAGCGGGAAGAGTTGGAACACAAGCCCACTGAAGTGGGTAAGGAAAGGACAAGCTCTGTACAACCTGAGAGCATCACTTGGTACCACCAAACGCTGGTCAGGATTCTAGCAGCAATTCTTCTCCCAAAGTATGGTCTGAAACTTGCAAGACAAGGCTGACTTGAAAGGAGAAGTCAGAGGAAAGTCTCAAAAGCAATTCAGGAATTGGAAGCAAAGGCTAGCATGAGATCTAAGACATGTAGCCAGTATAACAGCCAACACACAGTAAGCATTTAACAAGATGGCGACATGCACGGGGAAGAATGCTTGGTGTCATCTTTTGCAGGAGAGATGCTGAGATGTATGTGGAGGAGAGACCCATATATACTGTAGAACTGGACCATCTCTTGATAGCATGTCCAAAGGAAGGGAAGTAACATCTGGAGGTGCCTACACTATAGCTACACTTTGTATTTTGCCATGCTGTTTCCTATGCATTATAACTCTGTAGAGTAATGTGTTTATTTTACACATAAAGCTTCTGTGGCACAGAGAGGTGAAGAGAAATGCCCAAGGTCAAAGAGAAGGACTTGACCCTAGGTCGTGTAGCTTCAGTTCAGTGTTCTTTCTGTGGCACTTGGGCCTTCTCTAACTCTCTCTCATTCTTCATTACATTTGTTTCTGACAACACCTCCCATTTTTTCAGGGGGTTCATGTGGGCACTCAGCACTAGGTTTCTGCGGTCCTACTCTGCAGCAATCATTCTCTGTGGTTTCTAAGACTTGTCAAACTAGATCTCTGGGCTGGCTCAGCTCACAAGTGTTCCCTCCCCCCTTTTCTTTGAAAATAACTGAGCTCCTGGTCACATGCCAAATATGGGAGAAAAGTCAAGAGACAGAGAGACTTCTGGCAGACTGTCTCACTACCTGAGGCTCTAATAGTGTGATCATACACCATATGAGAGACACAATTTCCCTGATTCAGCAGAAGAAAATGGACAAGAGTTGGCCCGAGTTTGTCTCCTGGTACAAATAAAGACGTGGGGTGTATGAAATGATCTCATAAACCCCCTTGTCATTTTGAGTTTGATGAGTGGTAGAACTGGTCTCCACTTTGCACAGGCCAGAAGTGGATGAGTCTATCACATTTAAGGGAAGGCATGCATCTAAGAAGGAATCCAGAGAAAGATGGAATGAAGGCGGCAACTGTACCATCAACAGCTGGATGGCGTGGAATGCTACCCTCAGGCTCTGTCGGACCTGTTTTGAATTTTGCCTCTTACTTCAATTGGTTTTTAATATGGTAAAATATGCATAACACAAATTTTACCATTTTAACTGCTTTTAAGTGTACCATTCTCTGGCATCAAGTACATTCCCACTGTTGCACAACCATCAGCACCAACCGTCTTTAGAACTTTTTTATCTTCCCCAACTACAACTCGGTATCTATTAAACAGTAGCTCTCCATTTCTCCCTCTCCCAGCCTCTAGCAACCACCTTTTCTCCTTTCTATCTCCGTGGATTTAATGACTCTAGGTACCTCATATGAACGGAATTATACCATATTTGTCCTTTTGTGAATGACCCACTTCACTTAGCATAATATCCTCAGGGTTCATGAAAGGTTGCACCATGTATCGGAATTTCCTTTTTAAAAGCTGAATAATATTCCATTGTATCTGTATATCACATTTTGTTAATCCATTCACCTGTTGATGGATACTTGGGTTGCTTCTAGTGTTTGGCTACTTCTGCTATGAATACGGATGTGCAAATATTATAAAAATATATTTTTTAAACATTTATTTTTGAGATGGAGAGAGAGATACACACACAGAGTGCAAGTGTGCGAAGGGAAGAGAGAGAGGGAGACACAGAATCCAAAGCAGGCTCCAGGCTCCGAGCCATCAGCACCGAGCCCAATGTGGGGTTCGAACTCACAAACCACAAGATCATGACCCGAGCCGAAGTCAGACGTTCAACCGACTGAGCCACCCAGGTACCCCTAAAAATATTTTTTCATCACCACTGACATACATTCTTTGAAAGCAAGGATTAACAGTTTACCTTATGTAGCCCAAAGAGGAACCCACGGAACATACTGTAATGAGGAGAATAATTTTTAGCACAACACAAAATTAGATATTGCTAAGGAGACTATGGGAAATTGGTATTTTCCATTGTATCAGAAGCCTTTTTCTAAAAACAAAATATCACCATGTCCTCTTTCTCCTTTAAATAGACTCTCTAGGGGTACCTCGGTGGCTCAGTCAGTTACACGTCAGACTCTTCACCTCAGCTCAGGTCACGATCTCACAGTTTGTGAGTTTGAGCCCCACATGGAGCTCTGTGCCAGCAGTGCGGAGCCTTCTTGGGATTCTCTTACCCTCCTCTCTTCCCCTCCTCTACTCTCTCTCTCTCTCAAAAACAAATACACTTAAAAATATAGTAAATAAACCCTCAAATACAGATGAGTTTCAGGACAAAATACTAGTTCCTTAACATGGCATGCATGGTCTCCATGAAACTTCCCAGCCTCATCTGCTGTCACCTTGTCCATCCCCAAGCTCCCTGCATAACAATCAAACTGTACTGGGAACATGCCCTATCCTTGATGCCTCAGGCTCTGAACTTTCTGTTCCCTTCACCCTCACCTTCAAGAGCCCCTCACTCCAGCACTTACAATATCGTATGGCATAGTGGGCACTTCCCGTGTCATTTCCCTATGAGCTCCCAGGGTGTGGGGATTTTATCTCATGTCTACAACACTTGTATTTAGCATGGAAGGAACTAATGTTTTTCAAATAGATGAATGAGTGAAAGTTTGAACGTCTCAGCAGGTAAAGCGGAATTTGGACATCTTGATTGAACACTTATTTTGCTGAAGAAATCTCTTTTCAAGACATAGTACAAAAGGAACTATAAGTCTCAGAAATACTGAAATCTGAAGGATTTCCATTTGAGAAGTCAGACAAGGACTGAAATTCCCAGAATGTTTTTCTTTCAGCAAAAGGGCAGCAGTAGATCCCTGTAAAGGTACCATGAGCCAGAATCTGCAGTAGAGATAAAGGGGACAAGAAAGGTATTATAATTCCTGATTAGTCTTTCCCATGGGCCTTTCCTAATTCCATAGAGCAGGAATGATTTAAACAGAATTTCAGAGTGGCAAAAGACTAAAGGGCATGTAACAAGTCTTGCTCTCTGAGCTTTGGTTTCCTCACTGATGAAATGAGAATGTCGAACTAGAGTTTCTGAAGTGCTCTGGTTTCTGCCAATTTGGCTGAGCTCCCCTAACACAACATCCTCAGGGTAAGAGCTTGCTAAGGCAGTCCTGAACACCTTTCATGGGTCGCTGGTGTTTTTTCTCTCCTGAGCACTACCCTGTCTAGAATATATACCCATCAATTTAATTTCTCTTCCCTCGCACCAGAAGATGTCTGTATCCTCACCTTCTGAGAACCCTGCACACATCTGTCTCCCCTGAGCTCCCTTCTCTCTAGCTCCACCCCCTCCCCCCCCCCCACACACACCCAGTTCCTTTCATTTCATCATTTTGAGACCCTTTTCCATTTGGACTTGCTTCACTCTGTCCTTACCATCTTCAAGTATGGTACCAGGAGTGGGTCCCTCTTGAAACCCCACTCCAGGGGAAGTTAGCATGACACACCTACAGCCTGACTTTGATGTCTCTATGTGTACTGGCAGCTCAGTACCCTCAGGTAAGTCTTCTTGCAGAAGCTTAGAGCAACTTTAATCTTGGTATTTGTGTTACTTGAGAGAAGGATAAAGAATTCTAAAAGAGGAAAACCAGACATAAGAAATGGAAGAAGACTGTGGATAGCTGTTTTCATGGAGTCTTCCCAGATGGAGCTCTGTCACTTATTGTATTAGTTTTGTAATGCCACTATAAAAAATTATTACTCCCTCAGTGTCTTCAAAAAACACAATGTGTTGTCTCACGTTTTGTAGGTCAGAAGTCCACTTTGGCTCAGCAAGATCTCAGAAAAAGTCCAGTGGGCTCTGCTTAAGGTCTCACAATGATGAAATCTAGGTGTTAGCAGTGCTGTGATCCATTTTGGCTATCCTGGGTGAGGGTTCGTTTCCAGTCTCATTCAAGTTGCTGGAAAAATTCAATTCCTTATGGACTAAAGTTCCTGTTTCCTTGCTGGTAGTATGGAGGGTAGTGGGAGATGATGTAGGCACAGGCCAGGTCATGCCTTATAGATGTGTGAATTCTATTCTAAGCTTAGTGGAAAATAATTGGAACACTTATAAGGAAGGGACATGATTTAAATGTTCGTAGATTTCACTCCAGCTTCTATCTGGGGACTGAATTATAGTAACACAAGAAAGGAAAGAGGAAGACCAAATAGGAATCTACTGCAGGGGTCCAGGCAAAACAACATGGTGTCTTGGAGTCCAGTGATGGAATCCAACCAAGATCCAATCTCTCGAGCTGTATAGCTTCAAGTCATGCATCACAATTTGAGAACGTCAGGATTAATCCTTATAGTTTTTATGTTTATTTATTTTTGAGAGAGAGGGAGAGACAGAGCATGAGCAGGGGAAGGGCAGAGAAAGAGGGAGACCCAGAATCCAAAGCAGGCTCCAGGCTCTGAGCTGTCAGCCAACGCAGGGCTCGAACTCACAAACTGCAAGATCATGACCTGAGCCAGAGTCAGACACTCAGCCGACTGAGCCACCCAGGTGCCCCATCAATCCTTATAGTTTTTAAAGCTAGAGTACTAAAGAGGATTTGATACAACTCTTCATTTAAGAGAAGAGACAAGAAGACTAAAATCCAGCCTGGAGTCCAAGTTCATCAAGTAAACTGGGAGCAAAGCTGTGACTACAACTTTTGTTGTATCTCTTGGCTCCTACCTAACCCACTGCTCCTTTTACTGCACTTACATGTTCAAAGCTGGTCCTTGTCAAGTATTTCACAAGCAACGTATTGCTCATGAAGTGCAGAGACCTGTTTTTTTTGGCTGGCAGAAAGAAGATATGCTGTTTTTGATGTTGAGGGTTGTAATGGGTAAAATAAAAGTACAGATCAAAGGAAAAGGGGCCTGTCTGTAGGCGTCAGGAAGATAAGAAAGAGCTTCCTAGAAATTACCAGCAAGCGCAGGACTGATTTACTCTGATGCCACCATGATGACCTAGCAAAGCTGGGCTGGTCCACTACCTGCAACCAGCAATGGGTTCCTGGAAGGTCAAAACTTTTCATGTGTCCTTGGAAAAATCATAAGGCAGGATTCAGGCACAAAAACATTGTTAATCCATGTCCTGCTAATTTAATCTGCTATAATTAAGAGATTTTATGTGTGATGCTGATGTATGATAGAGGCCAAAATAGTAGTAACGGCTCCTCTTAGCAGTAACAATGAATTATCGCATAATGCAATCTTCTGACTTTACTCTTCACAATCTCTTTTGCTTATTATTATTGATTTAATCTTGCTATGTAATTCATACAAGTCACATCTCTGTGTGTATGTGTGACATTCTAGTATATATCAATCATATTTACATATATTTCTTTTCTCTACAGTGAGATCTTGGCTTAGTCTAAAGGGAATTTAGACTTGTCTATGTATGACTAATGAAGCAATAGACTTGGTAAACCCAAAGACATCTATTTGTATGTGTTAATTTATAAAAGAGCCTTGTGTTTAGCTTTGTCTCTTAGTTAAGGAGAAGGGAGCAGGTTGGCACCCTGGTAAATGCAGAAAAGGAATAGGAAGAAGGAGGAAGAGTTAAGAAGAGAAGAATCGTTGTTTAAGAGGTCATCTGCTTCTTGATAGCACCACAGATTAGGTTTGTAAGCAGAGCTCTGGGGGAGAAGGTGGTGGGGGAGGGAGGGATACAGGGAATGGAAAGTAGAGAATCATGCTTCTTTCTCAGATGGGTCCCGCCCTTTGAAAAGAAATGCTGGTGGCAAGAGCCAAATAATCTGTATTCATGAGATCATTTGTGAGACTTACAATAAATACATCAGTTACCTAAAGGTATATAACAACTCCTCCCCACAAGTAGCGGTTTTAGGCAGTGATATGCTATTTTTCATAAGTCTGTGAGTTGATGGGGCAGTTCTGCCGAACTGAACTGATCGTGATCAGGCAGTTCTTCTGGTCTTCTTGGGACTTGAGTGATCACTTGAATGTCAGAAAATCTACAATAGTCTTAGCTGGGCCAACTACCTCTGCTTCACAAGTCTTATCCTCCAGTAGTCTGGTCCAGGCATGCTCTTGTGAGTATTTTTCCAAGCTTCTGCATACATTATTTGCTATTATCTCATTGGACAAAGTCAGTCATATGGCCCATGCCCAGAGTCAGTGGGCTTACTGTCAAAGGAAATGGATTCAGGGAGGAGTGAAAGCCTTTACAGGCAAGCTAGTACATATAAGCAAACTTTCCTCAAGCTCAGATGATAGAGTCATGCAGGGTTGAGGAGTGGAGCATTCTCCCCATTTCTGACTGGAACACAGCTTAGCTCTGATGCAATGTATACTGTAGGAAAAGGAGCAGGGTTTGGCAACTCAAGGAGCTCTCTACTCATTGTTGAAATGGTGGTGGAAGCATGTGATGAGTCAGTTACTCCATGAGCAGAGCCTCCTTGATGATACACTTCAGGCATTTGGTAGGAGCAGCACATAAATCTTTGGTAGTGTGTTTTCAAGGACCCTGGGATGAATCATTCTCAGCAGGAGCACATTATTCTCTTCAGGTTCCCAAGTACCATGTTAGTGGTGAACAACTGTCCCAGGTGATTTTTTTTGCAGAAGACACCAACAAAGAGACCAGGATAGAAGGACAAGAGTTAAGTTACTACTGGGAGTATGTTGATACCAAAAATAATTGGAAAGAGACTTCAGCTGGATGGTGCTGAGGCCCTACAATCATGCAGGTGGGCGTTTGGAACAAAATTTGAACATTCGTGCTATGGAGACCTCAGGCTGGTACAACATGGAATATGCCAGCTTTATTTACCTATTTATTTCTATTGGTTCATGCATTGCAAAATATGTTACAACATAGATTTTCTACCAATTAGATAGGATTTCTTTCTTAAATTACAAAGGTTTCGGGGCGCCTGGGTGGCGCAGTCGGTTAAGCGTCCGACTTCAGCCAGGTCACAATCTCGCGGTCTGTGAGTTCGAGCCCCGTGTCGGGTTCTGGGCTGATGGCTCAGAACCTGGAGCCTGTTTCCGATTCTGTGTCTCCCTCTCTCTGCCCCTCCCCCGTTCATGCTCTGTCTCTCTCTGTCCCAAAAATAAATAAACGTTGAAAAAAAAAATTACAAAGGTTTTAATCTCATCAACTTGAAATACCTATGGTGTTACAGTCATCTATTTTTGCAAAAAAGTAGCATGGAAGAATAAATATTCTGCATTAACATTGGGCAGACGTATATAGACAATTTTACCTCTAAGTGGTGTTTAACATTGGCAAATTGTCTAATTCTATTTCTGTTTCTCACCTGTAAAATGGGAATGACCATAACTTTGTTGTGAGGTTGGAGAAAGGATTAATAGCAAAACACGCAAAATATCTGACACATTACAGGTATTCTAATAAATGTAGTTGCTTTCATCATTGAATATTTATTGCAGTCAGAGGCCAGGCCTGGTCCCACATGCTACAGATTCAAAAATAGTCA
Source organism: Acinonyx jubatus (assembly GCF_027475565.1). NCBI lineage: Eukaryota > Metazoa > Chordata > Mammalia > Carnivora > Felidae > Acinonyx > Acinonyx jubatus. The sequence goes on from NC_069391.1 coordinate 18,392,419, forward strand.
ATAGTTCCAGCACTTCACATAGGGATTCAATGAACAGACATATGAGTAATGATATGTCTGTCTCTCTCTACATAGCAGTGCATTACTTGAGGTCACAGGCAGTGCTGTGCTCCTCTTTGTAGAGCCAGTATGTCCAGCATCTCGCACAAAGCTCGATGAGTCAATGTCTCTTCAATTGAACTGCATCCTATCTTAGAAGTCTGGTTTTTCTTATCATAATTAACATAGAGGTTCACACAGTAGAGTTCTTTAGTACATTTAGGAAGAATGAATGGCTGGGTGATCAAGAAAGAGAATGAAAAAAGCAAGGAGGGAGGAAGAAGGGAGGAAGCCAGGAAGAGAGGAAGGGAGGGAAGAGGAAGGGAAAGAAGGAAAGAGGGAGAGAGGCTGGGAGAAGGGGTGGAAGGGAAGGAAAGAAGAAAAACAAGAGATTAAAAGAGAGAAAGAAACAAAGATGGAAATGAAAAGTCTCCTCTTTCCATTCCCACAAGAATTTTGAATATTTGTACTAGAGAAATACCACTGCCCACCTAAGATGGAGACACAGCTGCAGGAGTAAATACGAAGGCAACAGAGCCTAATGATGGCCCCAGGCAACCCAGAACTGGAGGTATAGGAGGCCTTCTAATCCCCCAGTTCCCTCTCTTCTTGGAAGGAAATTGCCTTTTTCTTCTATTTTTTTCAAGCTTTCTGATTGACAGCCAATCCTCCTGCCCCCTGTGCTCATCTCAGATCCCAAGCTCTCCCCCAGTCCTTTTCTCTCAACACCAAGCACAGGGGTAATTTATCTTCCCCTGGCTAACCCCCTCCAGGGAGCTCAATCTCCCACTCACCTCACCCCCTGCTATACCCTAACCTCTCACTACCTAACCATTGCTTCCCTCAGCCTTTGCTCCTACCCTTCAGTTGTCAGAATGTGAGGAAATTAATTGATTTGGGAAAGTAGAATTCAGGGGGGCTGTAGTAAATCAAAACATTCCATTCATAGTGCCCCAGCTTTCAAGAAGAGGGAGTCTTCAAAAAATGAGGAGGAGGGATTAGCACTGAGTTGGGGAGGGAGGGAAATCAGAGGAAGAGGAGGAGATCTGAAACAATGGATTTAGGGTTCATGCATTTATAAATTTGGCCTGTGTGCTTCTTGAGGCAATGTCACTGCATGAAATAAATACTGTTTTGAGCTTTTAGTGAAACTATTGCCATATGTTGTGTGGCTGGAAAGTTGCCCACCCCTTCTTTGTACCCCTAACTCTCCTCCTACCCTTGCCCTTGTTGATCCACTTAAGGCTCTGATTAAGTTTGGCAAAAGCCGTATCTTTGCCATCACTTTCCTATATGTTACAGATGGGCTGGAGAGGGAAAGCTTGCTGCCAGCCAGTGGAGAAGAAGGGGGACCCTGTCTTTACTGGGTGCTAAAGATACAGGAATTCCGATGCTTGCAAGGGTTCTTTCTGCTTGTGTGAGAGTACTGGGTAACTCCAACAAGATCTAGAGGCTCATCTCTCTTAGATGGAAGAGTAGAAATTGTAGGGACACAGATTTCAGCCCAATAAGGGAAAACCATGAATCTTCATGGCAATCAGAAATGTCCTGAAATAGAGCAGACTTTCTCAGGAGGTAGAAGCTTTCTTTAACTAATCATGCTTAAGCACACATGTCAAGATGCTGTGGAGGGAAATTATGAGTTTGATGAGGGCTTGACCTAGATCTATGGTTTATAAAGTTTCAGGACTATGCAAATCTAAATGTTTGTTGGTTTATGTTTAATGTTTAATCAAACTGTACTGGAACCCAGTACAGTATGTATGTATGTATGTGTGTGTGTGTATATATATACATATATATATATATATATATATGTATATATATATACACACACACACACATATATATATGTATATATATGTGCATGTGTGTGTGTATATATATATATATATGTGTGTGTGTGTGTATTTTTTTCCTACAAATGATTTAATATGTTCATTGATTTGATGAATATAAAAAAATTTTTAAATCTGCAGTCATGATCTGATGCCATTGATAAAGTCCTGATTGATAAGGCTATGTGGATGTCTATAACAACACTGAAAAAAAAAACTTGCCTTGGAGAGTTGTTGAGAGAAAGAAAGATTGAGAGAATCTCAAGCAGGCTCCATGTTCAGTGCAAAGTCCGACATGAGCCTTGATCTCACAACAGAGAGATCATGGCTTAAGCCCAAATCAAGAGTCAAACGTTCAACTGACCAAGACTACCCAGGTGCCCCGAGTCTGCAAACTGTTTAATTAACAGAGATAAGTGGAGAAATTGTGACCAGAGTTCTGTACCAACCCAAGTTCGCACACTGGAAAAGTCTTGGTGTAGAACCAATTTATCATATTACACAAAGTAGTTACGTGCAGAGTCCCCAGTGCTCTGGAACACTGGACCCATGGAACACAGTTCTAAAACAACTGTGTGTAGACCTTTGGTCCCCACTTGCCTCTGAAGCTGTAAGTTTTAGGAGTTTTGAGTATATTAAAGAGAGAAGGATTTCTACGGGATAGGTTGAATGAATCCTGTGTTTCTTTAGGAGTGTGGCTCTGCTCACAGAGCTAATTAGTCTTTAGGATATTTCTATCCCCATAATGCTTGTTTGGACAGGTAATATTTTGTAAAACTAAGATTGAGAAGAGGCTTGGTCTAACATAACTGAGCAAGGTAGGTGTTGTCAATAAATACTGTACAGGACAAGTAATAATTTCAAGCATGTGTCTTGGTTCAAGATCGCTCAGAAGCAGATCCTGAGGTAAGAGTTTGAGTGTAAGTGGTTTATTTGGAAGGCAAGCCAAGGAAACAATAGAGAAGAGGGAAAGTATGATAAGAAAGGGAAGGAAACCAATTAATCAAATTACCACTGTGAAACTCTGGCAGCCAGTGTTGAACATGCACTAAAAATTCCCTACAAACTAACTGGTTTGTAGGGAAACCATCTTACACTCATTAGGATGGCTACTATTAAAAAAAAAAACAAAACAGGAAATAACAAGTGTTGAGGAAGTGGAGAAATTAGACCCCTTGGGCACTGTTGGTGGAAATATAAAAATGGTGCAGTCATTATGGAAAACAGTATGGTGATTCCTTAAAATATTAAAAATAGAATTACCATATGATTCAGTAATTGTACTGCTGCGTATGTAACCCAAATAATTGCAAGCAGGGACCCAAATAGGTATCTGCACACTCACATTCACTACAGCATTGTTTACAATAGCCAAAATGTGGAAGCAATCCAAGTGTCCATGAGAGATAAATAAAGATGTGGTATATACATAAAATGGAGTATTACTCAGCCTTAAAAGAGAAGGAGATCTTGCCATTTGTGACAACATGGATGAACTTGGAGGACATTATGCTTTGCAAAACAAGCCAAACACAGAAAGATATATCTGTATGCTCTCACTAATACGTGGAATCTAAAAGAGCCACATTCATAGGAGAGGAGAGGAGAATGGTGTTTGCCAGAGGCTGGAAGGAGGGGGGAAAGGGAAAGTGATGGTCAAAGGGTACAAAAATTCACTTATGCAAGAAATAAGTTCTGGAGATGTACTAGTCAGCAAAGTGCCTCTAGCTAACAATACTGTATTGAATACTTAAAATCTCTAAGAAGGTAGGCTTTATGTTAAATGCTCTTACCAGGAATCCTCCTCCTCTTCCTCCTCCTCCTCCTCCTCCTCCTCCTCATCATCATCATCATAGGAGCAGGAGGAATCTTTGGGAGGTGATGCTTATGGTTTATGGGTTTGATGGTGGTGATGGTTTCATGGATGAATACTTAATTCCCAAACTCATTGAGTTGCATATGTTAAATATGTACAATTTTTTACATATCATACCGCAATAAAGTGGTTTAAAAAAACTAGTTATGCAATATTAGGATAATTTTCATACTTCTCTGAGCCTTGATACTTTCATTCATCAAACTAGCATGATAACACCTGCAATATATAATTGCCATTCAGTCTGCCATGGATATGGATTTGTTCCCAACTTGTATACTTCACTGTTAGCCTTGAAGGGAAGTAGTACAGCCAATGCGGGGGTGGGGATATGTATCCTATTAGGTATCCTGGTTTGGAAGGCCTAACCTGGAAATGGCTGATCAGATGCTCCTGACTTGGAGTTTGGAGGTTGAGTGAGTGGTTCGGATATGAAAATATGAGGGAAGGGATTCTCAGGTGAGGCAGAGATGTCTAGGAGTAGAATCTGCATCTCCACCATAGGTGGAGACACAGAGGCCCCTGTGTCTGCCACCCAACAATGGTCTGTTGCTTAAAACAAGTGGAGGTCACTTCTGTTGTTGCTCACACAATTCCTACCTCCTAGGGTTTTTGTGGGGAGTAAATGAAACTAGATATGTAAGGAATTTTGTACAGCCTCTAGCAGGGAATCATATGGTTGCTTCCCCTCCTTGACAAAGCAGAAACTTTTAAACAGAACTGCAGACTCTTACTGCTGAACACAGGTTCTTGGCTTTTTCTCTATCCTGCAGCCATCCATCATGCCCTCTCTCTCACATATACGTCATGCATTCTTCCAGGAAAAAGTTTGGTTGTAGTGCATTGACATCATAGTGGGTTTGGGCCCCCTTTTATTTTGTTCCTGTTCTTTATCAGTGGACACATTTCTTTTTTCCTAGTGAAATTTTACGAAGAATCCCAACATATGAATTGAAAGTTGCTTTGTTAAGTTTGTCCCTGCTTTGCAATATATTCTTCTCCTGGCCAAAAGTGACTTTCTGCATTGTATTATGGTAATCTGTGCTCTATCTTATCCTACTTTCTTGGTTCTTTGTCTGGATAACCCTCCTGTCTACTTTCACTCTCCTCTGTACACATACTGTGGCATTAGGCACAGACATTCAGTGGAGATTTGCCAAAGGAGAGGATCCACTGTTGGTTTAAAGCACTGCTCTTGCTCATAGGTTAACTACTAGTGAATTTTCATCCAAAGTAGCGTGTTTTCATTGTTGTCATAAAACTTCTCTATGACAGTTGGGCAAAGAGTCAGAAGACGACTGAGATATTCAGAATACAGTAGTAGCTTATGGTCCCACGGGCATGGGCAAGTAAGAAAAATCAACTGGAGTTACAATGACAATGAGTAGGATATTCAATTTCTTTTAATTCTCATATTTTCAGAGTTCCAAAAATAGTGCAGAGAGTTCCAATATACCATTCATGCAGCTTCTCTCAATGATAACGTGTTACATAACTATAGTACGTGAAAATAACCAGGGAATTGACATTGGCACAGAACTCCCAAACTACTGGCCTTACTCACATTGCATCAGGTTTTATATGTATTTTGGAGTGGGGGGGTATAGAGTTCTATGAAATTTTATCATACGTATAAATTTGTAGTAACACTATCACAATCAAGATACAAAACTGCTCTGTCACCCCCAAAACTCCCTGATTCTACCTCTTAGTCTCACATGCTCCCCCCACACTGACCCAGCAACCACTGACCTGTTGTCTGTCAGTATAACTGTGTCACTTGGAGAATGGTCTACAAGTGGAATCACATAGTATATAGTATTTAAAGGTTTTGTTTTGTTTTGTTTTGTTTTTTAATTCAGCCTAATGCCTTGAAGAGCCATCCAAGTTGCTGGCTGTATCAACAGTCTGTGCCTTCTCATTGCTGAATAGTGTTTCATTGTGTAGATGTAGGACTGCTTGTTTATCCATGCTGTTGAAGGGCATCTGGCTTGTTTCTGGTGTGAAATTGCAAAGGTGCCATGAACATTCATATGCAGGCTTTGGGGTCATTTGGAGACATCTCTCTAGGGCCATTCCTGGGTCATAAGGTAAGTTTATATTTAACTTTATAAGAAACTGCTAAGCTGTTTTCCAGCAGGACTTAACATTCTAGATTCTTACCAATGATGCGGGAGATGTCATCTTGCTTCACATCCTCACCAGCATTTGGTACTACCAGACTTTGGAGCCATTTTAATAAGTGTGCAGAGGCATCTTACTGTGTTTTTAATTTGCATTTCCCTAATGGCAAACTGTGCTGAGCATCTTCTCATGTGCTTTATGTGGCTTCTATGTGTCCTATTTGGTGAAATGACTGTGTAAGTCTTTAGTCCTTTTCTAAGAGGACTGCTTGATTTCTTACTGTTCCATCTAGACTATTCTTTATATATTCTGGGTATTCTTTGCCTGATAGGTGATTTACAAATCTTTTCTACTAGTCTATGGTTTGCCTCTTACTTTTCTTAACAGTGTCTTTAACAAAGCACACCTTTTAAGTTATTATGAAGTCTCATTTAATATATTTTTTTCCCTCTTATGGATTGTGCTTTTGGAACCACACTTAAGAATTGTTCACCTGACAAACATGATGTAAGCATTACAAAGATCTTCTCCTATGTGTTTTTTTTTAATATTTTTTTAATGTTTATTCATTTTTGAGAGACAGAGAGAGACAGAGCATGAGCGGAGAAGGAGCAGAGAGAGAGGGAGACCCAGAATCCGAAGCAGGCTCCAGGCTCTGAGCTGTCAGCACAGAGCCCCACGTGGGGCTTGAACTCACGAACCGCGAGATCATGACCTGAGCCGAAGTCAGGCGCTCAACCGACTGAGCCACCCAGGCACCCCTCCTATGTGTTCTTTTAAGAGTTTTGTGGTTGCAGCACACCTGGGTGGCTCAGTCAGTTGGGTGTCCAACTTCAGCTCTGGTCATGATCTCGTAGTTGATGGGTTTGAGCCCCTCATGGACCTCTGTGCTGACAGCTCAGACCCTGAAGCCTGCTTCATATTCTGTGTGTATCTCTCTCTCTGCCCCTCCCCTGCTTGCACCCTCTCCTCTCCTCTCCTCCCCTCTCGTCCCTTCCCCTTGTCTCTCTCTCAAAAATAAACAACAAAAAAAGAGTTTTGTGGTTGCATGCACTACATTTAGTGCTCTGATCCATTTTGACCTGATTCTTGTGTAAGACATGAGGTTTACTTCAAAGTTCACTTATTTATTTATTTTGTCTATGGATGCCCAAATTGTCCCCAAACCGTTCGTTGAAAAAGGTATCTTTTCCCTGTTGAACTGCTCTTGCATGTTTGTCCAAAATAAGTCGAGCATCTTTGTGTAGATCTGTTTCTACTTTCTTTATTCTGTTCCATTGATTTGAGTGCCTGTCCCTCCCCCAGTGCTACACTGCATAGATTACTGTAACTATAAAGTAAGTTTTAAAATCTGGTAGTATTATTTCTCCAATTTTATTCATTTTATTCAAGATAATTTTAGCTATTCTAGATCTTTGTTCTTTTCATATAAATTTTAGGATCAGCTTGTTTATATCTATAAAAAACCTCCTGGGATATGATAGGAATTACATTAACCCTATAGATCAATTAGGGAAGAATGGACATTTTTACTTTGGTGAGTTTTCCAATCCACGAACATAGCCTGTTTCTCTGTTGAAGGTATTTCTACAAGTTTTTGTTCCACAAGCGTTTTGTAGTTTTCAGCTACTTCTAGAGATCCCATACATGTTTTGTTAAATTTACATGGAAAACATCAAGTTTTCCAGAACTATTATAAATAATATCGTTTTTAATTTTTTTTAATGTTTATTTATTTTTGAGAGACAGAGCTCGAGCAGGGGAGGGACACAGAGAGAGGGAGACACAGAATCTGAAGCAGGTTCCAGGCTCTGAGCTGTCAGTGCAGAGCCTGACATGGGGCTCAAACCCACGAACTATGAGATCATGACCTGAGCTGCAGTCGAATGCTTAACTGACTGAGCCACCCTGGCCCCCCAAATAGTATTGTGTTTTTAAGTTTGGGTTTCTAATTATTCATTGTTAGAACATAGAAATACGACTGATTTTTCTGTTGACTTTTTATCTTGCAACTTTGCTAAATTCACCTAAGAGTTTAAGAAGCTTCTTTGTAGAGTCACTGGGATTTTGTTTTTGTTTTGTCCTCAGCTCATGGATTTCTTAGGGAAGTGAGGGTGGAATAGGGTCTGATGCCATCACTAAATGTATCCTCTTTAAGGAATAGAAAGACAAAATTTAGGGTCTTGGGGTTCATCTGTCAGGAAAAGGGAGCTATCAAGATTGGGAGAAACACCCAGTTATAAGAATACTTTCTTACTCAGAGTGAATTTGCGAAAAGGACTACTAAGATCAGTAAGACCCCAATTCATATAAAAATAAATGCAGTAAGATGAATTTTCTAGCTTTTTTGATTGGCCTATTATATTCAGCGTGCTGGTTTCCAGACTGGCTCACATGAGGCACACAGCTACTTGGCTGTATCTAAATGCCACAACCTAAAGCCCTCGAAGCTTCTTGTTCTCAGAGAAAACGCATTATGTAGTACTGTGTTGTTGCTAACTCTTGCTTGCAACCTTACATTTAAAAAGATGTCTTCTTAGTATACTACAGAGATTTATCACATGTAGTGTAATAATGTGGATTCATGAAGACTTCAATTGAAGACATGGGTTTAGTCCTAACTGAATGACTTTGAGTAAGTTACTTGACCTTGGCATTTCAGTTTCCTCATTTGAAAAATGGGAATGGTCCAAAAATATTTCTTTTATATGCATACTTCATAGATGCTTGTAATGCAATGAGGTAAATGCTATTGCCTCAACTTTACAGATGAAGAACCCCTGGCCTAGGAAGTTGGTTGATGGCTTTGCTCTAGATTATGCTATGAGCCACAGCCCAAGTGGAGACTAATATTTAAGGGCTACTGGACTCCAAAGACTGCATGTGTTAACTATTTACCTATAGAAAGTCCCAAGTGGAAGAAGAAGGAAGCTGATAAAGTGTAGTGGGACCACAGGGGAGAGATGAGAGAGACCGTGCACTTGTAGGCCATATTCTAGGCCTGAAGGAGAAAGAACTCCCTGCTAGGAGAAGCTTATTGATTTGTTGCAATTATATCACAAATGTGACCATTAACAGTGGGGCCATATGGAGACATCTTAGTGTATTTAAACAGGTATCATCAATGTATTTTAATTTTAAGGGCCATAGATAGGACAGGATTTTTAATTACATAAATAGTTTTCTCCAAACTATTTATAGTAATTTCCACTGAAGTAGGAATGGTTATAGGTACAACTATCAAGGAGAGATAGGAAAATAAAAATGTCATTGTCTTTGAGAAATAGGTGTGGGGCTAAATTGAGAGACATGTTAGCCACCTTTATTTTTTTTTTTTTTACCATATTATAAAAAATAAGGAGAAACCAAAAGGAAACATCAGTTGAGTGACTAACATAGGCAGCCAACAACCCTATGAAGTAGATGCATGTCCCATCTTGAAGACAAAGCAGAAGGAGGTAAATGGAATTGTTTACAGTTGAACAGCCAGTAAACCATAGACTTGGTACCCAATTCCAGGCTCCCCTGATTCCAAAGACTCACTCTATCCAATGTGGCATGCTGCCTCTCAAAGAATAAACAACACGTCTGATTTTGATTCTGAGGAGTGACTTACCAACATTTCAAAGGAATTATATAATGGATACACTGTGTGGCGTTATTACTACGGACAGAGCCAATGAATCATTAACATCTCCAACTGGGTAGGTTGTAACTGTTCCTGCCATGGTTGTCTTGTCCGCTTTCCATCCAGAGTTTTGGATTAAATATTCATTCACCATTAAAATATTAATGCAGCCTCACTGCTTCTGTAACAAATATTAATTTCTTATGGCATTTCCAGGCAATGCACAAGTTGTACGTTTCATATCCCTCAGGAAACTGCTCATCTTCTGGCCCCTTTTGAGCATGACTGTGCTCACTCCTGTTAGATGCACGGGTGTAGACGGAGTAGGAGGGGAGAGGTGACTGATGTGTAAACCAAGCACCTGTCCACTCACTGCTTTTCTTCCTTCTAGCTGCTGTGTTTTTTGTGGTCCAGGGAATGCTCCAACTCTGGAAGCCAGTGGACAAAGCAAAAGACCACTGTGCTTACAACTCATGGTGTAAGTTAAACTTCTAGAAGTCATTGAGTGGCAGGATTTCAGGATGGATCATTTCATCCTCTTTCATTATCCCAACCTCACTCACCTTTCCTGTCTTCAGACATGGATCCATTCCCACCCCCACGCCCCAGCTTTTTAGCTGTTTTCTGATTAGAAGGACACTGTATTCATGTTTTGGGGCGAGGTGGATTCATACCAAGGGGGGCTCTATTATAGTCTCAAAACCTTGCCTTGCAAATATGGTGCTCAGAATTATCTGGTTGTGCTTGTCAGAATGTAGATTGCATGGCCCACTGTGGACCCACTAAATCAGAATCTGGGATGTATGTTTAAGACCTAGGAAATTACAACACATTCCAAAGTCTGAGAAGCTTCAGTTTAAATATTGGGTTAACTAGGCTTTGGTTTCAGACAGACCTGTATTTGAACTTTGGCTCCACTCCGTATTCACTCTGGGATTCTGGGCAAGCTGCCTTTGTAGTTTCCCTATCGATACAAACGGCGATGATAATAATACTTCAGTCAAGGTACTAAATAAATCCCACACCTCCAAAAGTTTTCTCCTGCCCCTTTGTTTTCTAAATTGTTATAGCTGTTTAAAATAACAAAAATAATACTTCAAAATATGATTTTTGATCATTGGAAGAGATGCTGTATATAGGGCAGTTAGCACTGTGCATACAATAATTGTTCAATAGCTTGTATCTATTAATAGTGTTGATAGTATCGAAATCATTGGTGAAAAAGTTGGCCAAGCCCAACCTGTACACAGTGAAAGGATACCAGCTAGCCCTGTTCAGTTCCTTCTCCATCAAAGCATAGGTATCCCCAGGATCAGAGGAAATTACAAGAAGCCATAAAAGAATTTCAAAGGCAGAAATGAAGTTCAAGGCAGCCCAACAGGAGGTCTGCAACATGTTCTCTATAAGGCTTTTGGTTTTCATAATTAATTCATACTGGGGAACTGAGAGAGTTCCTTTCTGGCAGGTCTCAAAGGAGGCCAATTTACTGGGCAATTAGTCATGACTATTCCAGGTCACTGTACACTGCTCTTCACCCAGCCCTCCCCACTGGCACATCTCAGAAACGGGCTCATCGGGCTTTGCTGCTCTATCCCAGCACCACTGGGATTCATGGAGGGCTTCTGAGGGCAAAGTCTTGGAGAGAGAAACTTCTAGAACTTTAGGTTTGACTATACCTGGGCAGAAATCTTGACTCCATAATCTCCCAGCTGACTAGAACTGGACAAGTCTTGAATCTCTCAAATCCTTAGTTTCTGCACTTTAAAAATAGAGGTAATATTCTCCTCCATGTATGAAGCTTAAAAGTGAAAACATACCATAAAATAAAATCAAAACCAAATCAAACAACAACAAATAAAGAGAAGATATGTATTTAAAGCACTGTCATAATAGTTATACTTTATTCTTACTGTTATTTTTAATTCTACTCTTCTGATCTATAAAGCTTATCTTCTCTTCAAAATTTGCCAAAATAATTGCTATAATTCATCCTTTACCTTTCATATTGTTTCCTGCTTCACTCTTCCTCGACCCCTTAACTTATTTGCTTCTCTGAGTAGAGACAGAGCTCTTCAACCTGAGAGAGCACAAAGCTCCCTTGGGGTCAGAGCTTGTCCTGAACAAAACGCCATAATCACTTATATGTTTGCTTTCTTCAAAAGTTGCAATTATCCCCAACCTTGTCCCCTTCCAAATTAGTAGCAATTTAGAAGGTTGAATTGTTATTAAGTACAGGTAGAGGGCTGGTATGCTGTGGCTACAAAATAAAATTGTTCCAACCTAGGTGGTATTGATAGAAATGGAATGTTTGGAGCAAGGGAAAGACTGGTCCTGTCCTAATTCATGCTGGTCAGCCCACAGCTGGGATGGAGGGTCCAGTTCTAAGTATCGGACTTTGATGCCAATACAGACCAATAGTAGCATATCAAAGAGAGAACCACTTTTTGAGAGCAAGGATATGATAAGGTAAGAGCAGGTGAAAGGAAAACTTGGACCATGAAATGTAGGGATAAGATGATGACAGATGGACTAAGATGTAATTACTGACTCCAAAAATTTGAAGGAAAAACTGGGATTTTGTATAGTCCGTGAAACTGTAAATGGGTGAAATTAGAGTCAGTGAATAATTTCCACAGGGTTGAATATTTAAAAAACTATTTTTCTAACAACAGGCTATCCTAAAATGGAATTGGCTGGCCCACTAGGTAGTAAGCTCCCATTTTTGCAGATCTTCTATCAAAGGATGGAAAGAGGGACGTTATCTATATCAATCTTTTAGTGTAGGTGATACCGAAACCTCTTTAAAAATGCTTGAGGCTCTATGAATGAGCCACAGAGATACTGTACAATGAGGACAGCATTTCTCAAAGTGTCTTCCTCAGAATAGGCATGTTTTAAGATAAGAGTTCTGCAATCAAAGAAGTTTGAGAAATGTTTTTTGGCTTGATTAAATATCTTCCCAGAGGACTGATTTCATGAATACTGTGAATCTCCAAAATGTATAGACTATAAAATGTTTCCCAAAGTCAGTTGGTCATAGAACCCCTTCATTTACTGTGCAGTTTTTCCTAGTGGAGTACCTCATAATACTAGTTATGGCAAACCCTGCATGTGGTGAAGTAGTCGAGTGGGCTTTGGAATATGAAAGAAAAAGGCTAAAATCCTGGCTCTGCACTTTGCTAACCATGTGTCTTTGGACAAGTTACTTTCATTTCTTTTATTTCTTTTTTTTCCTTTATTTTAAGAGAGAACGCACATATGAGGAGGGAGGGGAAAGGAGGAAGAGAGGACAGAGGAGAGAGGACAGAGGACAGAGGACAGAGGGAGAGAGGGAGGAGGGAGGGAGAGAGACAGAGAGAGAAAGAGAGAATCCCAAGCACGTTCCAAGCTCAGTGCAGAGCCCCCCACACTGGGATTGATCTTATGACCATGAGATGATGACCTAAGCCAAAATCAGGAATTGGGTGCTCAGCTGACTGAGCCACCCAAGCACCCCTACTTTTATTCCTGAGTCCCCTTTATTTAATCTGCAAACATCCAAAAGGTATGAAAGATACAGAGCCTAACAGTAGGCACATTTAAGAATATGAAACATGTTAACGATCATTACCATCATCATCATCATTATTATAAGCAAAGTTGACAGGGGGGTGCCTGGATGGTACAGTCCATTAAGCATCCGACTCTTGATCTTGGCTTAGGTCATGATCTCATGGGTTCATAAGTTTGACCCCCACACCAGTCTGTGTGCTGATGGCACAGAGCCTGCTTGGGATTCTGTCTCTCCTTCTCTCTGTCCCTCTCTGTCTCTCTGTCTCTTTCTCTCTCAAATTAAATAAATAAACTTTAAAAAAAATAATAAAGTTGGGGTGCCTGGGTGGCTCAGTGGGTTAAACAACCGACATCGGCTCAGGTCATGATCTTGCAGTTTGTGAGTTTGAGCCCCACGTGGGGCTCTGTGCTGACAGCTCAGAGCCTGGAGCCTGCTTCAGATTCTCTGTCTCCCCCTCTCTCTACCCCTCCCCTGCTCATGCTCTATGTCTCTCTGCCTCTCAATAATAAATAAACATTAAAAAATTTTTTTTAATAATAAAGTTGACAGGATCTGATGGGGTTCTGCTTCTACAATGGTCTTGAGTTATAGGAGATTTAATAAAGTTTTCATACATTGGCTTTTCAGGGATGAATTTTGCAGTAGATTTAATTTGAAAATATGCATGTGCCTTGACTCTTCCAAACCTCTTCAAGGAAGCTACCTTCAAAACTATTTGCACATATGCACATATATACCAGTACACGAGAGCAGTGCAAAAATAGTCAAAAGACTAAAAATAACCTGAATGTCTATCACTAGAGGACTTGTTGTCAAAACAAAACAGAATGAAACAAAACAAAACTTTCCACTACGGAATTCAACTGGTCATTAAAAAGAATGATATAGATCAGTTGACATGGAAAGATTTTTCACGGCTGTATTCTAGTGCCTGTAGCATAGTGACTGGCTCATTGCAGGCAATCACTAAATATTGTTGAAATACAATGAATCAATGTCGTGGTATATTACTAAGTAAAAAAAAGCAAGCTGCAAAACAATAACATATATAATTTTGAGGATGTGTATAAATATTATATGCACATATGCATGTACAGACATGTTTATGCATATATATACACACATATACAATTAAGTATACATATGCATGTATATACATTTATATGTCTATCAGTAGCTGAGGATCCTTGACAATGGAAACCTAGTTATCCTTGGCCTAAACCTAGTCTTAATACTGAAAAGGCTTCCTGTGAAATCTGCAAGTTTCAAGACTTTTCACCTTATGTTTCTTTCCATATACATGTTTCTACATGTACTCATGCTGCTTCCATTATACCTCATTTGAAGTTGGATGCCAAACTCAGTCCTTTCACCCACACCTCCAAGAATTAACTCACATCCAAGTCTTTTCTTATTTTTGTTGACATTGCTGAAGATGTGTAGAGTTATTGTTGAGCATATAGGGTGGTATAGAAACAAATATGGCCTCCTGCCATCTTGCTGGCTTTCATATCACTTCTTTCCCCTTCCTCCTGCCCTTTCCTCTCCGCTTCTCTGCTCCAGAGTAACAACCTAACTTTTGTGTTTGTTTACTCTGAAACCCTTCTTACCGTAACTAGAGCTCCTGTTTTCTTACCTAGGAACCCATTTGCTAGCTCAAACATATTCCCAAACATATGCCCTTTATTTTTTTTTTAAGTTCATTTATTTATTTTGAGAGAAAGAGAGACGGGGGTGGGCAGAGAGAGAGAAAGTAAGAGAGAATCCCAAGCAGGCTCCGCACTATCAGCACAGAGCCTGACGTGGGGCTCAAACTCATGACCTGAGCCAAATTCAAGATTCAGACACACAACTGACTGAGCCGCCTGGGTGCCGCAACAAATGCCCCTTATACAATGAATTCCCTTGAATGCATTTTTCCCGTAAATTATAATTATGAATTTACAGACAAAAGTGTCTATACCATTAACAGTCACAATCTTCAGAGTGTGAGCTTGTAGATGCTGGGGTGTACAGTTGGGTAAGGAATTTCACATTTTCATGTGTCTATCTCTCTATTACTTGAATTTTCTTATAGAGTATGTTTTATGTTTGTCACCAAATGCATAAAGGAGATACACCATCTAGGTTCACTACCTCCAGTGTCTGAATAGAAGGACATGAGACAAGTGAAAAACTGAATCTGTGTGGTGATAAAGTACTGTAGAATAAGAAGAGAGACCAACCAAGAGGGGACCTGACTCTGTTCCCACTTGGTCTCCAGCCCTGTGTGTTAGAGAAGGGAAGCCTGCATCTTCTTGGGTGATCCAGCACAGACATCTGAGCAGCCCAAAGCCAGTGTGTCCACATTAAGCAGTTGTTGTTCCCTGAAAGTAACAGCCCTTCAACTCAGTCATGAGAAGAGTATGTTGTTCAAATAGGGTCCCGGCTAATACTGTGGTTATACACCTGCAAGTGGGAGCTCTGCTGAGAGGCTTGTCAGCAACTATCCATTATGGTAAATAGCTGTGGAAGCACTGGATACCTGGCTGCTGAGGTAATAACACGGATGGCGTTGGAACATTTCAGGGCTGTGACTAATCTTTGTTTCCTTCTCTTTTCTCATGCTTGAAATTGAATACTTCTCTTTCTTTGGGGGAGTTGATTTCCATGGCAAATGTTACTAATTGATAGCCCTGACGATGTGAAGTATTCATTTTTCTTGGAGGCCCAATATGTCCATAGGGATCCAATTTCACTTTACATCTTGCTTTGGCCTCAGAGGCTCATGAGCCAGCAAAAAAGGGAATAAAAATCAGAACAAAGACAATACTAATAATGATAATGATGGCAGCTAAAATTTGAGTGCTAGGTGCTAAGCTCAGCAACAAAGAATTTTACACGCAAGAACTGATTCAACCTTTTCAACAGTCTATAAGATTATCCATCTTTTGTGCTCATTTTATAGATGAAGAAACTGAGGCTCGAGTAGATTAATCTGCCCAAGGTGTGTGACACAACCAGACTGTCTCACCCAAATGAGTCCTGATGAGAGCCCTTCACTTTATTAAGTGACTGACAACCATGAAAAATTTCATACCTCAAAGGATGCTCAGGATAAGAGTCCAACATCCTTGTTTTATAGATGGTAAGCTGACATCCAGAATGGTAACTGGGATCACAGTATCACACATGTGAGCTAGCTGTGACGAGGCCAGGAACCTCTACCGAGTACATCTCTGCTGCTCTAGTATATAACAATTGTCCAAAAAGAGGGAATCCTCAAGAATCCTACTAACTCACCAATATCTTACTAGCCCCACCAATATCCATGCAAATCAACCTCCAGCATTTACAATGAGCTTCTCAAAAGACAACCTTTCTCCTAAGAGGAGTGGCCTCCACTTTCTAGGAAGAACCATCATTTGTCCCCCAATGAGACTGCTCAAATGGATGAGACAGACAGGAAGAGTGCTGGCTCGGTGGCATCTGACTTGAGAATGGGAACAGATTGCTGGCATGTTCTGAAAAGCCCATTAAATTACACTGAATTATTCAGTCCCTTCCTTGCTTCTTCACAGAGCGATCTGTCTTCTATGGTTCCATTCAATTCCAGTTCTCCATTCCATTCCAATTCTCCAGTCCTCAAGAAGAAAGTCATACTTTACAAGTGCTCCTGCATAGCTGAGTGTGGGAGGAAATGCCTTCATTAGACTTTGGTCCCTTCTTTTCATATTCTAGCACAGCCATTGGGGTAGACAGGTGGCTGGGTTGGGGTGGAAGAGTACTGGTGTCAGGGAACACTGCATTAGATATCCCTGTTGTTGTTGTTGTTGAACCGCTTCATTGAGGTATGATTGACAGTTTTCCCATCATTAACTTCACAAAATTGGGCATGCTACTTTACCCCTCTGAGTCCAATTTCTTCACCTGAGTTTTACAAACGAGCTATAACTTTAACTCACACAGGCGTTGAGATAGCTAGGGAGAAAGAAAGAAATGCAAACCTGCTTATAAACAAAGAAGCACAAAACCAATCTAACAAAGATGTGGATTCACTTATTATTACAACATTGCAGGGGATGAAACACTAGAGGGAAAGTGTTATGATTTGCCTAGATTTGTCTTTAACTTTTGCGGGTTTTAATATGTCTCAGAATATAAGAAAGCTGTAATACATGTAAAATTGACTTCAAAGAATTTCAGATCATAAGGGTTTAAACCAACTGTTCTTAACAGCACAGTCCAGGCTGCTATGTTTACTATTCAGAAATCGGGTCCCATGGGAGTCCCGAGATTAAGAACTCACTGTTTGATCTCCCTAGATTTTTTTGATTATCACTATTTTCTGAGGCTACCATTCCTTCCAGCTCATATATACTTTTGCATAAAGAAAAACGAAGACACTTGAGGGACCCAGATATGTCAAATGTTTCAAATTACCATGAGCTAGAAGGGTCATCCTGGAATTAGTTACATAAAACAAAAAAGGTTTATATCTCTGGTTGACAAACATGGAATGAATAATACAGATATAAATGTGATGAAGACGTAACAGGGGAGGGTTGAGCAATTGTAACTAACATGACTCATTCTTACCTTATTCACATTTATTAACAACAACAACAATAACAGTAGCCCTGTGGAGTGGCTCCTATATGTCAGAGCTTTATTTCCATCATCTCATTTAATTGCCCTAATCAGCCTGTGGTGTGAAGGTTAATAGCCACTTCTATGCGATGAAGAAACTGAAAGTAAAGTGTACATGAAATTTACTCAAGATCTCAAAACAAGCAAGGGAGAGCAACTTAACTGGAAACCAGGGCTGCTTAAATACAAAGCACTCTCATACACAACACAGCAGTGCTTTCCCTTAGGTGGACAGAATTTGCATTCCTTCCATTTTGTAATCGTGCCTGGTACACAGTCAACGCCCATTGAATGATGTTTCTAGATCATTTTGAGTTAGCAGTGCTGGACAACAGTCCAAAAAGCTACAGAAATATACGAAACTTCAGAATAGATAAGGTTGAATAAGAGGATGGAACTATTGCTGGCCTATGAATCATAAATCCTGAGTTTTCTTCCCATCTTGCACATCATTGCATTCTGTGACTCTGAGCGAGCTGCTCCCCTTCTCCATGCCTCGGTGGTGATGCCTGTAAATGGCAACGACTGTGCCTGTATCATGTATCTATCAAGGGGGTTCCAGAAATTAAATGAGGTGTCAGGACAGGTACTTGGCACTACAAAGACATTGCTAGTTATTATTGTTCTTCATGACTAAGCATAAAGGTTTATGGTATCTCTCTCTGAAAAATAACTGTGATAAACTCACATAAGCAAAGGGCTGGGAGGACTGTGGGCAAAGACATGAACAGAGGGGAGTAGGAGGTGTGTGGGTGAGCAAGATGAGTAATACGGGCATTGCGGGACATGAGAAGTATCACAAGAGTTCATGGGAGGCTGAATTCAACCCAGGATAACAAGTCTGTGGGGTGAATTGGAGGTGAGACAGGTGAGCCACAGAAGTGGGTATTGGGAGAAGTCAGAGATGGGAATGATTGACTCACTGTCTCACTTCTGGATCCATCTCCGAGAACCACAAAGCAGGTGTTAACCCTACAGAATAACCTGGAGAAGAAAAAAAATAAGTTCATGTAATAGATTTTTACTGGGCGCCTACTAAGTGCATGAGAATGGGAAGACCGTCGGGAGTTACAAGGATAAAGAGAACAGTTTCAAGGACAGAATGATGTACTGAAAAATGATTAAAACAGAGCTTGGAATAAATTCACCATTTCACGAATGGTGGTCATAATAGCAGTGTTCACTCGACGCTCAGGAAATGTGGAATGTACACATGTATGACACATGGGCCTCGCCTTTAAGAAGTTCACAACTTGTGGGATCAGAACTAAAGCAAGACGGAAAAGACTTGAGAGAAGAAGAAAAAACAGAAACTGTGGCAGGCTGCTTGCAAAAATGGCTCTGAGGTCCCACCAGTTCCTGTACCAACAGCTTTTGTAATGCTACTTGACGGCTTCCGCCATCAAGAGGTGGAGTCTATCTCACCAACCCTTAAATGTGGGCAAGCCTGGGGACTCTGCCAATAGAATGTGGCAGAAGTGACCTTGCACCAGTTTTGAACTTAGGCCCAAGATACCTTGCACACTTGTAACTTCTCCCTTGGATCTTTGTCAGCTTCCATGAAGGCAAGTGCAGCCATGCTAGGTGTCGAAAGGTACATGTTCAAGTCACCTTTGTTGCCCAAGTCCAGGGTTAGCTCACTGCCAAACAACTAGTGAGGCTGTCCTAGACTAGCCAGCCCCACTTGACCCACCAGTAGACTATAAACACATGTGTGAGCACACCTGAGATTACCTAAGCCTGGCCAGATCAGAACTTTGCAGCGGATCTAAAGGCTTGGGAACAACAACAAGTTGTTTATGTTTCAAATCATTAAGTTTTGGGTGATAAGATAGGAAACTGATATAGGAAACAATACTCATGCATTACCTACCATCTTCTCCTATGATTGTCACCACTGGTCTTTGAGGTTTTGTGTCACTGACTCCATTTTACAGATGGGAAAATAAAGATTGAGTGAGGTAAGAAGTAACTCACTGAAGGCCACATGGCTAGAATTGGTAGAACCAGGATTTTATGCAGTCTGTATGACTTCACATCCTGCATATGTTATACTTTGTCATATTACCTTAAGTAAGGTGAAAAAATTGGTTTATGGATTGATCAGGGTGGTTGGCTTTGAGAGAAGGGTTGAGAGTAGTGGAGACAGGAGGAAAAGCCATTCACCACCAAGGGGTGGGGCTCCTTGAAGGCAAGCACCAAAGTCTGAGCAAGAGAACACCAGGAGTGAAACCACAAAGGTTAAATGGGATGATTCTTGTCTAACCTCCTTAAGCCATGAAAGAAAGGAAAAGTTGATCACCAACCAGAAACATGTCAGGAAACAGGAAGGATTTCAAGAAGAAAAGTGACACAGGTGAGGACTCCAGACATGGTGAATCAACAATCCATCCAAACAAAATGTGACTTAGGTTGGAATGAGGGGAAATGGTGAAAAATTAGAATATCATAGCCAAACCTAGGCCAGCACAGAATTTCCAGTAACTCTTGTCCCATCTTCCAAAGAGAAAGAAATTGGAAAGAGAAGTCTGGAAAGAATATTTCAATGATCAGAGCACAGGAAAAATCTGTGTCTTAAACTTTGCTCTGAAATCCTTCATTCACCTCTTTTATGATCTCTTTGTTCAAGACTCTTTCTCTTGTTCCATAAGCAGAGAAATTCCTTAAGGTCGGATCCTTAGAATGAATGTAACTTATGCTCACTAAATGATTTTATCACATGGTAGGATCAGCCTTCTGCACACATAGTAAAATCACACTTCCAATCTCTCTTGTGATCCAGTGGAACATGAATAGTCTTGGCCAGTGAGTTATAAATATAAGTAATACGTATCTCTACCAAGCCAGGAAATTTAGTGGATGCACTTGCAACCCACCAGAGGCCTCTTTTCTGACTCTTTCTCTCCCTCTGGTGAAGAGATGAACAACATTAAAGATGGTGGCTGCACCACCAATCTGGCTCCCTGAGCAACAACGATTAGTCCCTGCCAACTGATGATGGATAAGCAATAAATAAACAGTTGTTATTTTAAACCATGGAGAGTTGCAGGTTGGTTATTACTGGAACAAAATCTAGTTTGCTTTGATTAATGGAGACTTCTTCTCTTTGCTAGAATAATTTCTCAGAGTGGGTTCTTTTGCACACTAGTTCTGAGAGTTTCTCTGTTCAAAGGATTCTATGGTGAACAAACTCTGGGAAAGACTACCTAATCTATTCTTATCTTTGAAAATTCCAAAAAACACTCTGGAGCAAATTGAAATATACTGCTCTAGACCCTACCCTTGCCAAACCCATCTTTTTTTTTTTTTTTTTTAATTTACATCCAAGTTAGTTTGCATATAGTACAACAATGATTTCAGGAGTAGATTCCTTAATGCCCCTTACCCATTTAGCCCATCCACCCTTCAACAACCCCTCCAGTAACCCTCTGTTTGTTTTCCCTATTTAAGAGTCTCTTATGTTTTGTCCCCCTACCTGTTTTTATATTATTTTTGCTTCCCTTCCCTTATGTTCATCTGTCTTATATCTTAAAGTCCTCATGTGAGTGAAGTTGTATGATATTTGTCTTTCTCTAATTTTGCTTAGCATAATACCCTCTAGTTCCATCCACATAGTTGCAAATGGCAAGATTTCCTTCTTTTTGATTGCCGAGTAATACTCCATTGTGTATGTGTGTGTGTGTGTATATATATATATATATATATATATATATATATATATATATACATATACACATATATATATATATATATACATACACACACACACACACACACACACACACACACACCACATTTTCTTTATCCATTCATCTATCAATGGACATCTGGGTGCTTCCATACTTTGGCTATTGTTGATAGCACTGCTATAAACATTGGGGTGCATGTGCCCCTTCAAAACAGAAAACCCATCTATTTTTAAGGTCTCAAATACCACAGATGTACATCTTATTTCTAAATGTATAACTCCTAAATCCTAGATATCCCCACATAGAATGGCGTTTCAAATTTAATTTGGTAGATCCCCAATTCATGCTCTTCCTATAACTCAATCTGTACCTTTTATTTATCATAATTCTTCTTTTATATTAAGTCACCTTCTATTTTCTATATATGTACATAATTAAAAGCTCTCTGAAGTCATGGAATTTACCTAGTTCATCACTATCTACACCTACACCAAGCACAAAGACTGGCACATAGCAGATGCTAATAATATTTGTTAAATGACTGGCACCTTAGAAACTTGAAGATGTTTATTATGTCTTTTAAAACATGATACTAATAAAACATATATAGGCTTTGGAGGCCAAGAAATTAGTATGAATTTCAGTTCCCCCATTCATATCTTACAAATTTGTATGTTAATTCACCTGAGTGTCAAACTTATCTGTAAAATGGAGCCTATTTTACCACATATTGTTACAGTAAATATTACATAAAGTGCACTTATAGCCTCAGTAGGCATGAAAAAGATGCTAAAAATGTTGAGCTTTCTTACCTTTCTTCTTCAACAAGTAACTATTATTGCCAAAATTTAAATCCTATTGATAAAATTTGAGTTGTTAATTCTTGGAAAGACATTGCAAGCTCTATGGAGGTGATCCTCAAACTATCTTGATTGTGATTCTATTTTCTAAATGCTTTTTGGCTCTTTCCACATCTTTCTCTTTCCCTAGTGTATTTACCTTGTTTCTCGTCACCATCACTCATCACTTGTCTAAATTACTATCGTCATTCCCTAACTGTTCTCTAGCCTTTAGTCTTTTTAGTAACTCCACATTGCTCCCAGAATGATCTTCCAAAATAAAAGCTACCATTCTCCTCCTCAAAACCTTTAACTGGCACTCCTTTCATCTTAGGATAAAGACCAAGTTCCCTCCTTGGTTGGACTTACTAGAAAGGCCCCTCAGATTTGTGCCCATTCTTACCACTTAAGCTTCACTCCTACCAGTGTCTCCTTTAAATCCAATGCTTTAACTGCACTGAACTACTCTGGGTTATGCAAATAGTCTCTGCTCACTTTCGTAACCATACCTTTCCCACTGTGAGTCTTTGCCTGGGACACTTTATCTTAGCCCTTCACCTGGCTAGGTCCAATGCATCATTTGAGGATTAGTTGATGTATACCTTATCCAGCAAACCTTCCCTGGCCTCACTCTCATGACTATAACCATTTACTCTTCCCAATGGCATGTAAGGTGGGTATCATTTTAATCAAATTTTACAGATAGGAGCAAAGGCTCAGAGAGGTTTAGTCATTTTCTGAAGGTTCCACAGTAAAGAAGTGGGGAAGCCAGAACAAAAAGATCAGCAATATGACTCCAGAGCTCTACTCTAGACTTGTAACTTCATTATACTGTCTCCTCAAAAAATGAACTTATGCAAAATCTCTATTTCATGTCTATCACTGAGCTAGAACCTTTATAGCATTTTTACATTTAACCCTCTCTCCTCAAAAAAACCTCCCCCTAGGATGTGGGTGTGTTTATTCATGGTAAAACTCATTTTCAGAGGGAAGAACCAACTTGTTAAGGTTCCCAGGTGGTAGAGACTTCTCTTGTTTCTTTCACTGGGCTACTTCTTCCAAAGACTTCTAATCTTCCTCTTCCTCCTACTGATCTGGAAGGAAGTTGTCCTAACCTCTCTCTTATGGCCACTCCAAATGATTTTAAAAACTCACAGAATTATGTGTCTTTGGAAGCTCATGTTATTATTCACCCACTCAACAAGCGCTTATGGAGATTCTACAACACACTAGGCCCTGTTTAGATGATGAGGTACAGTAATGAGCAAAACAAAATCTCTGTCCTCATGCAGTTCACATTCTAAGGGGGAAGAGACCATAAACCAATGCACTAAAAAGTAAAAAAGTAAAAAAGTAAAAAGTAAAGTAAGGTGAGGGCTAGAGAGAAAAATAAAGCAGGATGGAGTAATGGAGAATAATGATAGATGATATTTGAATAAAATGGTTCAGGGAGTCTCCTGGAGGACCTGACAGTAAAGTGAACCTGTGAATCACTCCTCAAAAGAAATCCTTGAGACAAAGGATTCTCTCTTCTCTCCTCTACCCAGTGTTTTCTAGCACCACACTCACACACACACACTCATGCATACACCACCCGCATACTTATACACACATATAAACACAGATATATATGTGCATGGCGCGCACACACACGTGCATATCCTACTCTCCTCCTCTAGCCCCTCAATCTTGGTTACTTCTGCATACACAGCAAGAGACTACCAGTTCTCCAGTCACTGTTCCTTTCACAAAGTAATTTTACAAGATCAGTGTTAATAAGCATTATCCAAAAAGCTCATTAAAATGAAAATCTCTGGGACACAACCCAGGATACTCCAAATGAGTAGATCTGTGGTGGGCCCCAGGAAGTGCAGTGTTAATATAAACCCCAAATGACTTTGATGCACTGTCAAGAAGCCAGGTTCTCATAATTCACAATGGTTCTACCTCTGACACCTCAGAAAGTATCCTCTTCCAGAGTAGTGGGGTGGGTCAACTAACTTTGGAGTCAGTAAGACTTGGATTTAATATCCTCTTATTCAGTTTCCATAAGCCTTGCTTATGTAATCTATAAAATGGGGGAAATGATACCTTCTTCGTTGGGCTAATGAAAAAATTAAATGAGATATATGTGAAGCATGTGGTATTAAGCTTTGGGGGGAACCTAACCAAGTACTATTTTAGTCCCTCCTCATCCCTCTGATTCCATTCCCACCCCTCCAGGGACCCTACAGCTCAGGAGCCCACTTTGCAGTTTGAAAATTACTGATAAGACTGAGAGTCAAGACAGAATGGCTTGCCCCAGTTATGCAGAAATCTAGTTTCTGAAGCAGAATAAGAGCTGAGGTCACTAACTCTCAGGTATTCTTTCCGTTACTTAGTCATCTCTATTCTCTGTTTTGGAGTTATGCTTCCCTGATTTCACAAGGAAAACGGGGTCCAGAGGGTGTTCTATTTAGAGCATCAGAGTGGAGTGAATATAGGTTAGGGCTCTTCAATCAGACTGCCTGGGTCAAAACTCTGTCTCCATCATCTAGTTATCTAGTTGCTGGGTGGCCTTGGGCCAATATATATTGTGTTATATTTTAATGTAGTTTTATTTTATATATAATTTTTATTATATATATATGTATGTATTTATGGAGATGTTAAGCATACAGCTTAGAAATTGTATAGCAGTATAGCTTAGAAAAATATTATATATTTCTGGAGATGTTAAGTTAATAAGGAATATGGTCTAGAAATATTCACCACAAACACCTAACTTCAACCTCCGGGTTCATGAGTTTTATGACTTTGGACAAGTAGTCCAAACTTCTTGAGCCTCAGTTTCCTCCATATCTAAAATGAGGACCATAATATCTGCTTCTTAGGATATGTGTGTGTGTGTGTGTGTGTGTGTGTGTGTGTGTTAGAATAGTCAATGCATGTTTAACATATAGCACAATACCTGGCATAGAGATTTTGAATGTGAGTTGACATCTCCATGTCATACATCTACATCAAAGTTTGAAATAATGTTAGACCATCTAAGTTAACTGTTCACCAGTGCAAGAGTTACCTTAACAACAGCCCTAGTAAGAACTTGATTTTTTATTTAATAAGTTCCAGGAGCAACAAACTCAATACCTTGCTAGGTAGTATCTGGTAGCACTTCTTCTTTTCCAAATAGAAATGAAAACCCCTAATTCAAAAAAAAATTAGTTTTATTCTCTAGGGTCTGTATCATTTTTACTGGTCAATGCTTTCTCATACAATGTCTGTTTTCTATTTGATGGTAACTACTTCAGGATCCTGTTAGCTACAGGAAAATTACTAATAGTGTACAATTCTTCTTCTTTTTACCTTTCTCCCCTTCCTCCTTTTTCTTCTTCTTGAGTTTGGAAGGTTGGGAATTTACTTAAGGTTTAATCTAACACAGATTCAAAATAACAGAAGAAGTGGGCCGGTTCTCCTTGGGACATGGAATTAACCAACTTTTCCTGGGTTTTTTGGTGCAAATTGGGTGAGATGATGAAGAAGCTGATGGGATGCTTGAGTTGTCAAGTAGACATTGATATGCCATGCAGGTGCTATTTAGAATCAAATCTCTATGAAACCAAGGTTAGACAATGTGGTTGATACTAAAATTTAGAGAGTTAAATATGTATCTTTCTCCTTTTCTTAACAGTCTTATCAGTATTTATGTTCCTGGTTTACTCAGTGAAGGAAGTTGAATATAATGGTGTCCTGGGAGGTATAAGGGATTTCAAGGCAAAGAGAACTCATTCAATTCCCACACTCTATTATTTATTTCATGGCTGGGTAATTTTGGGGAAATTCCTTAAACTCTTTGAGTTTTATGTTTTTTAATTGTTAAATAAGAACATGCCAGTCTATTTCATAGGGTCATCATGAGCAGTCAATACGGTAAGATCTGTAAAATGCATGGCATAGTGCCAGGCACAGAGTAAGTGCTCCAAAGGTGTTAGTTTCCTGCTTTCTTGCCTTATGACTTTCAGCAACTCTGAGTAATGCTTTTATTTTTTTCTCATGTCAACTACGAAAAACTAGTTCTAATGCAATTGGAAGAAATAAGGTAAGTGAGCTTCTACAACAATATCGCAGGTAAAAGGCTATTAGAAAAACAAGCACACAAAATAAAAGCTCTTTAAGAAAGGAGATTGGATGTGGGAACATGGAAGGATTTTCTTAGTGGGGTATGAAGGGGAGGGAAGCAGATGGGGGGAACACAAAGATACAAAGATGAGTTAGTATAAGCCATCTACAGAGAATAGTTGGCAGCCTGATGAGCTGGATTTGAAGGTGGGTATAGGATAATTGAGGCTAAAAAGCTAGACTTGGGGATGGGTGGAGGTACTAATGTGACCCCAAAAAAGGATGACTAAGCTCTCAGTGGGTAATGACATGTCTGTATCTAAACATAAAACATTAAAAAAAATCAAAATAGGTGTTTGATGACTCAAACCTAGGAAGAGATTCCTCAAACACTGGTGAGAATAAAAACACCAAGGAAGGAAGAATATTTTGGGGAAGATTAATTATGTTTGAATAACTAAAAAAAAATTTTATTGCTATAAGACAGCCTCACAATTCACCGTTCTTCTGGCAAACAGCATCTCCACCAGGAAACACCCATGGATTTCTGTGCCTCACACCGAGTTCCATCTGTTGCCATGTTACTCAATGGCAAATGGCACCCATGTTTTCCCTTGTGAAAAATACATTTATTTTGGGGGATGTAAAAAGCATGTTTTTTTTCAGTTCATTTGATTTCATAAAGGGACAGTCACAGTTACTCTAAATATTTGAAATCCAATTGATTCACTCAACCACCGCTAAAGTGTTTTCACTGAGAAGAGATGCACTTGGAAAAGATGCCTATCTTTTGACTAGATGGGAAACCACTTACAACAGACCAGATCATGTATCTGCAGAGGAAGGCAATGTGGGCTGGGTGACAACACTTTTCTGGTCTTCTATGCGTTCAGTGGAAGTCTGGTTGTGTGACCTTTGAGAAGCTAGACTGTCCGTGTGTTCAGAAGGGCACAGATTATGCAGACATGCTGGCTCAAGTTAAATTTCCCTTTTTCACTTACCAGCTATGCAAACCAGTGTCCTCATCTGAAATGTTTTAATAGTATGGACTACCTTGCATTACCAGGTATGAAGCACTTTGAATGAAGCACTTACTTGGCTATCAAGCCCACAGACAATGCTCATAAAAGACTAGTTTTCCTTCACTCCTAATTTTTCTGAATTTCTTTAACTGAAAAAAGAAGGTAGTAATTCCCTGCCAGTTCTTCAGAGTTGTAAATCACAAATAAATACATATTTTTGCACACAGAAGAGAAGCTTTATAAATAGTGATGGTATTGCTATTTGAAAATGTCCTTGTTTTGGCAACTTGTGGTGTTCAATACATGAGAAGGAAGATAAGGACATAAGCCATTATGGGTGCTTATTATGTAACAGGTGCATTTATTAGTTGTATAAGTCAGGGTGAGTGATACTAGTTGCTGTAATAAGAAGCCCCCAAATAATCACTGTGTATACTGTTCTTACTACAGTCCAATGTGGCTGGAGTAGCATACTATTCACAGAGTGGCACTTTTCATTTCAAGCCTCCTATAGGACCTCAGAGCCTACCACTAGGTTATTTTATATCCAGATGGTAACTAGGGAAGAACTAGTAGAAGTTTCTGAGGTCCTGAGCTGGAAATGGCCTTTATCACAAATGTCTTATTCTGTCTGCTGGATTTAAGCATCCATGCCCTTACATTATAAGGGGGCTGGAACACTATGTTTGCAGAAGAAAAATGAAGCATCTTGCTAAACATCATTTTCCTGTGCTATATTACCTCTTTTTTGAATTTCACAAAATAGTTATGAGAGGGCCTATTATGCATACTTTACAAATGAGATAACTGAGTCTGAGTGCTTTCAAGTCACTTGCCCCAAATCACCCAATTAGCAATAGACAAGCTTGTGTCCCTTAAATTAACCTAAATTACCCACACTTTGAATTAGAAGCACACACAGATGAACTTGGAGTGGGGTCCATTTCAATACTCAGATTGGATTGAAGGGCTGCGGATCACCCAAAGAAATAAAATATTTATGGATATAAACTCCATGCTTTCAATGTCTAGGTTCCAACAACCCCAAATAAATACTATAAGAAGTCATTTTCTCCAGAAATAAATTCCCAGCAAAACAACAGCGTGTGAGAAATACTGAGAACTTTTATGGACCCAGAACCGACTTAGGGATAGAGTATGAACAGCACACAAATATAGTTCGTGGCCCTCAAAGTTCTGGCTAAGTGGAGAAAATAAGACAAATGCCTATTTAACATTTAACTAAAATGGCATCATTAGAATAAAGGAACATACTTACAAGGCAGTTTCAGCTAATTTTCAAAGAGATTGGACTTTGAGGTGAGAATATCCAGATTTAAACCTATGTTTACCTATTTATTTGATGTGTGACTTTGGGTGAGTTGTTTCTACTCTGAGTCCCAGTTGCCTCATTTATAAAAGGGGAATTTTAAGAACTAATCACATCATAGGGTCATGATAGGATAAGAAGTTTACATATATATGGACACATATACAGAAATATATATCATCTATCTACACAGTTTGGGTTAAGGCAGATTTTCAGGAAATATTGTCTCCTTCCCTTCATATGATAATACTATAAAAATAATGAAAAGAGTATTTCCATTTATTCCATAGAAGTCTACTATGTCCCACTTGATATGCTAGGTACTATATGGATTATTCTATTAATTCTCACAAGCCTCTTCTTGAAGAGGTAAAGTCATGTGCCTGACATCACATCAAAATGTTAGAGATGCAATTAGAACTCCAGCTCTCTGGTTCCAAATCCACAAATACCACCCAGCATTGTACTTTGGCGATATAGGTCATCTGGTCCATTATTAGTTGTGCTTTGATTCTTTTTTCTACATCCATATTTAGACATGGAGAGTCTTTCCTTGAATACTTCTGGTGTTAGAGAACTCACAACTTTTCCCAAGCCTGGTGGCATTTAGCAGGCAGCTCCCTGGATAGAAATTTCTATTGGGCAGAAATTTCCTTTCATATAACTTTGATCCACCAAACATACTTTATCCTCTGGGATTCACAGAGAACAAGTCCACTTCTTGTACCTCGAAGTTGCAACCTGAACATTTTAAGTACATTTATGATAAGCCCTTAAGTTTTTTTTTTTTTCCCCCTTTGGCAAACCCAGTTTCTTCAACTTCTCTATGACATCTAGGCCCTTAACCCACCATATAGTGACCTCCAGGTAGTTTCCAATTTGTTAATATCTTTCTAAAAGTGCTGTAGTCAGAAGCAGAGGTGGTTTCCAGTTAGAGGCCAGAACATTGTACAATGGACTCTCTCTTGGACTTGGCATTCTCATTCATAAGAGCCTGAGATCCCATTAGTTTTCTTGGAAACCTTTTTATGCCATTGGCCCATGCTTTACTTACAGTCATCTTAAATCCCTAAGCTGGTGAATTATAGGATGTTGGGGCTAAAAGGAACACCAAAGATAATTTTTGATAAAGAGGGAATTGAGGTCTAGTCACCTAATCCAGTGTGAAGAAGAACCATCTACACATTCTTCCCATCCAGCCAGCCATCCATCCAACAAATATTTCTCGAGTGCCCATTCGGTGTATATCTCTGTGCTGAATGCTGTGTGTACAGTGGTAAACAGAATGGAAATGTTCCCTACACTCATGAAGCTAACAGTGTAGAACAGGGACCAGGCTTTAGGCAAGCAATCTCAAGTAAAGCGTATTGTAGTCTGTGATGAGGGCAGGATCAGAAAAGATATGGATTTTGTGAGAGAGGATAAGTTAACTGATTTAACTCAGAGATAAGCACCACTAATTCAAAACTGTTTTGTTTTTTTTTTTTTAGACTTCCCAATACCACTCTTGCCATTTAGTGAAATAAAGATGGCCACACATTCTTTGACATTCCTTCCACTGAGACACTGTGCGTTTCCCCTCCACCGGAACCTGGACTGGTCTGTGACTGCCCTGACCAATGGAATAAGATGGAAGTAAAGCTCTACCAGTTCCAAGCCTAGGCTTGAAGATGATTGTCAGATTCTACCATGTTCTCTTGGATCTCTGAGCTTCCATGTAAGAAGTTTAACTACCCTGCAGGAGAAATCAGATAGAAAAAACTTGAGACTTCACAAAGAGAGGGAGAGGAACCTAGCAGAGCCCAATCTTCCAGAATTCCCACCAGTTTGTCCTGCAGACCAGCCTTCACCTGAATACCATTAAGTGACCCCAGGTGATGCCACATGTAGAAGGACTTCTCAGCTGAGCCCTGCAAAATTTCTGCTCAACAAAATCATGAGAAATAATAGAAGAGTTGTTTTTTAAGGCTTGGGGGTAGTTTCACATGCAGCAATATATAACCAAAACATTGTATTTCCCCTGTGTTCTTTCCTCTTTGGAAAGTTTTGTTATTTCAGCACCCAAGAATTCACATGGATTTACTCACTAAATGTGCATTTTATACCTACTCTAGAAGTACTGGGGGTATAGATACGGAATAAAGAATATAGGATATTATTAAGAATACAAGTCTGAAAGACAGATCTTCATCTGGATCCTATCTCTTCCACTTACCAGCTGACTCATATTAAGAAGATTACTTGACCTTTCTTAGCTAGTCATCTTTGATGTGGAGATGATAATGCCTAACTTCATATGTTTGTTGTGAATAATAAAAAATAAAATATATGGGAAAATCTTACTTTAGATTTCTGGTATATAGTGAGCACTCAATACTGTGGCTCTGTTTAATCATTTAAAAATATAAGCCTTAAGAAATTTACTTAGAAGTGAAATTACTAAATAATAGCAATGTTAGAAAGGATCAGTGAGTGTAATGAACATGACAATGGAGGAAAGCATGGGATCCCACTGTACTAGGGTGTAATGAAAGACATTCATTCATTCCAGTCTTGGAGAGAGTGATAAGGGAAGATGGCCCGATGCAAATGGCATTGAAACTCAGACCTGAAAGGTCAGCAGGAGCTAACCAGTGGAAGGTGAAAGGCTGACCAGGGAAAGGTGTTCTAAATTCCACAGGGAGAAAAACAATTGATGACTTTCTAAACTGCAGACAGATTTTCAAAGCTAGAGTGAAGTATTCTTGTTGACTCATATCTTGTTGAACTTGATCCAGTGGATCTTCTGGGACCCAACTCTAGTCCAATCTATTAACTAAGCTTCCTATCTAGTCTCCACCTTGGAAACCTAATAAGCATTATGAATTGCCCTCCTTTAAGCTATTGTTGGAAATTTAGAGCAAAACTGGGTTTGACCCAAGTGCCTTGAGGACAACATTAGAATTCTCCCCTTGGACACAAAAAAAAAATATTCATAGAGGATGAGGTATTAAAAATCATGTGCTGAAAACACTCACTATAAAGGACAGCAAATAGAGGAGGTACAACCCCAAGTACATGAGATAATAAAACAGTCTGAATACAAGTATATAAAGGCATAATCATGTATCCCATAGACTACATGGGAATATATGTTCATATACGCACATAGGTATATATGTACAGACATATATACGTAATTATGCACCATATCATTTGATCATAGAATTTTATATTTGACAATTATAAAGGCAAAATAATTTTTCAAAAGACAACTTAAGAGTCTGAGAAATAAACACAATCTAAATGTATAAAGTCAGTAGAGAGTTTTAAATATAAGCTTAGATACAATTAAAGAAAGAAATGGCAAAACAGAAAATGCATTTTAGAAAATCACTCAGAATGTAGCACAACAATTCAAAGACTGAGAATATATGCAAGCAAAGTCATGAGGCAGGGAGTCTGTATGGTTTGGTCATATGGAGGGCATGTCTCCATGATGCTCTCGTGACAGGCTTAACTCTGCAGGAGAGTTGTTTGCTTGGCCCCACCAGCTTCATTATACTGCAGTGTTCTTTACTCACCTAATATCCCCCCACTCTTTGCCATTATTATTATCTCATACTGCCTTTACGGCTCTGCCAATCCATCCTTCCTGCCAAAATGCAGCAGGCCCATTGGAGACTTGAAGAAATATTACAACAGCTCAAGGAATAATACATGTTCTAAGAAACACACCAGCGCATTTCTGGAATATTCTGAACTGCATAGAGCTATAAATCTTTAATTTCAAAGTGTTCCCTGTTCTGTCCTTACACTTAAAAAAATATTATATTTTTTAGCATTGTTAGCATTGTCCAAATTAAAGATCATCCAAGTAAATAGTTCTGTCTATTTCAACCTGCCAGGATCCACAGACAACCAGCAAATTTAACATTTGGTCATCCCACAATGAAAGTTATTTCTGGAGTTGTTATAATTTAAATCATTTTTACAAGAATTTATGAGCACTTAAACCTAGGTACTGTCTGTAACCATACTTTATGGGCAACATAAATGGTTGTGGGCCTTTCTCTTCTTTCCCTGTCTGTTCACATCACACACAGACACACACCATTTATCATAACCAAAGATGTCTAGTACATAGTAAATTGTCTTTGCCTGCTCCTGTGGGTACGGAATGGATACAAGAGAGGGTGCTATTGCAGTACAGGGATGGATGGCAGCAGGAGAAGATTTTGCTCTCTTGCAGGAGTAAGTACCGCTAAGTTGCATGAAAGTTCACATAGCTATTTCTTTTTTTCATGGACACTGTGAGTGGTTTTATCATAACTGCCAATTTCTCAAGGTAGAAACATCTCAGAGAAATCAAACCAGTTGTTAGCTGTGGTGCTTGGAGAGCTGTTATGGGCTGAAATGTGCTCCCTGCCCAATTCACAGGCTGAAGTCTTCACCCCCAGTATCTCAGAATGTGACAGTATTTGGCGATAGGATGATACAGGTAAGGCCCAGATCCAATACGACTGGTGTTCTTGTAAGAAAAAGTTAGGACACAGATAACACACAGATGGACGTGCCACCACGTGAAGACATAGCAAGCAGGCAACCATCTCCAAGCCAAGGAGAGAGGCTGCAGGAGAAACTAAACCTGCAGAAATCATGATCTTGGACTTCCAGTCTCCAGAACTGTGAGAAAATACATTTTCTATTGCTCGATCTACACAGTCTGTGGTATTTGGTTATGGTAGTCCTTGCTGACTGACGGTGGGGCCAACAGCAGACCTTAGACTCAGGCTGGGAGTCAGGAGTTCAAGGCAAGTGAAGACGTGCTCCATCACCACAAGGGCACCATGGGAGCTTGCATGTCCCCATGAAAGGGTGGTTTCTTAAGTTTCTACCGCAGGCCCCTTCATTGTCTAGTCTCTAACAACTATCAAGAGACTGCCTAGCAGCAAATTCCCCTTCAGACCTGACAATGAGGGTATTTGCACTGATGCTGAAGTCCTTGGAAACTCCCAGGGGCTTCTCGAGAAAGGGATCTGTGTTTAGCCTGATGGGTCTTTTCCCATTCATTCATTTACAAAATTACATTGAATGTCTCTCATGTTCTGAGCCCTGTGTTAGCTTCTAAAAGAGCATAGCAATCAAAAGACCTTATTAAGCACCCATAATAACCAGCACTATGCCAGGCCCTTCAAGGAAGACACTTCAATAGGTATTTGTTAAATGCCTTCCCTGGACAAGGTTGTGAGCTTGTCTAAGTGGAAGGGATGTAGAGTGGAATAAAACATGGGTTCTGCTCACCATGGGCTCACAATCTTTCTGTGGGAACAGATAAATCAATGGTACCTCTAGCACAAAGCTGAGGTTATAATAAAGAGGCAGAAATACTTCTAAGGAGCTCAGGGAAGAGAAACATAATTGTAACAGACAGAATTTAAGAATCCTTGTAGATGATGTGGATTTTCAGTAAAATCTTGAACACTGAAGCAGGACTTCACAGAAGGGAAAGAACGTGTGTTACAAGTACTGACAGAGCACCTACTATGTGATAACACTAAGCAAGGAGGAGAGGACTCCTGCCTTTACGGAGGTAACAGTTTTGCTGGCAGGGACAGGAAGTAGATAGTCTTGATGTTCAAAAACATCTCAAACAGGAGGTGAGCACCCCTGACCTTGATGTTGGGGCTCATATAGTTAACGTCCATGGGATCTTTCCTTTTTTTTTTTTTTCTCATAAAACACGAGGGTTGTGCTAAACCGAAGTTTCCAGACTTCAGGATATCCTGGACTAGCACAATTTAAGAAAATCAAGAGTGGAGTGCAACATGTTCTCAATTTTGCCAAGTCAAGACATTAAAATGCCCACAACAGCCATTCTCCTTTCGCTAGTCAGTGGACTACACCTAGGAGCCACTCTCATGATCCAAGGCTCTGAGATTCTACCCTCTGGGAAGGGCAATGCAAACATGTTTAAAGATTCTAAAATTTAAATCATAGCTTGTAAATTGGTGGTCCATGGGCTGAATTTGACCCATGTCTGTGTTTTATTTGGACTACGATGTGTTTTAAAAGAATTTGAGCCAAATGCCAACACTGAAAAGTGGTGAGATTTGTAGAAAATTCTAGATTCCTTTTGTTTTGTTTTGTTTTTTAATGGAGCATCTGGCAGCATTGCCCTTCTAGCAATTAATGGGAACTGCTCTTCCTCTAGTGTGGGTCCCCCAGTCCCCTCCCACACACTGTACTGCATTAAGTTACCTGCCTGGCCTCCAAGGGTATTTCATTTGAGATCCCTGATTTAAATCATTTGCAGTGGGATTTGATATGGGCACTCCATTTCCATTGATGAATCTCAGTTCAATCATAATGGGTATGAGGATTGGGTGAAAGGGTGAATAGGAGTATTTTGGAAAGTGTAAGTGCTAGCCCAGGGCAGGGTTATAATAGTTTCTAACTGATGGTGGGTTTGGGTAACTCAGACTCCATCTCACAACGTTCTTGAGCCAGTCACTTGGGAGAATTGGAACAAAGAGGGTCATTTCTGCATTTAGGGATCTCAGGGTCTACTTGGTAGAGTAAGGTTGGACAGTGATAGATGGGGCAACACAGTAAAAATGGTGGAAGTTCAGGTAGTATTTGCCTCTGAGAAGGTGATGAAGGAAGAAAAGCTGGGAAGTGCCAGGGAACACAGGAGCCATCATCATAAACTTAAATTGGGGTTAAGCTTAGTTACTGTTGACAGTGATTTTCATTATGCAAAAATATTCTGTACCAATGACATCAAACAATGTATAAGTTCCATTTATCAAAGGCCTGTTCTGTGCCAGGTGTGTGTTAGAGGCTTTATTCTATTTCATTCCAAACTTATTTACTGAGGCCCAGCCATGTACCTGAACCTGGGAGCAAAGCAATAACCAAGGCAGACATGGTCCCTGGTCCCCATGGTGCCCAACATAAGGTTGACTACAACATACATTAAACATTTCTCTACTGTATTTTATTATTAGTGAAGTAAATGGGTGAAAAAGCAAGTTCATGGTGCTTTTGGGGTTAGAGGTGTCCAGCCTAGTCTGGGAAGGTCAAAGCAAACTTTCCCAAGGATAAGCATTTAAAATTAAACCTTATAGGTGTAAAGGAATTAACTAAGAAGCAGAGATGTAGAGAGCTGTGCAGACAGAGAGAGTAGGCTTGTCTGTACCATTTACTTTCATCTTTGTGAGGATTATTCCCATTTAACAGATCAGAAACCTAAGGCTCAGAGAGATTGAGTTAAACCGTAAGTGACAATGTTGGGCTTGGGCCCCAGTCCAGCATCAAAGCCTGAAGCTCCTTCTAACTCACATTCCTTCTCCTTAGTTTGCCAACCTTTTATTCTCTCTGCTGCATAGCATTTCTTACAATGAGGGCCAAGTGTAGATGATTTTCCTGTGACTGAGACATTTTCCTCTCTGTTACTACGTAAGACCTACTTATCTTTCTCATCCCCAGCTCTGGTCACATCTTCATATAAGCACTAGATTCATGTTAATCTTACCCTCTTCCCCACACCCAGACTATAAAGTTCAAGAAGGCAGAGGTCATGTATGCTTTTGCTCAGTGACATTCCCCATGGCTAGCCCCATGCCTGGTACATAATAGGTGCTCAGTAAATACTTGCTGGGAAACAAAATCAGCAGATACGAAGCAGGAAACCTTTGCCAGAATCTGTGAACAAGATTTGGACTTGAACTTTCCCCAGCACAGACAAGAGAGAACTGTGTATAATTTCCCACAAACAGATGATCAATTTTTGCTGTGACAGCACAAGTCCATCCTGGTGGGGAGAGCAAAGTCACATGTTTGCCCCTGGAGTAAAGTTGTAGATTTTTGGCAGATGTATTCTACCACTTTGGCTGTCAAGCATTTGTGTGTGTGTGTGTGTGTGTGTGTGTGTGTGTGTATTTCTTCTCTGACTGTCTCCTTCTGTTTCCATGGCAAAAAGCCAAACGGGTGTGGGGGAGGGGAAAATCAAAGAAAGAGTGAGCCATTCAATTTCCATTAGAAGTAATCAGGGAATTTCTTTATTACAGGCAAAAGGCTTCAGAAGCAGCAACAACAATAGTAGCCGTGGAAATAGTGATAACAGTAGTTGTGACAGTATAATCATCACTTACTCCTGTCAATGACAATTTAAAATCATCAGGCATTTACTGAGTAGCTGATGTAAGGCCCTGTACCAGGCTTTTTTTTTTTTTTTTTTTTAACAAAATTATCTCATTTAATTCTAGTGTCAGGAAACACTACCTGCATTCATAGATGAAATCATTGAGCTGAGAGAGAAAAAAATAGATATAACACAATCAGGATCGTCCAGCTTGAAAATGGGAAGTGATATAATTTAAACTCAGGCTGGTATGACACTCCCCCACCCTCACCCCAAATCACACCTCCTCTTCCAAAAGATGAAATTAATGATTTCTAGGATGCTTTTCATTGTTTGGGAATAAAGAGTCTTTGGGAAGAATGATTTTTTTCCCCTCTTGATGTGATTCCTTAATGACATTTCAATTTTATTTGGTTGAACTATCTAGTAAGGACTAAAGTCCTGGTTTCACAAGTAAAATAGTATTAAAGGATGGACATCCAACTCATCAAATTATCTACAGCTGATTAGCCAACCTCAAAAATACAGATTCCCTGCTTCTGTAGTATGTTCAAGAATAAGATGTTGGGAGTCTAATGGACCTGAGTGCTAAACTCACCTGTACCATTTAATAGCTGCATTATTTGGGGCACTAATAAGTTAATGCCTCTGAATGTCTATTTGCCCCCATAAAAGGTGTTAATATTTAACTCATAAGAATACTACAAGGGCTAAGAGAATCAATGTACATAGAGTCCTTCCTCTGCAGACAGAGAAGACCTGTTTGTGTCTCGCTTTTTTCTTTGAATTCTGTCTCCAATCATCTGTACTTCCTTGCCCAAAATCTCCCAAGAGTGGCACACTTTCATGCTGTTCTCCTTAAGACTTTGTCCATCTAGTCACTAAGTTCCTTTAACCTTTATTTTTCTTGTAAATCAATCACAGTGATTTGCTTTATTTCTTCCCTATTAGAGACAAAGCAGGATGTGAAACTGCCATAGTCATAGGAGTGTAGGAGAAGACAGACATGGGCTTGGCTCATAGGCAGATGGGGGGAGCTTAACTCTCCCATTAGGGGTGGGAAAGGACTTTTGGGAGAGACTTCCCACGACTCCCAAGGATATTTCCTTATATCCCTAGCACTAGGAAGAATTCCAGCAGGCCAGTTTCTGGATCAGCGCAGGATATCGCAGAACAGACCAAGGCACCTAATCTTTCACCTCCCTTCTGACACACTGCCTTCAAATAAACGGGTATTTTCCTCCTTACACTCTGTCAAATATGGTTTTAATCAGCTGCAACCACAAAGAAACCAAACTAGAGGATACTTTTTTCAGTTTCCATGCCTGAATAACTTTGCAGGGACCTATAGGAGACTAGTCGGACTCTCTAAGGTGCAAATGAGCAGATGGAAAACAGGTGGGTTGTGACCCACACACTGGCCACATGCATCAATTCTCATACAGGCTGTATGCCCAGGGATGCCCATAGAGATGGTGTCCATGCTGCTGCCCAGCTACTAACGGAAGTACCAGCCCGTTGCTCACCACTGTCACCCCATGGCCCAAGGTGTTCCCAGCGTAAGCTTCCAAATGTGCAGCTTTGAGCTCTCCCCAAGTAAGCTCCTCCAATGGCTTCCCATTGCTTAATGTAAATTCATGTTTTACTGAACTACTTAGAAGTTCCCGAATTCTTGATTCCTTATTCTTTGATCACTCCATTTATATTTTCTGTGAACTTCTCTCCTTCACCCTTCAAAACCCCACTCAGAATCACTACCCCCCACCCCCAGAAAACTTCTCTGATTCCCTAGACTGGGTTAATTGCCCTGCCCTAATATTTTCACAGTCTCTCCAGCCTGGCCTAAGGACATTATTCATATGCTACTATACCATTATGATTTACTTATTAATCTATCCTATTAGTCTGTGAGCAATTTGAGGATGGAAATATGATTTATCTCTGAGTCCTCATAATTAACGCTGGGCCAGACTCAGATGTAAGAACTACATATTACATAGCAATTAAAACACACAGGCTTGGAATCTTGGAATTGGATCGACTTGGACTTGAGTCCACTCACTGTCGTTTACCCTGTAAGACATTGGGGGAAAGTTATTTAACTTTGTTAAGTCTCAGTTTCCTCATCTATAAAACAGGGATAATAACAGGAGTACCCTCAACAGCATTGCTTTGAGGACTAAATAAGTCTCCAAAGTGCTTAGCAAAGTTCTTGGCATATGGTGAACACTATGATACTATTAATTTTAGTGCTCTGGAAATGTTTCATGGGTGAGTGGTTGCCATGAACCATGACAGTAAATGGCTGTACCAAAATGGACAGATCCCAGAATTTTGCCTTAAACTCCATTGACCTAGGAATAACTCTGAGGCTTTGAGCTATTCATTAGGACTTTATTAAAATTATTTTAACCTTTGGTGGTTGCCAGAGCCAGACATGCCGGGCAGCTGAGGTTTGCCACAATGAGCTGTGTCCTCCCACTCAATCCCACCTCTGGCACAGCCATAGAGGGGCCTGGGCTGAGGGCCAAGGGAACATACTCCTCACTTAGACCCATACACTGACGTGTGCCTTCTGAAAACTGGAAGAAAAGTTCAGGTGTTTGGCTCTTTTGGTGACAGTGAGTCTTGTAGATTAAAAATATCTACGCATGCCCACCAGACTCCAAAAACCTGGTCTGAACTCCAATGTGGGCCAGTGTGACTTTGTGTTGCCCTCCAGAGAAGGCCTCCCTGACTTTCATTATTTGCTGTACAGGTGGGGGTACCATCAGAGCCAGGAATGATCCTACTCTCTGGTCAGAAAAAAATTTCCCAGGTGTTCCTTCTATAATTGCGAATCTGGTCAGAATCACTGAATGTTCCATCTTGAAGGTACAGTAGAGGTCTCCTGGCCAGGAATGCCTTCAGGACCTTATTGAGGGGTGCAGAGTCCTTTACTTTTTGAGTAAGGGGATCTGGTGGTTCTACTTTTGCAGTGGTTTCCTCCTCTCTTCCCTTGTCCCTGCCTTCCACCAAACAATGCCCACTCCCACCCCCAATTCTTCATCCACAGTTCTGTTGTCTTCTCTTAACTAACCATGGGCCACAAAGTCGGCTTTCCATGCTTGTTGGGACTCTGTTTGAGTAAGGTTTCTGGGACTTGGCAATAGGCTGTGTGAAGACCCAAGGTACTAAAACATGCATGGACTTCTGACATTGATGTGTGTACCCCAAAGTTATTGTTCTCCCAGCATTCCAGATTAGTAAGTAGGGTCAAGACTGCTCTCAAGGTCTGTGTTCAAGATTGTATCCAGGGTTTGCAGCTCTACATTGTCAGAAGGGAGGAGAGAGAAGCTGGATGTGGGCGGGAGTCAGCACAGTGTGGCGACACAAATAAGGATGTTTTCCCAGCTCACTACAATCATCCCAGAGTCTGTGTCTATATTGGCCTCCTTTGTGTGGCCACCCAACATTCCTCCTTTCTCCCAGCACCACCTTCCCACCCCACAATAGTACACGCTCTAGAGGAAACACCACTCAACATGATGACATGGCTTATGCCGAGCCAATCAGCATTCTTGGCTGTATTTTTCTCCCCCACCTGAAACCAGGAGGGAAAAAAAACCTCCCTTTCTTGTCTTGAGAAGATTTGATCCTGAAAGCTGCTAGTGGCTTCATGGAGAAACCATTCTTCTAGTTTTTCCAGTTCAACTACTGTCCTTCTCAGTTACATCACTCAAAAACAAACAAGCACCTCTCTCCTTTTGCATAAGTTAATTCAAGTTGGTTTTCTGTCCCTGGGAACAAAGAGCGTCCT
The DNA here is from genome assembly GCF_027475565.1 of Acinonyx jubatus. Lineage (NCBI taxonomy): Eukaryota > Metazoa > Chordata > Mammalia > Carnivora > Felidae > Acinonyx > Acinonyx jubatus. Next base: position 18,433,008 of record NC_069391.1, read on the forward strand.
CATTAACGGTGTAGGAGGACGAATTGGGGATTGGGTAAGGAGACTATGTGGTTGTACAGTGAGTTCTATGTGAACAAAAACAGGAGAATGGGGGGAACTAACAAGGACAATATATTCAGAAGATGCCTCATAGAAAACCAAGAACCGGGTCAGATAGTGGAAGTTGTCAGAAAGTCTCCAATGGCCAATGAAATCCTAAGAAGTCCATCCCCTTCCTCTGTCTCCTGACTTCCTACTTGTGACTGTGTCTTCGTGTAAAAGGCACCTGTTTGAATGCTACTATAAGCCACCATGCAGCTTCTAGCTTCAGGGATCCCCTCTACTGGGAAGCTTTCTTGGATTTCTCCTGCCTCTTCTATATTGCTTCCCGGTGCCATGTGTATGCCTTCTGGTTGCAATCTTTTCTTCCCTGCTTGTCTTCCCCACTAGACTCTGAGCTCCTTCAAGCCAGTGATGGCACTCTATTCCTCCCCATGGCTTGGCAATCCAGCAGAGGACTATCAGTGAGAGGGAACTGAGATAGCTCCCAAGGGCCATTGTAAAACTGAAACTCAGATTTCACCAGAGCTTGCTCACATGCAGCCTTCTGCCTTTCGTCTTGTTACATTCTGGTGCTTGGTTTAATGAAGTTCTGGGCAGAGTTGAAAGAGTGGATGGAAGAAAAGAGAGAGAAAAGCAAGAGGCCTCAGGTATTGTTTTATTTTCTTAGTAAGAATTTAGATTTTAACTTATTTTGGCCTTTTAGGTATGCTCTTTCTTGGGGCAAAAAAAAGATCCAATTTTATTGTATTTTATTTTGTGCTATTATTTGAATTTAAAGCGTCCTTAAAGACTATAGAGTCCACGCATCTCATTTTATTGAAAAGGAAATTGAGTCCCTCAAACGTGCAAGTGACAGATTCCAAGTGACTCTCCCATCAAGATCTGGGCCCTACTTATTTTGTGAGGGCCCACTTGTCACCACTGAGCCACAGTGTGCTCTGTCACTCTAGACTACTTATAGTTCTCTACCAAGATTCTTGCCTCTAAGACTGTTCAGTGCTATTCCCCATCTAGAATACTTACTGTACTCATTTCTCAGGGCTGCTGTAACAAGTTATCATAAAATTGTGTTACTGAAAACAATAGAAATGTATTTTTCTTGTTGTTTAGGAAGGCAAGAGTCTATACTGAAGCTACTGGTAGGGTTGGTTCATTCTGGAGACTCTTAGGGAGAACCCTTTCCTGACTCTCTTATAGCTTCTGGTGAGTGACAGCAATTCTTGGTGTTTCTTAACTTTTAGACATATCACTCCAATCTCCCTGCACTGACTTCACCTGACCTTTCCTTCTGTTGTCTCTATAGTCTCCTTTTCTGTCTCTTACAAGGACACTGGTCATTGGTTTTAAGGCTCACCCTAATCCAGGATAATCTCATCTTGAGATGCTTATATCTGTAAAGACTCTTGTTCTAAGTAAGGCCAAATTTTGAGGTTCCAATGAACATGTCCTTTGGGGGGGGGGTTCACTATTCAGTCCACTGTACTTACCCCTATTCCTTGCCTGCTTACCTGCTACTTACATTTCAAATCTCTTTAGGAATCACTCCCTTTTGAAATGCTTATCTCACCATAAGTCCATGTTAGCTGCCCTTCTATGCTCCAATAGAGGATCAAGTTTCTTTTTGTTATGGCAGATGACCCTGCATCATCCTTCTCTGTGGACTTGCCTGCTTCCCCTACTAGACTGGATACTCCCTGAAAGTAGTACTCTGCCTGCCCTATTCATTCTCTTGTACCCTTAATCAGGACAATGCTTGGCATAAAGTAGGTGATCAGTAAGCATTTCCAAAAGAAGGAAAGAGCTGGCTTCATTTTCAAAAGGTGATCTTCCTCAGATACTTCAGATGATAGGTACAAGAACCGTGGGTGATAGTTCTTTCAGAAAATCTTTCAAATTGATTAGGCATTAGCATGTAAGGCGTATTAGTGACAGACCAGGACTAGACTGAAGTATTTCAAATCACCACCTGCTATGGACTGAAATGTGCCCCACCTCCCAATTTCATATATTAAAGCTTTAACTCCTAGTGTGTCAGAATATGAATGCATTTGGAGACATGGTCTTTAAAGAGGTAAGAAAGGTAAAGTGAAGTCATTAGGATGGGCTCTAATCCATTATGACTGGTGTCCTTATAACACGAAGAAATTTGGACACAGAGAGTTACAGAGAGAAGACCTTGTGAAGACAAAGGGAGAAGATGACCATGTACAAACCAGAGAGAGGTCTACAAAAAAAGTCAACCTGTTGACACACTGATCTTGGACTTGTGGCCTCCAGAATGTTGAGAAAATAATTTTTTTTGCTTTTAAAGAGGCTTAGTCTGTGGTTCATGTTATGGCAGCCCTAGGAGATTAATATACCACCAGAGAGGAGACCTACTTGTGACATGTAGAAAGGGAAGAGATAGAATTTGGAGTTAGGGTAGTTTTATAACTCAGCAAGTTGCTCAACTTCTTTGAGTCTTCTCTGGAAAACAGAAATGAGAGTTTCTTTCTTCAGATTTTCTTGGAGCCCTGAAAACTCAAGTCCATTTATTCCTGCACCTGATAATGGATTCCATAATCACAAATGAGGTGCCTACTCTGTGACCATGACTGTTTCAGGAACTGAGGATGTATCATTGAATATGGTCCACAGGGCCTCCGCTCATGCAGTGGCCACATTATAATACAGGGAAACAGACGCAGCAGAAGAGTACATAAGAAACACCAAATAGTGAAAAGTTTGGAGAATAGAAACAAAGGAGTGGAGTGATAGGACATGACTGGGGAGTGGTAGGGGGCCTCTTGAGCTTGGTGACTGATTTGTTTTCAAAAAATTGTCATGAATGTAATGTTAACAAGTAATAGCAATTACCACAATCCTTGAGCCAAGCTATCTTGCTTTTCAACAAAGCCAACAGTTTAGTTTCAGTATGGTGTTGTGGTAACCTCTCACAGTTTAGAGAACAGTATTACAGACAGCAGCTCATTAAATCCTATATGACCTTGAGAAGTGTGGGTCAATTAGCAACACCCAATTGCACACCTACCGTGAGTGACCTTTCAAGGACAGAACTGATATCAAATCACTCAGTTAACATTTATCAACTAACAGCATGAATATCCTAGAAGAAAACATGGGGGAAAAGCTTCTGATTCAGGCAGTGATTTCTTGCAGACGGTACCAAAAGCACAGGCAAAAAAAGTAAAAACAGACAAGTGGGCTTGTATCAAACTAAAAAGCTTCTGCATACAAGGAAGCAATCAACATAATAAAATATTTGGAAATCACATATCTGATAAGGGGTTAATATCCAAAATATGTAACATATTCTAACAACTCAGTAGCAAAAGAAACAAATAACCCAACTTTAAAAATGAGCAAAGGGCTTGAATAGACCTTTCTGCAGAGAAGACATACAGATGGCCAACAGGTATATGAAAAGACACTCAACATCATTCATCATCGGGGAACTGCAAATCAAAACCAAAATGAAATACCACCTCACACATGTTAGCACAGCTATAATCGAAACCAAAACAAAAGATAACAAAAGTGTTGGTGAGGATATGGAGAAACTGGAAGCCTTGTGCGCTGTTGGTGGGAATGCAAACTGGGGCAGTTCCTATGGAAAACAGTACAACAATTCTTCAAAATTAAAAAAAAAGAATGACCATGTGATCCAGCAATCCCACTTCTGGGTATTTATCAAAAAGAACTGAAATCAGGACCTTGAAGAGAGATCTGCTCTCTCATATTTGTTGCAGCACTATTCACAATAGACAAGACATTGAACAACTTATGTGTTTATCAACAGATGGACGAATAAAAAAATGTGAAACAAAATATTGTTCAGTGCTAAAAAAGAAAGAAACCCTGCTGTATGCAACATCATACATTAATCTGGAGGTCATTATGCTGGGTGAAAGAAGTTAGTCACAGAGGACAAACGCTACAATGACTCCACTTACATGAACGATCTGAAATAGTCAAACTCAAAACACACCAAGAGTAGAATGTGGGTAGAGGAAGTGGAAGAGTATACTGGAAGCAAGGATGAGGATACATTTGTCCCTGTATGTCCCACAATCCCCAGCATTCAATGTGGAATTGACTTTTTTGTATCATTGACAATAAAGGTCATATTTGATTTCTGCCACCCCAAACAAAATTTGTACTTAATTTTTTTCTGTATCTTCTGATGATGAAAACACAGATTTAAGAAACTTTTTATAATATATAATTTCTTTCTGCCCAAGAATGTCTAATTCTCTTTCTTTTTCTTTCTTTCTTTTTTTTTTTTTTTTTAGAAACAATGTGGATTTTATGCCAACACTATCCTAAAGAATGGGGGTGGTTTGAGGTAGGGAGAGAGAAAGAATTTCAGATTTATTTTCTTTTTCCTCTTCCTTCCTGCCTGCCTTCCTTCCTTCCTTTCTTTCTGACAAGGCAATCTAAGGATATAAGGTTATTTTCCAAGACATTTCTCACGTGTTCAGAGTTTTCCAAGGAGAACTATGCTAAATATACCCAATACAAATGAATATTAATAGCAAAATATTAAGAAGTTTTTGGGGTGATATTGCCCAAGTAAGGTAGTCTAACAAGGTACATGTCAATAAAATGTTATGGGGGAAATTGATGTGACACAGTGCCAAGTGCAAAACTACATTTGTAACAAATTTAAAAAACAGAGCGTTCTCCTGATGAAAAGACCTTCTTAAATGAATACCATGTAAAAAGATTTTTTAAATATAAATTTTATACACAGAATAATCAAAGGAAAATAAATAAAACTATGTACATCCCACCATCTCAAAATAAAAACTGGGCTGTATCATTCTATAAACACCATCCCTCGATTAAAATTGTATTTTCAGCATTAGCTTATATCAGTGAATCTACATGTGTCATCATATTCAAAGACTGAAAACTATTGTATAGATTCACTACAAACTTCTATTTCGGGCATTCCAATCTTTATTTAACTTTTTAAATATTTTTGTTTTCGACAAGATGCTGTGACAAAAGTCTCATACACATATGTGTCTGGACATTTGTCCTTTCTTCTATCCCATCTGAAACATTCTTTTTTATAAAGTTTTTTTCTTTAAGTTTATTCATTTACTTTGAGAGAGACAGACAGCACGAGCAGGGCAGGGGCAAAGGGAGAGGGAGAAAGAGAATCCCAAGCAGGCTCCACTCTCTCAGCACGGAGCCTGACACTGGGCTCAAACTCACGAAACCGTGAGAACATGATCTGAGCCGAAACCAATAGTCAGATGCTCACTGACTGAATCACCCAGGTGCCCCTAAAGCATTCTTACAGTGAAGGCCCCTTTATTAAGTAGTCACTTAGTATGAGAATAACAGCCAGTTTCACAAGAATTATTTTTTAAAAAATTCTCAAGCAACAACTCTAGACAAAGTAATGTTCAGGTAGGTTGTTGGCAACAGAACACTGAGGAAGATACATATGATTCTCATCTTTACAAGGCTAACCTTCTAGCAAGGGTTAAGATTTGCAAAAGACAATAAAAATACTTCACTATTCTTATTTTCTCTTATCTCTGTGAATGAGTCCAGAGGCTAAGAAGAAATAGGTTTTATGAAAACATTTTTAAAAAGTCAAATATAAAAACAAAAAATACTTCCTGAGTTGCTGAATGCAAAATTTGGCAGGGTATTTTAACATTCATTCTTTCAAGAGGGAGAAAGGTGAAGGCTTTCTTCTCTCTCCCTAAAGAGTAAGGTTAAATGAACCATTTAAAAGTTTGCAAAACCTCATTTTATTTACCCCAGAGCTTCCTATGTAACCCATCATCTGAGTACCGCTGTAAAACATCCTGGCAGCTGAATAATCATAGCAATAACATTTGCTGTATTTTATTTCACATGCCAAAATCACTCGATTATGCATCTCTAGGGAGGTGTTAGATTTAATAAGCAGGATGGCAAATTCTATAGCTACTAGCCACATATGAAAGCAGAAATGCCACACGAGGATGAAGTCCTAACAGGTATTTTATGAAAGAGAGAGCATCACACAGTGCAAGAAACTACTGTTTATTGAACACCTACTATGTGTCAGTTGCAGTGCTGGGAAGTCTCATGTGCTAGATCTCCCCACTTTTCAGAAAGTGGCCCTATAACCCAGGGTTCATTTCTAATATATAGGTGAAGAACAAACAGAGAGGTAAGTTGAAGTGGCTGCATTCTGTTGGTCAGTGCATAATTGAAGCAGGGTATGAACACATACATTTAGTTCTAAACCCAGAATTTTGTTTCCTCAAAGTTAGAGCTGGATTCTCGCAATAAGAGATATTCAAGCAGAGATTGAGAGACCACATGTAGAGAATTTTATTGAGGAGATTAAAAGACTTGTTGGGGGATGAGATAGATGAAATTCAAGTTTCTGGTCTAATCGCAAGATCCCCTGTTTTTGTAACTGTCAAAAAAACCCCTTAACAACAGCCCTCGCTATGAATGTGTACACTGTGGTCATGGATCAATGTTCCCAACTCTTACTACAGCAAGGATGCATTTGTCTTGGGTGGAAGGGCAACCTGTGTTCGAACCTGTAAAACCTTTGACACACAGTCTCTGGTCCCTGTGCCTCTTGGCTTTGTTCATTAGAAAGCCAAATTTCCTTATCCACCATAACTATTTCCTTTATGCCTTCTTCTTCTTTCCATCTTACTGTCCATTAAAATTATTTATGCTCCCCTTTGATTTCTCTTCTACACTGTGACCCTTGAAGCAAAAAGATGGTGTCTGATCTGTTATCTCAAGCGCCTAGCATAGTACCTGGCATGGAGGAGGGACTCACTGATCCTTTAATGAATGAATCTGACACATAGGTATTGAGGGGATGACAGGGTTGTTGCCCCTGGAGAGTGTCCCAAGGCAAAAGAAGCAGTGGATAGAAAGGCATCGATACCTTTGAGTGAAAAAGTATGCCTGGTACAAAGAATTAAAAAAGGTTTAGTATATTTGTAGTAGCGAGTGATTATGGAAAGCACCGAGATCAAAGAGATAATAAAAAGAATCACTTGAAATTCTCTTGAGGACAACGAGCGACTTCTCAGTGGAGGGTTTTAAGCTCGAGAGTGGCAGAGTCAAACGGGTGCTTGAGAAGTATCACTCTGACTATTATGTGCAGTGGAAGGGATGGAACTGTGAGTACAGGGACAAGTTAGGAAGTCATTGTAATAAAAGTGCATGGTAGGAAAAGCACAGCTTCCACAAGATGCAGTGAAGGTACCAGATATAAGAAAGCTTGAAGAGGTAGCCTTACTAGCATTCTGGGAATGGTAGGGCACTAGGGGTAAGGGATAATGGTATGTTAAGAATCACTTCCTGGTTTCTGGTTAAGTGGTTTGTGGATCGTCCTTGAGATAGGAAATCCATGGGATAGGGAACAGAGGGAGGAGGAGCATGAGCTCAGTCTCAGACATCCTGAGTTAGAAATTCCTGTGGGAATCCAACTTAGAGCTGTCCAGTAAACAGAAGACTATGCAGTTTTGGAACTCATACAAAACAGCAGAGTGAGAAACTTAGACTTGAAAAAGAAGTGTTCATTGAACTTAATTTGGATTGAGATATTTAAAACTCTCTTATGATATAACTGAATACACACATGTTGCAAGAGGTTGTCTGTGGACGTACGGGAAAGCCGGATGTCATTAAGGATTATTTTGGACGTACCAACTACTTTCATGATTCTAAGCCTATGGAATAAGGCAGTCATTCTTCTTCATGTCACCAAGACTAACTAAAATGTCACATTTGAGTACTCTAGACTAGAATCCTATTGATTTATTGTATAGATATGGGTTATCACCAGGGGGATCTAATTTATATTTATTAAGTATAGTGGTCTTGAGAGATAAAATTGTTCAAGGCAGAAGGACCATCAGGAGGAGAAAATAATAACTAAACTCCTAACAAGAGCCCAATAAATAAATGAATGAATAAATAAAACTTTACATATAATTAAGTTATAGTAAAAGGAAGGATAAATTTTTCTAGATGAACTTGAACATAAGAGAGAAAAGGTAAAGGATGGAATTTGTAGATCAGGACAGCATGACTTCTTTTTTCAAAGAGATCAACTATACTATCCCCACCTAAATTGCTCTTAAACATCTAGGCATAAAATCATGCAATCTGTTTGAAAAAAGAAATAGGTTCTATAGAGTTGAACCCAGAAAACCAAAAATCTCATAAATCCAATATGGCACATAAGGGGTAAGTACAAAAGGCAAATAATACTAGGATGTTCATCAAAGAAGGGGGAAAAGAGGAAATTGGGAACTTATGTAATAATCGCCCCCATCCAAAAAGATAGAGATAAAACTGGAAGCGACCAAGAAAGGTTTTTGTAGAACTCCAAAGGAGCACAAAAGAATCCAAGCCCTTATGACCAGTGCAGACTGTAAGTTCTGAGTCAATTAGGAAACCTTCCTTGTTGTATGGCCCCTTTCCTCTCCAGCATTAGCAGAAAGCCACTAGTTAGAAAATCTTGACTTCTAAAACTGTGAGCCAAGCATACAACAAAGATAAAGGACATTTGGTGAGCAAGGGGTACAGGAAGCTACTTTTGACAAGTGTTGTTGAACTAGGCCCCACAGGAGTGAGATTGGAAACGGTAGTTTTTGTTGGCAAAGTTGTGTCTTAAGCTCTTTGTATCTTGGATGCTAGGGGAAGGCAGAGAGATTTCCCAATATGATAAAGTAATGTAAAAGAAACCATATACCTTGGCAGGCCCCAAGTATTTTGTATTCCCCTCGAGGCCAACAAGCTTCTGCAAACATGCAAACACACACCACACACACACACACACACACACACACACACACACACACACACACACACACATCATGCCTGAACTATTTACATATCACTCTGAACTATTTTGGTCCCTCCTCTCTCCTCCTCCTCCTCCGGTGTCAAGTCCATAAAAGAACACTTAAGTATGTGATTCTTTGGAATTTGGATTGTGTGGTCAATGGAAACCACTGTTTTAAATTCCCTGGAAACATGGGTCATGGATACTATATTTAAATAAATTTCAGAGTGGGGTGGCTACATTTTTCCACCAATATTTTCACCTTGTGCTGAGTGATTCACATACATGTCCCTCCCAAACTTCTGTAAGCAAATGCATCACAGTTCCTACACTATGACCCCCACGCTGATCCCTAATGATGTCAGAAGCCCATGATGTTTCCCTTTTTGAGAGAGAATTTTCCAAATGGGTTGAAAATAAAGGAAAAGGAAAAGGAGCAGGCAAGACATAGTCAGTGTCTCTGCATGGATGGTGTAGGTTGAGATGTGATTCTTTTTTATTTTTTAAAGTTTTATTTATTTATGCAATCCCTACACCACATGTGGGGCTTGAACTCATGACCCCAAGATCAAGAGTTGAATGCTCTTCCGACTGAGCCAGCCAGGCACCCTGAGATGTGACCTTTTTGGGTACACATCTTAATGACTATTAATCTTAATCTTAATCTTAATCTTAAATGACCATTGGGGTACAAGTCCAGCCTGACCAGCAATGTTGCCAGCTGGAAGTGAGGGCTGGAACAGAGGCCAGATATCTGGGCTGAATCCCCCCAAAGACTTAGGGGGCTACACCCAGGATGTGACCATTCCTGATGGTAAGCATGCTGGATTTCCCCCCCAGGGAGCTGAAAAATGGTTATCTTTCTATTTCAAAGCATCAGTAAAATATATTTTGTACCTAAGGCAGCGGGGGGGGGGGGGGGGGGAGGGAGGAAACCCCTGCATGAGGATTTAGCTGTTCTTTCTGCCCCTTCCAGGGTTCAGCTTACTCAGAAACTGCAGCTGTGTGTGTGCTTCACAAGGTCCCAAGGGACAAGAGTTATACGAGCCAAACCCCAGGTCACTCCCTTGTCACCGCAGAAGAAAGTGTGCACTCTGGTCTCCAATTCAGGAGTTTTTAAGGTTCTGTTTGTGTTTCAGCTGCTGAATCATCACCACCTTGGACCTCATTACCTCACCTTCCTGAGATCAAATCTATAATCCTTAGTAAAAGGAACTGCATGGGACCTCGTTCTTACCTTTTAACTGTGGGCAATAAGGCAGAATGTTTTTCAAAAGTTCTGTCTACCCACTTGCATACATAAAGTAGCTTAAAGCATGGTGCTTTTAGATTCATGTGTTCTCTTTCTTAGGAGACATTGTAATAAAATAAGACTTTGAAAATAATTTGTGTAGGTAATAAAGCACATGTAAGAAAACTTCCTTCAGAAATAATACAGAGCGAGTCTTCTTTTACTTAAATTTCAACCATGAGAGAAGAGGTTAAAAAAAAAAAAATAACTATTGCCCATGAGACTTTACATAGATCCAGACTTTAAGCCAGAGGGAAGTATGGTTTATTACAGAAAACTATTTCCATTACTTCTTTTTGCTGTCACTTGCTAGCCATGTGATACGTCGCACATTACTGGCAACATTTGGCACACAAGTGGCTCATCCGTAAAATGGGGTTATACCCATCTCATGATTTCTTGATTATTTTAAAATGTAAACATTAGGTCATATTGTTTTATCCTCTATGTCAGCATCACAGAGTAGCACCCAGAACTCGGCATCACTTAAGTTGTAATTCATTCATAAAATCACAGAGTGGGAAATAACCTATCCAATGCTATAGATATGTCTTTAGCTTCCATGATGTATGCCACATGACAGGGAGCTTACCAGCTTCCTAAGAAGTCTGGTTTATCTATCTTTCCTTCCAGCCAGTCACTTACATATTAAATATTTATTGAATACATATTATATGCCAGGGGCTATTCTTGGTGTTGGGGATATAGTAGTGAACAACAAAGATTGTTACCCACCTGGCATTTATATTCTAGGGGAAGGCTCAAGTAAAACACACGCTAAGTAAAACACATTTTGACATGCTAACGTCAGAAAAGATTAAAGAAAACAAAATAAAACAGGAAAGGAGGACAGGAATTGTGAGGTGTGGGAGGGTCAAACTGAGAAGATGCCATTGTGTTAATACCTGAGGGAAGTGAGCCATGAAACTATGTGGAGGAAAAGCATTCGAAGTAGATGGGACAACAAACACACAGATTCAAAGGTGAGAGGGTGCTTGATGTGCTGAGGAGGATAATATGGCTAAAACAGAGAGAGAAAAAGAAGAAGAGAGAAAAAATAGATGGCCCAAGGGGCAATGGGACATCTATTAAATAAAAATAGATGGGCCCCAAGGGGCAATGGGTAGACCATGTAGGGTCCTATTGGCCATGGTTTGGACATTGGCTTTTACTCTCTGAGTGAGAGTGGTCATGTTTATTATATATATATATATATATATATATATATATATATATATATATATATATATATATATATAAATTATATATAAAATATAATTTATTGTCAAATTGGTTTCGATACAACACCCAGTGCTCATCCTAACAGGTGACCTCCTCAATGCCCATCACCCACTTTCCCCTCTCCCCCACCCCCCATCAACCCTCAGTTTGTTCTCAGTATGTAAGAGTCTATTATGGTTTGCCTGTCTCCCTCTCTGTAACTTTTTTTCCCCCATCCCCTCCCCCATGGTCTTCTGTTAAGTTTATCAGGATCCACACATGACTGAAATCATATGGTATCTGTCTTTTTATGCCTGACTTATTTCACTTAGGATAATACCCTCCAGTTCCATCCACATTGCTACACATGGCCAGATTTCATTCTTTCTCATTGCCAAGTAGTATTCCATTGTATATATAAACCACATCTTCTTTATCCATTTGTCACTTGATAGACATTTAGGCTCTTTCCATAATTTGGCTATTGTTGAAAGTGCTGCTATAAACATTGGGGTACAAGTGCTCCTATGCATCAACACTCCTGTATCCCTTGGGTAAATTCCTAGCAGTGCTATTGCTGGGTCATAGGGTAGATCTATTTTTAATTTTTTGAGGAACCTCCACACTGTTTTCCAGAGTGGCTGCATTTAAATGATTCTGAGTAGAGGCGCGCCTGGGTGGCCTAGTCGGTTGAGTGCCCAACTTTGGTGAGCCATGATCTCATGGCTTGGGGGATCAAGCCATTGATCTTTGGGCTTTGCACTGACAGCTCAAAGCTTGCTTTGGATTCTCTGTCTCCCTCTCTTTCTGCCCCTCCACAGCTCGTGCTCTCTCTCTCAAAAATAAATAAACATTAAAAAATTAAATTATTCTTTGTAGAAAGGGTCTTGATCGGTCAAGTGCAAAAAGATTACTTTAGTTGCTATATGGAGAACATTTTGAAGGGGGTAAAAGTGAGGCAGGTTAAACAGATCATGGATATTGAAATAATTCAGGTAAAAGGATATGGAAGCTTGGACCAAGGATAACTGTGGATGTGGTAAGAAGTGATCTAATTGCAGTTATATTTTAAAGGTAGACAAGAAGGATTGATAGATTTGAGAGAGAGGGAGACGGAGAGAGAGAGATCACAAGGTGAAAAGTATTTTGGGCCTTAGAAAAGAAAAAGATGTCATTTCCATGATTTATAGTGCAGAAAATTATGAGTAAGGCAGGTTTGGTGTAGTTCTGGACAGTTCACTTTAGATGTCAAATGAGACATCTCTGTGGAGATGTTGGGTTGACCACTGGTTACAGAAATCTGGTGTTTAGGAGTTATGTCACCAGGCTGCAGGTAAAGTCCTGAAGGCATCATAAAGATGCATTTTAAAGGCCTGTTCCCTGAAATTGGACATGGGACAAGCCTAACTCCTGAGTATTCCTAAAGAAAAAGCATTCCAGATTGGATTCCTAGGCATTCAATGATTAGAAATGGAAGAGATTAGGAAGAATCTTCAAAGGAGACTAAAGAGTAGCCAGAGTGGAAGGAAGGAAACCAGGTGCATGGAGTGGTCCTAGTGGACAATAAAAGGTTTCAAAGATCAGCATCAGGGTATTCAAAGAGATCAAATGCTGCTGATAAGTCACACAAGATGAGATGGACAATTGATCACTGGAGTTAGCAACACAACAATCATAGGTCACTTTGATAAGAGTGTTTTCAGGGGAATCGTGTGGGTAAAAGTTTGACTGAAATGGTTCAAGAGAGAATAGGAAGTGAGAATTTGCAAACTATTTCAAATTTTTCCCTAAAGGGAAAGAGATAAGTGTGGTAGTTGATGGAAGGAAAAATAGAATCAAACTTTTTTTTTGATGAAAGTATAGGGAGAATAATGATTTTGTATGCTCAAAGAAAAAGTCCTAGAGAGATGGGAAATTAATGACGCAGAAGGAAGCAGGGGAGAATTGCCTAAGAATGTCTTTGATTGGATGGGAGACGATAAAGTCCTCTGAGGAGGAAGAAATTTTGGTCTTAGCTAAGAAATCTGAGAATATGGAGTCTAAAAGTAGGTCAGAATGTAGATTATTGGTAGAGATATAGGGAGGTTGGTGGATGTGAGGGTGGAAGCTCGAGAAAATTTTCCCTGGGTTGGCTCCGAGTTCTTGGTAAAATATCAAGCAAGGCCACCTGCTGAGAGTGAGGGTGGAGGAAGAGGTTTTGGATATTTCAGAAGAGAGAAGATAAACAAGAATTCCTTGTGTTGACTTTAAACTTGTCACTCAAAGCATCGCTCACTGGTTCTCATAGTTACCTATCCAGGTATTTTCCAAATATTTGAAGAGGGTCAGTATCTTCATGTCCCATTAATCATCTGTTCACTGTGGTGAACAACTTCTCTAGCAAATACCCTATGTAACCCAGTTTTCAGAACTTTTATGATCTTCAGTCTTCTTTGGTGCTCTAGGTTATCAACAACCCTCCTGAAATGAGATGTTCAGAATTAAAGTCAACCTCTAAATGTGTTTGGATTCCATAAATGATAGGACACCCTATTAGACTAACTGGGCGGCATTAACTTTGGAAATGTAACTTTGACTTCCCCATTCCACAAATTCACACCTAATCCATGATCCATGCCCACCTTGGGCCACTGATATGTTTTAGATTGAATTCAGAGTCCCACACTCTTTAAAAATCCTTCCTGGTTGGTTCAGATTAACATCCCCGTCTGCTAAGGTCTTCAGACACATTCACGGATCACCTGAGAGGGACCTGGTGCCCATTTGATAGAAGAAGAATTCAAGGTCCTGAGAGCTGAAGTTATTTGTTGAGTGTCACACAGTTAACAGGGTACAGAACTGGGATTCAACCTCAAGAATATAGACGCCAATGTCTAAACTCTGTTTTAGGCTCCACAGCCAAGAGACGTGTCTAGAAATCTAGCACAAGAGTTCAGAGAAGAAATCATGCCTCTGGATTCTGAGAGTTCCTGCCTTTCCTAGATCCCCTTCTCACAGCCGGCTAGACCCAAAACTCCTATACATCACTTCGCGTGTCTAATCCCTAAATGCTCATGCTCTCCCTCTCATTTCTGAGATGTAAGTCACTTCCAGGTTTTGTGCTATCTTCAGATTTAAAAAGCATTTTAAACCAAATGGACCAGCATTAGAGAGGATTGGGACACCTGTTGAAAGCTTAAAAGCTATCCCATATGAATCAATTTTATCCATAATAAGCATGCTTTATTATCTTTTCTTTTTATATTTGATGATGTTCTTTTTTTTTTTCCCCGACAAGGACCATTCATATTTAATTACAATGGAAATCTTCCTCCCATCCTTGTCCTCAGCATACACGTGCATTTTTAATAGAGTTTCTAGAATAAACAACGTGTTTCAATCCCTGGTTCCAAAGACTATGATACCCTTAACAAGTTCTTCCAACTTTTAAGCCTCACATGGGATTCCCAACTGTCCAGTGATTTAACTTGTCAGATTGCTGGAATCAAGTCACTCGTACACATTACCCCTTGACCTCCAACTGGCAGTCACAGCCTTCTCTTTTGCAAAGAATGACACTTCCCCTGCTTGACAATCCAAACTGTCTGCTCACCGTTTGCGCACAGCTGTGGCAGCTGAAAGCAGCTGGCATGCAACATATGGAATTTAATTTCCTAATATTTACATAGATTGAAACTGTTTTTGCTCCAGACTTCAGACGGTCTTTTGCACTAGGCCTGCAGGCAAAAGTTTTCAGACAATTTCATGCCTGCTTCCGACACTCGCCTGCTGCAGCTCAGTCCCGGCTGCAGTCTCCTTCAGGAGAAGCAGGATGTAGTCTGATAGTGCTTCAGCATGTTGGAGAGTCCTTTACTTATTGACATTGCTGTGATGGCAGTTTATACTGGTTCTTTTTGCAATTGGGGAACTCATGGTTTTAAAATATACATGTTTCTTTGTAATTTTTTATTAGTTTTTCATTTGAGAACAGTTTGGGGTTTGCAGAATGTGAAGATACTACAGAGTGGCTATATACCCCACATCCAGTTTCCCCTTTTATTAATGTCCTACACTGGTGTGGCACATTTGTTATGATAAATGAACCAATATTCATTTTTGTAATTTATTTTCTTTTTTGTTACTGAAGTATAAAGAACATATAGTGTTAGTTTCAAGTGTGCACTATAATGATTCAGCAACTCTGTACATTTCTCAGTGCTCATTACAATAAATATACTCTTAAACCCCATCACCTATTTCACCCATCCCCCCCCCCCACCTCCCCTTTGGTATCCACCAGTCCTTTATATTTGACTGTGTTTTGTCTCCTTTTTCTTTGTTTTGTTTCTTAAATTTCACAATGAGTGAAATTTCTCAATGAGTGAGATCATATGGCATTTGTGTTTCTCTGACTTATTTTGCTTAGCATTAATACCCTCTAGATCCACCCATGTCGCAAATGGCAAGCTTTCATTCTTTTTCATGGCTGAGTAATATTCCATTGTATAATATATACATCATCTTCTTTATGCATTCGTCTATGTATGGATAGACACTTGAGTTGCTTCCATATCTTGACTGTTATAGACAATGCAGTCAAAAGATAAGAGTACTTGTATCTTTTTGGACAAGTATTTTAATTTTCTTTGGGAAAACACTCAGATGTGGGATTGCTGGGTCATCGAGTAGTTGAATTTTTCATTTTCTGAGGAAACTCCATGCTATTTTCTGCAGTGGCTCTACCAACTTGCATCCCCACCACCAGTGTACGAGGGTTCCTTTTTCTCCATATCCTTGCCAACACTTGTTATTTTAAATCCATCTTTTACTTAAATTTCCTTAGATTTTACATAATGTACTTTTTCTGTTCCAGGATCTCATCCAGGATACTGCATTATCTTTAGTCATTGTGTCTCCTTAGACTCTTCTCCGTTTTGACAGTTTCTTATACTCTCTTTATTTTGGATGACCTTGACAGCTTCAAGGAGTCCTTGTCAGGAATTTGGAGAACGTCCCTCAATTGGCATTTGTCAGATTTTTTTCTTATGATAAGACTGGATTGTGTATTTGGGGCAGAAAAATCAAAAAGTGGCACTTCCATACCATCATATTAAGGGTACATGCTATCAACATGATATCACTATTGATATTGACCTTGATCATCAAGCCGAGATACCGTTTGTCGGGTTTCTCCACTTTCAAGTTACTTTGCTTACTGTCTTTCCATACTGTACTTGCTGGGAAAAAGTCACTCGGTACAGCGCACATTTAAGAACTGGGAATTAGGTTCCACCTCCTTGAGAGCCAAGTAATCCACATAAATTATTTGAAATTCCTCTTCATGGATGATTTGTCTCTTCTCCCTAATTTATTGATTTAGCAATAATTTACTTGCATCAGTATGGACCATGGATATTTATTTTATACCTAGGGCTATAATCCAATACCACTCTTTTTTGTTGCTCAAATCGTTCCCGTTTTACCATTGGGAGCTCTTTCATTTGGCTTCTGTGACCCTTGAATCGTGTCATCATTCTGGCATTTGTTGGTTTGCTTACTTGTTGAACACTTCCTTACTTTCTGGCACTAACAATGTTTCAGCTCATCTTGTAGATTTCCTGCTCCCGACCTATAATCAGCCATTTTTTCCCCTTGGGATTTTGAAATGACGAGAATAGTCCTAGTTTTAGTGGGGATTCTGTCACTGGTATATCATAGTCATGGGTAGTGGAACTTGGGTCCAGGAAAAGCAGTTAGTGAGACAGAGGTATATTGTTAGGATTTCAATTGCTGAATATTGAAAATCTTGTGCATTTATTCAGCAAATATTTTTTGAACACTATGATGTTCCAAGAAATGAGATAGAGGTTAAAGATACAGAAGTTTTTAAGACTTGGTCCTTATTCTCTGAAAGCTCACAGTCTAATCAGGAAGCAAACAAATAGCAGGGAACCACACTGCATTGAATAGGTGCTGTGTTGGGTATAGGTGATCCCAGGATTGGAGGGGAAGATGGAAGAGGCATCTACTATAGGCTGGGAAGAATTTTCAGGAGGTAAATTTGCAAATGAATTGAGGAATTCACATGCAAAGTAACTTCTTTAGGCCTCTTGATCTAATAAAGTTTGAGGGTTTTTTTCCTTCCTTTTATTTTAGAGAGAGAGCCCCTGTGAGCAAGCAAGGGATTGGGGAGAAGGCAGAAGAAGGGGGGGGAGGAGGAGAAAGGGAGGGAGGGGGAGAGAAAGGGAGGGGAGAGAGAGAGGGAGGGGGAGACAGAGAGGGAGGGGGAGAGAGAGGGGAGAGAGAGAATGAAGGAATGAATGAATGAGTCTTAAACAGGCTCCATGCTCAGCATGGAGCCTGACATGGGGCTTGATCCCAGGACCAGGGAATCATGACCTGAGCCAAAATTAAGAATTCAACATTAAACTGACTAAGCCACCCAGGTCCCCTAAGTTGAGGGTTTTTCAAAGTGTACGAACATCCTCATGGATCCTCACTCTTTTAATTTAATTTTAACTTAAATGGTTGCTTTCTCTGGGAGATATGGTCAGTTAGAAGAATCTATAACTTTCTTTCATTTCATCATTAATAAAGTAGCAGACCTCTTTGATCCTTCATCTCAGGAAGGGGCTCTACTGATAAGTGGATACAGAAAAACAAAGCCTTACTTTACAGTTAAGTAAAGTAGAAAATGTATGTATTTCTTTACATCAAATTGTGAATAAATAATATTCTGACATGATTTCCTTATCTGAGAATTTTCAGGTTGTTTCGTCTATCCATTTCCATGTAATGATTCATCCTAGAACTTAGTGGTTTAAAACAACAAATATTTGATCATGATTCTGAGTTTGGTTTGGCTGAGTGATTCTTTTGCTTCACTTGGGATTGGCTGGGGTTGGTCCAAAATGGCCCCACTCACATGGCTGGCAGTTGATGTTGGCTGCTGGCTATCTGCCAAGGGCCGTGGTTCTCCTCCACGTGGGTTGCTATATGTGGCCAATTAGGCTTCTTCACAGCGATTACACAGCACCAATTTTGCCACACTTTATTGGTCAAATCAAAGGGCCAGTTCAGATATAAATGGAATGAAATGAATACTAACTCTTAGTGAGGAAATGGCAAGGTTATATTACAAGATAGAATTTGGGGTGGGAGATATTGTTGTGATCAGAGGTGATCTGATTGATTATACATTAATTAAATTGCTTGCAACCTGCCTATATGGATTTCTGCTTCAATTCCCGGAGAAATGTCTATTCTCCAGTTATGCACAAAAACAACATACATCCTACCAACTCCTTTGTGCACGGTGTTAAACTCCAAGTCAGAAAAAAGCAGTTTGAGTCCCAAATCTATCACATAACTGCTATCTCTCTTGGGCTTATTATTTAACCTCCTGAAGCAAGTGATCTATTTTATAAAATAATAATATATTATCAGATATCCCAAGTGTCTTGAAAATAAGAGAAGTAAATTATCACAAAAATGCTTTGAATTCTAATACAGCGTACAATAAAAAGATACTAATTGTTCTATGCCTAAAATATGCTTGGCATGGTGACATATGCAATGCCTAGATTAACTCTTAATCCTCACAATTTGAAGCTTCATGATTAGTGGTCCCACCATAGAGAGGCAAATTTATGTAACCAGCTCAAGTCCAGACAGCTGGCAATTGGTGATTTTAGGCACTCAAACTCAGACCTGACTCCAAAACTCATGATTCAAAGGAAGAACAACCCCTTTTCTTTCAGCAATTCATGATCTTAGATAATATGGATATTTGCAAATAATACATCTGATAAGAGACTTCTATCTAGACTATAAAGAGCTCTCTTAAAACTCAAGAATAAAGAGGCAACTGATTTAAAATATGGGCAAGGGGGGCACCTGCGTGGCTCAATCGGTTAAGCGTGCAACTCGTGATTTTGGCTCAGGTCAGGATCTTGCAGTTTGTGAGTTCGAGCCCCATGTCGGGCTCTATGCTGTCAGCATGGACCTGCTTAGGATCCTCCCTCTTTCTCTCTCTCTCTCTCTCTCTCTCTCTCTCTCTCTCTCTCTGCCTCCCCCCTGCTCTCTCTGTCTCCAAAATAAGATAAAAAAATTAAAAATGTGCAAGGAATCTGAACAGGTATTTCTACAAAGGAGATGTACACACAGCAACTAAGCACATGAAAAAGCCCTCAAAATCATTAGCAATTAGGAAAATGCAAATTACAATTAGTTACCACTTCATGGCTACTAGAATTGCTAAAATAAAAGAGATAGACAGTAACAAGTGTTGACAAGGAAGCAGGTAACTTGAAGCCTGCATACATTGCTGGTGTAAGTACAAAATGGTTGGGGCACCTGGGTGGTTCAGTTGGTTAAGCTTCCAACTCTTGATATCGGCTCAGGTCAGGATCTTGTGGTTCATGGGGTCAAGCCCCACATCAGACTCTGAACTGACACTCTGGAGCCTTCTTGGGATTCTCTCTCTCCCTCTCTCTCTGCCCTTCCCCCACTCATGCTTTCTCTCTCTCTCTCTCTCTCAAAAATAAATAAACTTAAAAAAAGAAGTAAAAAAGGTACAACTTCTTCGCAAAACAATGTAACAACATCTCAAGAAATATAACGCAGAGGCACAGAAATTTCCCTCCTAGCTATATGTGCAAGAGAAACGAACACATTTGACCATAAAAAACCTCGTACACAAATGTTCATAGCAGCATTTTTCATAGTAGCCAGAAGGTAGAAGCAACTCAAATATCCATCAACTGACAAATGGATAAATACAATATATCTAAACAATGGAACATTATTCAGCCATAAAAAATGGAATGAAGCACTGATCCAGGCTACAACATGAACCATTAAACCACTAAGGTAAATAGAAGAAACTGGTCACAAAAGACCATGCATTGTATGGTTCTCTTTTAATGAAATCTCCAGAATAGGCCAATCTGCAGAGACAGAAATTAATGATCGTGGGGAAAGAGACACTAACTGCTAATGGGCACAGGGTTTCTTTTTAGGATGATGAGAATGTTCTAAAACAGATTGTGATGATGGATTCCACAGCTCTGTGAACATGCTAAAAGCCAGTGAATTTTCATCTTCAACAGGTGGATTGTAAGGTATATGAATTACATATCAACAAGCCTGTTAAAAATAATATGAGCAGAATGTATGTCATTAACTAAATGTCACGTGCTCTTCTAAGCTCTATCTTATCTAAAAAGACAGTAATTTATTTAATCTTCGTTACATCCCAGTTAGGTAGCCATATTATTATTTTCTCTTAAAAGATAAAAAGAAAGGTTGACAGGTGAGGTAATCTGCCCAAGATTATACAAGAAGTGGTAGGGCTGAGATTCTAAACTTCATAGATTGCTGCCAAATCCCCAAACTTCACTCTTGTGCTAGATCACCTATTATCAACTATAAAATACACATAACACGTCTGTTTTCTCCTTTCCTCCTTCCCCCTTCCATTCTGCTCTGGTTGTGCACTTCCTCCTGCTGAATGATTTGGGGTGGGAGTTGTTATTTATGTGAATGTCCATGTCATTCTGAAAACATGTCTTAAGTACCCATGTATGTCGCCTCCTAAAAAAAAAAATGTTGGGCAGCTATAAACTAATATCTGCTTTGAGGCAGGTTAGACTATTCTTTCTTCATTTCTCTTCAGGGACCCACACCACATTCTAGGATGGGGAGTGTGTGGAGGTGACACAGTCACATGGTTTAAAAGGAAAAGTGTTCATGTCTTCCAATCCAGAATCTGACACATGGCTCTGTCTTTGCTAACTGCATGACCTTGGACTAGTTCTTTTCTCTGAACTTCAGTTCTCTCATCTTTAAATTGGGAATGCAGACAGTACCTAGTTTGCTGAGACACTCTGGCAGCACTGTTATGGGAGGTAAGAGATGCAAAGGGTGTGGGGCGCTGCCCTTGCTCCGTAGACAGGAGCCACCTTCCCTCATTCATCCTTACAGCCCACCAGCATGTCAACTTTCTCAGCACGGTTAGCAGAGCAGACAAAAGTCGTCCCCAAGGCCACAAAGCTCTCTTTTCTTCCAGCCCGAGGAAGTTCTCTCCTCTCCAAATGACCAACTTAAACCAGATTGAAAACCTGGGGCAAAAACACGCAATGAGTTGGGGGGAGAGTGCATGACGGCAGTTGGCTGGGCTTCCCGGCTTCTCTAGAGAAATCAGAGCGGCTAAGATGTTTAAATCCCCAGCCAGAACCCCTGATTTAATTTGATTTTATAGTTCCAGGGATTGCCTTGTTGTGGTTTCCCTATATCACATACAGAGCTAGCCTCTCCCCCCCCGTGGAGAGGGGAGCCAGTCAGTGGAAACGTGTGCTGGCACAGCACTCAGCCGCAAAGACTCTTCTCTTTATGCAGCTACTTCTGCATGGAGGCCTCGTGGGACAGGACATGGGCTGGAGAGCGAGGCTCCAGGATGTCCCAGGAGGAGCCTGAACTTTGGTTTGCATTCTGACTCCGTGGCCTCATATGCCTGGCACGTGTCATGTGTAAGCCCCCGTACGTGGATGTGGAATCTGGAAGTAGAAATCTGCACTCTCAGGATTGGTGTAAGGACATGAGAACTGAGGATCAACATTTAGTGAGCCCCCAGTCAGTGCTATTAGAGGTCCACCAGGAAATAGAGGCAGATAATTAGACTAGCTCTCCTGACATCTAGACTGGCTCTCCTGCTAGACTAGCTCTCCTGACATCTTTACCACTCTGGGAAAATAGAACTGAGTGAGCAAAAGAGAGATGTTTCTTCTTTTTTGGTCTGAGAAGACATCCTGCCATGTTTCTTGAGATGTCCTGTTCATTCTACACTTCACTTTGGACTCCTAGAGTATCAGTGATGGAAGAAAAAGTAGAAATCATATAGCCCCACCCACTCAGTTGGCAGCTAAAGAGATAGAGACTCAGAGGGGGAAAGTGGCCTGCTGAAGAACACACAGCAAGGGAGTTGGAGAGCCTGGATTTGATATTCGTGTTCTTTTCACTATGTCAGATTGTTTCTGGGAAATCATTTGGGACAAATTCAAAGAGAGGCACGATTGCAGTGGCTGTAAAGGACAAGAAGTATCCAGGGAAAGAATGCCTTCGTTTGGCCAGACGAAGTGTGAAGGTGGAGAAAGGCAGCCCGCCAAGGGCCTCTTGGGCCTTACCAGTGTTTAAGCTTCAGCCTGCAGGCAGTGGGAAGCCATGCTTACTGGAATATAAATGACCTGAGGGCAGAATTCTAGTTCATATTATTTTTGTGAAACACTTCCTGGCATGTAACAGTTGGCACATAGTAGGGATTGAGAAGCGATTTCTTGATGATCCCAGATTTCCAAATCTTGGAGCCAGCATGGCTAGAGAAACTTCCAAAAGCCTTTGGAGTTTGCTCAAATAGAAGAAATCCTGAAATCTATCAGCAATCATTCACTTTTCTAAACATTCTTGAACATGGGAAAGTAAGTGGAGGAAAAGCCTTAGATGGTTTCCGTCGGAAATGACATGCCCCTGTTCACCCACTGAGCTGGTAATAAGTAACCTTTCCCAATAGCTAGCATAAATGCATGACCCTGCATAATGCTGGTTCCAGTGACTGAAGTAAGTAGAGGGTACATAAACAAAATTAATAGCCAAAGAGATTCTCCATCTGGCATCTGACACGGCTTCCGCTTGAACCCTGAACATACCTGCATTCCACTGCTTTAGGCCATCAACACAGGGCTATCTACTGACACACTGACCTTTGGTCATCCTCACCATCCTTCTAACTTTGCAGTGGCTTCTTTAAAGGAAGGAATCGGGGTGATCGTGACTGGGATTTGGAGTCAATTAGTAGCCCTTGGAATCTTAAGGGGTACTGGAAATTCCAAAGTGTGGATGTAACATTTCTTCAAATGGGGCACCTGGTTAACTGAGCTGAACTAAGATAGCACTAGCTAGAAACAGAAGAAGGCCTGGAGCTGGCCGCATGGATGATGCTTTCATTACTAAAGGGAGAAGTGTCTCAATACATAGGTGTGAGACACTGAGCTAGATGTTTAATCATTATAACATCTACAACATGAGAATTACTATCACCACCATTTGGGGTCAGGAACCCAAGGTTCAGAGAGATAAGGCTCCATGGAGATAAGAACCATGTCTGTTTTCTTCACCACTATATGCCTGGCATAGCGTAAGGATGTTGAATGACTTTCCCATGGTAAATCTGGCAAGTTAGAATGCTGAAAACTGAATGATGGTCTGTGGGGAGGTACATGACTCTGTGTGTGTGTGTGGACAAAGCCCCAGCTTGGGTGACATCACTCCTTTATTAATGAACTTTCAATAACTTTCTATCCTACAAGGCCTTATTCTACCTGGTCCTTGTTGACGTCACCAACTTCACCCCCGTCTTCTCTCTCCTTTCATTTCCTGGCTTCCAGTTTCATTGGTTTTTGCTTCTCTCTCTCTCCCCAACATGCTGAGTTTGTTCATCTTGCTTCTGCTGTTCTCCAGGCCGGAAATAATCTTCTAGTATCTTAGCACTGCTAACTCTTCTCATTTTTCTGGCTCCATCTCAAATGACATTTCTTCAAAGAGGCCTACTTTGACAACCCAGTTCATCCTTGCCATCCAGCCACTCACCGTTACGTTACTCTATTTTTGCACTCTTTGTTCTTACCTGAAACGAACTCCTTTGCTTTTATATTTGCTCATTGTTTGTCAGACTCCTGTTGGCATGCTAGTTCCACGAGAGCAGGAACTTTGCCTCCTGATCCACTGTGGTATTTCCAGTATCTAGAACAATTGCTGGCATAGAGCAGATGTTTGATAATGATCTATTTCATGAACAGCTTGGAGAATAAGTGAACAAATGGCTGACTGTTGCCTTTTAAGTAAAGTCCCCAAACCCCAGGCCCCAGCTTCTTGACTGTTCTCTTCATTAAGTCTTACTAGGACCTTCTGTGTCTGTTCCTCTTCCCAGTCTGGGCCTTTTCTGTAACGGACAGCAATCTGCTGAGCAAACATTCCCCTCTCTGTCTCTGACTAGGATCCTGGCATCACCATGCAACCCTTATCCCCTGTCCCAGCCATTCTTGAGTCCTTAGAGTTTCACAAATGCACCATACTGCGCCTTTATTGTTGCTGCCCTCAATCTGCACCATCCTGTCTTCCTGGTAGCCACTCCATCCTTTCCACTACGCAAATCCTATAGAACCCACTGTGCTCTGCACCAATCTGCATGTCTCTGGGAAGACCCTCCTCACCTTCGAAATAGCATGGCTCCCAGTGCTTCTTGAGGGTCTGCTCCACATCTCTAATGCAGCATTTATCCCATAATGGAATGGTGCTTTCTTGTCATTTTCCTCTTGGAAACAGTTAACCAAGGGCAGAATGGAAGTGAATTTAGCCTCTACCTCAATCCCAGCTGGAGTATAAGGGTGATCATGAGAAGGCTGTTCCATGACCAGGTATGAATGAGGGGAAAGAAAGTAAATGTGAAAGAAGGAATTCTTTTTTCTTTTTTTTGAATGAACCCATTTGTGAGTTTCAAGTCTATTTTTTTTTAATATTTAGTTATTTATTTTTGAGAGAGAGAGGGAGAGACACACACACACACACACAGAGAGAGAGAGAGAGAGAGAGAGAGAGAGAGAGAGAGAGAGAGAGAGAGAGACTGCATGGGGCAGGGACAGAGAGAGAGGGAGAGAGAGAATCCCAGGCTCCGCACTGTCAACACAGAGCCCACCCTGGAGCTCAAACTCAAGAATGCTGAGATCATGACCTGAGCTAAAACCAAGAGTCAGATGCTTAACCAACTGAGCTACGCAGATGCCCCAAGAATGAATTAACTGATTCTTAAGAGAACATATCTGTGAATTTTATTTTTATGCCATGTGCCTCCTTTTGTTAACAGAACAGCCATTGTCCTTATAAAGTTTTGTTTTGTTTTTAAATAGTCAGTGCCATTCAAAAAAAAAAAAAAAAAAAAAGACTTGATGGTGACAATATGGACAGACCTAGGCAGAGAGATTTTTAGGTTAGTTTGAGTCAGGGGTGAAGGTTAGCAGACAAGACAAAACCACAACATAGAAAGAGGACCAAAACCGAAGTCTAGATGCAGGAACAGGGGACCCAAGATCACAGTGACATTTCCTCTGATGAGTCCTGATATAAAATTGTTGACCTTTTTGGGGTACTATGTGATATATGGAAGGTGCAAAGTGAAGACAGGCAGGTCTGATGCCCTTGCTGACAGCCTCTCGCTATTTCTCGGACATTGGGTGACTCATATGACCTTTCAGTTTCCTCTCTGTGAAGTCTATTTCCCATCGCCCAACACAGGGTCATTACAGGACCTAACCCATTGCTGACATGCAGTAGTTGCTCAATAAAGCACTATTGCCTTTACCACACTATGAACCAGATCGTCTCCGGGTTTGGAGTAGGGCGGTCTCCATGTGTAGGTTAAGAAGCTACTACATCTTCCAACCATGGATTAGCAAGAATTCTGGTCTGGTCAGATGACCACTGGTTTTATACATAATAAATATTGGCTTATGTGTAATGTGTGTGTCCTAACTCTAGTTTTGTGACTTTTAATGGTTCCCTTGTCACAGCAGTATGCCTGATGTGGTGAGGTTAGAGAGATCCACAATTTCTCAAAAATCAAACAAAAAAATCCCACCAATATCCACATAAAACGCGTCATACCCTTTTGACTGTGCATTTGTTTCTAGGCATTTATCCAAAGGAAATAACCAGAGAATGCATGTACAATGATGTTCATCTCAGCATTGTTTATTACAGTGAAAAATTAGAAACATCTGAAATGCTTCACAATGAAGATTTGGCTAAGTTAATTATGTTTCAGACATTCAATGGAATACCACGCACACATCAAAAAATTGTGTTCCCTAAAAGTATTTAATAACTTGGAAACAAGTTCAAGGCATACTGTCAAAGGAAGAAAGCAGATAACAAACCAGTATGGTCGGTATGTTTCTAGTTTAATGAAATAGAAATTATGAAGGAAGCAATAATAATATTAAATAATACCAGAAGGAGTATTAGCGGTTCAGAACACAGGCTGTGGATTCAGACCCCCTGAGTTTGAATCCCGGCTCTACCAGTTTCCTGCTATGTGATTTTGGCAATTATTTTATCTCTCTTTGTCTTCATTTCCTCATCAGTAAAATGGGGACAACATTTGTACCTACCACACAGGGTTTTTGTGAGGATTAAAATGAGTTTAAGTATGAGGCTTTAGAGCAGTACTTGATCCAGAGTAAGTATTACAGAAAGGTTGGCTATTAGTGTTACCT
Organism: Acinonyx jubatus; assembly: GCF_027475565.1. Classification (NCBI taxonomy): domain Eukaryota; kingdom Metazoa; phylum Chordata; class Mammalia; order Carnivora; family Felidae; genus Acinonyx; species Acinonyx jubatus. The sequence goes on from NC_069391.1 coordinate 18,459,697, forward strand.
TTTTTTTTTTAAGTGATGTAATTCATGCTGTTTTTTTTAAAGTTAAAATAAAAAGTTGAATCACATCTATGAAAATCCATTCAGCTAATAATAATTGCTTACACTGGGATTGAATATAAGCCTGTCTGGCTCCAGAATCTGAGCACCTAACCATTATGCAATTCAGGAAAGGAACTGTTAGCCACAATTTTCACATATTTGCCAAAATATGAAGAGGTCATCATTGATCCCGGTACACAGTAGGTACTTAATTACTGGATGGATGATAAGGACAGTTATTGAATTTTCGACTGTCTCTTGAAGCCCCTGAATAGCCCTACACTGACATGAGATGGGCGAGTCCTAATTCCTAAATGCTAACCTTAAATAATGGCATTAAATGCAAAACCACTAACTTCTAGTTGGGGGGACTAGCATTAAACAGCCCAGTGTGACTTAGTTCCAGGTTAGAGGAAAATGTTGCCATGCCTGTTGAGCGTGCATCCCCTCCCCCCACCCCCGACCCTTTAAAGAATAAAGTAGAAAATGAAGCTTTTTATAAGATGTTAAAAATACATCAAGAACGGAATCCTGCCTGCCTGTTGCTGATTTGAAAATGGGTTTGAAAGCATTCCTCACATCCAGATTGGATTACTCTCACTTTTACTCTGCATTACTGCCAGTATTTTTTTTTATATGATTATTATTACTAGGACTTGTTCTGGATCCAGAACATGGCAATAGGAATTCTCTCTGGCAATTCTGCAGCTCAGGACTCTCACCAGCCCCTAAATCCAACAAGCATTCTGAATTTCAGCCAGAATTGATTGGAAAATTGGCCTTATAATTCACAAGGGTTCAGATTTGAGATCAGTTAACACCAGACTTCTGGAAACATCGGCTGCCCCCTTGGGCCAATGAGTGGTGAGGTTTTTCTCCTTGAAAACAGAGCTCAAAGTCACGCTTCTCTTCCTCCCTCCTAGTTATGCAGATGCATCCCGAGAAGTACTCTGAGAGTGAGGGTCTCCTGCTGTCTTTGTGCAGGCCTACACAGAAAAGCCTTGTCCCCACAGAAGGGGATCTCAGGACCTGCATTCTCAATTTACATATGATAAAGTTGAGTCCCAGATAGGAGGCGGGCTTTGCTGGGGTTACACCAGGAGTTAGGGGAGACTACAATTTGTATCTCCTAAATCTGAAGCTACAGTTGTTTTTTCTCTACACGGGCATACCTCATTAATGAAAGTCTTTGACAACGCTGCAAGTCGTGGGTCATCTATGGATGGACGGACCAAACCATCTCTTAAATGTGGCCCAGATCTCAGCAGCATATAACCCATCCATTTCATCAATGGGACAACAATGTACCTTCACCTGCTTTCAAACTGTGGCTTCCTCGTGAACTCTTTCGGTCCCTCGCTGAGCCATTTTGCCATGTAGAGCAAAAATACAAACGCCTTTTAGAAGTTGCAAGCCTGCTTTGGAATGTGTGTTCCTTGTTCCAGTTGGACTGACTTCTGAACGTGGAACTATTAAAAATCAGAATACTGCTTTCCTGGAAGCGGGAGAAACATATGAGAAGATGCATGCCGGCAGTTTCCTGTAATGCAGTATCTGACCCATCCTCTCGTTAGCCTTTCAAACCCTGCATCCATTTTAGACATGATGGCTGACGGTCTGAGAAGGGCATCTATTTGGAATTGAGGATTGAAACTCTAAGAACTAGGTAGCAAGGGCCTCATCCAAACTGGGCTTCTGACACATGTTGAGAGACCATTTAATCGCGTGATCAGTAAGATCACAAAGAAAGCTTAGAAGGTCACCAACATCACTGTGGGATGTAGTAAAACATGATGCAGGAAAACCTGAGTCCTGTGTCAACAGTCCAATCGATAGCCACTAAGTTTTATCTGTGTCAAATTTAAGAACGTTTGACATCTGTGCCAGAAGAGTGCAAAGGCAGTTATGCAAACCACCCAGCTGCTTCCCAGAACCCAAAAGTTCAGTGAAGATCATCTGTAAAGAATACACAGAAGACAGCCAGTGAAGGCACTCAACAACGCTACTCTTAAAGGTTCGCAAACAGTCAGATTTCCACGTTGGCAAGCCAAGTCCCAAATGTTGCATACAGCTGGGTAAATTCGACCTTCCAAGTGTTTGCTGTTTGTTGTCACCCATTTTAAAAACAAGAGACCCCACCCAGGATTACATGGAGGAAATGTTAGCGTGCCAGGTTGGTTAAGGGGTCGGGAGCAGAGTTATAATGCCTTGGTAGAAATTCCATTCCTGCTACTTACTAACTGCTTAGCTCCTCTAAGCCTTTATAACCCCATCTGTAAAATGGGGGAAATGCCTTTGGCTACCTCCTAAGGTGTCAGGGGCATTAAATGTGCTAACCTATCTAAAGTACCCAGCACAGTTCCTGGCCCATAGTAACGGCTCCAAAAATATAAGGTTATTATGAAAATAATTTCTTCCTTCTCACTAATAAAATATTCTGCAAATACAGCACCACATTCAGCATCTAGCAGTGAAGAAAGTATCCAGGAGGGGAGTAGGAGAGAAGCAAAGATTGCTCAGCATAATTATTGGAATTGCAACCTCTTAATGAGAGCTTATTAGGTGTCTGGTATTGTGTCGAATACTTACTGAGTATTTTCCCGTTTAATCGCCATGGAATATTATAAAGTACGATCCCCATTTTTCATACAAGCAATCAAAGCACAGCAGGGTGAAGTAATTTACCCAGAATAAGACATCTAAAAAACAGACTCAAATGTGGGACATTCTGACTCCACAACTTTGCTCTTCTGAAGTCTATGATCCTCTTTGAGTCCCCTGAGACGATTTGGTGCAATTTTGGCAGGGCACATAATGAACCACCCCCAGATGTGGGGAGAAATCGGTCACATGGCCGCAGCACAGTCGTGTACTGCTCCGTGGCATTCTACCACACACATCCCATGCACTTTCATGGGAATGGGGGGCGGATGGAAGTTTCTAGGTGTCCATCCACTTCCAGAAAGGCGGAACAGAACAAACACATGGGCAAAGCTAAGATAAATGGTCTCCTGTTCCCTGAAGTTCCCTTTCCCCCCGATGAGGCAAATTTACAGTGCTAGGAGTCAAAATATATTCAGTTCAAGTGAGCAGAGCAAGCATTTATAAAAAGTGGCCCATTGTAGGTATGGCATGGGGGGGGGGGGGTCAGCACAGAAAAATGAATCATATTGAGGCCACGCACAAAGAAAAATCATGAAAAAATAAGCAACTATAAAATTGTATATTAAGGCACAGTGATAGAGAGGTAGGCTTTGGAAAAAGAGAGACCTGAATTTGAATCCTGGTTCTAAGCTTACTCTGTGTATGGATCCAGACAGATCACTTTACTTTTGTATCTGTAGAATGCTGCATCTACGTCATGGGTCATCCCTACTGCATCTGAGTACTAGGAGGGTGAAATGGGATCCAGCAGATAAACAGTTCAGTATTTGCGCATAACTAGCAATGCCTGGGGCTATTCCTCATTCTACCACCTACTGGTTTTGTGACCCTGAGCAAGTTACTGAACCACTCTGTGCCTCCCTTTACCCATATGTAAATTGAGATCCTGGTAATACCGGCCTCATTGGGGGATAACAAGGATTAAGTAAATTGATATTTATAAAACACTTAGAAAATTGTCTGGCACGTAGTAAAAATTCAACGTTAGCTACTACCATTACTGTTGCAATTAGTTTCGATCGAGGTAAACACAAGATGCTGTAGGAAAACAAAGAGGCACTTAACTAACGCCAAGGTGGGTGGGCAGGAAAACACGGTGTAAATTAGCATATTCCAGGTAGAGGGGCAGAGGGTGGGGTGCAGCAAGGGCAGGGGTAGGATTTAGAAACAGCATTCTTGGATTTACTTTACAGTCAGTCTTCAGTGGAGACCATGCCTCTCCTATCTCTTGCTTTTGCCCATTATAGTTCATGGGTCCTGCAATTGGTTTAAAGGCAAATTCCAAGCTAGCAATGGAGTGGGAGGGAGTAGGAGGAGAATGCAGAACCCCTTTTTGCAAAAGGGCTGTAACCATTTAGCGGATTATTTAACATTGTGGAATGCAGTAAGGTCAGAGAATGGCTCACCTTTCAATGTAGCTACAGCTCCAAGGAGCAGTCTCTGAAATTGCTTGAAGTCATTTACACCAGTGAATGCATATGCATCAGGCCTTGGTTAAAGATTTAGAGGATAAGCTGGTTAATAGAATTAATTTGATATATCCGGTATAATTCAGTGGAACACATGAGTGCCCTTCAGAACCCAAAGCTTATGGGACAGGAACAAATCCTTGTACCAGCCATTAAAGAAGGATTAGTTGGCCTCCGGAAGGAGCAAGCCCATGACTTTCATTCTTCTCTAGCTGAATGCAAAATGGATGTCTTGATAAATGGTTATACGCTATGAACAACTTATCAGAAACTTGGGACCGTTGAGTTTATTTTATTTTTTTGGCCACTTCAGATTCATTCTACAGTCACATCTGATCCTTTACCTCATTCCTGAAGCCAAGAAGGAAGTGCACGGGAGACCAGGGTGCCACATACTCACCCAGGGCATTATCCTTTATGAGATGGAGATGGGGGTGATTACAAGGAGACCACATCCACTCTTCCCTGGGTAGGCTCAGCATGTACCCCAGAAGGAACAGTGGCGAGCTGCCTTGGATGAAAATATGGGCTGGCCCGGTACTGAGGCTGCTGGTGGGAGTTAAGAAACAAGCCAACCGAAAGAAGCTAATATTTACTGCAGTACACCAAGACGTCAACATCCCCATATTTTACAGATGAAACATGACTTTGTAGGACCCGATGTCTATTTTTTGAAGGTGATTCAAAACAGGAGTAGATCATATTTTGCTAGGAGAAATAAAAGCTTCCTTCTCCATTCCTGTTCATCCTGTGATGCCAGATTAGGGACAACTTCTGGCCCAAAAATCAGGGAAAAAAAATTGGAGCTGTTTTAAGATGAAGAGAGAGGTTCTTTTCATGCCACTCTCAGGATAGATGATTTTTTAAGGTGTCAAATTGGAATGGCCATAAGCTTTTGCAATCTGGGAAAAGGAACTTGGGAGTAAATGCTGATTGCTCCTTTAGGATATGTGGGTCCATGGCCAGCATGGCCATTAAAATATTCTCTCACTGAGAAAGACATTGGAAGAGAATTTTAACAAAAGGAAGAAAGAAGAAAGGGAGAAAGTATACATTTTCTATTTATATACAAGGATTACATAGCAAGGTGGTTTTGACTTTCAGGGATCCTACAAAGTGCCCAGTATAGTACCTGCACATAGGAACCATGTAAAAAAATAAATGGAAAATAAGAGGGCAGCTGAGAAGTCTATCTTGACCAAAATGACATAGGTATTGTAACTTGACATTAACTCATATTCTTAAATAAACTGTCTTTCTTTTAAAAATTGTTTTAATGTTTATTTTCGAGGGAGAGAGGAAGACAGAGCATGAGCAGGGGAGGAGCAGAGAAAGAGGGAGATACAGAACCTGAAACAGGCTCCAGGCTCTGAGCTGTCAGCACAGAGCCGGACGTGGGGCTTGAACCCACGAACCGTGAGATCATGACCTGAGCTAAAGTCAGATGCTTAACCAACTGAGCCACCCGGACGCCCCAATAAACTTCCTTTCTTAAATAAATTTCCCTTCCTCCCGAAAGACAGTGATTATTTTCCCATTTCTCTCTTTGCACTCATTGAGTAAGCCTAAGTACAAACCCTGGGCCATAGAGAAAGAAAGCGCTCACAGATCTGTTCTGATTGGTCTTGGGCAAGTGCTCTCACCTCGTTGTGCCTCAGTATCCTGAACTGTAAAATGGGGGTAACCTTACAGAACGGTAGTAAAGGTTCAGTGAGAATGTTCTGACTGCACGGGCAAGGAAAATCTGCAGCTCATATTTTCATTATTTGCCAACCCCTCTTCCCTTTGTTCTTCAACAGAGATCCCATCCTCCCATACAGTAGGTGGATCAGTGAACACAAGCTTTGCATTGGGCAAAGGTCCATGATGCTGACTTGGTGGACAGACGTTTCTACATCAGTTGCAGCTGCTCTGGTTTGCAAAGTAAATGACCACCAAGAAAGCTGAGGGGCAGCCTTGCAGCAAAGCGAGACCACTCTGCCCTTGTCACAACAGCCCTTTTCCAGGGCCATGACAGATAAAATCCATGTTGCGTCCAAGTAGGTCAAGGAGGAAAGAAGGACAGAAAGAGAAAAGCAAGGGAAGGGTACAGGGGGCAACAGAGGGATAAAGAGAGAGGGAAATAAATGTGTTTTTGAAATGTTCTTCTAATTCTTTGGGAAGAAAAGACAGCAGTGTTGAGCTAATGCCCCCAAAATAGATCTGAGCAAACATTTGCCAACGATCTGGAAAAGAAAAATCTTTCCTGACACTTCTTTTTAAGTAACAGTGGGACTTTGGGACTCTGGGAAGGGAGGGGTAGCGCTGAGGCCGGGCAAGGTCTTGCCCACGCTGCGTAAGGTTCTCTGGAGCTGGTGCCACTGCTAGAGTTCAGACCTGGCTCGTGACAAGCAAACCTCTGGAAACTGCGGTTTCGATTTCGCTCGTGGCTTAGTTTCATATGTGAGGCCTTCTCAGACCTAAGAAACCAGGCCTTGCTTAATCGAAATCAGACAGAAAGGCCACACACATTCCCAGGGATGTGTGCCATCTTGCTCTTTACAATTTTCACAGAACTCTCACAAGAGGAAGGGGAGTGAAAGGTGGCAGGGGGCTGGGCAAGTCTCCTTTCTTTTTACCTAGACCATCGTTCACAAATGGGAGTATTCTGGGCATGGTAAGGGATATTAAAGACCAAGGAATGTGGGAAATGGGTGCAGTAAAGTCAAGGAGGTCTTTTCTCCCACAGGGCACGTCGATATGCTAAATATTTACTATACAGACTCTCAGGCCTGAGGTTAGCTGTTCCATGAACATTATTTGACACAGTTACCCACTCTCTCTCTCTCTGTCTCTCTCTCTCTCTCTCTCTGTCTCTCTGAAATACTTTCTCCAGGTGGTGTCCAGGTCTCCACCCACCCTCAGTTTTCTCTTCTTTCATGGGACTCTTTCTTGGCATCCTTCACACACTCCCTGCTCTTCCTGCTGCACACCTGGGGAGCCTGGACTTCAGTGGCAGGTACCCCTGCTACCCATTGGATGGTTGCATGGACTTTACAGGCCTTCGATACCATGCATTTTCTTTTCTCTGACCGTGACCTCCACCAGTTATCTGCAGATTCATACTTTCAATTACATAAATGACATCTCCACTTGAATACCTAGTAGACACTATCCATGCAATACGTCCAAAGCCAGACTTCTGAGTCCGGCTGCCTGCCTCTGCCCCTCCTCCCCATGGCTTCCATAGAGTCGTGCACATTCGGTGAAGGGTAGCACTGTTTCTCCATTGCTCAGGCTCCAAGTGTAGGAGTCATTCTTGATTCCTCTCATTCTCTAACAGTCTAGGTTCAGGTCAACCCCACGTCTTACCTACGTTACTCTGAAAAGCATGCCCTGAATCTCACTATTGTTGTCACTGCCGCGCTAGTCCAAGCCACTGTCATCTTTCACATAGACTACAGCGAACACCTTCTCACCAGTCTCCCTGGGACACTCCCACTCTCCACAGTCAATTGTCAACACTGCATGATTTGAAAAACAGAAAGCAGGTTGTGTTACTCCTCCCTTCAAAAACTTCTGCTGATTTCTCGTTTTACTAAAAATAAACTATGAACTTTTCCCCATATCGTAAAAAGCCCCATATAATCTGATCCCTACTTACCTCTCTGGTCTCATCTCTTACCACTCTCCCCCTTACTCGCTTCCTTACATACACACCAGTTTTGTGCTACCCTGAGCAGGCCAAGAAGTAGCCTCAGGGCCTTTGCGTTGGCTGCACCATTGGCCAGTACTGCCCTGCCTCAGATCCTCAGCTGGCTTTTGGACACTAGTTCACTGAGCCAGTAAGTGCCTTTCCCTCTCTGAACTTTCCATTTTCCCCTCTGTGAGATGATTTTGAAGAAAATTTGCTGTATTATTATTATATATGGGAAGTGCTACATGGACATGGGTGAAGAGAAGAATTTGTAGACCACCGTGTGTCAGGACATGGAACAACATTTGGTCCCATATGACTGTTTCATATTATCAGTAAGCAAATAAAACTTAAAGGCACATTAGAAATTTAGCACTATAATTCACCATGCCCTTTATCATTATCGTATAGAATATCTTAGTCATTTCAAAGTGAAGACATAATTTATTCTAATTCTGGCGGTATTTCCACGTTCACTGTGAAAATGATCCATTCCTTCATTAGAGGTTGAAATGAAATTGAACAAGTAAATCATTTGTTTGAACAATGACAATATTTCAGAGTTTCTTCTAAGTACTTTGTGTGTTAATAGAGCTTTTCCTCATGACAACCCTCTGAGGGGAGTATCGCTATCCCCATTCCCATTTTACAGATGAAGAAACTGAAGCTGGGTGTGTGAAGCTGACTTCCCCATGCGCACAGAGCTAACAAATGACATAGTCGAATTTTGAAGCCAGCTTTTTCTACCATTCACCGTGTTTGCTCATGAAACATTATGTTCAGCTTAGCTATGAACATTTAAGTATATTGGCAAAGAGGATTCCATAAATAGTAAAGGCTTTTGAGTTTGTGCAGTATGATTGAAGGTCCTGGGGCTTAATATAAAGAAGGAAAGTTTTACTTTGAATTGTTTTTTGGTCTCTAAGTCTCTGAGTTTTTATAAGAAAGAATATATGCTATTATGGAAAGATTCAAAAGTTAAACCAGAAGTAATGAGAGAATTTCTCAAGGAATCAAATTTTCATTGATAGCAATCCTATATTAGGATGGTTTGCCTCAGGAGACAGTGGTTTCCCCACCCCTGGCAGTGCATGATCACAGACTGGACACCCCGTAGTAAGAGCTATTGTGGTTGAGAGCACGTTCCTAAATCACAAGATCTGGACTAGACATCTCTACCCAAGCTGGAATGGATGTTTGTTTAGAGTTCTTTCAACTTTGAGACATGGTTATTGAGTCGACATCCAATGTTGAAACTTAGCTTGGTTTCCTCCAAAGACTGGGCATTAGATCTGGGTATTAGGCAGTTTATTTAGGAGATGATCCACGAAGTAGGAAAGACAGTGGAGAAAGAAAGACAGGGACTAAGGAAAAGCTAACCAGTGGTGGGTTCTTGATCTGATGATTACTGTGGTCTTCTGGAGATCCTTCAAGGAACCATGCAATATAAGCCTCCATCCATATCTTCTCAGAGGGCTGGGCACTTATTCATCAGCATCCACCCAACTGGTGAAGGCTGTGCCTCTGCAGGAGCTGAGCAGACTTCCATAGTTTCAGAAAAGACCATAAGGAAGAAATGTGGAGAAACCGGTGGTACATCGTGGAGGCAGGTTAAGAGAAAAATGCATACAACTACTCATCACAGCTACACTCAGGTAAGACAAAGGCTGAAGGTATATAATGTAGACCACCAACAATACTTGTTATACCCAATCTTTGGTTTGTTTTGACTTATAGGATGGGGTCTGAAAGAATCAGCAGGAATCCCATGACAAATGCTTCTTTCACTCTAACTCTTCCCAGGAGGTCATCATTAGCCCTGGCTCTTGTGTTAAGCAGAATGATGCCCTGCAAAAATGTTCACCTCCTAATTCCTGGAACTTGTGTATAAATTAGGTTCTATGACAAATAGCAATCGATGCTGTAGATGGAATTAAGGTTGCTAATCAGCTGGCCTTGAGAGAAGAAGATTATCCTGAATTATCTGGATGAGCCTATTGTGATTATATTAATCATAAGGGTTCCTCTAACTTGAAGATGGAGGCAGGAAAAGAGAGAAAATCCTAGAGATGGCAGTATGACAAGGACATTGCTGTCCTTGAAGACAGAAGAAGGGGGCCATGAGCCAAGCATGTGGGCAGCTTCCAGAAGCTGGAAAAGACAAGGAAATGGATTTTTCCTTAGAGCCTCCTGAAGGAATGCAGTCCTACAACACATTGATTTTAGCTTAATGAGACTTATTTCAAACTTCTGACCTCCAGAATTATGAGATAATAACTGTGTGTTTTTTAAGCTCTTAAATTTGTGGTAATTTGTAATAGCAACAATAGGAAACTAATACAGTACCCTATTCTACAGCACTTCAGGGTGATTTATGGAATCTAATCCAAAGAGGATCAGCACACTAAATCATCTTTTTAAAAAATTCTTTTTTCATGTTTATTTTTGAGAAAGAGAGAGCGAGCGAGCAAGCACAAGTGGGGGAGGAGCAAAGAGAGAGGGAGACACAGAATCTGAAGCAGGCTCCAGGCTCTGAGCTGTCAGCACAGAGCCCGATGCAGGGCTTGAACCCATGAACTGTGAGATCATGACCTGAGCCAAAGTCAGGCGCTTCACCAACTGAGCCCCCAGGCACCCCATTAAATCAGCTTTTGGCCAAAATAATGGTGCTCCATGACAAACAACTCCCAGGTCTCTGTGGCTTAAAACAATGAAAATATATTCCAGGCTTGTAGGTAGATAGGTTGATGCAATTCAGTTGCAATGTATACATTAATCTCTACATCATCATTTGGCTGGGCTTAATTACATTTGACCAGGCTATGCTAGACTTACCTGGTCTCTGGGCTTAAGGATAGGCTCAGGTCAGCTCTAAGATTTTTATTTTGAAACATAGGCTGAAGAAGCATTGGCTTTCTGGGGTATGCTGATCTCCTGGCAAAGGGAAGAAGATTTTAAAAACTGGCATAAATTTTCCATGCCTATTTTTTTTTAAGTTTATTTATTTATTTTGAGAGGGAGAGAGAAAAAGCAAGCAGGGGAGGGGTAGAGAGAGAGAATTCCAAGCAGGCTCCACACTGTCAGCATGGAGACCCACGTGGGGCTCAAACTCATGAACTATGAGATCATGACCTGAGCCAAAATCAAGAGTCAGATGCTTAACTGACTGAGCCATCCAAGTGCCCCAATTTGCCATTCCTCTTAAGGTCTCAGGTTGAAGTTGACACACCATTACTTCTGCCTACATTCCATTTCCTAAGTAAGTCATAAAACTTGCCCCATGTCATTGGATCCAGGAAGAACACTGTGCCAAAAAAGCATGCAAAGGCAGAGAGGGAAGGAAGGACTGTAGACAAATAATGCAATCTTGCAATCTACCTCAGTCATTGAGGGGTATTAGTATCTGTGAAATGGGCTCACTGATCTCTTCCACAGACAGTTCCCACCATGTACTGGCGAAAATAGTTGGGTTTCCAAATCTACAGATATTTGGAATGGTCCAAATCTACAGAGATCCATTAGACTGCAAACATGTCTAAACAGACTCTTAGATCCTAAGTTTAAGAATGACACAAGGAAGTGTCATCTGATTATCATTTTGAATAGGGAAAAGTGGGTCCAAGAGAAAGGAATGTCATTTTCCCAAGACCAGACAGTGAGTATAGAGCTGCTAATAAAACAAAGGCCTCTAAGATCTCAATCCAGGTCTCAATCCACAGCTTTCTTAATTCTGGAAATCCTGCTCCTGGGTACCACAAACTATGTTATTGTTTCAAGTCCTGTGGGGTCCATCTACCAATAGCACTACTGAATTCAGAAAGGGGACACTGATTATTCCAGACACACAAAGTTTTCATTTTTCTCTTCTAGAGCTTGGGTTTGAACAAGGTTCTATTTTGGCTGGAGCTGGAGAAACCCACTCTGCCTCTGCCCAAGGTTGTGCTTGGGTGTTGTGGAGTAGTGATTAAGAGGGAAAGGACCTTTCAAACCCACATGGGTTTCTTCCTATTTTTTCCCCTACAACAGTAATGTCTGAATGCACGAGGTGCCTAAATCAAGAGGGCTGGAGACATAGAGGTTCTCTCTTATCCATGGGTCAGGGAGGGCATCCTCACAAGCTTTCTCAGACTTTCTTTTCAGGAAGCTTCAATCCTCCAGAGAAAGGAAGTTAGGTCTGTTTCCTATGCCTAAAAAATCCTGTTGTTACCCTTTTATTCTTCCTAACCATGTGAGAAACCTCAGGTCAGCTGCCATCTGGTCTAGGAATACTTCTCTACTTTCCCTGAGCAGAGTTAATAGCTCACTTGTCCCTGCTCACATACCACTTTATTCTGCCCTTATTCTATCATTTACCACATTGTATGATGCTGTTTCTTAACACAACTGCCTCTCTCACCAGATTATATCTTCTTCCACTGCTGGGACTCTAATCTCATTTAGTGCTATGCCCTATATGTGCTAAATGTGTCTACCATACAGAAGATATTCAGTAAATACTTGTAATGATAGAAATGATTCTATGGCTTATTTTAGCCAACAGTTCACGACAACATTACTTAGTGAAATACTCTTAATAGTAATTTATTAAATTCTTGAATAAACATATACATGAAAAAGAAACGATAATCTCTAAGTGTCTTCACATAGAAACAGACACATAGGTTCACACACACCCATATTTACATGATGAACTAAATAATAAAACAGAGCTTGGGGAACTCTGTAATCAACCTCTTTCTTCTTTTTTAGCTAATGTAGACAGAAACAAATTAACATTTATTTGGAAGACATCTTTTCAGAGATGTAGTTTCCAAATGATTTGGGTATGCCCAGCAGTCAACCAATGAGCTTCATTTTATTAATCCAAAAATAAACAGGGAGTACTACACTGCCAGAAGTGATCTCAGCTCACCTCTTGGAGGTAAAGTCTCCAGTGGAGGTACTTTTGTTGCTCAGCTGCAGAATGGAGGTAGGCCCTACACAGCAATTTCCAATTAGCAAAAGGAGTTGGGGGATGATTTTGGCAAACTTGACCTAGGTTTGGAATGAGTTTGTCCCATGCCTTACTGTGCACATCTTGCCATTTCTGAAGCTGTGAGTCAGGCTGATGTCAGCCAAGCAAGTAGCTGAACCAGCATGTCCAAGGAGATTGGAGGTGTCCTTGGCAAGGGTCTTAGATGCTACCTACTAGGGGCAGCTGTCCTAGAAGTGATGTCACTTTCTTCCTATTCAGATCATAACTCTATAACGAGCTTTGTACAAAGACGTCCAAATGAAATTATGAGTGCCCTAAGAGTGCTTTCTTAAGGAATGGCTATATACATATCTACGTATCTATATATAGTTAGTTACTAGACACCAAAGAGATATGAATTCTAGTTCTTGATGTAACATGATTCATTGTGCAACCTTGGGAAAATCACTCCTCTTTGCTGGACCTCTGTTCTTCTATGTGCATAATGACTATGTTGGAAAGGTAATCTCTAAGATCCCTTCCAGCAATCCTGTTCTCTTAATTAGTGGAGACCAATGGCAACATTTATTTTACTGCATTTAAGGAACTGATGTATCCTTCCGAGGACATTTTGCTAGCAACTCAACAGTCTTGTTTTGTCTTCTATTACCACTGCCTCAAATAGGTTTGAAATTCATCAAAGTTCAATACTTTTGCCAATCTGTCATGGGATTTAGAAAAGAAGCTGTGTTGCCTTCTGCTGGGCGACTATGTTCAGGTGTAAGCAGCGTGGAATTGGGAACCAGAATTCAATGGGTGTACTGGAGTTTTAAAGATAGTGAAGTTCTGTAATTGAATTCCAGATCCTAGATTGGATCAAGTTTTTGGACACTTTAGACCTTGAATTTTTTGATAATTAAAAAAAATCATAGCACCACTAATCTCCTTGAAGTAAGCTTTCCTTAGCTTGGCCACTTAAAAACTGATGACCTTAGGAAATACTTCTAATTTCTAATCCTGCAAAGTGTGACTTTTGGATCCTCTTTAAATGATAACTAACATCCGTGTAAATGCTGCAGGTCACAAAGATATTTATGTTAATTTATTTTCTCTTTGGAGCCATTACAAGATCTTCAGCCTCATCTTCTGCTACTGATGTCATGTATCACTATTGGTATGAACATTAAAATAAACAGAAAAGAACAGAACAAAGGCAGAGGAACTAACTTTAATTGAACAGAACACTTTCTGTCAACCAGACCTAGTGTTCTATGCCTCAAATATTTTATCTCCTCCAGCCTCACACCAGCAGTGTGGTTTAAGGAATTTTATTGAGGAGGAAACCTAGAACTTAAACCACATTTAGGAACACTATGTCAAATAGGTTTATCATTTGGGAAAATAATTACTCCAAAGCTCCTGATTAAAGTAATATTTTAGTCCCTCAGATTTGTTTTAAAATTCTATTTGTGTGTGTGTGTGTGTGTGTGTGTGTGTGTGTGTGTGTGTGTGTGTGTTTGGTTTCCAAATAAAAACCTTAAATAGTTTGTCTAACTTTGATTTTAGGAACCAATGGCATTCAGCACTTAGATCTTAACCTTTTTTAAGAATCTTTCCTAACTTCTAAGAATATTATAAACGAATCAACTCCAATGTACAAAATCAGAAAAGTATTATTCATTTCAGCAAGTGACATAGACATCACTGGGGAAGGAAACTGAACTTGGGAAAGGAAGGGTCATGGGAATTTTTACTTCTCCTCTTCTTACCTTCCCCCTGCAACACCTTCCTAGTTGGTCTCTACTGATGAGAACTTGTTGCTGTCAATGGTAGGCAGGTTGGTTTTTGCAGCATGGAGACCTGTATGTGGACTGTGCTCAAGCTCCTACTAGCTATATGGCCCAGGCCTTGCAGGTCACAGCACTGAACTTCATTAGGGTTAGATGCAAAAAACCAGGCGAACAGAGTTGCCATTAGGATTCAATGAGAAAATGCACTCTATGTTTCTCAATACAAGGGAAGGTTTTTCCTCTCTAAATTGTGCCTCATCGAGTAGAATCACTTTTCATTTTGAGAGCTTATGATCTTCTCTCAATTACTATATTTTGAATGACAAATTTTATTTGGGAAACACATATTATCCTGTAACTCTCTTGATCAGTTCTAGAATTAGATGCTACAGAAATCATCTAACAGAATCAGTTACCAAAAGAAGGCAATGCAGCATAACAATTATTTAGTAAGTGCCCCACCTTGGAGTTAAGTGGGGGTGGTGGGGCTAGGAGAGTGGGGACAATGAGGTGGGAGGAAAGGTGTCCTTACAATGGCAAGATGTGCAAATAAATAAGTCCTGTAAACAGCTCTCTAAAAAGTAATCCACTAAGTAGTTCCATTGTGAAAATCTTGAGTAATCACCTATAGGAAGAAATAAATAACCTCTCATAATCATATGTGAATAAGGGCTTTTGGCTTAGAGGGGAAAAAAGTGAACAGAATTATATATGGTTTAAAAAAATTATACCTAAATGGGTAAAAGGGAATGGGAGATACAGGTTCCAGTTATGGAATGAGTAAGTCACGGGGATAAAAGGTACAGCATAGGAAATGTAGTCAATGGTATTGTAAAACTGGTTATAACGACAGATGGTAGCTACACTTGTGATAAGCAAAACATAATGTAGAGGCTTGTTGAATCACTATGTTGTACACCTGAAACTAATGTAACATTGTGAGTCAAATACACTTCAATATAAAAAAATAATTAATTGGGGGTTCCCCGGGTGGTTCAGTCAGTTGAGTGTCTGACTCTTGATTTTGGTTCAGGTCATGATCTCAGGGTTGTGAGATCGAGCCCCAAATCAGGCGCTGCACTGAGCATGGAGCCTACTTGAGATTCTCTCTCTGCCCCATTTCTGCTCCCACATGCGCATGCTCACTCTCTCTCTCCTCTCAAAATAAATAAATAAACTTAAAAAAAAAACCAATATTAGTTAATTGGGGTGCCTGGCTGACTCAGTCAGAAAAGTCATGTGACTCTTGATCTCAAGGTCATGAGTTCGAGCCCCACATTGGGTATAGAGATTACTTAAATAAATAAAACTCAAAATAAAATGAAAAATCATTTAAAAACTATTATATCTGAAATTTAGATGGAAGAAATTTCCAAACAGGATCTAATGACCAAACGATATTGAAAAATGCATGTAAAAAGTCTGAATAAAATTGTTTCATAAAATAAAGGAGTGTAGAAAAGGCATCTTTCTAAATTAATATATTATTCATATAATACATGGTTTTAAGTGTATTTAACGAAATGAACAAACTAAACAGGTATTTAACTATTTAGTGTACATCAGTAAAATTAATATTTTCAAGCTGGTCAAATTTGTTTTAATACTCTCATTGGAAAGATGGACAATTGCTGTCTATCTGGACTTTATTTCTGGACTCATACGACAGAAGGTGCCTGGCAAACAGTGGTCTCCCAACAAAAGGCAATTATTATGGCCCAAGTAGTAGTGGTGGGGGTGGGGGTGGAATAGTAGCAGTCTGAAAATTAACCCTACATGAAAAAAAAAACTCTTGACTTGCAACTCTAGTCTTTTGATAACAAACAAAATACTGCTTAGTGGTCCTTCTGTCTCATGCCTCAGTCTTAGCCATTGACTCATTCATTTGTACAATGACCAAACATGTCATAAGTGGTCAAATGTGCAACGCTCTTGGCTGGGTGCTGAAGATTCACAGATGAAGACCTTAAGAACCCTCCCCTTAAGGATCACATAGTTTAGTGAATTGTTATCAACATGTGTATAATGGTTTCCAAATCTGGGCCCTATTCATACTTTTAGTTGATAACTCCTT
This sequence comes from Acinonyx jubatus, assembly GCF_027475565.1. Classification (NCBI taxonomy): domain Eukaryota; kingdom Metazoa; phylum Chordata; class Mammalia; order Carnivora; family Felidae; genus Acinonyx; species Acinonyx jubatus. The sequence continues at coordinate 18,476,363 of NC_069391.1, forward strand.
GCTGTAGGGGACATACACCCTGGCAATTACAGGATGTTGAGTGCCATCCCTGGCCTCTAAGTGCTAGACAGCAGTATAAACCTCCCCAAGTTGTGACAAAAGAAAAGAAAAGAAAAGAAAAGAAAAGAAAAGAAAAGAAAAGAAAAGAAAAGAAAAGAAAAGAAAAGAAAAGAAAAGAAAACACATCTCCTGATATTGCCAAATGTTCCAAAGGTGGGGTGGCAAAATCATCACTGATCTCTGTCAATATACATATAAAGCTCTCACCTACCTGACAAGAGTAAGTTTTTAAAGATTTAAAGACACACTTTATATCTCTCCAGTACCTACACAGTGGTACATGCATAACAGACATTTTACCACTATGCTGTGCTAAAAAACTTTTTTAAAGTGCTGGTCAGTTTTTTAGAACACAAAATATTGAACTCTAAGATCCAATATGCAACTTCATTTTTTTGGTTGATGTTGTTTTTTGCTCGGAACACCTTCTTTTCTGAATCCAATCATTCAGTCACAGTAAGCAGTCATGCATTAGAAACTGGAGCGTATGAAAAGACACAGGGAAAAAGAAAAGAATCTTGAGATTCTGTGGCCCTTAAATAGACTTCCAAATCAAAGGCATTATGAAACATTCTGAAACTTTCCTAATTGTAACACATACCTATTGCTATGAATCTATAATGCTTTGAATTAGTCAAAGTTTTAAAATAGATGTAGATATATGAACTTAACCTAAAGTTGCCAACAGGTATCTCAAGGGACATGTCTCAGTAAACAAAGAGAAGTGATTTGTAATAAGTTTATCAGCAGTTGGTATGTAAAGTGCTTAAGAATAACTTGTTCTCTGAGGGTGTTTAAACATTCCTTCCAATGATATCAAAGATGTTTATTTGCCAATCAAATCCTTTCTCTAAAGAGTACAGTAGTAAACTTCATTCAGTCATGCATATTTACGATTTACACAATTAATGTACAATTTTTCAAACATTAAAAAAATTAAGAAATGAATGAAATTCTTTTTAGGATGCTTCAGAAGAATAAAAACAGACTAAAAAGGAAGACTGTCATTTGTTTTTTTTAAATACTCAATTTCTCACCAGTCGTAACCATTTTCATAGGAAGAACTTTCCTAAAGCTGAGGTGGGGGGGGGGCGCGCAGGGGAAGGCTGCAGATGTGGAGAGAGAGTCAGCAGATGTTTGATGGCAGTTAAACTATTCTCCACCAACCATTTGGCAAGATCCTCAAAAGACAGATATCTCGCTTTCCCTTACAACTCACACCTTATGTTCTAATATTTCTAAGTGTTAATATGCCATCATAACTCAGTTTTTACTGTCAAGAAAACATCAGTGAGCTCCATTTTTACACCTCAGCCAGGGAGGGAAAAGCTTCTCTGAACTTCCAAGCAGTGTCCCCTTTCTTCCACGAAATGCTCCTCCTTCATGACTTTCTCTACTTTGTGCACAGGATCACATGCTTGCCCTACATCCATATAGCATTTCTTCTACATGGCTGATTTATTCCCAGGCCACAGGGAAATGACTTCTAAATAGTCAGAAGTGGAGTTCGGGGTAGGCAGGGTAGTGAACTGGAAAAGAAACAGATTATGGAGTTGGGCAGGGCAATCTTCAAACCCAAGCTCTGGAATGTTCCAGCTATATGACTTGAAGCAAGACACTTAACTTCTCTGAGCCTCAGCTGTCTCAGTACTTTAGGGGAAGTTAAATGAGATATGTATAGAAAACTCTTAGCTCTGTGCCTGATGCCTACAAGAGGCTCAATAAATGGTAGATGGTGATGATGATTATCATCATCATCATCATCATCATCATCATCATCATCTTTGTTACTGGGGTGTCATCTGCGATGTCCCAAAGTTCCTCAGAATTCAACTCATGTCTTTGACTTTCCACGGTCACAAAACCTATTACTCAGTAAACATGTTACTGATAATGTGTTGTTTCCTAATCTTGGGAGTAAGCAATGTACATAAAGTGAACACTGCCCCTCCACACCTTACAATCAATTAAACAATTAGTCATATAAATGAATACACAGTTATAAATGGGGAATGTTCTGTTAAAAGGGAGGGGGATGCCAAGTTATTACGAGAAAAGCTATTATGCATATTTGTGTCTGTGTGCAAGCACCGATTTTGACTGAGGGCATGGGTAAAGAGAAGGCTTTAGTGATGCGGTAACTTACGTTGAAACCTAACACATGAATTAGAATTAACCAGATATGGTGAGGAGACAGACATTCCAGATGGAAGGAACGGGAAATATGAAGGCTCAGAGATGGAAGGGATCTCGCATGTTCAAGAAAATTAAAAAGGCAGTGTGGCTGAAGAAAGTGAACAAGAAAGTCATGGATCTTTAAGGAGAGATGAGGGGGGTGGGTGAACATCAGACCACACAGGGCTTTGCCCGCCATTTGTGGAAAAATCTTGGTCCTTATCCAAGAAGCAACGGGCAATCAATCACATAGTGTTTAGGTAAGAAAGTAACAAAAACCAATATTTTTAAACACCAAACAGGTTATGGAAAACATACTGGAGGGGAGGAAGTATGGCTATAGGGAAACCATCACAAGGTTACTGTAGTAGGCCAGGAGAGAAGTGGCTGCAGTTTGGACGACGACGATAACAGAGAGAAGTGGACTTTGCCAGTAGACCTTTGTAAGTACTCAGCTGAGATGATTTAATTGTCAACATGTGCACCCACTGTCTGCCAATCTATCTTTTGGACTGGGAAAGCATCAGAGTTATCATGAAAAGGTGGTGATATGTGCTTCAAAATTAATTAAATCACCCTACTCATTATTGTAACCCCATTCATTCATTCACTCATCCATTCATTCACTCATCCATTCATTCATTTCCTTATCAAACATTTATAGCTATGAGGATCTGTAAGAATCCTTAGACTATATATAAGACTTTGGAACTAGTTTTGTCACTTTACCTGAGCTCTATCCCATTCAAACACTATAGATGAAATGGAAAACATTTTAAAACAAGGCACCCTCGAGTAATTCGGAGCACATGTGAAATAGCCAAGATCAACATGAACATGGTAAGGGATGGCAAACTCTAGACCAAATCGAGAAAGAGGTCACTATTGTCAGATCCTGGGAGGAACAAGAGAGAGAGGTCCTATATGGTTAAAAAAAAAAAAAAAACCTTCTCTGGGACCATATCTTATGGGACAGGTCGAGTAGGTGGCTGACTCCTAGAAAAAAAAAAACAAGTCAAGTGTCCTCCTTTTTTCCCCTGTTGCAAGCTCAAAGGGTATGCTTAGCAGACACATAACAGAAAAGGCTCACTAGCCACTCAGCCTGTTCTGATGTGCTGGGGACATCCAGGCTCCCAGAGCCAGAACTCACTGTGGTTTCTGCTCTGCTCTCTGAATAATCTAATTACCCACAGAATCAAAAACCGTATGCCAGCCAGACTTTTAAAAATTTCTTCCTTTAGATTCTGCTGCCACCAGCTCCTTTGACTTATACTGAAATTGTGTCCCATCTCTTTCAGCCACGTTGCTGCAAATTTATTATCTAGAAGGATGATGACATCATCTGGAGAGGGACCAGGGCTGTGGTCATCTTTCCACATTACATAGGCAGCTTCTTCTCTCCCCTTTCAGGCCATTAATTTTTTAAAAGAGGCCTTGCTTTAAATATCCACAGTGGTGCTTTCAGCTGTGACACAGAGAAGGTTTCCCCTTTCAGAGCCTGCAACACGTGCCTGCTTCTGATTGAAGGCTGCTTGCCCGAGTGGGCATTTGAGATCCCTCAGAGTGTCTCCTGAGAAGTCCTTGGTCAAAGTCATGCTAAAGGCACTTGTTAACTTTGTTTCCAGTTTGGAAAGAGCAGGAGGGCTGCGTTGTAGATAATAAGCTACAAATCAGAAGATTAGAACAGCTTCTTCACAGGACACCCTTCGCTGCAGGGTGTTAATAATTTCTTTGTGGCTCAGCTTCCTTCTGTGTAAAACAGGAATGTTTCTATCTCCCATTTCCTACTTCCGGGATTGTAGGAAGACTCAGAAGAAGAAGCAAGTTTTGTAAAAGCGCTCTGAACCTCATACATTCCACAAGTCTATGTTGAGCATTAACTGTATGTCAAATACTATGCTCAGCACCAAATTAAAAAAAAAAAAGTAATGAATAAAATAGGCCTATGTGTTATTGTGGGGCTCATAATATAGTTTGGGGGAGTAAATAATAAACACTCATACAAATAAGTGTATCATTACTAACTGAGAAATGGACTGAAGGGGAGAGTGGGGTGTCCTGGAATAGTGTGCTGAGGGAAAGGAAGTCAATATGGGATGGTCCAGGAAGGCCACTCTGAAAAGCTGACATTTAGATTAAGGCTTGAAGGTTGATGAAGACCCAGCCACACAGAAGGTGTGTGTGTGTGTGTGTGTGTGTGTGTGTGTGTGTGTGTGTGTGTGGTGCATGTGCATAGGTACGGAGGAGAAACTGGTATTTCAGGCAGAAGAACCAATCTTTGTGAAGGACATGAAGTGGAAAAGAGTTTGGTGCGCTCAAGGAGCCAAATGGAGACTGATATGGCTGGAGGCCAATGAAGAAGGGACTGGAAAGTGTTACCCACATATAACAAATAATAGTTGTACACTTTGCAAGCTATTGAGTGAAAATGGTTAAGCTAAAATGCATCCAAATAATAGATTAAATTTTTTAATCAAATTATAGAACAAGAAGAGCGTGTTGGCAGGTGCTTCATAAATGAAAGAGTCCTCATAACTTGTCCTCAGCTCACAATATGCTAAAGGTTGTAAGGACACAAAAAAGAACCAAAAAATCATTATAAATACAAGAAAAAATGCTGAAAAAATGCTATAAAGTGTTGTGGAGGACAAAAAAGGAGAGATCACACCTTTTGGAGTTTGCATGTGAAGGAAAGCTTCCTGGAGAAGGTAGCATTTAAGCTTGTACTTGAAGAAGTGTTGTATTTCTGCACATGATTCTGACATTTGTAACCATGTCACTGTCTGCTTTTTAACTTTCTATCAAGGCATCTAGTATAATTGGCTGAAATGTAAGAATAATTATATGGTGTGAGTTCAGGGCCACTTTCCAACTCTTGTTTTTACCCTTTTCTCCTGTGATAAACCAGAGATTAAGGGGAAAGGAGGAAGAATCTCTGGATCTGTCTCTAATGCTATTTGCTCATGTGACTCCTTTTACCTGAAAGGTTATGTCTCACCTCATTCTAGTTTCCACCCATTCTTCAAATTGATAAAGGTATATCATTCATTCATTCATTCGTTCATTCATTATCTACTCATCAAAAACAAACCAACACTTTCAACATTCGCAAAACAATTGACATGATACATCACATCAATAAAGAAAGGATAAGAACCATTGACAGATGCAGAAAAGCATTTGACAAAGTACAACATCCAGTCATGATAAAAACTTTCTGAGAAGTAGGTTGAGAGGGAACATACCTCAAAATAATAAAGGCCTTGTATGAAAAACTCGCAGTCAACATCATACTCAATGGGGAAAAACTGAGAGCTTTTCCCCTAAGGTCAGGAACTAGACAAGTATATACACACCTATCCACTTTTATTCAACACAGTCCTGGAAGTCCTAGCCACAGCCATCAGACAAGAGAAAGGAATAAAAGGCATCCACATTAGTAAGGAAGAAGTAAAATTCTATTGGCAGATGAAATGATACTATATATAGAAAACCCTAAAGACCACCAAAAAAATGACTAGTACTGACAAATTAATTCTATAAAGTCTCAGGGTACAAAATCAATGTATAAAAATCCGTTGCATTCCTATACACTAACAATGAAGCAGCAGACAGTGAAATTAAGAAAACAAACCCATCTTCAGTTGCATCAAAAACAAAATATATAGGAATAAACTTAACTAAAGCAGTGAAAGACCTGTGTTCTACAAACTATAAAACACTAATAAAAGAAATTCAAGATGACACAAAGAAAGATATTCTATGTTCATGGGTTGGAAGAACAAATACTGTTAAAATGTCTATACTACCCAAAGCAATCTATACATTGAATGCAATCCCTGTCAAAATACCACAGCATTTTTCACAAAACTAGAACAAATAATCCTAAAATTTGTATGGAACCTCAAAAGACCTTGAAAAGCAAAAGCAATCTTGAAAAAGAAAATAAGAACTGGAGGTATCACTATTCCAGACCTCAAGTTATATTACAAAGCTGTAAAAATCAAAACAGTATGGTACTGGCACAAAAATAGACACATAGAACAATAGAACAGAATATAAAACCCAGAAATGAACCCACAATTATATGGTCAATTAACCTTTGAAAAAGGAGGAAAGAATATAAAATGAGAAAAAATCTCTTCAACAAATAGTGTTGGGAAAACTGGACAGCTACATGCAAAAGAACAAAACTGAACCACTTTCTTATGGCATACACAAAAGTAAACTCAAAATGGATGAAAGACTTAAATGTGAGACCTGAAATCACAAAAATCCTTGAAGAGAGCACGGGCAGTAATCTCTCTGACATTGGCCATAGCAACATTTTTCTAGATATGTCTCCTGAGGCAAGGGAAATAAAAGCAAAAATAAACTATTGGGACTATATAAAAATGAAAAGTTTCTGCACAGCAAAGGAAATAATCAACAAAACTAAAAGGCAACTTACAGAATGGGAGAAGATATTTGCAAGTGATGTATCTGATAAAGAGTTTAGTATTCAAAATATATAAAGAACTGCAACAACTCAACACCTAAAAAACAAATAATCCAACTAAAAATGGGCAGGGGCACCTGGGTAGCTCAGTTGGTTAAGCATCTGGTTCTTGATTTTGGCTCAGGTCATGATCTCACACTTCATGAGTTAAAGCCCCACATCAGGCTCTGTGCTGACAGTGTGGAGCCTGCTTGGCATTCTCTCTCTCCCTCTGCTCCTCCTTCACTTGTGCACACACTCTCTCTCAAAAATAAACTTTTAAAAAATGGGCAGAAGACATGAACAGACATTTCTCCAAAGAAGACATATAGATGGCTAACAGATACACGTAAAGATTCTCAAAATCCCTCATCATCAGGAAAAGGTGAATCAAAATGACAATGAAATTATCACCTCACACCTGTCAGAATAGCTAAAATTAAAAACACAAGAAGACACAAGTGTTGGTAAGGACGTGGAATAAAGGGAACCTTTTTGCACTGTTGGTAGAAATGCAAATAGGTATAGCCACTGTGAAAAACAGTATGCAGGTTCCTCAAAAAATTAAAAGTAGAACTACCTTATGATCCAGGAATTGCACTACTGGGTATTTACCTCCAAAATACAAAAACACTAATTCAAAGAGATACATGCACCCCAGTGTTTATTTGCAGCAGTATCTGCAATAGCCAAACTATGGAAGCAGTCCAAGTGTCCATCAATAGATGAATGGATAAGGAAGATGTGGTACGTGTGCGTGTGTGTGTGCGCGCACACACACAGTGGAATATTATTTAGCCATAAAAAAGAATTAAATCTTGCCATTTGCAACAACATGGATAGAGCTGGAGACTATAATGTTAAGCAGTATGTCAGAGAAAGACAAATACCATATGACCCCACCCATATATGAAACATAAGAAACAAAAGAAATCAGCAAAGGAAAATAAAAAGAGAGACAAACCAAGAAACATACTCTTAACTACAGAGAATAAGCTGATGGTTACCAAAGGGCAAGGGAGTGGAGGCATGAGAGAAATAGGGGATGGCAATTAAGGAGTATACTTACTAAAATTAAAAAACTAAATGATTAAAAAATATAATAGGGGTTAAAAAAAAAAAAAAAACAACAAAACCACTCCAAGCACAGAGTCTGAAGTATCATAGACACTCAGTAAATATTTCCTAGATGAATAAAAGACTTGAGCTAAAGGAAGTGTTAGGAAGAGCTGAAATCACAGAGGCATGAAACATGCTACGAGAAGGGAAATTATCATGCTTGGCTGGAAGAAAGAACATAAAGGAGAGGCCCAAAGAAGAGAAGCCCAGAGTAATGGATGGGGACCAGATCACAATGGGTCTCGAGTTTCAAGCTGAGTCCTCAAGACTACGGAGCATCCACTGAAGACTTTAAACAGCTTAAAATAGCTCCACCACCACCCAGGGAAACAATAAACAACAAAACACTAGAAGGAGCCAATGATCTGTGTTTCAGCCCTCCTCCGCAGCGCACTTGTGCATGTGAGGGAAATCTCCCTTCCCTTCTCAACATATTTTTCACATATGTAGAATGCACATAAAAGACAGTCTGATTTTGACATTGCATACAAATATTTTATAGTTCCTGAATTCGTACTACTTTTAATTCTATTCAAGGCTGATCAAGTAAGAATATTTTCAAGCAGGATTTTAGGTCAAATATCATTTGTTTGTACATGGCTGCCAGAAAGGAAACATCTCCAAGAAAGGTGATCATAGATTTCAATCTGTCTGGGAGAAATTGTCCTGTTTTCCTGTGGTTCAATTTTGCTGTTTGTTCCACTTTTACATGTTGTGGTCTGGATTTTACTGTGGTCTCATTAAAGACAGTGTGAGACATACTGCAGCCTTGGTACATTTTAACTCAGAATTAATGGCCATCATCCTTAGCCCTTTTTCATTTCACATGAATGTGAACACTTTCCTTTTAGACTCAGCACATGGACAGGGCTGACTAGCAAAAGCTGCATCCTTCCTGTGTCCAGACGTTTTGGAAAGAGTCCAGCAGTACTGTCCGGTTGGCCACATGGTATACCTGCCCTAACGCCGTGGCCCCTGCCACAAGCTGGGATATGCAGGAAATGGTCAGGCAGATCCATGAGAAATAAAGAGGTGAGGTATGCAGGAAATACATGTGGGAAATAAAGACTGAGTGGTCCTTTCATTGAGAGCAGTCCAAAGTGCACTTGCTACGGAGGTTGAGGTTATTTATCATATGGTGCCAATTGACAGCTACATATTGCTTTAATTGTCTGATGATGCTTTCTATTTTTTTTAGGTTTATTTATTTTGAGAGAGAGAGAGAGAGAATGAGAGAGAGAGAGAGAGAGAGAGAGAGAGAGAGAGAGAGAGAGAGAATCCCAAGCAGGCTCCGCAATGTCAGCATAGAGTCTGATGCGGGGCTCAAACTCACAAACCATGAGATCATGACCTGAGCCAAAATCAAGAGTCAGCCACTTAACAGACTGAGCCACCCAGGTGCCCTTGGTAATTATTTTAAAGTTTGTAACAAATTGTTTTCATTATCAAATCAAAAAATGAAAGTGTGTGTGTCTATATATATATATATACACATATATATATGTATGTGTATATATGTATATATATGTGTGTGTCTATATATATATATATATATATATATATATATATATATATTTTATAAGTAGGCTTTATGCCCAATGTGGAACCCAACATGGAGCCCGATTTGGGGCGTGAACACACAACTCGGAGATCAAGACCTGAGCTGCCCTGGAGAGTGGAACACTCAACCAACCACACAGGTGCCCCAAAAGTGCATATTTAATAAAACAAAATGAGGTACTGAGTTTCTGAATCTACTTCAAAAGATTTTTAAAGGTTGTCTTGAGACAACTGCTACATGATGACTGAAGGTGGCAGTAGCATAAGATATGGTTAAATGCCATTTTGGAGGGTTTAGATTTGTGGCGACAATCTCCTGAACAACTTCCGTTGTTCACTGGATACGTTTATATTATTTATGCATGTTATTTTGGAATGAAATTGAGAAGACGCACAATTCTACAGCATGGACATTTAGCATCATAAGTAGATAAACTTATTTCATGTTTTTTTCTAGTAAAAATATTTGTAGAAAAGCCATTTAGCTCAATTGAGGGGAAAAGAAAGTATCTGTAAAAGGTATTTGGGCTCAAGTATTCATACATTATTTTTAAGATTTTTTTTTTTAAGTAACCTCTACACCCAACACGGGGCTTGAACCCACAACCCCGAGATCAAGAGTTACACACTCCACTGATGGAGCCAGCCAGGCATCCCTCAAGTGTTTACACATTTTAGCATGCAAAAATAGAGTTGATAATTTCCTCTACTTAGCAGAAATTTCTCTGCTCTTCCCAGGTACCTCAGTACCTGCAGAGAGTATTTTCTCATTATTTTGTCTACAGGTAAAAGTCAGTTGAAGGTGCCAACAATTTTAAATTTCTTAACCATAATACTGAGAAAGATTGCAAGCAATTTAGTGAAAATATCACAAAAAGATGGTATGAGAGAAAAAAAAGCATCCTTCAGGAAATATCAGTGATACCAAATAGATATGACAAAGAACATCATTATTCTCCAAATATTTACTGATATTTTAGATAATCAATTAAAAAAATTCCTGGAAGTGTATGTGAACTTACATTATTTCTTAAAAGAATTTAATTTTTAAAAATAGCTTTTGTATAGTACCATTTTATAGATCCACCAGTAGGATAAAACCCATTGTCAGGTTATAAAATATATTTTGAAAAAAATCTGTAATTATAAATTAAGTTACCTATTAACATACAAATATATACCATATATTAATATCAGTTACATAATTATATAATTGTTTTAATACTTTTAGTACTCCTTTAGTGTCTTAGCACTGTGAATTATGTAGTTTCTTTAAGGTGTCTTCTTCCTCTCTTCTACTGTTACAGGTGAGAGAATCTGCATTGGGTGAATGGATGGCTCGATCCTTGGATTACCCACAAGAAGATTTACATGGGGTTCCACACAGGAATAAAGACTGCCAGAAATAAGGCAGCCAGCATAAAGCAGCTTATTAAAGCAAAAGTATACTCTTACGGTGGGAGAGCAGGAAGGTTCTGGGAGGTGGAACTGGCCCCTAGGTTGTTTTGGGATTGGCTATTATTGGGTCTCTCTGGGCTGGGAAGAGGTGGGACACACAGTGGATTGGTCTCTAATGGAAGCTGCTTCTGATCAATTGGGAAACTCTTCCCACAGGCTGGGAACGGGAGTTTTCAACCCCACCAGTTTTGTACACAGTCATGGCAAACTTTCTCCATGGGGTGGGGCGCTGTACCCATAATTACCCTGGCACAGAGGTGGAAAAGGAGAGTACATGCTCTGGACCTGTGACTCTTGATCTTTCAGGGCCAAGGTTGTGGAAGCCACAAGATCAGGATGTCCCCAAACCCCAGGCTTCTCATGCGTAGCTTATGTATCACCAACCTTGCCCCTCAGCTCCATTCTCTGTCCTTCCTCTTCAAGGACATGGGACTGTGCCTTGGGGCATTCCTTCCACTGTTCAAGTCTAGCTTCTACTGACCACTGTGACCAGATGTAGATTATGTCTTAAAGCCAGACTTATTTGCATCCTCTCTGCTTTAACAAAAATGGATATAATGAAACAATTTGTTCCCCAGATGGATTCTAGATTCTGTCTCTCACCCCATCCCAACGGTTACTTATATTTGAAGACTTGCTGCACAATCATGGTCTCTGGAAGAAAGTCTCAGCAGATGCTGGCTACAATGGTCCTACATAAATAACTTGCTATGGGGCTTTCCTAATAGCAGACATGGGGACACCCTTCCAGATGAATCCACCTTCTTCCTCTGGCCATGAACACAGAGGAATAATATTCCCAGATTATTTAGTTTCATTAGAAAATTATAAGCCCTTCCTATTTGTACTACAAGGGAATTACTTAGTTTTGTTCTCCTTCCACTCACATTGATGGCATAAGGAATCTAAGATGTATCTCTACCTTAATTGTTTAATGTTTCTCTAATATCCTCTGCATCAGCTATCACTCACTATAAAGCAAATATTAAATTTAGGAGCTTAGGGCACTATTTCATTTGCTCACAATTATATGCATCAGAAATTTGGGCTGGGTTTTTGTTGGGTGTTTCTTCTGCCGGTCTCTCTTAGGGTCACTTAAAGTGACTGACTTAAAATGACTGGCAGTTTGCTGGCAATTTGATGAGAGGTAGAGGGTCTCATATGGCATCACTGAGGTATGGCAGTCAGCAGGCTGTTAATCGGAATGCATCTCCAGCAGGTGAGCTTGAGTTCTTACATATTGTGGTCTTGGGATTCCAACACAGACAAAAGAGTGTGAGCTCTGATACATAAGCCCTTTTTAAGCCTCTGCCTTTGTCACATTTGCTAATGTTTTGTTGTCCAAAGCAACTCACGTGGTCAAGGTTAGATTCAAAGGACCGAGAAATAAACTCCACTTCTTCATGGCAGGAGTGGCAAAGACACATTGACACAGGTGGACAACAGAAGGAAGGTGGAGTTGTTGTAACCATCTTCGCAAACAACTTGCCACATCATCTAACTTTGGCTCACATTTAAAACACCTTAGAATTCCAGTAATTACAAAATGCTGATGTAAAGCACAAGTAAGACTGCAGTGAGGCACATCTCTGGGTAAACCCTTTCACAAGTTGGTTGCCCTTATTACAGTGAGGGTTATAAATAACCCTTGCCAACTTTATAGTTTGTTCCATGCTACATTGATATGGTGGATATAGGAATGTCTTCTGAATCAACAAACATATGAGAAGAATGATCATTAAACAAAAATGGGCACAAAACTTACCCCACCACTCTTGATATTCCATCCCTCACTAATTTCTTGAGTCTGCATTTTATTGACACTTGGAGTCTAAACCACATATTTTTGGGCCTTAATTCTCTGCTGCTCTGTGTGCTTTTGTAATTCATATAATTCAACAATTTAGGATCCATGTCCTGAGCATCATCTAAGAGTCAAGTCTAACCAGTCACTGGAAAGCTAGGAATGAATCAGGTATAATCCTGGATTTGGGGGAGGTTGTATTCTAGTGCTTCAGCTTGGCCAGCCAAGTAATCTTGAGCCCACTTTCAGGAAGTTTAAAATTAAGCATCCAGTCTAGGCATCTGAGAAGCCAGTCACAATCCTTGGACATCTCTCTTGGCCTGAATCACAGTCCCCTCCCTCCACACAACTTCTCAGTCATTATAGACACTATCGACATATGAGTCAAACTTCCTTAGTCACGTTGGCTATGAATACCCTCAGAATCACATTTTTTCAAACCACCTTCCCAGAAGGTCAGAGGCCATGTTACTCAACTCTGCATCCCTGGTATCCTAAGGTAGGCCACTGGTAGATATGTAATCTATGTTGAATAGATGAAAAGACAAATTGATCATATATAATACTGCCACAAAATCTTCTCTTGAATTAATTTGTGGGGTTTTTTTCTGGGCTTTTATTACTTTGGTTCTAGCCTCATGTTAGAGACTGCTTTCCAGCAAATGTTGGTTCTATTAGTCGCATAAGTATAAAAACTAGAAGCTTCAAGTGGGTATTAAGTTTTGTCATTGGACATACACAAGCAATGATTAGGTGATCAATATACATCATATGGCAGGTTCAAGTCCAGACTGCTATGATGTAGCTGTGTGAATTTATACAGATCACTTGCCCCTCAGGACCCCAGTTTTCTCATCTATTAATCTGAGGACAATGGAGTCATCTCAAGGAAGACAGTGTCCCCTTCGATTCCAGCAGGCTACATTAACCTTCCAGTGGATGGATGAAGGCAACAAGCTTCCCATGGCTTAGATGATCTCATGCCTTCCAAATCACCATTGATGAAATTGAACAGGAGAAGGCTATGTCAACTCTCCTCTTGATATCACTTCCAGTAATAAATTTGGAGATATCTCCAGTAATGGGTGTGAGCTCAGCTTACTGGACCTGTTTTTCTCAGAATAGCTTTATGGAGAACTACTCCTCATAGGCAGATGCCTGCTTTTATCACGCCATATATCAGTGAGTGAATGACCGTGAAATCCCTGCCTTGCTGTGCCAGCCAAATGGATAAACAGGAAAATACAATCATCTCACAGCCAAATAACCACTGGCATTTATATTGCTTTAAGGGGGAGAGGGACCACATGCTCACATATTGTTTCAGGATCCATTCATTCATCCATCAAGCATCTTCTTACAAGCTCCTTCCCCCAGGTACCTGGGAAATGGTACAGGGGTAGGGGGTAGAGGTGGGGCTATAAGGGTAAAAGGATGAATTACCTTTGGACCAAGTCCTCAAAGAGTTTATAGACAGGTAAGAAGGATAAGATGCGTGCATGAGAGAGGGAGGGAGAGAGAGAGAGTGTGTGTTTGTTTTATCCTTTGGCAAGGTCACTTTCACATTATTTGATATTTATTTGTTAGTTTATCTGTTTACTCCCCCGGAAAGCTGTAACTCTTCAGGGAAAGGACAGTGTTTATTTTACTGCTTATTTTCCTTGGCTGTCCTAGTCTGAGTTGGCTGCCTCTACTTCCCTACCAGAATACTACTCAGATTGGGTGTTAAGTCAACTATTTCCTTCCAGTGGCCTGGGAGAAACAGAGGGTAAAGACTGAGTATGTCTTGCTTAGCTTTGCATTCATTCATTTATTCAACAAACAGTAATATGATTCCTATTATAGGCATGAAGTGTTCAGCAATGGATAGAACAGATAATATTATAGTAGCCGAATCAGACAATATATGAATATATAAAATAAATAGTGAGTCAAAGGATGATAGACAATTAGGAAGGAAAGGAGATCAAGCAAAGGTTAGGAGGAGTCAGCATGGGAGGTGATTGCAATCTTACATTATGTACTCAGAGAAGGCCTGATAGAGGGAAGATAATTTAAGCAAAAGCCTGAAGTAGGTAAATGAAGAGGCAGGTTGGTTTTAGCAAAAGATCATTCTGGGCAGAAGTAGGAGCAAGTACAAAACTCAGAGGTGGGAACATGTTCAGGGAACAGAAAGGAGGTCAGTGGCTGGATGGGAGTGAGGGAGGATCAGACCAGGGATCAGCACTCAGATCATGCGGGGCTTTAAGGAATATTAGGAGTCATGAACTTTTACTCTGAGTCAGATCTCCTGGTCATAGTACAGCTTTTGGTGCTCAGAAACGATGTGTTAAATGAATGTTGAGTCATACTCCTGATGCAGGAATAGGGGTCAAAATATCTGGGTCCTCTCTCCAGGTCACCCAACGTTTAGTATCAGTTGTTCTGTGCTGGGTGGGCAAGGGAGCTACAGCTAGATGAAGTGTTAAGGCGTTTATAGGCCCAAACTTCCCATTCTAGAAGGAACCAGTCAAGCAGACTGGGACTCAGAGGATGGAGAGATGGAATCAATGCAAGGGGCCATCCAAGAGTTAACACTGGTCTTGGTCTTGGGGGAAAAGTGAGAATTGGGAATGTAGGATGAAGGGAGGGGACATTCCAGGGAAAGGGAAAAGCACATGCAGAAGCATAAAGAATGGAGAACATGTTCAATGAATATGCAACAGTCACGTATCGCTGGAGTAAAGGACAGGTGAAGGAAAAAAATAGGTGGACATGATTTACAGACCATGGCCTGGGCCCACGTAACAAAGGCCTTGAGTAGCAAGCTCAAGCATCACTAGAGAAGGAAGAACCATGGACAACTCAGGAACAAAAAAGTGGCAAAGCCAAGGAATCAAGAGTGACCAACTTTGGTTTAGCAGAGGTAGAGAGCAGTCAGGGGTTGTTGTGATGAAGTCCAATCTAGGCCTGTGGCTGAAACAGCAGGGAAACTGAGTGAAGGGTACACAGGAAATATGGAGGAAGGCAAATCCCCATGACTGACAAACACTGTATGGGGACAAAGGAATTCTCCTAGCCCACATTCTCTGCAGGTTTTTCTAATAATTGTTTATTCTCAAATATTAATCAGCATGACTTGTTCATTTCCTCTGTCTTCTTTCCTTAGGGAAGTGATTTAGAATATTTTGAAAACTCCCACACTTTCAGAAATGCACATCAAATGTGTGCTGTGGCTCCAGCCGATTCTTCTTAAATGCAAACTCCAAGCAAGGACTATTCAAAAGTGGCTTGAGTGTGAATATTGATCAGAAAGGGCTGGAGTAGTGCAAATGTCAACACAACTGAAAAATGTTTTCTGACGTTACATTACCTTTGATTTGTGATACACACGAAAAAAGAATGAGGGGCTCCTAAGACATTTCACTCAGGACAGGCTGTGTAATATGGGGGTTAAGCGTTAGAGATCTAGAAATGCACAAGCTGGGTTCACATCTCAGCCCCTATACTTACTAGATTTTTGACTTTGGACAAGCACATTATCCTTTATGTGTCTCTATTAACTGATGAGAATGACCTCTAAACGGCTATGCATACTCCATCACGTCCACATACCATGTTCACAACCAGCCACAGTCTGAGTAGTCCATATATACAAACACAAATAATTAGTACTGCCATCAGAAAAGCACTGTGATGGGTAGGATACAATCTCATTCATGGCGGCATGAAGGGCACTGCCATGAACACCTACACGTGGAGTGAACGAGGCTACATGCTCAGTGCACCTTGCTAGGCAGGAGGACTAACTCTAGGACACAGGGGTACATCTGGGAGATGAAGCCCAATCTAGCTGTTAATGCTACAGTAAGAGACGCCCCTGGCTCAAATTCCTCACAGAAGAAACAGAAGTTCGAGGAGATTAAGCCATTTGCCCATAACCCCAGAGCTAATTAATGGCGGACCTGGAACTGGTACCAGGTGTTTCTGACTTTCGGGTGAGGACTCTTTCCATCCAATGCCTTCTCCTGTGTCAGGTTCTGTCCAAAAAGAAACCACACTGGAACTTACTCTCCATGGTCTCTTCCCATTCACTAAAAGCCATGGCATCACTGAAGAATCCACTTCTTTCTCCACACAGTCATTTTTCCCAAAACAGCCCCTGGATTCTCATCCATGACTTCAGAGTGAACTTCATGTACCACTGGTGACAAAATCAAGACAGGGAGGTGCCTCAGCTGTCCCTTAGGCTCCATCGGATGTGATTCACCAAAAAAAACATCCTTCCTGCCAGGCTAATGCCACCTCTCACTTTCCACCTGAGGCCTGATTTTCCTGGGTAGGGTTTCCTGGTTAGACAAACTTGTGTGCAATGTGTGGGATGGATGAAGGAGGGTTAAAATAGCCAAGCCACAAAAGGTTACTTCTAAGCTTAGTCTCTTGAAGTTCCAATCTCCTCATTCTTTGCGTTGAAAACCATGCTTTGTCCAGAAAAATCTCCAGAGAGTGGGTTGCTAGGTTGTGGGAGTAATTAAACTTTCCAGAATTAACATGAGGCCAGAAAACAACTTGTTGGGGGGCTGGCATATGATATATCCCTCTTAAATTAGAAGTCCAGCCTTCCAAACTCAGCAAGTGATAGCCATCTACAATGTGCTCTGGTTAGACCACATCGAAAGTGTTGCATTTCATTTCAAACTCTGCATTTATTTTTCAAAATGAAAGTATATGTATCGATTGCTTCTTAATATAAGAAGTAATTTGTGCTTATTTTAAAACCTTAAAGGAGTACTGAACTCCTAAAGTAGAAACTAAAAGTCCATCACTCATAATTCTACTCCAGAAATAACCACAATTAATGGATCGAACTTCCAGACTTTTTTCTGTGTTTATGTTTGACTGTATTTTTTCCTTAAGAAAATAAGATTATATTAGTATACATAATGTCTTGTAAACTACTTTTGGCTTTCAAAGAGGTTGTGCTTTTCCTTCTGCATCAATATTTATAAATTTACTTTTTTCTTCTTTTAAAAGATTCATTGATCACTTTTTGATTCATTCACTATTTATTCACTTTTGAACAATATTTATGAGCACCTATTATGTGCCAAGCAGTATAGTAGTGTTGCTGATTCAGGGGAGTTTTTTTTTTTCTTTTTGGTAGTAAAACATACATAACATAAAATTAACTACTGTAATCCTTTTTAAGAGTACAGTTCAGTGGCATGAAGTATGTTTTCACTGTTGTGTAATCATCACCACCATCCATCTCCAGAACTTTTTCACCTTCCCCAACTGAAACTATGTACCTATTAAATAATAACTCCCCATTTCCACTCTCCCTGGCCCCTGGCAACTGTCACTCTACTTTTTGTCTCCATAACTTTGACCATTCTAGTAAGTGAAATTGTATAATAATTGTCTTTTTGAGTATGGCTGATTTCACTTAGCATGTCTTCAAGGTTCATTCATGCTGTAGCATGTGTCAGAAATTCCTTCCTTTTTAAGGTTGAGTAGTATGTATATACCATAATTTATCTATCCATTCACCTGTTAATGGACATTAGGGTTGCTTTACCTTTTGGCTATGGTGAATAATGTTGCTATGTACATGAATGTACATGTATCTATTTGAGTCTGTTTTCAATTCTTTAGGGTATATACCCAGAGTGGAATTGCTGAGTCATGAGGTAACTGTAGATCTGATTATTGGAGGAACTGTCCAACTGTTTTCCAGAGCAGCTGTGCCATTTTACATTTCTACCAAGAGTACACAAGCATTTGAATTCTCCACACCCTCACTAACTCTTGTTATTTTCTGGGGATTTTTTTGTTTTTAATGTTTATTTATTTTAGAGAGACAGAGAGCAGAAGCGGGAGGGGCAGAAAGAGAGGCAAGAAGATAATCCTAAACAGCCTCCACGCTGTCAGCACAGAGCCCGATGTGGGGCTCCAAACTCACGAACTGTGAGATCATAACCTGAGCTGAAGTCAAGAGTAGGACACTTAACTGACTGAGCCACCTGGGTGCCCCTGTTTTTTGCTTTTTTTAAAAATAATATCTATCTTAAAGGGT
This sequence comes from Acinonyx jubatus, assembly GCF_027475565.1. NCBI lineage: Eukaryota > Metazoa > Chordata > Mammalia > Carnivora > Felidae > Acinonyx > Acinonyx jubatus. Next base: position 18,495,071 of record NC_069391.1, read on the forward strand.
ATGAAGTAGTGTCTCATTATGGGTTTGATTTGCATTTCCCTAATGATTCGTGATTTTAAGCATCTTTTCATGTACTTATTTGCTATTTGTATACCTTCTTTGGACAAATGTCTATTCAAGTCCTTTGCTCATTTTAAAACTGGGTTGCTTATTCTTTAGTTCAGTTGTAGGAGTTATTTTTATATTTTGGATACTAATCCCTTACCAGATATAAGACTTGCAAATATTTACCCCTAATCTGTGGATGGTCCTTCAATCTGATGACAGTGTCCTTTTAGATACAAAAATTTTAATTTCAGTGAAGTCTAATTTATTCTTTCTGACAGTTCTAAATAAGATATAATCCTATGGCGGTGAGTGAGGGAATGGGCTAAGTGAGTGATTACTAAGTACTAAGTACTAAGGAGGGCACTTTTTGGGATAAGCACTGGGTGTTATATGTAAGTGACGAATCACTAAATTCTACTCCTGAAACCATTATCACACTATATGTTAACTAACTTGGAATTAAACAAATTAAAAAAAAATAATCCTAGGCCTCTATGGAATTTTCATGGAAGAAGACATAAATTAAATAATTAATTACACATATTCTTACTTACTAGGTAGTAATTAAAGCTGGTTCTGTGAGTGCATAGACATAGTTTATCTAGCCTATTTTGTGAGAGACTTCCTGAAGATCTGAAGGTGGGATGAACAGGAGTTAGGCAGGCAGGAAAGTGTGGAGTGTTGGGGGAGAGTCTTCTGGGATAAACACACAGATGTGCAAAGGCCCTGAGGTACGTAAAGGAAATTGGAAAGGCTACCAAACTTGGGTAAAGCAGAATAGAATAGGCTGGGAACAGACAAGATAGGATGTTGAAGGCCACACACTTCTATCAAAGACAATTTGCTGCAATTTGCAAGTGAATGCAAAAATATCCTAAATCTCACTTGGGTAAGAGAGTGTAATGGGACAGGGATGAGGGGTAGGAAGTGGGGATGGATATCAAGGATGTATTTAATCATATTAAAAGAGAAAACAGGAGTAACATTAGCTTTGGTGATTATTAGATCCGGGGACTAAAATCATGCTGCACAGACTCTCCTTAATTCTTACGTCTATTTTCCTCTTAATTTCAGCCACATTATCTCATCCCACAGAGACTCTTCCCATGTGTTAGGGGCTGAGAGTTTTTGACCACTGGTGGTTCCTAACAACTTCCAGCAATATTGCAAAGGAGATACAGAACTTTTCTCTCTTCTATTGAGTACATACAACCTTCTGTGGCTTGCCTGTGGTCTATACTTGACCTTCAGCATCCATGTCAGCAGCAGCATCACCTTGGAACTCTTATAAATACAAATTTTCAGGCCTCATCCTAGGCCAGTGGAATCAGAAATTTGAGGCCCAACAATCTGTTTTCACAAGCCTGCCAGGTGATTCTGGGCCGTCAGTTTTGAGATCTGCTATACAAAATAGGTCACTGTTGACTAAGGAGATGTGGTATAATGAAGGTCAGGGCTTGGTCATATGCTTACCCCTGCAACCTAGAGAGCAAAGTCCTGTAATTGACAGAGCCCCCAAAGTCTCCTGAAGTATTTGGTAGGGAGGGGCTTCCCAAAGACAAAGGCAGGGAGTAAGGATTGCCATTACTAGACCTGAGGAAAGGACACCAGAAAGACTGACATCTCAGGTGTCCATAGTGCCAAGGCAAATATTTGGGAATCCATCTGAAAGTAAGGGGAACCTACTGGAGAGCTTACAGCAGGGAGCCTGATAAAATTTGCATTTCAATAATAACCACTGCAACTGTGTGGCATTCTGACAGGGGCGTCTGGAGTGGATGTGCAGAGAGAGCAGTTAGGGGACAATTAGAGTTGTCTACAAGTGACAGAGGACAAGTAGAGAGGTGGGGAAATGGATTCAACAGAACTCAGTGACCACCTGTACCTGGGATGTGGAGGGGGGGGGGGTGTCTGGTCCGATTCCATCGTAGGCCACATATCTGTTGCTCCCGCACCCAGATATCCCCTTCTCTGCCCTCTTCACCTGGTGGAATGTTACTCCCTGGTCACATCTTAGCCTCAGTGTTTCTTCTCTGGAGAAACCTGAGCCTCCAGCCTTTCACCTTTCAGCTGTTTCATGTTCATTCAGATCACTCATCACAGTTTATATCATATTCCTGTCACTCACATAATTCTTTCTTTAATGTTTCAGTTCCTCTAAAATTCGGTGTCATCCCTGAAGGCAGGAGCTGTTTCCTCCACAGACAAACACACACAGACAAAAACTCAGTAATTATGTGTATAGACTCTGCAGCCAGGCTGCTTGGGTCCAAATCTTGGCCCAACTACTGGCCACCTGTGTGATTTCACAAAGGTCCCTCCCGTTTTCTGTGCCTATTCCCTTGCCTGTTCAATGGGTCGGCTACTAGTCATACCTCATAGGATTGCTGTGAGGAATAAATGAGGCAATACATGCAAAGCCCTCAGAAAAGAACCATGCTTACAGCAAGTGACAGCCTGCTTTAATGTTCTCTTCTTTGTCCCTGCCACCTCTCCCAGTATCTGGTGACTAGTAGGCACCCAATAAATACCTAAAGAAAAACAAAACACAAATAGTCTTTCAGGTACAAGTAACTGTGAATATGGGCACTGAGTGCTGAGCAGAGGAGGCACTGGAAGGTAAGCATGGCCCAGAGGGCAGGCAAGGTTGTAAAGTCAGTGTTTGACATGTCAAATGGTATTTGCCTAGGAGACCCTCACAGAAAGATATTGAGGAGCAGTTGGAGAGGGGAGCCTGAAGCATAGCACCGAGTCCTGACTGAAGGGCTGTATGAGTTTCCTAGTGCTGCCATAATAAAATACTACAAATTGGGTGGATTAGAACAACAGACATTTACTGTGTCACTGTTCTGAAGGCTTGATTCTGAAAGCAAGGTATTGGCGGGGTTGTCCTCAGAAGGCTCTCACGAATGATTCTTCTAGAGGCTTCTAGCCTTGGGTAGCCCTGGGTAGCCACAGGGGTTCTGCAGCTGATGGCTGTATAACTCCAATCTCTGCCTCCTTCCCCTCATGGCCATGTTCTATCCATCCATGTCCAAATTTCCCTCTTCTTACAAGGACAGTCATATTGGATTAAGTCTGCTCTACTCCAGCATGACCTCATCTTAACTGATTACATCTGCAACAATCCCATTTCCAAATGGGAAATCTCACATTCTGAGAATGTGAAGCCTGGGTCAAGGCTTCAACATATCTTTTTGGGGGACACAATTCAACCACAATGGAGGTGATATCCACTTGGTGGATAACTGGCACTGGATGCTATTTAAAGCCATGGTAAACAGAGATAAGTATAGCCTTGTGGTTAAGGGTACAAGTCCTGGCATCATACAGATATGGGATTGACTCTTCTCTGTGTCACCTGCTAGCTAAGACCTTGGGCAAGTTGCTTAAGTTTGCCAAGAGTTAGTTTCCTCATCTATAAAAACCTCTAGGTTTTTTGTAACTATTAAATGATAGAATGATTATAAAGTGCTTGGCATAGTGCCTGTCACGGGGTAAGTGTTCAGTAATGGTATCTACTAGCTAAGATTTTCTATGGAGAGAATCTGGCATGAGAAAGAAAGAGCAGCATGAAAGAAATCCTTAATCAAGAGGAAGCACCCCATTTTAGGTTAGAAAATATATGGAAGAGCAACTGGGATAATGAGAATACTAGAAATTGTCTCCTGGTATTTAGGGTACATATTTATCCCAAGAATTTAGCCCACTGCCTGGCCTAGGGCAAGTGACTCAGTATGGATTTGCTGACTAAATTGAAAGATTATGAAGGAGACTTTTTATGAAGGAAGATTACAAAGAATATCAAGGGTAGATAGGTAAGAGAGTTACCTATCAATCTCCAAAAGGTTCTCCTTCAGAAGGGAAATTATACCTATCCTGTGAATGTAAAACAGAACTGGGGGATGGGTATTATAGGGAGAACCATTTTTACTCCATACAAAAAAAACATTTGCTGACATCCTTACTCCTTGATGCCTGTAAGCAGATATGGATAGCACCAGCCAAATCATTTATAGCAGGTGTCTTTGTACTAGGGAGATTGTTGGATTGGAGGCTTAATGAGTTCTTTCTACCTATGATTCCAAAGTGATAAAGAGGCCATAATAAGAGCTATTTATTGGATGAGAGGAACATGATCGAAACTATTTAACAAGAGACATTAAGCAATATGAAAATTCCTTCCTTTCTAATTTAGTTTTAAGCCTAAACCTATTTCCAAAGGCCAAAGGTACCAGCCATTGATTTCACGTTACACTCAATCTCTTTTATGTTTGATTTTTATAGAGGAGGAAAAGCAGTCTTTGGGAAGCATTTCTGGATCCAAACAATAATCCTTAATTCTTTCAGTAAAAGCTAATGGTCATGTTAATATCCTTTAATAGAAGGAGAGCAAAGCCAGGCAAGTAAAATAGATTTTTACTTCCCATCCTTTTTAGATAAGGCATAAGAGAGAGTCCAGCTGGTGTCCTGTCGTAAGGTAAAGTTCATGATTTTTGGAACTGTGAAGGAGAGTGGGGGAGAGGCACTGAATAATAGATTGCAACCCAAAACAAAAAGTCCCATACTTTAAACCCCTTCTGAAGTGAATTCTAGGATGTGCCATTCAGACCCTTCTTTGGGGATGAAAGCCTTATTCTTCTAGCGACTAGGAATGCTACTGACCAACAGCTCTCAGTGTCATACCTTGGTGAGGCAGGAACACTTTGACCAAGAGTGTCTCCCCTTCCTGCTTCCATCCAATGACTAATCAGTGAAGATGGAAATAGGCCAGATGTCTCCCTTCACCAAGGGACAGCTCTAAAGGATGACCTCAGGTTCAAAGCTCTCCTGGAGTTGGTTGAAGCTTTGGTTGGACTTCATTTGGGCCAGCTTTTCTCCCTCTGTTCAGCCTTGCCCTCCCCTCTAAAGACGTTGATGCTGAAAGCATGATCTGGTAAATCTTCTGCATGCCAGTCTCCAGCCATTGGTTTGCTGCTTCGTGGAAAACCAATCTGCCCGCCTTCTTTGAATCCCTGCTTTCTTTCAGTCATCACCCCATTTTTCTGCTTGAAATTACAGCAAAGCTCAAAACATTATTTATATTCTTTATTAATTAATCCATCAGTGGACATTTAGACTGTTTCCATTTCTTGCCTATTGTGAACAATGCTGCAATAGACATGAGGTGCAGATATGTCTCTGAGATCCTGATGTCACTTATTCTGGATAAATACCCAGAAGTGGGATTCCAGGATCATATAGTATTTCTATTTTTGAGGAACCTCCAAACAGTTTTCTGTAGTGGCTTCACTATTTTAGACCAGCTTTGTGCCTACAGTTAACATTTGTACTGTACCCTTAAAAGCTTGTCAAGAGAGTAGATTTCATTGTAAGTGAATATATCCTTCCTCTTAAGACACTGTCTTTGCTTGGTTTCTGGGACATCACACTTACCTGGTTTTCCTCTTTTCACTGACTGCTTCTTCTTACTGTCTTTTGCTAAATCACCTTCATCTTCCTAGTCTTTAAATGTTGGGAAACCTCAGAGATAATCCTTGATTTGTTCTTTTCTTTTTTAACTATACTTATTCCCTGGGTCAGGAGTTGCCAAACTTCAGAACCAGACAGTGAGTTTTTCAGGCTTGGGGTGATATGAAATCTCTTGCAACTGCTTAACTCCACCACGTAGCATGAAAGTAGTCACAGACGTTACATTAAAAAATGAGCATAGCTGTGTTCCAATAAAACTTTATTTACAAAAATTGGGCTTACAGGCTATAGTTTGCTAACCCCTATACTGTATAATCTCATCTGGCCCCATAACTTTAAATATCATGTTTTCTAAATTCCAGATCCAGATATCCAAGTTGCCACTTAGCATCTCCACTAAAAAGTAAAAGTGAACTTTTACTGAAAGAAATCTCCTGGATTTGTATCCATTTATTGCCCTCTCAATCTATTCCTCTTCCAGTGTTCTTTCTATCAGCAAGTGGCATCACTGTTTATACCATACCAATACCATCAGACCACCTCCTTCTCCTTTACAAACTGAGTTCAAGACACAAACATCTTCCACCTGGATTATTTCAATCCTGTTTAACAGGCCTTTCTGCTTTAATCTCCCTGGAGTCTAGTCTTTATATGATGGCAAAAGAATACTTTAAAAACTCAAAATTACACTTGATATTTTGCTACTCAATACTGTCCAATGGCTTTCTATTTCATTCAGAATACATTTCAAAGATCTAACGAAAGCCCAGAAGGTCTTAAATTATCTGGCGTCTCCTCAGCTTTCCGGCCCTACAGTCTATTATATTCCTCCTTATAACCTGTACTTCTGTACTTTCTGTATGAAAATTATCAATAAATATATTGGACATGAAGACATTTTTAGACATACATAGTGCTAAAGATTTCACCTCTTATTCATTTTTTCACCCAAGAATCTGTTAAAGGACAGGCTCTAAAAATTGAGGAAATAAACCAAAAAAAGAAGATAAAAACTCAAGAAAACTTGAACTCAATGCAGAAGAGAAGAAGAAAAGGGAGTCACCAGGATGCTGGAGATGAAAAATCTCAAGATGAAGGATAAAATGTCATGGGACACAAATATGCCCCATGGGCTCCAGAAACAGAGAACTCCGAAAGGGTCATATTCAAGTTTAAGAAACTAGAACTGATAGACAAAGTACTGCTTTTGTTCACTCAGAAAGAAACTTTGCAGTTCCTGGCTACGGGTGCCTGGTTGGCTCAATGAGTGAGCAGGTGACTCTTGATCTCAGGGCCGTGAATTCAAGCCCCACGTTGGGTGTAGAGATTACATAAAAAATAAAGTCTTAAAAAAAAAAAAGAAAATACAAGCTAACTTAATGATAGGCACTTTAAAATCTGGGAATAAAGGGAATAAAGGGAAACATTTCTTAACCCCAATAAAAGCAAGCAAAAAATGATACAAAAACAGAAAGGTAATCACAGTATAACCACTGGCAGCCCAGCTGGGTACAATAATTACATAACTATATGGAAACGAATGCAATTTGAGACAAAAGAATAAAGAAAATTTCATGCACAGGTAAGATTTTCAACAGAAGTATACCAGGGACCCGTTAAGAGTGTTTACGGTTTTATTGTGATATAATTATACTCGGAGGGTCATGATTTGAAGATGTGTGTGACCGGACATGTGTGAAAAGATATAATTTTTTTTTTTAAGTTTATTTACTTGAGAGAGGGAGAGAGCATGTGCGTGAGCGTATGCAGGCAGCGGCCAAGAGAAAGGGAGAGAGACAGAATCTCAAGCGGGCTCTGCACTGTCAGCACAGAGCCTGATATGGGACTGGAACTCAGGAACCATGAGATCATGACCTGGGCCAAAACCAAGAGACAGATGCTTAACTGACTGAGACACCCAGACGCCCCAAAAGATATAAATTCTTATCTATGGTTAGGAAGAAGTCACAAGAAAATGCTTACAACCAAAAAATAAGTCAACTTAAAAAAAAATAAAATAAAAAGATGAGTGTTAAAACCTGGCAGCATTCCTAAGAATGATAATTTATGCTGTAAAAGGCACTACTGTTTCCCATATCTCCTTTTAAAATATCAGTCTTTATAAAATACATAATATGTTGGCTGCTTTAATAATTTTTAAAAATTAAAGAATACAATAAAATCATCAATTGAGTGAAATAATTCTGACTTTTCCTAGACGAAGCTAAATTTGCCCCATCCACACACTCCAACCTTTTCTTTTAAAATCAGAGTTAAATGATACGATATGCAAAGTCACTAGTGCATATGAAGCCTTCACAAAAACAAGCAACTCTTTTGTTATAACAAACAAGGGGTAAAGTTCCAAGTTGAAATTTTAGCTGGGTCAATACATTTGGTTTGGTTATGAAAATGAATTAGTGAGGTGCCTGGGTGGCTAGGTTGTTTGAGCATCTGACTCTCAATTTTGGCTCGGGTCATGATGCCAGGGTCATGGGATTGAGCCGCTCATCAGGCTAAAGCTCACAGTGGGCATGAAGCCTGCTTAAGATTCTCTCTCTCTCTCTCTCTCTCTCTCTCTCTCTCTCCCTCCCTCCCTCCCTCCCTCTCCCTCTCTCTCTCTCCCTCTGCCTCTCTCCCCGACTTGCACTCTTGCTCTCTCTAAAATAAAAAATAAAAACAAATTAGTTTACAAAAATGCTGCTCTCATCTAAGAGTCACTAGACTTCAGGAATGGCAATAGGTCTATCTGCAAGCTTCAGTAAAATGGTGACGCTCCCCTCCCCATCCTCGGTCATCAACTTTCGAGCCATCCATCACTTAACGTGCTGCTGTGAGCCCTGCAGGAGTTTGGAAAACAGCCGCCAACTGTCTTGCTAAGATGAGCTATGGCACCACTAGAGAGAAAGGAAGGGAAATTGATTTGTGGGAGGCCAGCTTTTACAAAGCACAATTCCATGGGGTTAGTTACAAATATTCAATTTCCCAAATAAAAATAAAGAGCTTACTAAAGTAACAAATTACACTTTTAAAGGAACGGGGTGGGGGGGCATTCTAGCTGCTGGATGATAATGCAATTTTGCTTTATTTCACACATTTAGAGAGAGAGGCTGGCTGTGTTACCCGAAGATGCTATATGCTGCTTCAGAAATATGTATCTTCTCTGATGGCATGTTTTCTTTCATGAATTAAAGCCATTTTCTCCTTTTCTTCTGCAACTGGTTGATGCCGAAGCCATGTATGACTCACAAAAACAGGAGAGCTTGTGACTCTTGCTCATAGAAGGCCATATGTCAGAGAAACGTGCTTTTCCAAATATGGCATATTTGGGTTGTTTCTGTTACTGATGAACCTCTCCGTTCAACCCAAGGATCAAAGGCTGTGGGTGGCCTTGCTTTAATCCTTATGTGTCCAAGAAAGGGGGTAGGGAGGGCTATTGGCAACCACAGCCATGAAAGGAATGACCTACTACTAGGAATTGATTATTTTATTCATTGAAAATGTATTGAAGATACGTTATATTCAGGTACTGGTAAATATGTGGGTAGAATGTCATGATCTCTGGTCTAATGGGGCACAAGCACATAAGCAAATGATTATAAAGCTCTTTGTAAGGGGCTTTGATAAAGAAAAGCAAAACCTATAATGGGAAGACTAAGATGAGAGTCTAACCAAGTCTTAGATCCTCTTTCCAGAAAGAAGAGAGAAACAGTAAGTGAGAGCGCCCTTAGGGAGTGCTTAGACCAAATCGGGACCGTAAAAGGCACATTGACCATTACTCATGAACCCCCCACACCTCAGAAAACCCATCAAGTTATTGTCAGTAGTAGTGGTGGTATTTTATTACTATTATTCCCATTTTTAAAATGTGGAAACGATTAAGAATGAAATCGCTTATCACATTGTTTACTTCCAATTAATTATAGCTTTTAGAAAACAGCTATAAAAGTTTACAGAAACCCCCCAGAAAAAAAAAATCTAGCACAAATCAACCCCCGCTGCTGTGACCTGAGAAGTTTCTAAGGAGAAACTCCTGTTTATGAACAGTTTTCTAAGGAAAAATATGTAATTCAGGACAATATTTTAATTAATTAAAATATACACTCTTGTCTGGTTGCAATAAACATGCATTGTTATTCTTTTTTAATCTTTTTGAAATATTTATTTATCTTTGAGAGAGAGGGAGAGACAGAGCACAAACAGGGGAAGGGCAGAGAGAGAGGGAGACACAGAATCCGAAGCAGGCTCCAGAGCTGAAGCTCAGAGCCTGACACTGGGCTCAAACTCCTGAACCATGAGATCATGAAGTCAGATGCTTAACCAACTGAGCCACCCAGGCGGTGAATTGTTATTTACTTGCTGCCAAGTTTAGGTCCTTGTGATTGTGCAGATGGACAAACGTATGTCCAGCCTTTGAGAAGATCATAGGCAACAGAGGGCACAGACTAGATCATCAGGTCTTCTCAATCTAACTCCCATTTCTTTGCGCCATCGCCAATGCTGTGAGCCTTCATACTTTATATGCATTTTTCTTCAAGTTTATTTATTTTGAGGAGGGGGCAGAGAGAGAGGGAGAGAAAGAATCCCAAGCAGTCTCTGCTCTATCAGTGTGGAGCTTGACACAGCGCTGAAACCCATGAACCGTGAGATCATGACCTAAGCCAAAACCAAGAGTTGGTGCTTAACTGACTGAGCCACACAGGCGCCCCATGTGCACTTTTAGAACGGTCTCCTTACAGCTCCTCAGCTCATCACTTTCCTCCCTGCAACCTGTTCAGTGTAGCTAGAATCATCTTTGAAGACACACAGCTGCATTCTGATTTTTAAAAAGGAAAATTAAGTGTATCTCTGATCCCATTCTTGTCTCTAGAACCAACACAATTCAGCGAAAACAAGAAAGAGAAACAGAAACTGTATCTCTCTCATTTTTTCACCCCTTCCAGATGCGCGCGCACACACACACACACACACGCAAAACTGAACGTTACAAGGGGCTCCTAGAGGCACTTCTCTCCCTCCACCACTACTTTTCCACAAAAGCCAATAAAGGAAAAACCAAAGTTATTCAGTGATGATGGTAACATAAGGAAAGTCCACACAGAATTCACAATAATAATATCTGCAAGAAGAAAGGGGCAAGAAATTTTACAAAGGAAAAGCAATAGAATAGCCTCCCAAATCTTCCCACAGATGAAATGCCTTTGTTATCAAATATTTTGCTGCTTTTATAAAATGTAAATACAAATGTTTATGAATTAAGAGCTCAAAAAAGATTTATGGACTCGAGGAACAATAACAACAACAATAAGATCAATGAACCAAACAACAAGGTCAGGAATGAAAGGAAAGTGAGGGAGGTGACCATCACTGAAAGTCCCATTAAAAGCCCCATCTCTGCAGCTCTTGGGTGGCTTGTCTCCTTTATCTTCTGTAAACCCTTTTTTTTTTTACTTTTTAAGACTGCTTTTGGGGCACCTGGGTGGCTCAGTCGATTAAGCATCTGACTCTTGATTTTGGCTCAGGTCATGATCTCATCATTTGTGAAATCAAGCCCTGTGTTGGGTTCTGAGATGATAGTGCAGAACCTGCTTGGGATTCTCTCTCTCTCTCTCTCTCTCTCTCTCTCTCTCTCTCTCTCTCTCTCAAGAAATAAACTTAAAAAAAAAAAAGGTTCATCTCTATTGGTGAAAATAACATTACAGCTATGGAAGCCAAGGAAAGAAGGCTTGAGAAAAGTGACATAAAGAAGTTAAAAGCAGTTTTTAAGATTTTTTTTAATTAAAAAAATTTTAACATTTTTAAATTTATTTTTGAGAGACAGAGACAGAGCATGAGTGGGGGAGGATCAGAGAGAGAGGGAGACATAGAACCAGAAGCAGGCTTCAGGCTCTGAGCCGTCAGCACAGAGCCAGATGCAGGGCTTGAACCCACAGACCACGAGATCATGACCTGAGCTGAAGTTGGATGCTTAACCGACTGAGCCATACAAGCACCCCAAAAGCAGTTTTTTAAAAATTTTAAAAAAGGTATTTATCGAAGATACAGGAGATGAAACATAGATTTAACTGGTATCACCGAGAGTAGGATCAGGACAAAAGAAAGAAAAATGAAGTCAATCAAATATCTAAACATGTCAGACTCTTGTTCAAAACTTCAAAACACTTCCCATTGACAGAAGAATCCAAAAGCTTACCATGCTGACCAATGTCTTCATGGCATACACACACCATAGTAGGTCTGGCTGGAGAGGTTAAGGGCCCAAAGACACCAGCCCTCATAACTTCAGTAGGGTTTCATTCATGGGATGTGATGAGAAGCTGTTGGGGGTTCTGGGAAGGGGACGACATGACCATCCTCGTATTTTGAATGGTAAGTCTGGTTGCTGGGGTGCAGGGGGAGAAGGGAGGGTAGATCACAGGAGTCTTATTGAATCTGTCCATCCTACACGGAGACCCACAGTAGACATCTGAGGCAGGACTGGTGCTCTGAAGGCAGCCCTCCTGCTCTGAAGTGTTTTTACAAAGCTTTTGCATCAGTTAAAAAGAAGGAAGTTTCCTCACACCCAGTGTGGAGCTTCTGGACCCAAGAAAACAGCTTTCATTTGTTTCCGAACTCCATGGATTCATTTGTTCATTTTTCCTGGACTCTGAATTACAAACGTCTCCTCAGAATGTTAATTACAGAATATGCATAACTCACAGTCCCTTTCTTTACCCTGAATCCAGGTTCTAATTTTAGGAACCCAAAGTCACTTGGTTAGAGCTTGCTTCTTCTCAGACATTCAAAGAACTGTTCCTCTGAGTACTGCCATAGAACATTCGTCCATGCAGCCAGGCCCTAGGCCCCATCTGATGCATGTCAGTCTTGTGTGTTACTGCTTTAAATGAAGGGTGGGAGGCCACCTAATGCTTTGCTTAGCCAGAGGAAAAGCATCCACAATGATCTCATATGGGAGAAGCACCACCATTTTCCCAGCAGCAATAGAAATGAGACCAGGTATGTCTAAACCCCTTCACTTCTATGATGAGAAAGTAGTTGTAAAAGTATCCAGTCTAGAGTCTGATCCATATGTAAGACCTCAATAAACAACATCACTATTTACAAGGTGAGTATTGTTATTACTGCCTCCTGTCAATGTACAGCTCCAGCATTAGCATGTAATTCATTAGAAGACATTATACAAATGTCTTCGGAATTACATTTTAATTCCTAATAATATATATACATAAATATATACTAAATAATATATAATATACATAATATATATACTTAATATACATAATATATATACTAAATAATATATATTTAGTTCCTAATATATATACAAAAGATATATATATATATATACACACAAAACAGATGAGAAATATTTATAATAATAAATGACTATTTAGTTAACATGAAGTTGTGATAATAGCCACATTATTTATTTGTTTTATAAAGAAGATACTGGGTAAATACATTAGGGTGTGTAAAATCACAATCTTTAGATTAGGTACTAGAGCTTCCCTAAAGGTTGTTTTCATAATATTAATTTAGTTGTTCTTAAAAAAAGAAGTTCTATTGTTTAGTGAATGGGGATGTATCTGATCATTCTCTTCAGAAGGACTCACCCAAGTCTTAAATATCCTGAAGTGCAATGCAATTCTCTAAGAGAGGGCCATGCTATGTATCACGTCCCACAATTTTTGGCTTTGGAACTATTTTTTACTCAGCATCTATTAACATCTCTTAGAAGAGATGTTCAGTGGAAGTCACTTTGGGAATTACTACACTAGAAAATAGACGGGTTATGCCTAGTATTTTTATGAGGGACTATTGTTAACATCTAAAGTAAGGGGCCATGAGAGGGGCCTAAAAGGAAGGAAGGTGTTGCCGATTCTGCTCTTCTCCCTGATGTGAAACTCAATCATGAAGCAAGTGAGAGAGAACTCGGGTCATGGTGAACATTTGAGCTGGGAAGTCAATTGTCAGCACTCTGTTTGATGATTATAAATTCCTCCCTGAAGTCTTTAGTTCTGAAACCATCTGCATGTGAACATGGCATGTTCTGCCACAATCCCTGTAGTTAACACAGATGAAGATCGGGCCAGGAAGCAGCCTGGAGGTTACCTGGTACCTTCAGAGTCTGTCTAGGCTCCGTAAAGTACAGGATGCTGCCCAGAGTGGAAGAGAGTTGTCCTGTTCCGACTACAAATAAGCTTCCCTCCAGCCAGATTCTCCCTGTGACCACCCCCCTGGTTCCTACCCTTGCCAAAACATGTTCTATGCTCAACTCAGTTTCTTCTCGGAAAAACACAGATGGACACCTGCCCCCTTCTCAGTAGAATCTTGTGACACTCTCGATACACCTAGGGTCTTCTCTACCAACATTCCTATGCCCTAGGCCCTTAGTTGTGTATCATGAACACAAAATAATCCAATCAGGTTAATTCATGTGTTCATGTGTATTCCTTTGAGCAATTATACAGATAGGACTCTAGACCTAACACATGATGGCCACACCTGTTCTTGTCATCCTTCATATCAATTTTTAAAATATTACCAAAACTCAGTGTTTATAAAAAAAAATTAACAAAACCTCAGTGTTTACTACCAGGAGTCCTTATGATCTGCTTGTAAATTATTGGTGAAAAGCTGCACCAATCCCCTGATTCTGCTAGTTTTCAAGAGAAGTATTTAAGTATTTAATCCCCAGGAAATGATGGAGATCATTAAAGGTTTAACAGGATGCCCTCTGGGGTCTCATTTATTAATTTAACAAACATTTATTGAGTGCCTAAAATATGCATGACACTCAACCAGGAATATAATGATAAACAAAAACACAAACCTCATTTTTAGTTTCACAGAGCTTATGGTGATGGGGGCGGGGAGGGGGGGAGGGTAAATCAAACAGCAATTATAATAGAGAATGTTCAGTGTTAAAATAGATGTCAAAACAGGTCACTCTGGAAGGAAATAGTTGGGTCCTCCAGGTTTGCCGATGAGTGGGGGAGGGATATTTAGGGGAGGCTTTCCAGAGAAGGCAACTTCTAAATCTGAAAGCTGACAAATGAGCAGAATTTAGCCAAGCAGGTCCAGGAAGGGCTTGGGATGGAGGAGAAAGTAGGAGAGCACTCAGAGAAAGGCAGAAGCCTCAAAGATTATAGCAGCTGGAGGGAAGGTTAGGGATGAAAATTTGGAGGGCATAACGCAGTGTGCCAGCTATAGGGGTGAGCTTGTAAGAACAGGAACCAAAGCCTGAGAGCTATCTGAAGACCATGAAATACAAAAAGCTCGATGCAGTGGCAAGGACTTTAACCTGCGTGGACCAGGGACCCATCAGGGTGTTTCAAAGCAGAAACTCAAGATGTGATTGGATCTAGATTTTAGAAAGTTCCCTTAGATTCTTTGGAAACCAGAGGTGACTGACTGTCCAGTTTTCAAAGAAGTGTATAATACATCAGGTGAGACTTGCAGGAGATGCCTCTGGGGTTCTCTTTTGCGTCGCTGTTTTTTTGGATGCTGTTTGGTTTCCATCGGCTAGGCAGCTCTTGGCCAACCCCTCCTGGGTGACTAGGCCCACCCAGAAACCCAGCTGCACTGCCCTGGCTTTCCAGAGTGTGGAAGAGACGTTGTCAGCAGCCAACAATTTATCTCTGCACCGTTCTCCAGTGCAGAAGTCAAAAGCCTTAAATCACTGGACACACCCCAGGAGGGAAGGTTGGGACCACATTATTTCATGAACAGGAGGAACATGAACTTTTCACTTGGGGAGTGGCACAAGCAGTCTTACTAGGCCCCCTAAGGGATTCCACGGAGCAAGAAAGGTGGACACCTGTCTGGATTGAGCGACTGATCCACACAGGGGCCCTGTGGTTGAAAAACAAATGCCCTGGATATTAGCTGGCTCCGATCCAAGAACTCCAAAGCCCTTTCCTATCTGAGGGAGACCACATCTCTCCCCGGGTGCAGCAATTTCCAATTACTTTAGGAGGAAGAAGAAATAGGGGAAATTTCACAAACGACAGCCAAGCCCCTCTGGGAGGCTTGTCCTGAACGCTCCTCACCTCTGAGTGCCTTGCACACTGCCCACCCACAGGCTCCTTTATGAAGTTCAGCCAACAGAGCCCCCAGCCCCCAGAGGGAAACGACCTAATTAAAATCACACTTTGCACCGCCAAATTGGATATGCTAGTCTCAGCTCTAAGAATGTCTTGGAAAAGTATCTGGAGTTGAGTGAGTCTTTCCCAGAAGGGAATTTCTTGCGAAAAAAGAGGCAAATTCAGCAGATGGAGGGAGGGGGAATGTCCGTTTTAAATATTCTGCTGGTCCACAGCTCACTCCTCTTGCTTTCCCTCTGTGCCCATTTCTTGTTCCATGCTCTGGGACTCCCATCTTCTCCCTTCACATGAATCTTGTAGGAATGACAAGAGAGGACATTCATCATCAAGCACTACAAGTTGAGCAATGTGGTGACAGAAGGTAAGAACATCAGGAACAACAAGACTTGGGTTTGATTTCTACCTTTTAGTGACTGGGCAAGGTACGTCATCACTTGGAACCATGCTTTCCCTATGTATGAAATAGGGATGGTAAATACCTCAGGCAGGTGAAAAGTGCTTGATACATTCTAAGTACTAGAAAAGTGATAGTTCTTGTTATTAGAATTCTCAGATTCTTTTGCATTACAGAAGTCTGATCAATAATAGAGAGTCATTGGAGTAAGGCACGAAGCAATTATACATAATCCTTGAACGCCTGCCCATGAACTGTTAGACCTCAGGAAAGCAGCTTCCCTCTGTGAGCTTCGACATTGTTTTGTATAAAAAAGGAATTTGGAATAAGCAATCTCTAAGAGCCTTTCCAGCTCTAATATCCTAGAATTCAAGACTTACCAAAGATGTACTCTCATTGTTCATTTATCCATTCACTCAACAAATATCTCAAAGTCTAGTGCTTATTCAGCCCTCAGTTGCATACCACGTACTGTACATGTGCATACAGTATATAGAAACAGATTATGTCATGTAGTTCCCATACCAATACAATTTTTAATCAAAAGATATTTTTCTATTTTGAAGTTTGGTTAGAGTCTCATTGCCCCTATTCAATCTATCTTCTCTGGCACAGAGCTGATTATTTTATTTTATCTTTAAATGTGTATGTATTTATCTTGTTTTTTTTATTTTATTTTTTTAATATGAAATTTATTGTCAAATTGGTTTCAGTCGAATTGTGGAAAGAGCCTACATGTCCATCAACTGACGAATGGATAAAGAAATTGTGGTTTATATACACAATGGAATACTACATGGCAAAGAGAAAGAATGAAATATGGCCCTTTGTAGCAACGTGGATAGAACTGGAGAGTGTTATGTTAAGTTAAATAAGCCATACAGAGAAAGACAGATACCAAATGTGTGTATATTTAATTTTGAGAGTGTGCATGCATGCATGCATGTGCAGGGGAGGGGCAGAGAGAGTGCAGAGCAGGACGCGGGACTCAATCTCATGAACCATGACCTGAGCTTAAATGAAGAGTTGGACACCTAACTGACTGAGCCACCCAGGCACCCCAAGATGATAATTTTAAATAAGGTTCTTAACCATGTAACAGAAGGGAAAACGAGAACATATTTAGTAAATGTTTATTATGTGCCTGCCAATTCTTTGCAGGCTGTCTCGAATGCATCTTCGGCACCATACTGGATTCTCTTAGCACTCGCTACTTTCTTCTGGCCCTCAAATGCTGGTACCACTTCAACTGTCACAGCTCCTCCCCAAGGGATGGCTCATAAGCTTGCCTCTATGACCAACCATCTCTGCTTGGATCTGCATGGTTCCTCCCTCTTGGAGTAGACCAGCACCTTCCCAAGGAGGGTCAGGCTTTGGTTGCCTGTGCAGGGTCAGCAGCATTTCCTGAATTTCAAATTTTCCTTGCCAGTTTCAGACTTGGATTTAATGCGCAGCACAGGAGTGGGTATCAGGATTTCTGAACGGCTATCAAAAGCGCCAGATGCAGCAGTCCAGAAGTATAGAGTATTAGCTTTGAAAATCAGAATCAGGAGTATGAATCCCATTTCCTTCCTCTGTCCATTCTGAATGGACCATTCTGAGATATGGATTCTCTAAACTGACTTCTCTAAACAGAAGGCCCATATAAACAGGTGGCTCTACCTCTTATGGGACAACGATGTCTCTTCATGATTGGTCATAAAAAAGTGGCTAGCATAGCAATGCATCACCTTGCATTTATGCCCATCCTTCTATAAGCCACTTTCCCTTTCTTACATCCTTGCTATCCTGGGATTGCATCTTCCACAATTAAGTATTAGCACTTCATCTCTGCATCAAGCTCTGTTTGCCGGGGAACCTGTGCTAAGACCATACAGTATCATACTTACTTCTCACAGCAATCTATAGCATAAGAATTATTTTTTATTCCCAATTTACAAAGGAGAAGAAGAGTTTAAAGATGTAAAACGAATTGACCAATATCACAAAGTGAAAGTGAAGGGCAAGTTAACACTGAAACCATGGACTATCTTATTTTCAAGCCAATATTCTTAACAATAAACCATATGTATGATAAAAGTAATTTGCAAGGCAACATGCAATCTGTAAATTCTTACTAAGTACCTCTTATACATCAGATGTTATTTATTTTTTTTAAGTTTTTTATTTTGAGAGAGAGAGAGAGAGACTGACTGAGACCATACATGGGTGAAGGAGGGGTAGACAAAAAGGGGGAGAAAGAATCCCAAACAGGCTCTGTGCTATCAGCACAGAGACCGAGGCAGGGCTCAATCCCATGAACCATGAGATCATGACCTGAGCTGAGATCAAGAGCCACATGTGCGACCAACTGAGCCACCAAGGTGCCCCATCAGATGCTCTTTCAGACATTAGAAAATTGAGGGTGAATTAAGACAAACATAATCCTGATCCATGCAATTCATGATATTTTGTGAACACATTTATTAGTTAAGATATGTAACATTAGTTGCTATAACAAACATCATAATCTCAGTGGTTTAATACAACAAAACGTATTTTTTATTCATATCACAGTACAATGAGAATAGTCCAATCAATAACCTTATAAGAGTAATAATGAAATCAAGGACAAGTTCAGGGTAGTAGAAACCTTCCACAGAGAAGGGTTCTAGACCATTAGAAGAACAAAGAGAAATGCTATACTTAAACTGGAAGTCTGAAGGAGTAGGAATTGGCCAGGTATATGAAGTCTAGGTAGAAGTGGTTGGTTTTTCTTGTCTGGTTGGTTTTTTTCTTTTGTTTTGTTTTAGATTTTCTTAAAATTAGTTTTGTTTTAGTTTTTAATTTTCTTTTAACGTTTATTTTTGAGACAGAGAGAGACAAAGCATGAACGGGGGAGGGTCAGAGAGAGGGAGACACAGAATCCAAAACAGGCTCCAGGCTCTGAGCTGTCAGCACAGAGCTGGACGCGGGGCTCGAACTCACGGACCGCGAGATCATGACCTGAGCCGAAGTCAGCCGCTTAACCGACTGAGCCACCCAGGCGCCCCTTAAAATTAGTTTTTAAAAGCAGTTTTAAGTTTATGTAAAAATTGAGCAGAAAGTTCATATTCCTCCTTCTCCTTCTCTCCTTCCTCCCATAATTCCCCCTGTTATTAACATCTTGCATTCCTGTGGCACATTTGTTGTAATGATGAACTAATGTTTGTAAATTATTATTAATTAAAGTCCATGGCTTACATGAGGGTTCCCTCTTTACGTTAAAGTGTTCTATTTTAACAACATCATGACGGGAAACCAGCACATCATGCAGAAGTAGGAAGCAGTTTAGTTTGTTAGTCTGGTCTAGCTCTTCCTGTCCCAGTGTGTGCCCTATGCATTGCCAATTACTTTCCCACCTGTGAAATGCTGTAATTGTGAATTTCTGCTCTTCAGAATCCATTCACAGCTACCCACCATTTTGAAGATCAAATACCAAATCCTTATTTTCCTAGATTTAAAGGTCCTCTACATGTTGCCCACTTCTCCAGGTTCATCTGCTACATCTTCCCTATTTTACCTGGGACTATAGCAAAATTTCTTTCTTAGAAAATCACATAAGTACAATTTATGTGAAAATATTTTTTCCTCCTTACCTGTACTTAAGCCATTCCCTCTGTCTGGAATACTTCTCTCCCATTGGCATAAGCTCCTATTCTGCCATCCTTTAAGGGTCAGCTCCAAAGTCAGCTTTCAGATTTCCATGATTCCTCCAGCCGATGCCTTCTCTCTTCTGGGTTCTACTATACTTAATCTTCCTGCTTTTTATGAGACACTATCTTCTTAGGAGATATCATCCCATGTATTTTATTAAGTCCTTCTCACTTGCTATCTTTCCAAAGATAGAAGCCACACTTAACATACCTTTTTTGTCTCCATAATACTAAACACTTAGTAGGGGCATAATGTACGCTCTGTTTTGTGATTAGAACCTTCTGTGTCCTTTCCGTTCTCCCCGTTGTTGGATCCTAAGGCAGTATTCTTGCCCTGACTATACTAGGATGCACAATACAGAATGGTTCCCTCTGGTCTTTATATCCTGGTGCCTGGCGGTATGACTAGCAGAATGAATGTTCAATAAATGTAGAATGAAAGAATCAGTTCTTCTGTCTCTGGTCTCACCACACTTTATGATTCTAACTTGTCCCTCTATGGATTTCAACCCCAATATAGTAGCTGCTGTTGGTGCCCACACAGATTCCCTTCAATTCCTTAGCAGTTGTGAGTCTTGGCTGCTGATAGTTCATAGCACTCATAGCTAGAGAATTTCCCTTGGCCAAGGGTAAGTTACCTTACTTAGACAGCCTAGGAGGAGCCCTCGCCTTCAAACCCCTTGGAAATAGAGCAGCCAACAATTGATATGGAGTCATAAAACTGGAAACCCTTGCCTCAAAATGGGGCAGCTATGGCACCAATGATGCTTCAAAGAATCCCATTAGACCAGGCTGAATCTCTGCCTATTAGCAGAAATCTCTATTAGCAGAGATCTCTGTGCTTCTCTCCCAAAGAAGGGCCTCTACTATTGAAGGGTTTTAGAAAACCAGGGAAATTGCTAGATTACATACACACAGCATTTTTATGCACCTCAAACACAAACAAAAACGTCTGTAACCCAAGCTTTATGTAATATCAACCTATCGACCCAGCTGTGTTCCCCTACTAATGTACCCTTTTGTTCTCTACATCTCCAAAGTACTATTTTTGATTTGTTCCAGCCATGATTTCTCATTCCTCATAGAATCCAAAACTGAGTCTAAGCCCTCGTCCACCCATGAGTAACCCAAGACCACCATACTATGCATTTTGCATCTTTCCAAGAGATACTTCTTGTTATAGCTTCTATATTTCTTTCCTTATACTTTTCTTTCCCCTGTGATCACAGCTGAATCTCAACTGGCTCTCAGGGACCATGGAGCAATAATTCGAAGTGGCTTGGTAGAGAGCTCCATGGCAGAGGGCCAGTTCTCCCTTCCAACAGTTCAACCCAAAAAGAATGGAAGGAGAAAAATAGAGCACCCTGGAGGCAAGAATCCTTGAAAAGCCCCTTCTCACTTAGTGAGAGTGAAAAAGTTCTATTCATGACTTTTACCACCAGGTTTAGGCCTCTGCTGAAAAACAACAAGGAATTTGGAATATCTGTTTAAAATGAGTGTAAATATTTACCCACATATGCTGAAATATTCTTGTGACATTTAGTCTGATGCACACTGCCAGGAGAGAAGCAAGCTCCTGAGCCAAACACAGGAATTTTTTTTTTTAATCTTCCCTGGGAGTAGAGCAAACATTTGCAATGATATAAAATGTATTAAATCCACTGACCCTGGAATTCATAACTGGTTATGCATCAAGTACTATCATCTTGTTCAGAACCCCAGTGTTTGCAAACTCCACATTCCTTACTCTTCCCATTATCCCATGAATAGGGTAATTCATATTATCATCATTATTATAATTAAGCAAGCAGATATGTATGCACACATTTGTCTTAATATTGTAACAATCACATTATGATTACTGAATGAATGCCTCTATTTGTAGAGTGTTTAATCATTGGCAAAGTATTTATACACTCATGATCTAGGACATGGTAGGCACTCAAATGTTCATTGACTTAATCAACCACTATCATTTACTGTATGACAGGTTCTTTGCTAAGCACTGTACATGCATTTGCTCACTTAATAAAAAGATGGATGAACTAAGTAAGGCAAGTATGATTTTTCACTTCCATAAGTAAGAACACTGAGGCTCAGAGAGGAAAAACAAATAGAAAACCATCTGATTAACAAACATGCATGACATGCCCATTATGTATCAGATACTGCACTAGGTGCTGGGAATACACACACACACACACACACACACACACACACACACACACACACACACACAAAGAGTCTGTCCATGCCATGGAATTTACATAGATGAGAAAGGAAGGCACATAAATAGAAAATATCACAACAGTTGCTTACCAGTAGCGTAAGCATAGTGATGGGATCTCCGAGGATGAAGCAAAAACAAGCACAAGAAAAGTTCAATGAAAGAGATGAAGATCCATGTTAAGACTGAGTAGGAGTTGATAGAAGTACACCTGTGGCAGAGGACGGAGACAGGCCACTTTTGGAGAGCACCTCAGAGAGTGGAGGTTCACATCATGTATACACTAATGTATGCATGAGGTACATGCCACAGACCCCAAACGCTTGGCCTGGCTATAACAGAGGGAACTTGCAGGGTATAATTTTGGAAGATTTTTGGTAGGCTCCAAACCGTGGGGCTTTGAATGCCATGCTACAGAGTCTGGATCACACAGCCAGAAAATGGCAGAACCTGGGCTTGAAATCCTTAGGTCTACTTCATAGTTCTTTTTATCACCCCAGTGATACACCCACAACTCTCTGTGTGTACATGTGTGTGCACATCCATACTGGTGGTTTTGTGTGTGCTTCGATCACATGTGCACAGTCTCTCAGCATTTCTTAGTTCACTTTTTAAAATTATTATTTTTGACACACAAAAAGTTGTGCATAACTAACATATACAACTTGATAAGTTTGGAAATAGAGATACACCCATGAAACCACTACCACAATCTATGCCATAAACCTATCACTTCCAAAAGTTGCCTCCTAGCATCTCATTTGTGTTAATGTTGTTGTTGTTGTTGTTGTTGTTGTTGTTGTTTTGTGACAAGAGCACTCAACCTAAGATCACATTCTGCATTTATGGGGTGTGGGAGAAACTTGGTGAGGACTGGACTGGATATCCAGCCAACAGCAGTACAAATCACAGAAATACTTCTATTTCAAACACATTCAGTGCCTTGAGTCAAGCTGAGGAAAGTTATGCACAGAAAGACACAACTGAAGATTCCAAAGAAAAAGAATGTTTGTAGCTGGAGGAAAACATTTCCAAGTTCCATGGAGCTGCTAAAGTGTTTGGATGTTGTGTTCTTTGTAAGTTGCTAGTGTTTCTTGGGGACAAATTTACCAGGATACTTTTATTTATTTGTGTTTTTACGCTGATGATGCTTTGGAACATCCCACAAGGTCTGCTGTCCAAGCTGAACGATCCCCAGGACTGAGTCAGTGAGATCTGGAGAAGGCGGCTCACATCTGTTCCCTCTGCCTGAAATCCATTCCCCACTTTTTCATTTGGCCAATTTCTATTCATTCTTCAGGTCTCAGAGAATCTCTTCTTGAATGCTATAGCCTAGGTTGATCCTTGAGGTATGACCTTTTTAGTACTTTGTACTTCTCTCTCCTGTAACTTATCATAGTCCTAGTTTAAATTACCATCTCTGCAATTATTGGCATGGTATTTACAGCCTCTACCACTCCACATAACACTGGGGCACAGGAAGGGTCTAGTTCACTGCTGGTGTCCAGTCTTAGTAGAATATGCAATAAGTGTGAGTTGAATGAATTAATTAAAATCAGACTAAAAACAGAATAGATCATCATGATAGCCAGTTTGGTGTTTCAATAAGTCCTTAGCATCTAAGGATTCCACTAGTGTTTACCAAGCATGAAATTAACCTTGTGGTTTTAAGAATGATGGCTTCACTGAACATTTATTGATTATATACTATGTACCAGGCTCTGAGCTAAGCATTTGATGTGTATTTTCTCATTTAATCTTCATGGCAACTTTATGAGCTGGTAACAGTGGCTGAGATGGAGATTTGTGTTCTCCTTCCATAATGTAAAGTTGATGCTGGGACGTGGCCGCTTGCCAGGGTCTTTTTCCAGCCTCCCCTTGCACACATCTCAATGGAAGAGCATTGAGCTCTGGTCAATGAAACACAAGCTGGAGTGATGCGTGTCACTTCTGGATTAAGGTACTTGAGTCTCTGCAGTTCTGTCTCCATGGTCTCCCTTCTCTTTCTGCAGTGACTTTGGAAGTCACAGAGTGGAAGGAGCCTGGGTCCCTGAAAGCCTGCATGGTTAAAAATCTCCCAAGCCTGGCTAGTTTGTATTTGACTAGCATGTGAGTAAACAATCATCGTTTACTTTGATAAGGATGTTACTAGGATTTCAAAGTTTATCTGTGATGACGTTTAGCATTACTTATACTCACTGATAGAGGTACAGTGAGTATGGCCAGTGTGCAGAAGAGGAAAGTGAAGCTTGCAAACACCAAGTAACTTCCTCAAAATTATATAGATGATAAATGATAAATGGTTACAATTAGTGATGACTCTACAGTTCCTTTGGGGGAAGGAGGACTTATGCAACTCTCTGAAAAAAAAGGTAGCTCAGGAACCTGAAGCTCGGCTTGCATGACACATTATATGTGATAGAGAAGACTTCAGTTGTCCAATATTAAATACTAGGGGTGTGACTAATGGAGGCTATGAGAGGCTGTAGCAGGCCACCTCAAGCCAGATTGTGGCATGGTCTTGGGTTTCATGTATTAGTATTCATACATGCCAGGGACGTTACATAAATATCTCTATTACTCGCAGTAACTATCAGAGGCAGATACTGCATGTCCATTTTGCAGATGACAAATTAAAGCTTAAGGGAGGCCAAGGGATTTGCCTCTGCTTCTGTGGCTAGTAAGAAATGGGATTGAAACTCAAGGTCAAGTCTCTACAATACTCTTCATATCTCAGTTGCTTGCCTCTGTTTGACGTTCTTAGTCTCAAAAGGAAGCATACATAATATTAAATGACTCTTTCACACTCTCAAATTTTATGCATATTTCATGACCGTGACCAGTAATATTGGTTCTTTTTTTTAAAAAAATTAAGTATGTTTATTTATTTTTGAGAGAGAAAGAGAGTCAAAGCACAAGCAGGGGAGGGGCAGAGAGAAAGGGAGACACAGAATCAGAAGCAGGCTCCAGGCCCTGAGCTGTCAGCACAGAGCCCAACATGGGTCCCACAAACCAAGAAAGAGATCATGACCTGAGCCAAAGTCAGACACTTAACCAACTGAGCCACCCAGGTGCCCCAACAGTATTTGCCCTAATGTGTTCATGTACTAACTTTGGGGGACCTTATAAGAATATAGCCTGGTAGATTTTGTTTCCTTCCTTTTATAAATGAGGGAAGGGGCACCTGGGTGGCTCAGTCAGTTAGGCATCCAACTCTTTATTTAAGCTCAGGTCATTATCCCAGGGTAGTGGGATTGAGCCCTGTGTTGAGCTGTGCACTGAGCATGGAGCCTGCTTGAAATTCATTCTCTCTCTCTGTTTCTCTCTCTCTCTCTCTCTCTCTCTCTCTCTCTCTCTCTCTCTGTTTCTCTCTCCCTCTCCCTCTCTCCCCCCTTCTACCTCACTTGTGCTCTCTCTCCATAAAATAAAAAATAATAACTTTTAAAAGAGCTTTATAAATGAGGGGAAATGGAGTTTGAAGAAAGAAAGCAGAGCTTGCCTGAAGCCACTCAGTGACTAGGAGGCCAATCTGAGATTTGAACATGGGTTGGCTAAACCTAAGGTCAGAAGTATTTTCATTATAACACAGAAGCAGGGGACTGAGGAAGAGCTCATGGGGTAGGTGGGGATTGATATTTGCAGCAGTGGTCCTCAAAAATCACTGTGCGTTGAGTATCAACTAGGAACTTGTGAAAATGGGCCCAAACGCAGAGATTCTGATTATGTCTGCAGTGACAACTAGGAATCCACATTTTTTACCAGTTTCCCAGGGAAATGTGCACAGGTGGGCTTCAGTTTCATACACTAGTGCCGTGAGGCAGGGCTTCCAGTCTGGCATTTAGTGAGGCTCAACTTCTGAAATCCTTGATTGCTCTTCCCAGCACTAAGGGAGAAAATGACACGTCTCCTTCTGGAAGCAGGCGGAGGCCTGGAGCTTCCAGTCCTGAGCATTCTGAACTTGGCTTCCGTTCTCTGTGTCGATTAGGCCTTTCAAACCAATTACCATTATATATTGCTGAGATTTATAGTCCTTGGTATTTGAGGTTACAGGACTTCCGTTCTCAGGAAGAAGCTCCATGCCATCACTTCTAATCAGCTCAGCACAATGTCTGATCTCCCCTCTGAAAGAGGGCATGCTGTTCCATTAGAGTATTAATAGCCAGGCAGAGCGGCCTCAATTGCAGTGCTTGGGGAAACATAAAAATTGGTTTTGGAGGGGTCCATATTTTTAAAGAACTGTCCTCCTTCTTATCAAAATCAATGATTCAACAAGGATGACTAAGGAAGAAAAACATCCCTGACTTCCAACAGATGGAGTGTACTACATAGAAAGTTAATGTCTCCACAGGGTGTGCAAGATAGACTTCCCTGGGCTTACCTATGGTGGAGACGGTAATTCTGGTCAAGTTCAAGGCACAAATACTGCACAGTACAGTTTCTGACATCAATTTATTTAACATTTACTAAATACCAACTGACTGATGAAGAAATGAACAAGCAGATGACTATAAGACAGCTGAATGCGTATCTCCCATAACTGTTCTTTGTTTATCCATCCACCCACCCACCCAGCTGCCATCTACTCAAACCATTATTGAATGTTAGTTGCTAGCCGTTATATTAAGACCAGAAGAAATTCAGACACAAAACTAAATATTCTGTTCATAGAGAATGTACAATCCACTCAAGAAAGATGCAAAATGCTTCCCCATGGTCTATCCAAGTGGGAATTAACTAAGTCCTTCTGCCATGTGCTCCTAGCCTATATGTCCAGCCTCATTTTTCAGTCCTCAGTCACACATAAGCTCTTCCTTCTTCCTCGCCCCCAAATGTCTGTCCATTCATATCTGTGTTTGTCCAAACTCCACACTTTCTTGAAGGGGCTGTCGAAAACCTCCCTGTTTCATGAAGTCTGTCCTGACCCTCCCATTAGGTAAAATAATGCCCTCCTTTCAAAGGCCAAAATAGTTCTCAACATTAATGGGAGTAATTACTCTTTGTTCTATTTCAGAGGTATTTTTGTTAATTGTCTTCTCATCTCATGAATTTTGAGCTTTGTGATTAAAAAAAAAAAAAGGGCTTCATAATCTCTATAACCCTTGCAATAGCCTTGCCAACATTAGGAGCTCAGAAATTTCAGTGAATTGAATGGAGTCATTCAATGAAGGATTCCAGTTGGGTAGGATTATCCCTTAAGCCTGCTGTCAAATTTCTATCTTAACTCTGTTGGCAATAGTCATGCTGAAAACAATACTATTGATATTAACAATTTTTTGACTACTTACTCTTGCTAATTATTTTAGATTTTTTTTAATTTCACATATCCTTAATGCTTCTTGGTTGAGATAGCATGGTCACCATTATTTTAGAGACAAGTTATCTGCTGTCTGGAGTGATCCATATATTGCCTGAGGTCCAGGTATATGTGTTCCAGGGACTATGCTCTCACCATTAGGAGACACCCCCCCACCCTGTGACTGGATTTAACAGACTGTAAGCAACACCTACAAAAGCATTCTCTCTTATGAAAGCTAGTTCCTGAGGTCATCCTGGTTCTAGAAGAGCAGGAGAAAAAGAGGAAACTCCACCCTTATTTCCCCACTGGGGAAACAAGCACTCTGCAGTGTTATGGGAGCAACCCAGACAACTAAATTGATAGTCCATATATTTCTTGATCTGGGTAAATGCCAACTATGAGTGGAAAAAATGTTCCAGGATCTATGTTCCATAAAGAGTATACTGCCCTCCTAGGAAAGGAATCCTCTTTCAGCCCAGCATAATTTTTATTCCATTTTAAGATTTGGTTTTCTGTATCTACACTCCTTTTCTCCAATAAGAAAATAGCTGGTCTGGCTGAGATGTAAAATTTTATGCATGGCTCCCATACCCGGAGAAGTATATAAACCCAGAGTCACTGAATTTAGAATAGCTAGCCCAGCAATCCTGTTTACATATCATGCTACATTATGTAACCTAAATATCCCCATTTTTTAGAATCTTCAGAGTAGAAAAGACATAGTTACATTAAACCTGGCTTCCAATACCTGGGAACTTATCAGAAAACCCTATTAGTTCTTCTAATGCTCTACCCTTTATTCCTTTCCCCCCTACAGTAATTTTTGGCTTCCTCAAGGATTGTCTTATGTGTTTATTAATTGATGTGGGTTACCAATCAGGAACCACTGGAATCTACCATAAAGACCTATGATATGGTCTCTAGCCTCTGCACTGTGGACTTTGCACTAGTTGTCCACATGGGCATCTCCACTTAATTCATCTGGTATACCATGCTCCCCATCCTGTGTGGCAACTCATCACTTTCTTCAAAGGGAGGAGATTGTTTCTTCCCTTTTTGGGGGAAGTTTCACAGCAGGGCAGCTTGGGTCCCTAAGCAATATAGAGCTTACTTAGATACCTCTTTCCATTCTACCCACACTTTCACTCCCCAGGTCCTCCTCATCCCAAGCTTCTTTTTCTTTTATGATGCATTCTTTCTCAGAAAACCTCTGGTCCAATCCTGCTTTATAATCCATTTTTCACCTCTCTTCTCATCCCTTGCACACACCGAGTATTATGAACTTTGTCTGTATATGTCTGTGCTTAAGTTGGGGTGCTACTCTTCTAAGTAGGCTCTTCAGTCCCCACTTTATTAGCTTATGCAGATGGGGTCTTGGGACCAGCAGTGTGACTTAACATCTGCCAGACCTTAGGTCAGTCATCAGCATTCTGCTCAATTTAGAAACTACTTTCACACTCAACCCTTCAGCAGTTGCTCATAGAAGCCCTTTCAAAAGCACAGCATGTACCAGTATCCCCATTTTAAAGATTAATAAAACCTGGCCCACCAACATTGAGTCAGTAGGTATGATAGGATAATGTCAGTACTAGGAATTGAGGATACAGAGATGAGTAGGGCCTCTTAGGAGCTCACAAGCTAATGAGAAGGACATGATTAACACCATTTCCCCTTGCCTTCATCTTTTCTTCCTTTCTTCCTGCCTTCCTTCCCATCCCCTGGTTTCTCTTCCTTCCTATTTTTCTTTTCTCTCACCCTTCTTTCTTTCCTCCTTCCTTTCCTCCTGTGCCCTTCCTTTCTTTCCTTCCTTTTTGTCTCCCTCCCTCTCTCCCTTTCTCTTTTTTCCCCAACAGCAATTTTTGGAATGCTCACCACATATCAGGCTTAGACTAGATGTTAAGGAAGTGTGAGGGAAACTAAGATTTACTGAATCTCAAGATTATACACAGGTAGACATTTTCATATGTGCTCTAATTTGTAACCTTCAAAAGAACCTTGGTAAGTAGTTACGATCGTCACCATGTTTTCCTCCCTTTATACAAATTAGAAATTCCTAAATAACTTGCTCAAGGCCATTCACTTGAGGGGGTGGAACCAGGATTTCAATCCAAATCTGCCTCTAAAACCCAGATTCTTTCACCACATACTAGCGGAGCGAGCACATAATCACGATCCAGTGCAGGAAGAACAATTGGACAATTGACGTGAGTACAAGGTTCTGTTGGGGCAACTGCTATTGGGGGTCAAGGAGGCTGGCAGGCAGAGGGAATTTACAGAGCAGGAACTCAGGCCCAGAAGAGACAACAGTTTGCTCAAGAACATGGGGGGGGGGGGGGGGGACGAGAACGCACAGGTGTGTGCATGTCAGTCAGGGCTAGTGTTCAGATCTTTGAAAGTCAAGTTTAATCCACGCAGCACTCCCCTGGGCTGCTCACCCTCTACTGTTTGAATGTTATAGTCTAAACTTATAGGACCTGTTTCCATACAGGACCAGGTGACATCAATACCCCTTCCTTGGAAAACACAGAGGATCCTAGAAATTGGAGTAAAATCCCAGCTTTTTATATTTTCTGCATTAGATGTTTATTTCTGTACATGCATGTTTATGGGGAGGTGTGCTTCCCCAAAAGTCCAAAATATGCTCTGAATTAGTAGAGGAGAGTTCAAAGCCATTTGGCTTAGAGCCTGCTAAGGAAAACAAAAAAGAGGGTGAGAGACCAAGGCAGGAGGTATGGGTTGCTTTCTGTCCAGTTGTGGCTCTGAAATACTAAGAATCTGTTTGGGTGGGATCAGCTGGAGGGATTTAAAATTGGAGGGGAGGACTGTGTTCCTCCACCATCCCCCCTCAGCACATCTGTCCAACACTGCTCACTCCTGCTCCAGCCTCTTCCCATGTGTTACCAGTATGTTTGGCCTGGCTGGTTCCTCCCTGCATTAAGGCAAGACTTCTCTTTCTACAATTCTGCTTCATATAACATAGAACCTGGCAGGCTCAAGGCAAAAATAGCTCCCCAGAGCCCAGATGCAGGAAAATCTGGGCCTTGTTTACTCTTTTTGCAAACAAGTATCAATTAAAGAAAGGCAAGAAAGGCTAGGGTTTGCCTTCTAACTTGAGAACATCTACAAGGAATCCATGAGTTCTTCCCATAGAGTGTGGCTAGAGCTGTGATTCTGTAACAAGGCCACATCACCACCTAGGACCTATCTGAGACATTTCTTCTGGAATTGGAGGAAATCTTATTTCACCAACAGTTTTGTTTTTGCCTTGAAGAATAAAACATAGGGAGAAACTTTTAGGCAGTTAGAATCTCTTCTCTATCAAACTGGAAGATAACAATATAAAGTTAACCCAGAATGATAAAAACTATGGATGAGAAGTCAGGAAATCTAGGTTCTGCACCCAGATGACAACTGGCTTCTCTGACATTAGGAAAGGAATGCATTAGGTCAGATCAGAAATGGCGCATGTCTGACCTTGTGCTGTCACCAATACATTCCATGCTCGTGGCAGACATCACTAATCTATTGTGATTGTTTCTCATGATCTTCAAGAGGATAGCTTCAGGATTCTCAACACACTCCACTAGAGAGCAGCTGTCCATTAAACCTATTGTTCATCTCCAGAATCAATCATCTTCTATCCTTTCTAGGTTTTGTTTTGTTTTGTTTTTGTTTTTGTTTTAAATTCTATTGCCAGAGAAGAAAGCTTTCTCTTCATTCTACTTACACATTCTCCTTTGGAAGGCATGTCCCAGCCCCACCCAATGAGTGAAAACCTACTTCAGCTGCATCTTTTTCAGGCATGCATGAATTTATCCACAATAAACTTTCATCAACTTTATAAAATTTGGAATTAGTGTAGATAAGAAACCAAATGTTTGGATACTGACCGAAAACCATTTGAAAGTGTTGTGTGTGATCCATCTAAATCCAAACACTCAGTTGGCAGTCTCACAATAGACTCTCAAAACACACTTTCTTCTAGTAATTCAGATCTAGCCATACAAATGAGCAAGGAATGTGCTCCAAACATGACGCAGACCTTTTCAGCCTCATTGATCACCATAAATTTTGGCACTAAAATGGATTAAGATCCATGGAGGTAAAAGATAAAAGGATTTTGCGTGTATGCGTGTATATGTGTATGTATGTGTGTGTGTATTTATTAATTTATTCATTCATTCATTCATTCGTTCATTCATTCATTTATTTATGAGAGGGAGAGAGAGACAGACAGACAGATAGACCAACCAGAGAGGGAGACACAATCTGAAGCAGGCTCCAGGCTCTGAGCTGTCAGCACAGAGCCCAATGCAGGGCTCGAACTCACGAACCCTGACATCATGACCTGAGCCAAAGTCGGACACTTAACCTACTGAGCCACCTAGGTGCCACCTAGGTGCCCCAGGAGGATTTTGCTTTTAGACAAACTTGCCTTTCCCGTGCCCAAATGGAGCAGATGCCTTTCCCGTGCCCAGATGTGGAATACACTGACCCACAGTTGGAGAGGACCTGGTGAATAGACAGGAGTCCCAGGGGAGACTGGACGTCCGGGAATATGAATTTGGATCTACATTCCACCCCTATCTTGTTCTGAGATTTTGACCTCTCTCATCTCTTCTTCAGACACACAGCCCTTGTTGAAGCTAACACTCAATCTAGTTCCTCTGATCCATGGTTCCATAAATTTGTTTCTTGGCTTCTGAAGGGTGAATTGAAGATACAGAAAATGTACAAGGAGTGGCTCTGGGAAACCTACTCCTTTCACATTTTCTGCATCTTCAATTGTTAAAGATTGGAGTAGGGAGAGGAATGCTCCAAATATCACCTTTATTTTCCCTTTTAATATTCCAAGAAATTAACTTTTCATTGTAGATGCAGTGACTTTCAATTGTAGAAATAGGGGCCTTCTGAATTTTCCTATTTTTTACTTTATCACTGTAATAAGTACCTTGGTGCTTCTGTTGATAAACTTGCTGTGAGGTCTTCCTCCTTTGGGTGTTCTCATTTTACTCTTTCTCCTCAAAGTCCCACTGTCCAGAGTACCTCTTTTTCTAAGCTTCATGCACATAAATCCTGTGTATCCTTTAAAGTCCAGGGGTTGATCTTTCCTATGAACTCATCCAAGATCAAATTCTTTTCTGTTTACACACCTGAGCATGGACAATCTTGTTGCCTTTGTTATTTCCCTGTTTATCATTTGTCTGTCCATGCATTTATTCTTCACTTTCCAATAGGTTTTGAGGAAGCACAAGCATGATTGCAAAAGGATCCCCTCTTAAACTACAAGCACTACAGTAGGGACCCTTATGTACGTATATTTTTAATATATAATATTCCTAGAAATCAAACCTAGCTACCATTATTATTTGGGAGGGAGGGTTATGTTGGGACTCCTGAGGGTAGACAGAATTAAAGTTACAGGTCTAGTTACAGATATGGCTGGCCTTAAAAGTCAGTGTCCTCACTTGAAAATGCACGCTTCTTCAACCATCATGCATTTCCTTGCCACAAATCCTATAACCAGTAGGTGGAAAAACTCACATACGAAAAGCTTGGAAAAGGAACAAGGGAATTAGTAACAGAGAGAGAAAATAGAAGTGTATTGTAAAAAAAAACATCTTACTGGGGTTAAGTTAGAGCAACTGAATGCCATAATTAGTACTGAGTTTCCTGGAAGCCTAAGTAAAGAGCAAAACATAATGGGTATCTATCTCTTGGCATCTAGTCGAAGAAAATGTAGATAGATATACATGTTGTCCTGGATTTTACTTCTGAGATAAACTTGTCACAAAAGACACTGAGCAATACATTGGAAGATGTTCACAGCAGCACTTTGATCAAGAGTCCCAAAGATGTTTTTCAAACATCTGTTTTTTATAATAGCAGCAGACAGGATGAACACTGAGAGAATAGCGCTAAATCACAATTCCAAAAAGACAATTCATTAGGGAGCCCAAAGAATATGGTCCAGAGATGTGACTTCTTCACAGTCTGGCTTAACATAGGGATAAAAATGAGAGTCTTAAGGTTTGAATAATTAGCCTGCCCTTACCCTAGTATTTCCTTGTGATGGTAAAGATTTTGTTTTTCTTTTTGCATGAAAAATAAAACACATAATTTTCTTTTCTATATTTTGGTGTGAGAAAAAAATGTGGATTATTTGACAATTATATAATTGTGGGGTTGCTTTGCAAAAGCTTGTTTATAAGACTTCATGAACTCTACTTGTGAATAGCAGGAAGTCATAGAAGAAATGGTAGAGAAATGATCTGGTGTAGAAATTCATTTTAGGGATACAGAGTGGTCAACAAAGGCTGCCCATGCACGAGGAGGTGACATTTGAGCTGATAACTCATGAATCATTAAGAGACCCAGAGTAAAAGTTTCAAGGTATAGAGACAGCTTCCAAGAAGAACTGATGGACTCTGTCAGAATGGATCCCAGTAGAGGTGACATTTGAAATAAATATTGAAGAGTGACTTTTCCCAGTAGGCAAGGGAGAAGAGCTTTCTAAAAAGAGGAAACTGCCTACACAAAGGTGC
Source organism: Acinonyx jubatus (assembly GCF_027475565.1). Classification (NCBI taxonomy): domain Eukaryota; kingdom Metazoa; phylum Chordata; class Mammalia; order Carnivora; family Felidae; genus Acinonyx; species Acinonyx jubatus. The sequence continues at coordinate 18,528,833 of NC_069391.1, forward strand.
GGAAGCACAAAACATGAAATGGAAAATGCATATTCAGGTTGTTTTAAGTTCCTTTATGTGGTCAGATCCTGCCCTTGTAGCAAAGGGGCCAAAAATCAACCTGGAGGTCAAAAAGAGTCAGGAGATCAAAGACCTCATATGAAATGCCAAAGAGTTTGAGTTTTGTTCTGGGCAGGATGGGGTTTGTGTTTGAGCAAGACACTCATGACTGATTGTGGAGAGTAGCAGGAAGGAGTGTGAGGCTAGAACCAGGAAAATGGTTAAGATCATGCTCTCATGACACAGGCAAGAGGTGAGAAAACCAGAAGAGAGGGTTGGTGTGAGTGAGGGAGAGGGAAAGGAAGGGAGAGGGAGAGGGAGAGAGAGGGAAAGAGAAGGAGAGGGAGAGAGTAGCTGGAGGGAGAGAAATATTTAGGCAATAGAATCAACTGAATTCAGTAACTTATTGGCTGGGGGAGGGGTGTCAGAGAGGGAAGAATCCAAGATGATCTGTGAATGGAGAGAACCACGGAAGGAAGAAACATCTGTCTAGGGGTCAGTGACCTCAGCAACTTGGACAGTGCCTAACTCATGATTGCACTCTGATGACTCTCTGTTAAATGAATAAACATTTCTGGAGGGGGTGACTGAAAGGAGAGCAAAGTTGCACCCAGGATTTGACTAATGCTGTAGAATTGAGGACACTAAGTGATATGCATAGGCTTCTCTAGGACTAGTGCATGTTAATCTAATTATTATATAACGGAACCATTTACTGAGCACTTACAATGTGCTAGGTCCTGGGTTAGACACTGAACATTATGATGTTCTATGAAGAATCAACGACTATAGTAATAGTCATTTTAAGGATGGATAAATTCAGGCTCTGAAAGGTTAAGAAAATCATCCAACATCCCAAAAGTTGTGAGTGGCAGAGCCAGGATTTGAACACAGGTCAGTGTGATTCAAGCCCTGCAGTCATAATCATGATGCTTGCAGATTTAGAGAGAAGAACATGGTGAAGGGCACTTAGTAAGCAAGGGTTTTCTAGGGACTGGAGGTGTCTCTTTCTCTTCTAACATATGTTTTGGCTGAGAAGTGTAGGTAAACTCTGGTGATGTTCTCGTATAGGATGTACGTGCAAATCATTCTGGAGAAAATACAGAACTGTACAGTTTGTTGGACAAATACTAGTAAGTCCCCTACTTCTCTTGAGTCTAAAGCCAATGAGCTTCCTACTCCAGATTTCACTACTTAAGAAGGAAGCAGTTAAAAGAGGAAGAACGAGGGGGCCAATGGGTTGGGATTCCTTAGTGAGTACCAGAATAAAAGAAGTGATTTTATTCTTACTGTAATGTGCTGACAACCAAAGGGCTTGGGAGCTGCAATTATATTAGTAAAGAAGAGCTTTCACAGAACACTGGCATTTGGATATTTGCAGCCAACTACTGAGATATTTAGGAGGAATGTTGAAGCTAATTCTCTTTCATAATTGCACATGAATACCCAAGGCCAAGTTTCTATATCAATGGAGGGAGACCATTTACAAGGCATGGTTTGAGAGGCCATAGGAAAATTCTTCCTTTATATATCTCTGTCATGGGGGCACCTGGGTGGCTCAGTCTGTTAAGTATCTGACTGTTGATCTCGGCTCAGGTCATAATCTTACAATCTGTGAGTTCAAGCCCCACATAGGGCTCTGTGCTGACAGTGTGGAGCCTGCTTGGCATTCTCTCTCCCTCTCTCTCTGTCCCTACCCCACTCATTCTCATTCTCTGTCTCAAAATAAATAAATTAAAAAAAATTTTTAAATAAATAAATCTCTGTCACAGATAAGCAAAACAGATGGACGTGGATAAAGAAAGTTTTAAGTATCATTAACAGTTCAGGGGGCATATTATCCAGAGTCCACTATTACTTATGACTGTCCTTCTAGTCTCTTCTTGAGGATTTCAGGTATCTCCTGCCTCATGAAGAGTTTTGTTTTATTTGCTGGACTGTGCTAGCTAGTGAGGCCAACTTCCACTATTGACCAGGGTCTGCTAAACTGTAACTTTAATTCTTTCTTAAGTGCATCCCCTTCCTGCACAAAAATACATCCTAACATATGGGAGTACAATCCTCATATCCCGCAATATCCTTTCTCTGCAAGGTTTCAGAATGAACAGCTGAAGTCACCAATATGACAAGAACATAGATAAAAATAGCTTTCATTTATCGAGCACGTTGGACCCTGTTCTAGATATGCTCAATAAAATACCTTGTCTGGTATTTTATTGGGTCCTAACGGTAACTCAGGAAGGGAAGTAACGATTATCTCCATGTTATAGAGGAGGGTGTTGAGTCTCAGTGAGGCATTAAAAAATGTCCCCTTTTGCTAAGTGAGTAGTGGTTCTAGAATATAAATTCACATAGGTCTGATTCCAGAGGTCAAGATTGTTTTCTCATAGACCAAACTGTCTTTTGAATTTTACCTACTTTGACTTTTATCATCTTTTTTTGCCCCTTTATACACATAGTTAAATACATAGAGAAAGAAGCTCAGTTATGAGAAAAAAATAAACCTGTGGACTCTTCAGAGAGTTTTGTATCACACTTATTTTAAATCATCTTCTAGGGATGGTTTTAACCAGATGAAACCCCTAATGAACTTCTTTCCGATTTTTTTTTTTTTTTCAGGAGATACTAAGAAAATAAACATAAAAATAATCTGGGCAGGTCAGGTTAAAAACTATTTTCTTTAATTCCCCACTAGTAGGAGGTAAGATATCCTTTTTCAAAGGCCAGTTGGTCAGTAGGCATCAAAAAGTTTATTATTATGCATATGCTTCAATAGAATAACTAATACATTCATTCTTTCATGCATGAAAACAATTGATGTTTATTTATTGAGCATCTACAAATCCAGGTATTTTTCTAGATTTGCAGTGTGCAGTGATGAAGGACTCATGATGATAAAAGTCAAAGTAGGTAAAATTCAAAAGACAGTTTGGTCTATGAGAAAGCAGTCTTGACCTCTGGAATCAGACCTGTGTGAATTTATATTCTAGAACCACCACTCACTTAGCTTAAATTCCAGTATGCAGAGAGAAAAGTACTTGTTTAATATCATAAGGGGATTTAAGCTGTGGTATTGACAGGGTTAAGTGTGTGGGGTGGGGAGAGTGATAAGAGATGAACTATTTTTTAAGGAATTAAGAAGGGGCTCATTAGAGATCTGGATGGAGAGTTTTCCGGAGGAGGAAAAACCACTGAAAAGGTCCTGAGGCAGGAATGAGCTAGTTTCATTGAGGGAACAGTGGGAGGGCCAGCACAGCCAGCCTGGAATGTGCCTGGGGCAGGGTGCCACAGGGAGAGGAGGCCAGACACAGGGGTAGTAGGGGTTAGATCACACAGGATTATGAAGACTTTAAGGGCCATGATGGGGACTTGATTCTGAGTATTCTAGGAGTAGATTGATATGATGTGACTTTATTTTTAAAAGATTTCCCATTCTGTTAAGTGAAAGGAAAAGAAAAAAAGAAAAACCCTCAAGGAGTCATTGTACAAATAGGGAAACCAATTGCCAAGCCAATAGCAGTGATGAAGGGGAGAGGTAGACAAGGGTACTGGATTCAGGGAGGTGGCCGAGGGCAGTGGAGTGAGGGAACATGGAGTAGAGCAGTGGATGTGGAACTGGTAAGCAGAGCTAGAACTGGGGATTTGAAGCTGACGCTGCTGTGACTTTGCTAGATGATCTACTGTGGGGACCTCTGGTACTGATTTCACTTCTAGAAATATATTCTAAGGTAATGATCAGGGATCTCCTCCAAGACAGGATTATAAGAATGCTCCTAGTTTAAAATGACAGAAGGTTAGAAATAACTTGTACTTGCAGACCTTCAGACCTCATTAAATAAATTATGAAAATTCCTGAAATGATACAAATCAGCAGATAATTTGTCTGGATAGTGTGATTTTCCAGTCATTATTTTTCTTTCCTTTTTTGTCTGAATTTTTGAATCTGTTGAAAATGAGACTGTTTTATTTTATAAAACAAACCAAAAAAAAAAAAAGTGTCAAAGTTATGTTTGAAAAGTAAACCTGCCCTTATTTGACTGCACTTCTGCACAGCAGGGTCCACTGCCTTTTCCATTTAAAATATATCCCAAGAACTCAATTCAGTTGGCTATCCTGTGAGGACTTCACAAATACTCATGATAGATTTACTACGTAGCGATGTGAGCCCAAACTGAGGCTTACACTGGGATTCATACATGTCTGGAGAGCTGGCTGGGCATGTGTTTATTTATATGTGTAGTTTGCACTGGTTGGAGGGGGTGGAGCTGGGGAAGGCTGCAGAGAAAGAGGAAAAGGGGAATGGGGAGAACAGCTGGATGCCTATGATGTGTCTGGCATGGTCCAGGGACTGAAGTTGAAGGAGCTTTTATTCAAAGGTTTTATGGGGCACAAAAGTACAAAGAGGGCATCCTTGGTGCCCAGGAGATGAAACATGGCACAGAATGGGTATAAATAACCTCCTCCTCACTCTGGGGGAGAAGACAGACGAACCCGAGCATTTTGAAGATGCCTGAGAATGCAGAGTGTCTGGAAGTACCAGTTCTGAGAGCATCCTGATACAATAGTGCCCTTGGAAATAGGGAGAACCCTTCTCCAAGTGGATTCATCACCATTCAACATAAAAGAGGGGGGCCCGGGGAAGTAAAGGAAGGGCATGGTAACACCATGAAGTACCTGGAGTGAACAGGCTTGTTCATAAACCCACGTGTGGCATCTGCTGTCCTCACAGAGTTAATGAGCAGGTATTATGAATTGGAATTCAAAATGCAGAAGAAAATATGAGTTATCAGCTTTAATATGACCCTGTTTACACACAAATGGCAGCATGACGTGGGGGGGATTTCAGGTTACCAGAGAATGGAGTTTTAGCCCCCAGATCTTAGAGGTGGAGAGGGCACTGGAATTCTTCTAATGCCTTCCTTCTATGCCAAAGCCACCCAGTGAGAAGGTTTCTCAGTCCCTGAATGGCTCCTTTGATGGGACCTATTGACTCTTTCTTGGTATATCAAGGTAGACTCACTTCTCTCCTCTTGAAGTAATGTTATTTGGAAACATGGGCAGGGCTGTCATGGCTGAGAAGATGAGTATAGTGTGGGCCAAATTCCAATCTGTGCTCTATTCACCAAGCTGTGTGGCTGGGCCTGGTGAAATGATTTCTTTTTTCTTTTTTCTTTTCTTTTCTTTTCTCTTTCCTTTTCTCTTTTTCTTTCTTTCTTTCTTTCTTTCTTTCTTTCTTTCTTATGCTGAAGGAAAGCCATTTTAGGGATTTTCCCTAAAAAAATGCCGTTAGAAAAAATTCACCCAAAGATACCATGTACACTCAAGGGCAGTGCTGAACTTGTCCTTCTAAAACTTCTGAAAAGGGCAGGGTGCTGTGACAGTCCCCACAATTCTATACCCTTCAGGTATAAGAAAGGACTGAAGTGCAAAAAAGAAACTAAAATTTAAGTAAGCTCTCTGAAAAACATGCTATGCTGAACATGTTTCACGTAGCCTCCCATTTAATCCACATGATATCCCTTGAGAGTAAATTTAATTCTACTTTTATAACCAAGAAAACAGGAGCTCATAAAACTTACACCTCAAAGGTAGTAGAATCAGGACACTGACTTGTGTTTATTCCATACAGCTTCTTGGATTTGCTACAGATAGTTCTTGGAGTCTTTATGATTGTTGAGTTTTTCCTGTTTAATCTCCTTCTGGTCACTGTATTGGCACCCCCTCTCCTTAACTCTGTTTCCTGGTTTTTTGTTGTTGTTGTTGTTGTTTTTAATCCATTCAACAATGTTACCACCCACCTTTGCCTTTTGGGACACACAGCATGCTGCCCAACACTTTCAGCTCTGACAGTCCTAGAAAAGTTTTCAACTTTGTAACATAGCCTTCTTTACAATTTTATAGAATCTATCCAGGTAGCAATCCCTGCTACCAGTTCTGTATCTTGATTCTATCATCCAATCCCTCCATAAGACATTTTAATAACTAATATAATCCTTTCCTTTTTTGAAAAAAGCCCTCTTCTATACCCCCCCTGGTGCATGGCCCTGGGTCTAGCCAATATTTATTTACAGCTTCATTTATCTCCAGAAACTGCAGGTGAGTCCTATGAGCAGCCTTATCCTGTATCTCTTTGAACAGACACGCACACAAACAGATCTACATGGCCACACAGAACTTGCCCTGCTTCTTCCCGTAGCTGGCCTCCAATGGACTCCTATGCATTTATTGTCTTCCTTCAACTTGATTCTAAACTTCTAGATGGCAATACTGTGTACACAGAAGTCACACAATAAATGTGCTCTGATTGGTTTAATTCTTTTGTTACTCTGTGCTCCCTGTCCACTCTCTGCCGCCCCCTCTCCAGGTCACCTGGTTAAATAGGCTCTTGATAAATACTTACTGAATGAAATAATGAACTAGCACCAACTAAATATAAGGTGTTATTGTAATAATTGGCTGGGTCAGACAGATACTTAAATACCACGTGGAACTCTGTGGCAGCACTGGAATGCCACTGGATATATGGAGGTCTGGCAGAAAGCAAGCTGTGGTTGGATTTGGGCACAAGACGGTGAGGGTGGGAGTGGGAAAAACTGAGCAGGAGTCATTATGTCTGGGATGAAATGGAAGGTCTGAGCAGGGAAGAAAGCAGCTGAATAGCAGACTGGCTCTTAGTATTGAAAAATCAGGTGTGAAAATCAACAGCAGCAGTAACAACAATACAGTGATGATATTAAAAGTAGACTGTTCCATGGCTCTATGTTAGTTTAATTTTTTTCTGAGGTTGCCAAATCTTCATCCTGGATATGGAAACTAAGATGGCATTTTGGAAAAAAAGAATCATAAGGTATATTAAATTCTAATTAATGATATGCATGCTGTTGTACTTGGGTGTAGCGTGGTGACGACCGCAACTCATTTTGAAATGAGTCACAAATCGGATGGATTGATAGAGGGAGGGAAGTCTGGAGACGCCTAGACGTGTGGTAAGGCAAGTACAGTAAGACGGTAATTGTCAAACCCAGATGGTAGGTATGTGTACGTAGACTGTAAAAATGCCCCAACTGTTGTGTATGTTTGACAAAGTTTCACAATAAAATGTTGGGGAAGAATGCACTGTGGAGCAATTGCTACAGTTCCCTTAAGAAGAATAGTGTTGGATCCTATGATCATCAGAGCAAAATATAGTTCATTAGGTAGAATTTTCCAGAGGGGTGATCATAAATCTCCATATTTATACAGGGCTTTATAGTCCGCCAAACACAAAGTGTGATGTCTGAAAGAACAGGCCCTGGAGCTAGACTCACTGGTTTCTGATTGCTAGCTATGGGCAGCTCACTGAACTTCTCTATCCCTTGGTGGTTTCATTTGTAAAATTTGTATACTAATTCTTCCCAGAGATGTTGTAAAGATTAAATAAGGCAGTAAATTTAAAATGCTTGGAAGGTGTTAGGAAACTAAAAGCTGTGTATTAATGCTAGCTATTATAATTATAATAATAATAATTAGATCTTTTCATTTGCTCTTTGGAATAGGAATAGTTACTCTGCTTTAAAGAAACTGAAGTGTAGAGAGAGTTCTCTTGCCCAAGACCATGGAGGTTGGTCAGAGGTGATACTGGGGTGAAATTTAAGACTTTCTTTGCCTCTTTCAAAATATGCTTTTCCATGTCCCCCGACTCCCACTCAAATGTTTAGCCAACACTAAGATGAAAGAAATGCCAAGTGCCCAACAGAGTGCTTGGCACATGGTAGGCACTGAAAAAGTAGGTGACTGATAAAAGTCCATTTATAGCACTTACTGTGTCTGTTACCCTGCTAAGCACTACACATTATCTCAAAGTATACTCATAAAAGCTCTAAGAGTTTAATTTTACTACACTATCCTTACTTGCCAGATGAGAGCAGAGGCTTTAGAAAGAGTATATTGCCCAAGATCCCACAGCTAGCAAGTTTGAGCCACAGATGCATGTGGTTCCAAAGCCCATGCATCTTAAACAACACTGTAACACTTTCATGAATGAAGGGAGAGCTGCTTCAAAGCTTAGCCGAATGGTAGAAATTAGGAAACATGAGCCATTTTACCCTTAATCCACAGAGCTCCCCCTGGGTCTTTCTCATCATAGATGCATTGTATTACTAGCAAATGTGAATGTTTTGATGAATTAGGCAAACACTCCAATTGCCTGTACATTGCAACATCTTCCCTTCAAAGGCCAGGGAATGTAGACTGTACGTTCTTTGTCCAGCTTGCCTGAATGCGTCAACGCTGTCTGGGAGGCACAGAGGTGGACGCTTTCCTAGCAGGGGTGAGGCCCCTCCTGCATGTCCAGCTCCTGTATTTGTAAGATTGCCATGTGCTGTACCACTAGGCCAAGGAATGAAGGGGCCCATGGTCCCAGCCACCTCAGATTATGCAAGCCAAGAAAAATGTGCAAATCGCATGAGAAAAGCAGGCAGTCCCCAAACATCTTTATTTGTTCATTTCTGTACCCTGACGCTTTGATTGCAGTCTTGCACTTAGAAATTTCAAGATAAGTATCAGCAGCTGGACACCGGGTAAATCAGAGGCACAGACTCTGTGTAAATACTGACGTTTCGAAAGCACGAACTTATGTCCAACAGCTTGAAGCAGAGGACCCAGTGGGAAGGGAGGGGGAGTGGTGTTATGGCTTTGGCAAAGTCAACCTTCTGAGAAACTCGTGGACATGTCTGTACATGCCTGAACTTGTCTGACAAAGCCAAGCAGAGATTTCAGGATCTGCCAGATCCAGATACAAGCGGCCTGCATGCTCAGAACCTAAAAGGAACAGTCAGAGGAAGTAAAGGATTAGGATGAAGAAACAAAAGATTATGGGGCTGAAATCTTGTAACAGAGGTTACAGGTGGGTAATCACAATGATGACAAGAAACTGAGCTGCCATCTGTTGAGTGGTGACCATTAATAAGATCCCACGTTAGGGCTTTTTACATCCACTCACATAGTTAACTCTACCAAATAATCCTGAATTTGGACTGTATTTGCTCCAGTCTATAAATAAAATTAAAAAAAAAAAAAAAAAAAAAAGGAAACCACGCTTGAATGGTAAAACAGCTATCTCAAGGTCAGGACCTAGCAAGTAAGAGGAAACAGGGTTTCAACACACAACTATCAGACCCAAAGACCAAGGTACGTTACCTTGAGATGGCCCCCGTGCCCAGTGAATGTGAATTTGAACACAGAGGAAGCTCAGAACCTAAATCCCTCTAGAGTTAGAATAACCATTATACACACACCATTTCACAACTATCAAAGAGGTAATATAATCTACATGTCCTAGACACAAAAGAGACAAAAGTGCCAAAAAAGAGTTTGCCTCTAGGATGCTATCTAGGATGATAGCATTTCATAGACTAGCTATAAATTTTGGCTAGTAAACGCCTCAATTTTATCCCCTTGCAGACAGAAGAGATTTGAAGAGAGAATTCTATTTGAGAAGAGAGCAGGGAGGATGTGGGGGGGAGGGGCAAGAGAGCAACTCTTTCTTTAGGAGTTAAAATGATGGGTAGGACCAACCTCTGAGCATAGTATAAGGAGAAATGAGAGAGCTTGCTGGTAAGATCTGTCGAGGACATACCAAGAAGATGGACTGGAAAAGCATGGGCACAGCTTGGTGTGATAGGCCTGGTCAGTTCAGCCAAGTGCAGATACATTGAGAAGTAAAATTAGAATAATGGGTGAGGGCGCCTGGGTGGCTCAGTTGGTTGAGCATCCAACTTTGGCTCAGGTCATGATCTCACAGCTCATGAGTTCGAGCCCCGCGCTGGGCTCTGTGCTGACAGCTCAGAGCCTGGAGCCTGCCTCGGATTCTGTGTCTCCCTCTCTCTCTGTCCCTAACCCACTCACATTCTGTCTCTGTCTCTCTCAAAAATAAATAAACATTAAAAAAATTTTTAAAAAATGGGTCAATTAAGGTTGCTGATGCTGTAGCTGTGCTATGAAGCTTACTTAGTGTGTTATGTAGGCTCATTTAGCTGCAAGTAACCAGATCCAATTTTGCATAAGCAAAGAAAAAAAATGAGAATAATAAAAGCACACAGGCATTTCTCTTGGAGCAGCATGTGCAAAAGATAATGTTAAGTATGGGAAAGAAAACTCAAGGTGATGGGGAGCACTGGGAGAGATGATGCTGGAGGGGTGACAGAATCCAAACCCTGGAGATCTTTGTGGACACCACTAATGCACTCAGATGCAATTCTATAAGCAACAGGGAGTCAAAAGAGGAGTAACATCGTCAAGAAGCAGAACATGGGATGGTCAGATAAAGTGATCATTTGATCTGCTGTAGGGGTTAAAGAAAGGAAATCATCAAGCGTGGCAGTTGATTTTCTTGGCTATATACATAGTAATGCCATTAACTATGAAAGGTAACACAGGGATGGCAGAGATGAGGTAGGAGGAAAAGGCTAATGATAGATTTAATTTTGAGCAAATTGGGTTTGAGATGCCTGTAGGTCATCCTAGAGATACTGATAGAAGCTCGTGTGTGTGTGTGTGTGTGTGTGTGTATGTGTGTGTAGCTCAGAAGAGTGTTTGGGCTGGAGTTACAAATATGGAGTTGCTAGCACCGAGACACTGACTGAAGCCAGAGCAATGGATCAGGACATCCAAGGAGATGATAAAACAGAGTCTAATAGATAACCCTAAAAATAATCAAAAACAATAGTTATAGGTCAGACATATTAAGAAGAATATTTCTTCAAATTTCATAAGAGTGGCAGAGAGATAAGAGAAATTAGTAGGAAGATTACTGCAGAATGGCAGTATAAGGACTTCTGGAAATCTATTTCTCCATCAAAGCAAGGACATTGGAAAAGTTGTCAAGATCAACCTTTTCAGAATTCTAGAAAGTAATCAAAAGCTTACAATTAACCCGAGAGTGTTCATTGAAGAAAATCAGCTCAATCTCAGTAAGAACAGTGAGCAGCTTAGTGGCATTTAACGTGCCCTACTCCTATTGCCTTCCTCCCAAACTGCAGCCATGAAAACCAACAGCCTCACAATTATGGTAGCTGTGAAACCAGTGGCCTGCAGCGACAGAGTTTAGAGATCTAAAAAGCCTCTTTCCCGGAGAATTATTACTATTTTATCTGCCTGGCAGTTCCCTGGGATACCCCCATTCATAAGGTTTGTCTTTGTTTTACCTGACTCAAATATTCCAGAAATACAAGGTTGTGTTAGTATCTAAAAATCAATGTCATATACTACATTAATAAAGGACAAAAACCACATGTTCATCTCAATACACATATAAAGAGGACTTGACAAAATCCAACAATCTCATAATAGCACAACTCAACTCTGAATAGAAGGGAACTTTCTCAACCTGATAGAATGCATTTATGAAAAAGCCACAGTTAACATCATATTTAATGGTAAAAGACTGGAATCTTAGGTTTGGGAATAAGACAATGATGCCCGTTCTAACCATTTCCATTTGACTTTTTCTATAGCTTCTAACCAGGACACTTAGTAAAGGAAAAGAAAAAAAAGTCATCTAGAATAGAAGAAATTATATGAAACTGTCTCTATTTGTAGATGACATTGTTATTACTTACATAGAAAATCCTATGTAATCCACAAAAAACTATTAAAACAAATGAGTTCAGCAAGATTATAGGATATAAGATGAATATGCAAAATTCAATTGTATTCTACACATTAGCAATGAACAATCCAAACAGAAAAATTAAGAAAACAATTCTATTTACTATACCATCGGAGAGAATAAAATATCGAGGAACACATTTTATTTTTTCGAGGAACGCATTTTAAAAATAAGTATAAGACTTGTATACTGAAACTACAAAACATTGTTGAAAAGAATTCTAAAACCTGTAAAAAAAAAAAAATAGAACTATGTCCCATGTTCATGAATTGGCAGACGTAATATTATGAACATGGCAATGTTCCCCAAACTGAAATGCAGATTCAATGTAATCTCTATCAAAATTTTAGATACCTTTTTTTTTTGGCTGAAAAAAAAAAGCCAATCCTAAAAATTCATAGGAAAATATAAGGACTCATAATAGCCAAAAAAAAAAAAAAAAAAAGCGAAAAAAAGGGACAAAGTTAAAAAACTCCCATTTCTTGATTTCATAACTTACAACAAAGATACGGTATTCAGACAATGTGGTATTGGCATAAGCACAGGCCCATAGATCAATGAAAAAGAACTGAGTGTCCAGAAATCCTTAGATTTACAGTTGATATTTGTTAAGACTGCCCACACAAACCAAAAAGCACAGAACAGTCTTTTCAACAAGTGGTGCAGAGGCAACTATATATTCACATGGAAAAGAATGAAGGTAGACCTGTCACCATGCTACACAGACAAATTAACCTAAAGTGACACATAGACTCGAATATTATAGATAAGACTACAAAAGTCTTAGAAGTAAACTTAGCATTAAAATTTCATGACTTTGAATTAGGCAAAACTTTCATGGATATAACACCAAAAGCATAAATGAGAATAAACAGATAAACTAGACTTTATAAAGTTTAAAATATTTTGCTTCAAGGACAACATCAAGGAAATGAAAAGGCAGCCCAGAAAACAGGAGATATTTGCAAATTATATCTCTGATAAAGGAGTCGTTTCCAGAATATAAAAACAACTATAACAACAGTAAAAAAGACAACATGATTTAAAAATGAGCCAACGATCTAAATAGACTTTTATTTCCAAATAAGATACAGAAAGGGCCAATAATCTCACAGAAAGATGCTTATCAGCAGCCATGAGAAAAATGTGAACCAAAACCACAGTGATAGATCACTCCGTATTCCTAGTTTGGCTAAAATTTAAAAAGACCTAAGGAGAAGGCTGACAAAGATGTAGAGAAAATGGAACCCTCATATATTGCTGGTGGGAATGTTAAGCGGTATAGTTGCTTTGGAAATCAGTCTGGCAGTTTTTCAAAATGTTAAGCATTTTGAAGAGTTACCATATGACTCAGCAATTCTATTCTTCTGAATATACCCAAGAAAAATGAAAATATATCCCACACAAACGCTTGTATGCAAATATGCATAGCAGCACTATTTATAGTATCAAAAGTAAAAACCATCCAAACATCCTTCAACAGATTAATGGATAAACAAAGTGATATATCCATATGATGGAATATTACTCAGCCATAAAAAGGAATGATGTAGTTATATATGCTACACTGTGAATGAAACTTGAAAATATTAACCTATGTGAAAGAAGGAAGTCACCCAAGACCTCATGGATGAATTTTATTTACATAAAATGCCTAGAATAGCTTAAAAAAAGAACAAAAAGCAGAAAGTAGGGACTGGGTAAAGGAAATGAACTGGGAGTGACGAGGGTTTCTCTCAGGATATGTGTGTTGTTTTTTTTTTTTGAAGTGATGTAAATTGTTCTGGAATTAGATAGTGGTTAGTGTTGCACAACTCTGTCAGCATACTAAAAAACCATTGAATTGGACGTTTTTAAAAAGGTGAATTTTATGGCGTGTGAATTATGTCTGAATAAAACTGTAATAGAAAAACAAAAGAGGAAATCAGGAAACAGATGATAACAGTGTCATATGCTGTGAATAAACATACGGAGTAAGGAACATTTATAGAATAAATGTAAGGAGTGTATGGAATAAACATATGGAACATTTATGGTATGAATGTCTGGAATAAGGAACATTTATGGGATTTAGCGACAGTGAGGGTTTTGATGAACTTGGCTAAAGATGGTGGAAAGGTGGGGTAGAGCAGGTTTGATTCATTGGCCAGTATTTCTGAATTGCACATTATCCACTGGCATGCGCCACTGGGATGAGGAACGAATGAAGAGAAGAAAGCCAGATGGGAATGTGTGGAACTGAAAATGGAGGATGGAAAAGGGAAGACTGTGGGTGTAGACAACATTTATAGAAGTCTGGCCGCTAAGGGAAGAAAGCAAATATGTTAGTCATTGCAAGGAGACACAGACTTAGGTTTGTCTGCAGTTTGTAAATCTGGGAGAAACTTCAATTTCTTAACATGGGCGAACCAGCCTCCGTTCAGTGCTGATGGGAACGATTCATGGGAGAAAGAGGAGTGGGGTTGATAACATGTAATGGGGAGGGGATGGCTCTGGAGAAGTTCACCAGAGCACTGACAAAGGAATTATCTTTAGATACAAAGGAAGGGACAGAAGTACATTCTTTGTGTGATAGGAGGAACAGAGGAAAGATGGATGGAGACGCCACTTATCTTCAAGACTTGTGGGAGAACTTTGAAGTAATTTCCCTCTGCTGGCTTCTATTAGAAGGGAGGTTCCTCTGTGGAAAGCCAAGAAAGGACTGGTAGAGCTTCCAGAGCCACGCGGAGAGGATGAAACAGCTGCAAAGGTGGGAGCCTGAGAGTCATGGTGTGTGTGGGAAACATGAAAGATGGCTGTCAGTTGTTCAGGACTCAAGCAAGGTTTGGGACCGTCAGTCTGTTGTGGCCTCATTCCACAGTGGTGGGCAGTTTTGTTTGTTTTTGGTTTTAATTCCCTCAGTGTTCAGCAGCAGTGCTCGGATGGCAACACGGATAAGGCAGGTCTTTGCATTTATCCAGGACAATTTTCCCAGGGAGGTCGGGGAATATTCCATGGTGAAGGAAATGAAAATACTTCATTGATAAAGGAATTTTTAAAGTGGGCACCTAGAATCTAAGCAGCGGGAAGGAAGTGAGGTCTGGGCATGACTGATAGGGAAATCTTGAGAGGTCAAAGAACTGGAGGTGTTCCTCCCCTTTCCTGATCTGTTTTTATCTCCCCCACCCCACGTTCCCACCAACCTTCTCCTTCTTCTCCTTCTTAAAGAGATGCTTGTTTAAAATTGCTTTTCTGCCCTGTTGATGTTCTCAATGGATGAGTTCATCAGTTCTTGGAGAACCATTAACTAACTGGCACCTAGATCAGAGTTAGGTCTGTTTAGGAAACTACATAATCAACTCATGGTTCAGCTTTGACAGAGGTGTTCTTATTTGACCTTCACAGCCATCCAGTCCTACAAGTGAAGCAAGAATCAACTCCCATGTACCAAGGGACAGAAGTACCAAGAGGTTTAGGGATAAATCTTAACTGTGAAGTGTATGGTTGGAATCCAGGCCTGCCTTCTTACACTCCAAGCCATGTGGACAGATAAGTTATATATGAGAACACCTACATTCAGCTCACCAAAGAAGAGTCCTATTGATTCGGGGAGCTGACATTAATCATAGGAAACATTTTAAAAATCGTAACTCATCACACATTTTAAATGAAATTACCAATCAATGTAGTCCTTCCTTGGATTTCTGGGACATCTTTTCAATATATTCATTAACTATCCCCTACCCTTGTACACATTTCCTTTAAATTAGAACCCAAATATGAGCTAGGAAACATCCTACACATGATATGAGAAAGGTCACTACTTTCAAGGGGCTTAAAATCCAACTGGGAATATAAAACGTATCTGTGCATATGCATGTGTGAGTATACGGCATATGTTATGTGGAAAAGAGTTAATTATTTATGTTAACTTTTTAATTAACTTTCATGTGATGACACAGTTTCCTAGCAAATTCACTTGAACATCTGTTTCCTCTAGTAACTTAAAAATCAACAAAATTTTTAACATTATAGCCACTCAATATTTAAATAAAACGTTTGACAAGTCTTTGAAAATCTGATGGCAGGAACTGTGTTATTTGGTTATCTTCGGACTGAATGTCGATGCCCAACAAACATTTGCTGGTTTTAATGGAGATGTTGAAAAAACAAACACAGAATCTTAATGCAAATGCAGATCTATACCAGCTGCTGTAGATCTGTTAATTTTCTAGTTTTGAGACTCAAAAATCCTTCAGTAATTAATAACTTTGTGCCTTGAGGCAAGTCTTCATGGAACTCCTGCCATATCAGGCTTTCACTCATTCAATGGGGATGATATTTTCTGTCCTCCTTACCTTAGAGGGGTACTCTAAGAATCAACTAAAGAAAAGCAAAAATTTGGTGGATGTTGGTAGTTGTTAAGAGGTTATGGAGAGTGTCTCTTACCTAGAGAGAAACACAGCATAAAATATTCTGTAGACTCATAGACCTGCCATGACCTTTCAAAAACTGTTATTTTATAGGTAAAACCAGAGGACATTCAAAGGAAATGTTGACAACACACACACACACACACACACACACACACACACACACACACACACTCTCTTCTGAAAAGCCATTTAGTCAAAGAATCATGACATCTTCACCCCTGATATGGGTGCATCCAAAGAGACTAAGAGATGACTCTGATCACAGATGGTTATTATTGATTGGTCATGTTAAAAAAAAATGCCCTTGAATATTTTTTATTCAGATACTACCTTGAAAAGTTGTAGCGAAGATAATTAGTATCTACCAACTTTTGAATGAAGATTTCTCAACC
The DNA here is from genome assembly GCF_027475565.1 of Acinonyx jubatus. Taxonomy (NCBI): domain Eukaryota; kingdom Metazoa; phylum Chordata; class Mammalia; order Carnivora; family Felidae; genus Acinonyx; species Acinonyx jubatus. The sequence goes on from NC_069391.1 coordinate 18,545,326, forward strand.
TCTGTAATTCGGGTCTAGATAATTCTTTGTTGGTAATTGAGAAGAGGTTTCTGGGTGCATTGGAGGATGTTGAGCAGCATCTGGTCTACCAGAACCACCCTCCACCAAGTATGACAAACAAAAATGCCTCTAGATGTTGTCAAATGTCCCAGGTTGAGGGTGGGGAGGGGCAGGGGCAAAATTACCTCCAATTGAGAGCTACGGCTTTAAATAATATAAACCAACACATTCATGCAGTATTTTGCAAGGCTCTTTTTTAAAAGGTTATATGTTAAATTCCCCACAACGACTAAGGTTTTAAGAAAGTAAATGGCTTGCTCGAGATCACATGGCTGGGTGCCAGGACAGTGATTCAGTATTCTGGTCTCCCAATTTCATGCCAACCCCACTACTCACCCTGCCTCATGCATTATGTACTATCAGGTAGGGACTTGTAAAAGCCACTGTGTCTGAACCAAGGGACTTCTGGAAAAGGAAACCATGCCAGCCCCTTGTCCTCACTCTTACTCATCCTATTTCTTACTCATTCTTCCGTGATCAATGAGACAGGGAAGAGACTGACTTCCAATGTACCCTGTTATTCTCCTGGACTATTAGGGTTCATTATTAGGGTGTTAAAGGTCAGTGTTTCCATCTGGTCTGGAATTCCCCCTTCTTTTGGACTAACTTACCCTGAGAATGTACTTTTATTACCATATGATAAGCTCTAAAAGGGGTTTTGTTCCCCATAGACCTGTTGAATCTATTTTTCAACTGAGCCAAAGCTAGGAGGTAGAGTGACCAGTCTGTCCCAGTTTGCCTAGGACTTTCCTAATTTTAGCACTGAAAGTCCCCAATCTGAGGAACCCCTTAGTCCAGAGGTAGAATTCTATTCCTCACATCATTGACTGGTGCTGTAAGAAGCCTGGAGAAGTTAAAAGGTGAAAATACTGTCCTCAAGTTAGCATACAACAATGGCTTCCCTGACATAGTGCAGAAAGAGACATCGAGGAAGGGACAATTTTTAATAAAGTGTAATTAAATTCAGAGAGCAAGAGAGAGAGAAAGCAAGAGAGAACAAGAGCACAAGAGAGCAGTGAGCTTTCCATGACAAACAAGACAGTTCAGGAGACAGAGTAGTCAGCATACGTTGACATGTTGGCACACAGTTGACATGACTTGTATGGAAACATGAGAGATTTCTTTAATATAGATTCTAATTTAAGAGTTAAAAACACCCAACCATTTTATCTTTACAAAACCCCATAATATCTAAACAGTAAGTATCAACATTTCTAGTTTATAGACAGACAAATTAAGGCTCATTTAAGTAACCCCCATGAGAATGCACATTTAACAGCACAATTGGGATTTGAACCCATATCTGTGTGATTCTAATCTCTCTTCTCTCCTCTTACCCCTTTTCCCCTCTCTCTCTATAGCTGACACCTAGAAATTTCCATTATCTGAAGGTAATACGCAACTATTAGTGCTCTCTAAATACCTCTGAGGAGAAAAACAGGAGTCATTAAGTTTTCTTTCTCTTTATTAATTAACTCACATTCAATTAATATTTACTGAAGGTTTCCAGCATACTTGAAACTGCGCAGTATTCTTAATAAGTTGGAGTTTGCATATTTCCATCTTCCCTGGTACAAAAAATTTGAAGTTGTTTTTTTTTTTCTTCCTTGCTTTTGAGATGCTCCCATTGCCTCAATTCACATCAAAGCACATTCAAGGGCAAAGAGGCTTCTTTTCTGTTATCTAGAATACTTACAGTATTTTATGGTGGGGCTATTAACGCACTATTAATCCATCCAGCTCTAATACTTTCAGACAGACATGTGACATGCTCAAAGCACATCTGCTAAGTGTCCTACTGCATTCAGACACTACTACTTCTGTCTTCACAAGGCAAGAATGTCTAATAAGGAGACTGGGAATGTTAATGACTTTAATATGGGCTGAAATTCACTCTTTGTTAGCCATTTTTGTATAGCTGACCCTCGACCAATGTGGGGGTAAGGATGACAACCACCCCCCCTGCAGTCAAAAATCCACTTGTAACTTTTGACTTCCCCCAAACTTAACTACTAATAGACTACTGTTGACCAAAAGCCTTACCAATAACATAAATAGTCGATTAACACATATTTTGCGTGTTCTAAGTATTATTTACTGTAGTCTTAAAATAAATTAAGCTGGAGAACAGGAAATGTTATTAAGAAAAACATAAGGAAGAGAAAATACATTTCCAGTCCTGTGCTATATTGGAAAGAATCTGCATATAAGTAGACCCATGCAGCTCGAACCTGTGTTGTTCAAGGGTCAACCATATTTCAAATTTCCAAGAACCTTTCAAGCACAAAGGATACAATGGCACCAGGATTCTAATTTCCATGATTTCCAACCCTGAATTGCTTTCATCTGTTTCTTTATATACTGCCTCCTTCCTTCATTCAACGACTATGATAGAACGAAGAACAGGATATAATGATGAGTAAGGTGCTGTTCTTGCTCTAATGGAGCAAACAATCTGATGAAGCAAATAAAAAAAATATGGACACAGGACAGCAGATGCAACAAGAGTCTGCGCAGCTTGCAGTGGAAACACAAAGGAAGAGCATGTAAGCTGGCTTTAGGAGAATCGGCAGGCACTCTGTAGACGCGACATCCTTGACAACTTATATACAGGTAGAAGATGAAGGGGAATTACTGGGGTGGAGGTACACTGATGGGGGGGGCATGATCAGACTGAAGGAGCAGCACATGCTATGTTACAGGTCAAAGGAAAACTCTGCCACTCCTCAGAAGCAGCATAAACTTACTCTGAATAAAGTGTATTTTTAAAAAGTGTCAAGGGGTGAGGCTAAAGGGCTATAGGAGACTGGAATGAGAAAGATTTGTTTTACATGTTAAAGGGGATGTGCCGCTGAACAGTTTAGGTAAGGGCTGGCTTTGAGAAATATCCCATGTGCCTCATTGTGGAAGATGGATGGGTAAGGAACAGTCTCAGAGTATCTAGTTGGAGATGAGAGACAAAAAAAATACCTTGGAATAGGGCAATGATGGCAGAATGGAAGGAAGAAGGCAGAGAGAAAAGGTTTCCTTTTGAGAGAGAAGACAAAATTTTTAGACAAGGAAGCTGAAATCCAATGGAGCACACTTGGCTTGTGACATATGGCCCTTATAGGACAGATGTTCTATAGAACTTCAGTACAGGGCAGAGGTGTGACACAGACAGGGATTCAATCTCAGCTTGGCCACTTACTAGATGTGTGACCTTGGATGAGTTACTGAAGCTCTGTGTGTCTCAGTTTCCTAGTGTGTAAAATTAGGATAATAATGGAACTATCTCATAGTGTTGTTTTCAGGATTCAATGGAATGGCATATAAAGTACTTACACCAGTACCTGGCACATAGTAACAACTCCATCAATCATCACTATTACCACCATCGTATCTTTCCCTACTCAATAAATAATCACTATTATCACCATCCTATCTTTTCCTTCTCTTACCCTAACTTCGCCACCCACATGAGGGCTGGGAGTGTGGGTGGTAGTTGCTCATTTCCATTCTGTAGTTAAGGTAACTTGGGAGGGGGATCGGCTGGATCCCCTAATTTCTTAGATTGGGCAATTGCAGTATAAAATGAAATAGTTGGCCTGTTTTGATACCAGTCTTTGCTCCTTCCAACCCATTCTTCCCCCTCTCCTGGTGAAAAATGTGGATATGCCAACTTCTCCACCCCAGGGTGGGGCTCCCCTGGGATTTTTTTGGGAAGTCTTTGCTTATGTACAAATGAGTGAAATTTTGGTGTTGCCCCATTATGGTTTGCCTGGCCAAGACCATGGAGACAGCTTGTTCTGTCTGAAGCTGGTTTTAGTTTTGAGTAAAGGCAGAGTGAAGATAGCACCCAGGTGGACGTGAGTAGTATTATGTTATCAAGAAGATACATGAATCACTTTTCTCTGGGATAAAATAAAATCACACAGAGGTAAGGTGGGCACAGGAAGGTAGGGCTCTTCCTTGCCATGTCTCCAGGTGCCCAAGTCATGACAAGGATTCTTTAAGGGTCCTCCCTGCATTACAGCATATTGAGATAGTAGGAGATTAGAGCATGTCAGCCCCAGGAATACCCTAATGTGCCATGTCCTTCCAGGACTCTCTTCTACTTTCAGATGTGGAACCCAAGGCCCGAAGAAAAGAAAGAGCTTACTCAAGGCCTCATTGTAATTTCATGATAATAAAAAGCTTCCTCACTGAATAGAAACCGTTAATTTCACCTGCTGTGTGCCAGCTTCCCACGGTAGTTCATCTGACTCTTGTGGTGGGTTTGCTTTCCTACCCAGTTATATAAACATGAGTATTTTTTTCTTCTCCTCACCACCAGCCTGGTAAATCCCTAGGGGATGAGATTCACTTTTTCACCACTGCATTATACAGAGCCCCAAACACAGAACTTTGCACCAGGTCAACTCTTCAATAATTAATTTTTGATTATTAATAATAGGTGTTGTGTCCATTAGAATGCTCTCAGGCCACACAAAGTCCACATTAGAAGGGAGGTACCCCTGAAAATATGCCTCCTAAACAGAACCAAGAGCACCATGCTAATCCCTGTATTCACAGGATTTTATTTAAACCCTGTTGGGATTTTAGGAAATCTCTCAAGTTTTGAAGTTGTTTTACTGAGTTACACAAAGGAGTGGGGCAGAGAGAAGGGGAAATGTGTACTTTCTTACCAAATGAGCTGTTTGAGACTGTGCAGTGGAGTCTTCCAGACTTAGAACTGTCCAGCCATGCTTCTCGGGCATGCCCAGGGCTTTTGCTGCCTGATTCAACGTATAGCAGAGGGTAAACCAGAGCATGCATCCTCAGAGGACAGAAAGATTCCAGAGCAAATGGAGATGTTGCTGAGCTATTCAATCCTAGTTCTTTGTCCCAGTCAGATAGCTAAGGGGTGATGAGAACCTAGAAGTGTCTGCTTACAGGCGACCCTTCACATGTAAAACACACTTTTCAGCCATGGTGTTCCCAACTATCATAGGAAATAGGTGCAATTAATAAGCCCTTTTTTAAAAATGAGTAAACACGGGGCACCTGGGTGGCTCAGTTGGTTAAGCACTGACTTCTGCTCAGGTCATGATCGATCTCACAGTTTGTGAGTTCAAGCCCCGCATCGGGCTCTGTGCTGACAGCTCAGAGCCTGGAGCCTGCTTCAGATTCTGTGTCTCCCTCTCTCTCTCTGCCCTTCTCCTGCTCACTCTCTGTCTCTTTCTCTCTCTCAGAAATAAATAAACAGTTATCCCAGCACCATTTGTTAAAGAGACTATCTTTTTTCCATTGGATATTCTTTCCTGCTTTGTCAAAGATTAGTTGGCCATACATTTGTGTGTCCAATTCTGAAGTCTCTATTCCATTGGTCTATGTGTCTGTTTTTGTGCCAATACCATGCTGTCTTGATGATTACAGCTTTGTAGTAGAGGCTAAAGTCTGGGATTGTGATGCCTCCTGCTTTGGTCTTTGTCTTCAATATTACTTTGGCTATTCGGGGTCTTTTTGTGGTTCCATGCAAATTTGAGGATTGCTTGCTCTAGCTTTGAGAAGAATGCTGGTGCAATTTAGATTGAGATTACATTGAATGTGTAGATTGCTTTGGGTAAATTTTAACAATATTTATTCTTCCAATCCATGAGCACAGAATGTTTTTGCTGGACAGCAACATGCAGAAGAATGAAACTAGACCACTTTCTTATACCATTCACAAAAATAAACTCAAAATGGATGAAGGACCTGAATGTGAGACAGGAAACCATCAAAACCCTAGAGGAGAAAGCAGGAAAAAACCTCTCTGACCTCAGCCACAGAAATTTCTTACTTGACACATCTCCAAAGGCAAGGGAGTTAAAAGCAAAAATGAACTGTTGGGACCTCATGAAGATAAAAAGCTTCTGCACTGAAAAGGAAATAATCAACAAAACTAAAAGGCAACCAACGGAATGGGAGAAGATATTTGCAAATGACCTATTGGACAAAGGGCTAGTATCCAAAATCTATAAAGAACTCACCAAACTCCACACCCATAAAACAAATAATCCAGGGAAGAAATGGGCAGAAGACATGAATAGACACTTTTCTAAAGAAGACATCCAGAATGGCCAACAGGCACATGAAAAGATGCTCAACATCACTCCTCATCAGGGAAATACAAATCAAAACTCAGATATCACCTCATGCCAGTCAGAGTGGTTAAAATGAACAAATCAGGAGACTGTAGATGCTGGAGAGGATGTGGAGAAATGGGAACCCTCTTGTGCTATTGGTGGGAATGCAAATGGGTAGAGCTGCTCTGGAAAACAGTGTGGAGGTTCCTCAAAAAATTAAAAATAGATCTACCCTATGACCCAGCAATAGCACTGCTAGGAATTTACCCAAGGGATATAGGAGTGCTGATGCATAGGGGCACTTGCACCCCAATGTTTATATCAGCACTTTCAACAATAGCCAAATTATGGAAAGAGCCTAAATGTCCATCAACTGATGAATGGATAAAGAAGTTGTGGTTTATATATACAGTGGAATACTACTTGGCAATGAGAAAGAATGACGTGGCCTTTTGTAGCAACGTGGATGGAACTGGAGAGTGTTATGCTAAGTGAAGTCATATAAGAAAGACAGATACCATATGTTTTCACTCTTATGTGGATCCTGAGAAACTTAACAGAAGACCATGGGGGAGGGTAAGGGGGGAACAGTTACAGAGAGGGAAGGAGGCAAACCATGGGAGACTCCTAAAATCTGTGAATAAACTGAGGATTAATGGAGGGTAGGAGGGAGGGGAAAGTGGGTGATGGGCATTGAGAAGGGCACCTGTTGGAATGAGCACTGGGTGTTGTATGGAAACCAATTTGACAATAAATTTCATATTAAAAAACAACAAAACAAAAAAACAAAAATAAATAAACATTAAAAAAAATAAAAATGAGTAAATGGACTCTCAAAAGGTAAGGGACTTGCTCTAAGTCACTTAGGAAGTAAACAGCCCCATGTGGATTTGAACCTGGGACTATGGCTAGGTCCTGAGGGTCTAAACAATATGCTGTATTACATCACTGACTCTTTTGCTAAGGTAGCCATTCCAATTTTCTGTGTCAGTTAAAAGAAAATTCTTTAAAAGGATGCTGATTTATTAACTCACTGCCTTTATCCATGGGGTCATTTTGCTGGCATTTGAATGGAGATTGATGAGGGCAGAGTATTTGGCAGGGCTCTGCAGTTTGAAATACAGGAGAGGTTTTCTTTGTAGTGGAGGAGGGACAGAGAATGTAAATTGTAAGAGCAAGTAGATGGGTTGACAAAGCTTCCCTGGAGAGGGTGTGCCCTTGTTATGTGTCACTGATCCAGATTTGTGCAGAAAGAATACACAGACGGCAATATTCTTTTTGATCACTTAGGGGTCAGGAATTATAACTACACCGATCTGACATTTTCTGTACTTTTCTGGAACTATCCTCTGCCCACAGAAGGAAGGAACATAAGCACCTCTATTCTCTGTTCATGTTCCTGTTCAACCAGTGTTACATCTGACAGGACAGAACATAAGACAATGTTACCTGGGAGGGGTTAAGCATATGGCGGGTCCATCCAAAAACTCATGGAACCCTAGGACATTCATTTCACCTTTCAGGGCCCCTTCTGCCTCCTAGATAAAATCAGTTGATTTCTGCCTCAGCTAATCACATGGGAAACTATGTTTATAAAACAGTAGGCTAAATTCTGGAGCAGAGTAGCTTTAAAAATCATAGATCTCAGAGGCAAGTAGACTTGGTTTTAAACCCTAAGCCATGTTGTTGGTTTGATCTTGAATGGTCACTCAGCTTCTTGGAACCTCAAATTCACCATATGTAAAACATGATAATGATGCTTGCCCTCTTGCTTCTTCTGGGGATGCATTAAAAACATTGTAAATAAAGTACTTTGCACAGTGCTTGACACATAATAAATGCTCGCTAAATGGTGGCTGATTTCATTATTATGGTAATATTAGACACTATTATTATCATGTGGCCCCTAGTAAATATGCATTTATGCAGCAATGTAAACAGAGACTTTATGAGAAGGAACCTCATAAAACTCAATGTAAAAAGCATTTCCGGATATTGAAGGAAACACCTCCCATCAAATCCCATGTTAATCCTCCAATGAGGAGGACCCAGGAAAGAAACTGATTTCAGCCTTTCAGCCAGCAAGTATCTGTTTCCTCTTGAAAAGTAGTGTTTGAACCTTGTAACTGATTGCAATTCCCCTGTTTGTTTTCAATGCTAGGACGCTCATATTTAGAACAGGACAATAAATTAACACTTATGTAAATACCCCTTTTATCCAAGGGCTCATTATACCAATGAGAACACTGTGGCTCAAAATGATTTATTTTATGTATTTGACACAATTGCTCCTTCCCTCTTGGAACTTGGAACTCTTGTGTTCCTTGACAAACTACTCTTCTGAAAATACCCTCCCTTTTTCTCTTCTGGTTTTGTTGTCCTCTGATGCCTCGAATATTCCACATTGTTAATGTGCTTTACCCACATCGTATTTAATTCTCCCAGAAATTCTCTGAAGCATGCTATTACTTTACAGAGAAGCAAAATGAGTCCTAAGAGATTTGCATCTACCCGACATACCCATCTGTCACCTATATCCCTCGCTCTACCTCTCTCTGCATGAGAGGATCTTTGTGTGGCTTATACAATAGCCCGCACCAAACAGTACCAAATGTGCCCCTCCAGCTCTGAACTACCTCTTGAACACTAAAGTATTATTTCCAAATGACTACTAGGTAGCCCACAGACATTAAACACATCTGGGGAACCACATATGTATCTCCCATCTGGAAACTGTTCCTTTTCCTGTAGACTCATTCTTGTGTAACTGAGTGAAATAATTAATAAAATAAAAGTTGCGTGCTTTCGCCATTTTTCCCGGCATCACACAGTGTTAAACACATTACCTCATTTAATCCTCATGATAATTTCATAAGGTGAGTTTACCATTTTTTATAGCTGAGAAGTATGTCGTTTTCCCAAGGCTACTCATCAAGTACCAGTTGTAGCCAGTCTGATTCTTTAGAAAAGATATAAAAAACAATAGAATTTCCCCAAGTCCTATGGGCCGGAAAATCCTCTCTTCTCTTCTTTTTCCTTCCTGGTGACATCCAATTAGTCATCCAGACATGTAAAACCAATGGTTCTCAAACTTGGATACACAATGGCATCATCTGGGGAGCTTTACCAACTACGTACACCCTGCTCCATCCCTAAAAATTCTAAATTAGTTGGTTTGACCTACATCTTGGGTAATGAATTATTTAAAGGTCCGCAGGTGATTTCAAGGATGGCCAAGGGTGAGAACAACTAACACCCTAAGTATGTGTACCTACATCATGATCCATCACCCCTACTTCTCCTGCTACCACATTGACTACATCATCTCTTCTTGGATGCTGCAAGACCCCTTATCTCAGCATCCTGCCCCCCCCTTTTTTAATCCCCTGCCATCCATGATCCATGATGAGAGTCAGAGTCATCTCAATAAAGCACAGATTTGAGCAGGCCACTTCACAGATTCAATCTGGCCATGGTCTCCTATTGCCTTTAGGGCAAAGTCTCAGATCCACCTTTCTCTCCTGTCTTAAACTCTTCCCTTTGAGTAGGTCCATGCAGCCATGGCTCCTCCCTCCTTTGTTCCTACTGCATCCCCGGCTTGAATGTGAAGTCATCCCCAACCTGAAGGGTCAAGTTTAGATGTCCTCTCTCTGAGGCCTTCGCTGTCTGAATCTATCCTGATGAAATCAATTGCTCCCTCCTCTCTGCTCCTAAAGCACAACACTATTAAAGCACTTACAATTTCATTTTAATGTCAGCTTCGCTAGATTGTGGGCTCATTGAGGGCAGGGAGTGCTCCGTTCATTTTTCTTCCCTATGGATACAGCACACAGTATAATAGAATTGTCATGAGGGTTAAATCATAAGAGTTCCTGAAAAAGTAAACAAATGTTTACTTTTTTCATGTGACTTCCTTTGATTTCTTTCCTTAATTCAAGAAGAGTTCCATTCCTATAAGAGATTTCTAAAACGGTATCGCATGGTTGGGAATCAGAGAGAAAAAGAGCTGGCTCATTGGGTTCTATACAAATCGTTAGAGTGACCTTGAGAAGATGTAAGTTAGCCTTTTGACACTGCAGTTTTCTCCTTTTTTTAAGTTTATTAATTTATTTTGAGAGAGAGAAAGAGCATATACACAAATGGGGGAGGGGCAGAGAGAGAAGGAGAGAGAGCATCTCAAGCAGGCTGCTGTGCACTGACAGTGCACGGGACTCAAATCCATGAATCGCGAGATCATGACCTGAGCTGAAAGCAAGTGTCGGAAGCTTCACCAGCTGAGCCACCCAGGTGCCCAACACTGCAGGTTTCCTACCTGTACAATGTAAAAAACAATAATATTTACTTCAGGGAGTAGTCAGGAGGATTTAATGAGAGACGGATGCAATATACTTAACTTAGAACTTGGCACATGCTAAGTACTCAACAAGATTTTTCTCTCCTCCTCCATGAAGCCTTCCCTGCCTACGCCAAACCTCACTGATACCTTCCCTTCCTATGATGTTTATTAACAAATATTAACTAAGGTTCCAATATGTAATATACACTTTTCTAATTCATAGCAGTGGGAAAACCAGAAGAAAGCCTTACCCTCAAGGAGTTTACTTTCTAGTGTGGAGGAGAAAGCGAGACAGAATACACAGATAAGACATACAGAATATAAGATGGTGGTAAATGTTAAGGAGAAGAATAAAATAAAGGAGGCAAAATGAAAATGCTGGGGTGGGGTTGCAATTTTAAGTGGACAGCTACATCCTCGGTGAGAAGGTCACATTCCAAAAGCTGAAGGGGGTGAGGCAACCAGCCACATACATGTCTAAGGGGCAGAAGCCCAGGTGGGGAGAACGACAAAAAGGCTCGTGCGGTTGGAGCAGAGTGTGTGGGGAGAGTGGGTGGGATGTGTGAGTGAAGGGTTCAGAAAAGGAATGTGAGGCCAGGTAGAGTCAGATCCTGTCTGCTGTCTTAAAGCCTTTGGCCTTTACCCGAAGTGAGATGGAAGGCCTTTGGGGAGAATGGACAGGCTTACCAGGATCACGCCGGCCACCACGTTGAGGCCAGGCTTATAGGGAAAATGCAAAGGAAGACCACCAGCAATGTGAGTGAGAGAAGATGGAGGCTTGTACCAGGCCGGTAACCATGGGGATGGCAAACACTGGGTGGATCTAGGGCAGACTTGTCCAACTGGGTGTGGAGTATGAGAGGAAAAAGAAGGGTTTTTTTGCTGCCATTGTCGTGAGCAACAGGAAAGATGGTGCTGCAGGGAAATGAGATCGGGGAATCCGCCATAAGAGCAGATTGGATTGGAAAAGATGGAAATTGATTTTGAAAGTGGCAAGTCTGAGGCTTCCAAGAAGAGACACCAAGTACCCTGCCACCCTTAGGTTTAGAGAAGGGGTCCATGGTGGCAGGAAGAAAGAACGGTTGGTGTGCCAATGATATCGGAAGCAATGACAGGGAATCACATCACCCAGGGAGTGAATGTAGATAGAGAAAAAGAGTGGCCCAGGACTGATTTCCGATATACTCCAATATCAAGACATTGAGAAAACAAAAAGGGTGGGGGGAAGGCACCTGGGTGGCTCAGTTGGTTAAGAGTCTGACCTCAGCTCAGGTCACGATCTTGTGGTTTGTGGGTTTGAGCCCCTCATCAGGCTCTGTGCTGACAGCTCAGAGCCTGGAGCCTGCTTCAGAATCTGTATCTCCCTCTCTCTCTGCCCCTCCCTGGCTCACACTCTGTCTGGGTCTCTCTCTCTCAAAAATAAACATTAAAAGAAAAGACATTGAGTTGATGAGCGAAAAAGTAAAAAAAAACTTCTGCTAAGAGACGGAGAAAGACTTGGCAGTGAGGAGCCAGCAAAACCAGGAGAGTGTGTATGACGTCTTGGAAGCCAAGAGAAGAAAGGGTTTCAGGGAGGAGGTGTTGATGAACTGAATCATACGTTGCTAATAGGTAAACCAAAATGAGGACTGAGAATTGACTACTGGGTTTAATCATGTGAGTGTCAGTGATGGTCTTGCTGAGAACACTTTTTGGTGGAGAGATGGAGGTTAAAGCTTGATAGTAGGTGATGAAAGGAAAATGCACAGAGAGTCTATTCATCAGCTGGGGAGGGCATTATACAAGTTACAGAACCTCAAATCCTACATCCTTCCCTCTGTTCTTCCTTCCTTCCTGATCATCTCCTTCCTTCCTTCCTTTCTTCCCTGGCATGTAAAGTGGCTTAGGAATACCTATTTCATGAGGATTCTAGGAAATCGTGTGTGTCAAGGATGGCAATACGTGGCACGTCTTCGATAAAATGTCGTCCCTTCCTGCCCTTGCAGTATCCTAGGTCTTGTGCCCTCGGTGACTGGGAAAGGATCTGCACAAGTTGGCACCCATTAAGTATCCACTGATGGGGAAAAATGAGGTCCACAATTCTCCTTCTGGTCCAGGTAGGTGTCTGGTTATTTGTGTGGATCGAATAAGAAAGCATTCTCGTCAAAGGTAAGGATGGAATGCTGGAGACCACCACCAGCTTTTCAGGAAAGGAGGTTTTGGCTTAGAACTCCACGAAGCTTCTGACTGTAAATAAGAATTGCAATGGCTTCTGCTTGGAAGTGGGGATAGGAGATCTGAGGATTAAGTGCATTCTGTCCAGGGCAGCCTCTTGTGGAAATGATTTCCGGAGCCCAGAGCCAAAGTGCTTTCGTAAATGATTCTGGCTCACCCCTTTCCCTATCTCCTGCCCTGTATATGCAACATTTATAAAAATAAACATTTGCAGGAGACATTTGGGAAGAGGCCAAGATGGAGCACCCAGCAAAGGATACAGATACACAGGAGAACTTAGAACTCCCAAGAAGAATATTTGTTTTTGGAGGAGGTGACAGAGGGCCAGTGGATGTTAGAAAAGACGGTGGGTAGAGAGGAATGTGTGAGTTCCAGAACTTCAGCTCTGTCTTCTGTCAGCCTCTCCTCTTCTTCACCTCTTTTACCTCATCCTTTTCCCAGCTAGGATGCATGATCCTTAAGGGAAGGCCCGCTTTTTACTCATTTTTGGATATGGATTATTTATGCAGAATGACACATTTACCAAACACCTACTTGATGTCAGGACCTCTGCTCCTCCAGTCACATCTACCATGCATTGGATGTTCCAGAATTAACTAAGCAGCCTCTCATCCTTAAGAGTGAGTACTGATTCACTCCACTCAGATCGGCAAAAATGTCACCTCCTCATGTTCAGCCATCTCTGAACTCCCATCCTAAGTAGAATGAAGCTGCTCTTCCCACATGCTTCCTATCTCCATGACAGAAGCTCCCTGAGGGCAGGACTTTCCTTTGCTCACCTGTTATGTCCCACTGTCTCACAGCCTAGAACAGTGCCTGGAATGTAGTAGGGATTCAATTAACATGAACAAATGACGCGCATCCACTTCATGGTCACTTTAGTCAATTACTTTACATCTGTCTCCATTGCTACACTGATTTCTCTGGAGAAAGAGACGGTGCCATTTTCTTCTTCATTCCTCCATTTCCTGTCACACGGAAGATGCTCGGTAAATATTAATGGGGTAAACATAGAACTAAACCTCTCTCATTCTTTATGAGTCTCTGTTAAATTATTCTCTACTTGATTAACTAATTAATAATTAAGTAATTTTATTAAATAAATATGGAATGAGGCAGAAAACAATTGAAAAGAGACTAGTATTCAATAAAGGAGGTACAATCATCATTCATCATGCTCATCATTATCAGCAGCAAATCCTTGCTGCTATATTCACTGATTCAAAAGTATTTTTTGAGGGGCACCTGGGTGGCTCAGTCAGATGGGCATCTGACTCTTGGTTTTGGCTCATGTCATGATCCCAGGATCATGTGATCAAGCCCCAAGTCTGCACTCCACGTGGAGCCTGCTTGGGATTCTCTCTCTCTCCCTCTCTGCCCTTCTTGTGCTCTCTCTCTAAAATCAAAAAAAAAATTTTTTTTGAGCATCTACTATATATATGCTGACATCATGTGAAGCACTATAGAAAGAATAGAGATCAAGAGGTATCGTGTTTGCTCACAAAGAAGTCAGAGGTGAGTGCCAAGATAAGGGTACTAAGGGGGGCTGTGGAAAAACAGAGTCCAAGCTAAGCTCAATGTCATCAGAGAAGAACTCCTAGAGGAAGGACTAGTATAGTTAAAGAATGAATTGGAATAAATCATGTACTCAAGTGATAGTGATAAATCATATATTCAAGTAGCCTGGGACTGGGTAAGAGGTAGAGATTGAGGTGAGGAGGGTAGAGAAAAGTTTGCCCAGGCAGAGGGAATAGTATTTATCACAACATGTAAGTAGCAAAGTGAAAGGGCATTTAGGAAAATTACAGAAGTTCAAAATGGCCCCCAAACTAGATTGCAGGGGGGCAGGGGCATCGGGAAGAGAGAGCACAGGGTTGAGGAGAGTCAAGTAGAGTCCTGTTGTTTGTGAACAGGCTGACTCCTGTATTTTCTCCTTTTTGATTTTCATAAACACATAGACGCATAAATAAGGAATGCACTAAAAAGACTAGTAAACTAATGTCCAGAGAACCTGATAGAACTGGACCTAAAACCAAATCTCCACACTCCTCAATCCAAACCACTGCACTAGGAATGGAAACTAGATAACATCTCCTGTACCAATTATAATTAACTGGGAGTGGATGTCTGGAGTCGGTGATTTTAGAAGGATTCTGTGGCTCCATCCGCCTCTTTGGGAAAGAGAGCTGGAATGGATTCCCGCCACCTTGGGTGGGTGAGGGGAGAACACAGCCCCCACCTGTCATGGATCTGGTATTTCCTGAAACTGTATTGTGCAAGTTCTTAGTTACACCACACAGACCTCTATTTCTTGGCGAATTCTTTCTAAATGATTATGGTTCTTTATTTACCCCTTTCCCTTGTTTGAGCATTTCCTCACCATGACGCATACCAGATATTTTCCTAGAAATCCAAAAACTGCTAGCACGGGCCAGTCACACTGATGATTGTGAAATTGTCCAAATTTCAAAAACGGCTCGTTTGAGTCAGGCAAACCAGAGGGATCTCTTAGTACTCTCCTCCCTCCCCACCAATTTGGGAACTAAAGGGAATTGGGATGGTCCGTTATAGAGATCTTTATATCAAGCTGATTACCACCTCAAGAGGATTGCTTGTTCTTTGCCATAGAGGAATTTTAAGTAACCAAACCTTAAATATTGAGAAGTGTATGGAAGCTCACCTGTCAACCCTCCTGTAGAAGGACATTGGCACTTCTGTGTAGACGCATGTTTCACCTATATCACATGATACATTTCTGTGTATCACACATTTCCTTATTTGTCATTTGACAACTCATTTCAGTTAGTATTCAGTAAACATTTACTGAGTGAATGAAAAGATGACTTAAACGATGAAATAAATAGGTAAATAAATAAATGCAGAAATGAATGACTCTTATCTAGCTGTAATTAAGCTTGTTGAGGAGAGGAACCCCCAAGTGTTCATCTTTGTGCTGTCACGGAGCCTATCACAGTATCTGACACACAACAGTGTCTCTGTAAATGTATATAGACTAATTAGAACATTATCTCTCCCTAGTAGAATGTTTCTCTCTACCACAGAGCGTACCACAGTACTTGTACTCAGAGTAGATAAGCAAGGCATGTTTTATATCACCTCCAGGATTTGATTTTCTCCACAAGTGGCTCATAGATCACTTCTATCAGAATATAAAAATTAAGCAGGAGTAATTCTGGGTGTCATTCTAAGACCAATCATGGACACTTGCAACAAGTTCTATGGTAGATTCCAAGGCACACAATTTGGAAAACCGCCTTCTAAACCCAGAGCTATTTGAGGGTAAGAACTAAGTGCATGCATCTTTGAGTCTTAAAGAGCAATGCACTACCACCCAGCACATGATAGGTCTTACTCATTGAATGGAAGAGTTTTCAGGGGGCCATTTGATGCATTTTCGGTGTATTCAAGTGTAATGAGCATAACAGCCCGCACACAGTGGGATTTTCTTATTGAATGAAGGTGCTTTCAGGGGCAGTTTTACTGGCTGTGGTGACTATCAAACTGGTTTGAAATTTCAAACTAAGCTAATGGAGGAAACAGATGATCCCACAAGGGAAAAACTGTACATCACAGTCATTGTTTCCGACCTGCTTCTGGAGGTTAAGAGACACTGAATGCTTCAACTTTTGTGGAGCTGTGGGTTCCAAAGTGCTCCTACTGTCTGAGATTGGATTGTAGGAGTACGTACTGGTATCATTATTGCAAATCTTTTAACTCAAAAATACCACCTCATAAACAGACTCTGATCAGGTTCCCTGGAAACAGACTCTAGGGTGGAGATATGGATGCCAGAAGTTTATTAGGATGTGCGTGTGGGAGATACAACTGTGGGAGAGTGTAGGTGCTAGAAGGCAGCAGCAGGAGTGACTGAGCTGTGATATAGTCACAACAGAGGCCTCAGCTGATCCCCACAGGGAGCTGTGAGGTTGGGTGGCCCTGTAGAGTTGTTTGACATGAGCTAAAAGCTTCAGGCCTTTGAACCTCACATTGAAGAGTCATTGGATATGGCCTGACCTTGCAACCCTGGCTGAGGAGACCCAGAGGGTAGAAGACAGCTGGTATGTAGGGAGCTGACAGTGATCAGCGGTCTCAAGAGAGGAGTCCTTCGGTCCTAACGGTGGTTATCCGTACGGCATACCACAGCGTCCAACACACAAGTTGTCTATAACTCTCATGTCTTACAGAATTTATAGTTTCAGATGGTGTGTGTTGTAGTTAACCATGGGCTTTGGGGACAGGGATAACCAATCTGAATCATACCTCTTCTTTTTACTATCTGTGTAACCTGCGTAAGTCACTTAATTTTTCCCAAACCTCAGCTTTTCCTTTGTAAAACGGTGATTGACGATGCCTGGATCCCAGGAGATAATATAGGCAAAATACTCTGCCTCCGCTCCCTTTTCCCTTAAAGGTCCTTCAACATCAGTTTAACATTCCTTCATTTGTAAAACATGTTTTAGTTGGTTTGACAAATTATATTATCTGTATTATTAAAATGACTTGGATATGCACACCTATGTTTGTTTATAGCAGCACTATCTACAATAGCCTGATTATGGAAACAGCCCAAGTGTGAATTGATAAATGAATGGATAAAGATGTGATATATGTATACACACACAGACACACACACACAACACACACACAGGAATATTATTCATCCATAGAAAACAATGAAGTCTTGACATTTGCAACAATATGGATGGAACAAGAGAATAAAATACTGAGCGAAATCAGAAAAAAATCAAATACCATATGATTTCACTCATATGTGACTTTTAAGAAACAAACAAGCAAAGGAAAAAAGAGACAAACCAAGAAACAGACTCTTAAATGTAGAGAACTAATGGTTACCAGAGGGGAGGGGATGGGGGGATTGGTGACTTAGGTGATGGGGATTAAGCAGTGTAATTGTGATGAGCATGGGCAATGTATGGAAATGCTGAATCACCAATCGTACACCTGAAATTAATAGAACACTTTATGCTAACTACACTGGAATTAAAAATACTAAAAAAATAAAATCAAATAAAATGACTTGGGGCAGGTACAGTTACATCCCCCTGAGCATGCTCTCAAAATTGGTGCCTTTTAAACCAACACAATTTTAGGGCAATATATTGACAGGTTTTACAAACAAAATGAAAAGTAATTGAAGGAGTCAGTGTGAAATAAACAATCATTTCTGTAACAAATATCTGAGAGCCTGCACTCTGGGTCAAACCTGTTCTGTGTGCTTTGGTTCATCAGTGAACAAAGTAGATGGAGCACATACTTCTTACTGAACGAGCATCTTCTGAAAGATATTTATGTATGTATTTACATTGTTTCTACTTGTACTTAAATAATTTAAATACATAAATGCATTTTACTTATTAAACAATTCACATAAATATGTTAGAAAGTTATAAGTGCTATGGGGGAAAACAAGGCTATTTTGAGGAAGGATTCAAGTTATGTTGTTTTTTTTTTAAGTTTATTTATCTTGAGAGAGGGGGAGAGAGAGAGAATGCAAGCAGGGAAGGGGCAGAAAGAGGGAGAAAGAGAGAATCCCCAGCAGGCTGCATGCTATCAGCCCAGAGCCCAACACAGGCCCTGTCTTATGAACCATGAGATCATGACCTAAACTGAAATCCAGAGTCAGACACTCAACTGACAGAGCCACCCAGGCAC
Source organism: Acinonyx jubatus (assembly GCF_027475565.1). NCBI lineage: Eukaryota > Metazoa > Chordata > Mammalia > Carnivora > Felidae > Acinonyx > Acinonyx jubatus. The sequence goes on from NC_069391.1 coordinate 18,563,719, forward strand.
CCCCATCAAGCTGCATTTTAAAATAGGATGGTCAGGGTGAGTTTCATTGAGAAAATGAAAAATGACCTTTGAATGAGAGCTGAAGAAAGGGTAGGAGCCAGCTTAGAAGAATGTCAAGTGTAGATAACAGCCAGTGCAAAGGGCCTGGGGCAGAATCATGCCTGTAGAATTAGAGGAACAGCAAGGAGTCAGACTGAGACAGAGACAAGCACCTTGACTGTCCCGGCCTCTGTACCAGCCCGCAATACAGGGCCTCCCCTACCTCTTCCCTGAGCCTCTGCTTGGATAGAGTAGCCCAAAGCTATTTTAAGTCCTTCTTTACTTTCCACCTCTCCACAAAAAATAGCAAACTACACATACCATGGTATTTTATTCCAGCTATCCACTTTTTTTTTTTTTTTTTTTTACAGAAACCACAATAGTGGATTCAGTCTGGAAAAAATCACCAGGATAGAATAAAGAACATATATGCACACAAAATCTAAGTTACACACAAGCCTGGAACTGACATCTCAAATGAGCTTCCATGAGAAAGCCCAGGGCTCAGTCTTCATCTTGTTTCAGCCTATCAATTGAAGTCAGTAAGAAACTGATCTCTTATATTTCCACAGCTTGAATGTTTCGTTTCTGGAGTGAAATTTATAAAATGGAAAGAAAAGAGTAATAATAATTTGCGATGTCAATAATGCTGCATGCCAACTTTCTTCCCCTGTGATCTGGGTTCCATTTGGAATGAAAATTTTGGTAGATGTACTTACACAAAGTTGTTCCCATTTTCTGGATTTATACTGTCAAGGCAGCTTCGTCATCCTGAAGGGATTTAGGAATAGATCTCAGACCCTTGTACAGAAAACTATGCAAGATTAGATCTTTCACACCTTCTAGGATCTCATTTCCGAGTGGATCCTTTCCCTACGTCTAGGAGGAGCTACATAATATCAGTCCTTGAAAGCCAGTTTCGTAATGGAGATCTTGGCTGATAGCAGTTTGGTGCACACAGTAGACTGTGGTTTGGTGTAGAGATAGCATCCAGTTCTTGAAAGGACTGAATGATGTTACCATATTTCTGATAAACCACCCAAAGCACATTTTTGCTGATTTTGACTCCGTGTCTCAAGCAATAGTATCGACTCCACTACCCAATGACTGATTTTGGCCAAGACACTTAAATATCCCTCAAACTCTTCGCTTATCTGCAAGAAAAGAGTCCTGCACCTAAGAACATAAAGACAGAGATCTGGTTGTGGGCCCTGCTACTTTTAACTTTGTGGCCTGAGGCAAAACATTTAATCTTCCGGTGCTCAAAGCTCCTCATCTGAATAGGCTAGCTCACAAAATATTATGGCACCCCAGGAGCTTTGCAGAGTAAGTGTGAAGTAATATTGAAGTGAAAGGGGCAGGGGCGCCTGGGTGGCTCAGTCGGTTAAGTGGCCGACTTCACCCCAGGTCATGATCTTACGGTTCTGGTTCGTGAGTATGAGCCTCACAATGGGCTCTGTGCTGACATCTCGGAACCTGGAGTTTGCTTTGGATTCTGTGTCTCCCTCTCTCTCTTCCCCTCCCTCACTTGCATGCACTCTGTCTCTCAAAAATAAATACATGTTAAAAAATATATTTTTAAATGTACTCAATGAAGTAAAAGGGGCATTAATGCCTGTTGCTGGTGATCACTGAGGTCTGCTCTTGCTGTAAAGTTCTAAGACATTCGGAAAAGTCACTTAAATTTTCCTAACCCGTAAAAGAAAAAAAAAAAGAAATCAAAGACACTCACATACACACTTCTTATTCTGCTGAGATGATGGGTGTCTCCCCTCCTGGGGGAGCCCCTCTGAAGCCCAAATCTATGGCTCTCGATGCTGATCTTTTTTTTCACTAAGAGAATCAGTCTATGTTAATAATTAAGAACTCAGCCTGCAGGGCCAGAAAGTTTCCAGACTCCTTCACTCACTAGCTGCATGACCTTGGGCAAAATCCCTAACTTCTCTAAACCCAAATTCTACAAAGTAGGAATAGTAATAGTACTTCCTTAACAAAATGCTGATTACGTCTAATGAAGTAATGCATGTACTTGTTTTAACGTAGTGTCTCGCACATACCAAGTGCTTAAAGATGGTTATTACCATTATTTTTGTTAATATTATTATAGATCTCTAAATATTATATACCTATATCTTTAAATTTGGCTTTGGAAAGCAGCCTATCAAAGGAAATGGCTCAGTTAGGTCCTTGAGGTCATAATTTCAACAGGACAGACATTATCAGTATATTTTGCTTGAAGATCATTTAAAAAAATGTTTTTAAGAAAGCCATTCCAATCTACTAGTCTGATGTGTAAGTTTAAGAGAGAGCAGGGGTAGAGGATGGCAGAAAACTGAACCAGCAGGCTTTAACTAAGGAATCCACTGTAATTAAAGTACTGGACTAAGAATAGAATTGAGGTCTTTGGCCTCTAATCAATATGTATTTAAAAGAGAGAAGAATTTCAAGTGGAAGTTCAATGAATTCTACCACCACGCACACTGCTCCCTTAACCTTGCTAACAAAACGCAGTCACAGAAAGCACCAGAAACCTCTGGATCCGGGTTGCTTTTACTTGCTATTCCCAGATTGTCATACCCTCATGCTACAACCTGATGCTTTTTTTCCCAAAACGCTAGAAAAGGAAAAAAAAAAAAAAAAAAAGCCTGAGGTTTGTACAGGTACTCTGTGACAATACACAACCTCATGCAAGTGATAGTCCTACAGACTTCTGTTTGAATCTCAGCTCTGCCATTTACATTACCTGTGTGACCTTGGGAAGATTCTTAACATCTCCTTCTCCAATCTGATGTGATTAAACGAGACCACAAAAGCCACGGTCTCTTGAGTATGTACCATGCACCAGGCAAACTAAGAGATACAGAGAAATCCATCCATGGAATCTCACCTTAGAAGATACTGAGGGCAAGATCCATCTGCACGAGTAAGCAGCAACATAAGGGACACTAGGCTTCAGAGCAGGGTAGAGAATTGAGACACATCAGACTGTAAGCCTGTCTTCAGCTGGTGAAAGTTACATTATCACTTTGTCTCCATCTGTCTTAGCCTCCACACTCATAAAGTGGAAGCAATAAAACCTGTCCACAGGGTAGTTATGAGGAATAAATGAGATAGGTGTATAAATCACACAGCATTATTTTTCCCATAATGCTTACAGAATAAATGATAGCCTTTTGTTGTTGTTGTTGTAACAGAATGATCATGGTTATCCATTACTGAAGGCAGTATGTCAGGAACAGGTACATAGGTTTTCTAGATAATGGGACTAACCTGAGCAAATGTGTTTAGGCTGGAACCCAAAATGTAATTGGGGTTGGGGGGCACAGAATGTACATGTGAGCTGACGGCACTTTATAAATAGAAGGATCAGAAAGTAAATGTAGGGTCTGGACCCCACCTCCAGCCCTGACTGTCAACCCAACACTCCTACACTAGTCAGTGCAAAAATAAAAACAGGAGAAGGTGCAGGTTTTAATTCAACTCAGGGCAGCCCTTTTCTCTCCATTCCTACAGATGGAACTGTGAGCTAATCCTGTCACGGGGGTAGAAGTTCTAGTAAGCAGAAAATAGGGGAAAGGAGGTTCAAAGGAAGTGTCCATGAATGCCGGACAGAAGTTTCCATAGGTGTCTTTCTTCCTTGGTGTGAGGCCAGTGGGGTATAGGCCACGGCCTTCCTGTGCAACAAGAGGGTAGAAAGAAATGGGATGCCAGGACATCCAAACGGAGCTCAGATTTACTCTGTCCTTTCCTCATTTTATATTTGGGGAAACTGAGGCTCAGGAAAGGGGCAGCTTGGGTAAAATCATACAGTAGATGAGAAAAAGGGCGTGTGGCTCCAAACTGAATGCTGATTTCCCATCACACTCTGTTCCCCTGCACAGAGCGTAACGATGGAGTATTTCACAAGAGTAGAACCAGAATGGCTTAGAAAGTCAAGGCTCCTCAGTTTATAGATGGGAATTCTGAGCCCCACACAGCAAAACGGACTTAGCTCAGGTAGTGGTGGATAGAGGGCCAAATTGGAATTAGAATTCAAGTCTGTATGTTCAGTGTGCTTTCTAGAGCCCACTCTTGTACCACCATGGAAAGCCTGTGGTTGGGAGAGGTCTCTACTTTTTAAGGTTTTCAGTGTGTAGACCAGGAGTCAGCCTGTGAAGACCTTTAGCACACTGCCTGTGGTTGCCCATGTCCCACATTGATTGCATGGGTCTCTCAAGTGGCATTTCCCATGAAATATCGCGTACACACACACACACACACACACACACACACACATAGTGGAAAGGAATGAGGTCTTTAATTAAATCTGTTTTGGACATGTTGCCTGCTTCAACATCTTCCTCGGTCTCTTGGCTCTCACACATAAGGTATAGATGCTGAGTGGGGGGGATCCAGAGGGCACCAGAACACTGACCCCGGGGTAAGCAATCAATCACTCGGGTGCTTTTCTCGCCTAGAGCATATGGCCGCTGAGGGTTCCCGGCCAGAGCTGCTGGGACAGACAAGCCCTTCAGCTCCTTGGCCAGGTAGTAGTCACAGAACAACAAACAGCAGCTTCTGGAAATGTGTAATCAAAATTGGTACAACTGCAGGGGAAATGCAATGCAGTATATTAAAATATTCCTTTTAAAAAATTTAATAAAAAAAGGTGGGGGGCGCCTGGGTGGCTCAGTTGGTTAAGTGCCCAACTTTGGCTCAGGTCATGATCTCATGGTTCATGAGTTCGAGCCCCATGTCGGGCTCTGTGCTGACAGCTCGGAGCCTAGAGCCTGCTTTGGAGTCTATGTCTCCCTCTCTCTCTGTCCCTCCCCTTCTCACGCTCTGTCTCTCTCTCTCAAAAAAATAAACATTAAAAAATTTTTTAAAAATATTCCTGCAACCATGGCTCTGTCTTTAAAAGGGAAAAAAATAATCAAACACAATGTTTCATATTTCAGTTTTAAACGAGGGGGGCTCGGTTTTTAACGTCAAACACATAGTTCAGAGCAAGGCATGCAGTTGGGTTTGTAATTTATTTTCGTGTTTATTTATTTATTTATGGTTAGCTGAGTTCCAAAAAGGATCTGATGCAAAGGATTTGTAGTTTTTTCTTTTCCAAGTTTGGTCAGGCCCAACATTTTTCATTAAGTGGCTTATCACTATGCTGGAAATATGGGGGGGGGGGGGTGCAGGGTGCAGAAAAAAGAAGTGTGATCCTTGGCCTTAAGTTCTCAATTGCAAGGAACAAAGAGGGTGTAATGACGGTGATGTCCACAACACTATGGTTTATCAAAATATCAAATGTTCTAACCCAATTAAATCTTATCAGTTCTTGGGGCTCTGGGTGACTCAGTTGGCTAAGCGTCTGATTCTTGATCTCACAGTCATGAAATTGAGCCCCGAGTTGGGCTCCGTGCCAAGCACAGAGCCTGCTTAAAATTCTTTCTCTCTCCCTCAGCCCCTCCCCACCCACCCCCCACTCGCATGTGCACTCTTTGTCTCTCTCTCAAAAAAAAAAGAAAGAAAAAATTAAATCTTTTCAGGTGACACCAGACACAAATAGAATCTTCATGACTTATTCATGACTGAGTTGCTACCTGACAAAGGAAAGATGGTCTATTCAGGGTCTCCTGTGGGGTAGGCTCGGAGAACTAAACCTGGAATCTCAGAATGTTTGACTCTGAAAACAAATCCTTGACTGAAAAGTGTGGGCACTAAGGGAAAGGAAGAGAGGAAGAAAGGCTGAAATGGTTTAGGAAGGCATTATGAAAAAGATGTTATATGGACTGGATACGAAAGATGAGTAAGGGTTTGGTTTTGGTGAAACTCAGGAAGACACAGCAGTGCAATGGTAGACTACCTACTCCTTCACAAAATGTACGAACCCAGTTTATACATATTCCTTACCTACATAGTGCTGAATACCTCCTAAACTCAGCCACTTGCCTTGCTTCTTGCTGATGGCTCCAGATAACCTTAGGGTTACTAAGCCCAGCTCTCATCTCTCCCCAGGGGGGAGGGACGTGGCTTTGGCCATGGCGTCCACTGGGCCCACTGTAGTTAGAGGTATAGGAATTTCAGCTATCTTAGGATCCATGGAGCACTGGACCCCCCAGATGAGCTAGGTGGTACACCCCAGAAGTAATGCTGATGGTGAGGACTTCTGTCAAAGGAAAACAGAAGGCTGCAAAGGTGCCAGTAGATGAATTCCTTTCTCCACTTTTCATCCTACCTTTGACAGGCTATTCTGAGATGCAGTGGTTCCACGTGGAACCTCCTTGATGAGGCCCTAAATGACCAAGCAATTGCCCTGTTTTCACGACAAGCAGTGGCCAGCTTGTTAAGGCATTATCCTGTAATGGCTTTCCCTTGATACACCTTTTTTGCTTATTTCTAGAAAAGTCTCCTTACTCTTCTTGCTCTTCCTAGTCATGTGTTCCCAGCCTCCTTTGATAGCTTCTCTGTAGTAGACTCTTTGAACACATCCAGGTTTTAGTCTTTGGGCCTTTGCTCATCTAGGCTCACTTTTGGAGACGGTCGGGGCAGGGGAGAGGTGATTCCTATTGCCAATGAATCTCAAAAATATTTCTCCAGCCCGACCTGTTTCCCTGACTTCAGACAGCCATCTGATCAGTATCTCCACATTAAGTACCCCAAACTTACCATGGCTAAACCAAACTATTTGTCCTGTCCATGTACACGTCACAAACAAATCTCTGCTGCACACTCCCCATCTCAGAAAACAACTCTTCGAAACTGCTATTGCAGGGCTCATCTGGACACTTTTTTCTCCCCCGCCCCTGTTTCTAATCCATCAGCTGATACAGAGTCAATTTCACTTCCTTCCCCTTCTATAGCCCTCATTTTGGTCCGAGATGCCACTTTCTCCTGCTGGATTACTGCGGGAAGTTCCTAACCAGGCTCTTGCTGCCAGTACACCCCCTACTTTCCACCGAGCAGACTGAGCGATTCTTTTAGAACATAAATCAGATGACATCTCTCCTTAGCTTAAAAAACATCTTAAATTTTCCATCTTACGCAGAGCAGAAGCCCGTCCTCCAAATGACCTACAAAGCTCTCTTTGATCAGCGTCCCCAAGACTTCAATAACCCTTTCTTTTCTCTACAGCAGTGCTTCTGGCCTCCTTGCCTGTCCTCAAACACGCCACACTTGCTTTCATCTCAGGGCCTTTGCACTTGCCGTTCCTCAGAGCAGAGGGAACATTTTCTAGATATATACCTGACTCACTTCCTCACCTCCTCAGGTTTTTGCTCAAAATACTCCTTCCCAACAAGGCCTGTCCTGACCATCCTAGTTAACCTTGTTACTGAATCCATTTCCCTACTTTATTTTTCTGTATACCACTTCTCGCATTCAACATGTTAGGTATTTTACTCATTTATTTGGTTTATTGTCTATCTCTACCCTCTAGTAGTAAGCATCATGAGCCTCGGGCCCTTCCTCACCTTCACATCCCAGCCCTTGTCACGGTGTCTGGCACATAGAAGGTGCTCCATAGACATTTGTTACACGAATGAGTGCTCTAGTGACCCTGGGTACTCTGTGATGGTCTTCCATCAGTGTTTCCCACTGCTGAGGTGAAGAGAAAGGTTGTGCCAAGATGCCTTCATGGTCATTACTTATGGCTCAGGGCCTGAGCACAAGCTGCATCTCTCATATGCAGCAAACTACAGCCCGTGACTCACCATCACTGAGGAGGGTGCAAGAGTGTTAACATGAGCACTGTCCAAGTTTACAAAAGGCTCTCAGCCCCTCCCCTCAAGGAGTCTGCAGACTCACAGGGTAGGTAAGACATTCCCAAGTAGCTGCGATAGTGCGCTGGCTACAATGAATTATAGAGTGCCATTTGTGCATGCAAAGGGAAAGAGGTAGTAGTTGGAAAAGGCTTTAATTTCTCATTTTGTCCAAGTCTTAATGTGGTATTTCAATAAGCAGAGATGAGAAGGAAGGGTGGCATTCCATGTGGGATACAGGAAGGAAGGAAGGAAGGAAGGAAGGAAGGAAGGAAGGAAGGAAGGAAGGAAGGAAGGAAGGAAGGAGAGAGGGAGGAAGGAAGGAAATGGAGGAATGGAGGAATGGATGAATGGATGGATGGATGGATGGATGGATGGATGTTTACTGTGGAAAGATAGGGTCTGGCAGGAATAGATTCTGGAAACTGGCCGAGCACTAGGATTTATTCAGGTTCTACAGAGCAGCATTCTAGGATCAGCAGAGGCCTCAAAGAGCTGGGAATTGGGCAACACTTTGTGGGAGGATTATAATTCAGCATCTAATGGCCCTGCCAGTATCCCCAAAGTCTCTTCACTCAGAGAACAAAATATAGATGTCAAAATGTGTATTTGAGGGAAGTGAACAGTTCTGTATGGCTTACATACAAGTGCTGGCTAGTGATGAAGGGAGAAAGCAACTATTAATATAAAAGTGACAATTTGCGGGTGTTTGTGTTGAGCAAGAAATTCTTGTGTGAATGGTTTTCAATAATTACTGATGCACATCTGGGTATCAGATTCGTTTATATAGAATTTCATTTATAATTTGCTGATCATTGCTCCCATCCTCTCACCCTTTAATGGTTGGGAAAGTTAATGCAGTTTCTATAAGACAAGCAATTTATGCTATAGAATACATTTGGTGGCCCTGTTAGTAAAATGATGCCCTAGCAGAAGCAGAGTATACAACAATTCATCACAACATGGCCTCGGTCCTCAAATAGCAGACATAAGGATCTAGAACTAGATCAGAATTTTGAGCCCCAGCCCTGCTAACTTTTAGTCATGTGAACTTAGACACCCCTCCCAAACTCCATTCTCCTTTCACTGAAATGGAGATAACACTGGGGCACCTGGGTGACTCAGTTGGTTGAGTGTCTCTTAGTTTCGGCTCAGGTCATGATCCCAGGGTTGTGGGATCAAGCTCCATGTCAGGCTCTGTGCTGAGCGTGGGACCCGCTTGGGATTCTCTCTCTCCCTCTGCCCCTCTCCCCAGCTCGCTCACTCTCTCTCTCTCTCTCTCAAAAAAAGGAAGAAAAGAAATGGAGATAACACTAAGGTAATTACTAAGAAGAGCCAATGAGATAAGATCGAATGAAGAGTGCTTTGCCAACAATAAATTTCAGGGTGTGCATCAAGGGTTTGTGTTCTTGTCAGTTTTTCCTTACATATCAGTTCTGCTGTCTCCTCCTTAGTGTTCCTACTAAGAGACCCTCTGGTTTGAGCTCCTTCTGTCTTGCTCCCAAGAGCTCAGGGCTGGAGTGGCCAAAAGCAACCTGCGGTTCCCAAAGAAAGGAGATGAGGGGGCTACCTACAACCACAAATGGGAGCTTCCTTCAGTGAAAAGAGTGGATATAAGCAGGCTCATTCACTCATGGAGATTGCAATCAAAATGCTACTTATCATCCCTCATCATCTTCTTCAAGGGCAAAAAAACATGCCTTTTGGAGAAAATAATATTTTCATGGGCTTGCTGCAGCTGACTTAAAAAATATTATAAAATATTCCATAAATGAAGGATTCATATCCATAATATATAATCTAAAATATCAATAAAAATAAGTCAATTAATGAGCAAAGGTTGTGAATAGCCAATATCATAATCTCAGAAGAGAAAAAGTTAATGGCCTATAATGGCATAAAACTTATGAAGATATGCTCCATCTCACGAGTAATTAAGGAAAAGTTAAAAACAAACAAACAAAAACCAGAAACAGTCTCTAACAACATCAAAGCAGACCACTTTACATTCCTCAGCTAATCAAAAATTAAAATTCTGCCATATTCTTTGGACAGTTCAGTAGATTCTAATCATCCTGTGCCCTGTGTATCTTAGCCACTTTAAAGAACCTCAGAATCTTTTGTGGTGAAAGGGGAGGAGGGGGGGCCACTATGGTTTTGTTTACATGAAGTTTTCCATTTATCTGCAAAGCCTTGCCCATTACTTTGTAAATTATTCACTCAACAGCCAGCTCCAAGTACAGACTAAAAACTGTGCTGTTCCCATCCTGTTACCAAAGGTTCTCCCTTTCCCCATCCCCTCAACCCCATTGATCACCCTGGATACCCGTAGGTTGAGAAAACCAGGGTGTTCCCAGCTGCTGAGGACTCCAAAGTGTGCCTATTCAAGTCACTGAGATAAAAACTAAATATTTCATTAATAAACAAATGATTTTGTTCACATCACTTCAACTCTCCAGGTTTTAAGACACTTTTTAAAAGGATCATTTCCCCTGCATTCAGTGGGACATTAGGCTCAATGACTTTTTTAGATTCTTCATGATTTTATGACCCTATGACTCTGTAGTTTTCCAAATGCTCTTTTATTACTTCAAACATAGTATTCCGTGAAAATTCAGAGGACTGGGTGGGGGGTTGGAGAATTGGCAGAGGGAGAAGGGTGAGGGACAAAGGGGAGGTGAAGTGGTCCCAATTGCGTGTTGGAATCCTGTAAAAGGAGCTTTGGGTCCCAGATGAAACCTATAGAGAGTTTAAATAGTAGCATGTGCACAAAGTTAAAGTGGAGAAGCATGTGCTTTGCCAGAGCACACATCTGAGTCTCACATCAGGCCAGCAGCCTTGGGAAGTGGGGTCTTGTAGCCACCCTTAGACACACATGTAGCCTTTCTTGCAGAATCCCCTGGGAATCTGCCCCCATAGGAACATCCTGTCCCAACATGGAACAACCTCTCAAAGTCCTGTCTCCCCAGTGTTAGAATGGGTACCACCTGCACAGCTATGCCATGGGATCCCACCATTCCCTCCTTAGAAGAGGCTGCTGGGACACACATTTGGCTCTGTGCACATCTGGCGATTGTGTCAGAGCCTTGGGAAAAAAGATCAAGCTCTTTGAAAATGGGATTATATTTGTGGCTGTTTCTCCAGCTTCCCAGAGAGTGGGGTGGATGGGTATGCGGATAGGGCAGACATGTCTAAAGCCAAGATCATTGGATTGGAAGTCAGCAGAATTTCTTACCTTAATGAAAAAAATGGAAATAACAAAAGGACCAATTAATAAAGTGATTTATTCTATTCAGAAATATTTATGGAGCTCCTACTATGTTCTACTTCTAGGGACAGGAACAGTTCTAGGCTCTGGAAACACCTCAATGAAACAAGACATACAGGTTACCCACTTTTAGAAATTCAGATTATAGAGGGAAACAGGATGAGAGGCTAAAGAGATGGCTTACTTAAATGGCTCATCACTATTTCTGGTGCATAGTAATAGCTCATTAAATGGTATTTAAAATTGCCCAGTGGTAAATTTGAAAATATATATGTACTCCTATGTTTATCACAAAATTATTTATAATAGCCAAGATATGGAAGCAATCCAACAGTCTGTTGATAGATAATTGGATAAAGAAGATGTGGTACAAGGGATACAATGTAATATTACTCAACCATAAAAAGGAATGAAATTTTTCCATTTGCAACAACATGGATGGACCTAGAAGGTATAATGATAAGTGAAATAAGAGTCTCAGAGAAAGACAGGGGCACCTAGGTGGCTCAGTTGGTTAAGCGTCCAACTTCAGCTCAAGTTATGATCTCACGGTTCATGAGTTGGAGCCCCGTATCAGGCTCTGTGCTGACAGCTCAGAGCCTGGAGTCTGCTTCAGATTCTGTGTCTCCCCCTCTCTCCTACCATCCCCTGCTCGCACTCTCTCTCTCTCTCTCAAAAATAAATAAACATTAAAAAAATTTTAATAAATAAGTCTCAGAGAAAGACAAATACCCTGGAATTTCACTCATATGTGGAATTTGAGAAAACAAAGGGGAAAAAAAGATAAACAAAAAACAGACTCTTAAATACAAAGAATAAATTGGTGGTTGCAAGAGGGGAGGTAGGTGGGAGTATGGGTGAAATAGATAAAGGGGAGTAAGAGTACACTATCTTGATGAGCACTGAGAAATGTATATAATTGTTGAAGCACTATATTGTACACCTGAAGCTAATATAACATTAGCTAGTATAATGAGTATATCAATTGCACTTTAATTGAAAAAAATACCCAAAGCTAGGTCAGCCCATGAGGGCAGGACTCTGTCTTTTGCATTATCCTTCACAGTCTTCTAGGCATTTTATTATTGAATGGCTGCGTGAATAAATAAAGAGTCAAAGTAGATGTAGGACTTGGTCACTCTCTTTCTGGGACTCAGCTTCCTCCTCTGTACAACAAAGAAAGGAGGATGTCATTGATTGCCACAAGGCTCCCAATGACAGTCGCATCACAGTGCCCCACCCTTCCCCAGCCCAGAGAATTCAGTCCTGTTCCTTAGTCTCCCTCATAGGACCTTCTACATGGAAAATACCTACCTCTATTTTCAAACTTCTCTCTCATCAGCTTCTTACAAGACCTCTATGCTTGGGATGAATCAATATAATCACAACCTTCTATATTTCCCATGAGTTTCTTGCCCCTGGGAATTTAGCTCTCAGGGCTTTCTTCTTTCCATACAGCTGACTTTTTCTGTCGTTCAAATTTCAGAATCCACCACCATCTCCAAGGAATATCCCTTACTACTCTCCTGCACCCTGTACATCTAGGGTGGGGTTGTGACCCCTCTATTGTGCTAAGCTCCCTGGGCTTGTTCCTAATTTGGCATGGGATACAATTAAATGTGATTCTCTGTTTTTGTGTATTTCCTCCTTTTGAGACCAGAGACAATTTTAGTCTCTAATGTATCTCCAAAGACCTTCTTATAATAGCTGCTCAGTAAATGTATCTTGGGTTGAACTTAAATGCTATCCTCTGTAAAACAACGAGAAGAGTTGCCAGCCATTATTTTATAGTAGGTTCTCATGAAGAGTCACAAGAATTTTCAATTTTATAAAGTTTAAGTTCTTGGAAGACACACATCTAATACAACATGCTTTATACCTTGTCTAGCTGAAGAAACACATTGGGGAAATTTCAAAGTCTGGATGTTAAAAATAATCTATCATTCTGTGGTAAGCTGAAATAATATTACAAAGAAACATCAATGCATTAAAGTGGAAACTCAGTTATACTCAACATAAATGGGTCTTAAACCTAAGCCCTGCCACTTAATTTAGCTCCCTGCCTTCTCTCGGAAGCAATACAAACCAGTATAAATAGTACAGGTTTGGGCATGACATGAATCTGGATTTAGTTCCTTTCTCCATCTTTTTGTAACTCTGTGAACAGGTAAAAGTAATACTAAGGTTCAGTTTTGCTCATCTGTGAAGTTTTGGGGTGATGCGGGTTCATGGGGTCCAGAGCCAACCACTAACAAAGGATTCTTGAAGACGTCTTTGGTGCATAAAGGTGATTTTATTGAAGGATGGGGACAGGACCTGTGAGCAGGAAGAGCTGCAACTTAAGTGTGGGGGGTGACCCTTTTTTGGAGTTGGGGGAGATAAAGTCAAGAGGGAGTTTCCAAAGAGACTTTCACATGCTAAGGACTTACTGGAAGCCTAGCTACTGTCAAGCTAAGGTTGTTTTTCCCTTTAGCAAAGCATTAACATTAAGACAGGAGGGAGTTCCTGGACTTTAGGCCATGATGGGATTGCCTTTTTCTGGTAAACTGGTGAAGACTCTTATCAGTGTAACTTTTTTTGTTTTTTGTTTTTGTTTTGCTTTGTTTGGCCTTTCGTGGTTTGGGGTAGCCTACAGTGTTCAAGGAATATCTTACATGTCCGACCTGGGGGAGGGTAGATGTGCTACCTGTGCTGTGCCCCTCAGCCTGCCTTATGCTCCCTCATCAACGTGGGATGTTGGTAATACTTTATGAAGTCTTATAAGCATTTAACATAGCATCTATCCTGTATGAGATGCATAGGCAATTAGTATCCTCCCCACCCCCATTTATAAAATGAGTATCCTGTGATTGAATTCACCCTTGGCCATATCTATGAAAATGGTATACCCAATTACAGGCAATTGGTGACAATGAATATATATATATGCTAAAGTAATGAAAATGGTGGCATCATAAATGCCCTATGGTTGACCATCAGCACTACCTCTTGAAATATATTTGACTCACTTAGCACTTAGTTTTCTGATGAAGAAAGAAGAAAAAAAAGAGAAAGAAGAGGAAGAAAAAGAGAAGAAAGAGATAAAGAAGGAGGAAGAAATAAAAAGGGAAAGAAGAAAGGAGGGGGAGGAAGAGGATTAAATTGCTATGGAGAGATGAGAAAATTTTTACATTTTCTTAAACTAGCATAAAGAGATAAAAGAACTTTTATCACTGGGAAATATTTCTTGGAGCCTTCAGCCTAGAACAGTCCTAGTGGATTTTGTCTGTACCAAAGGATACCATAAGAGGAAATGGGATGAAGTGCTTTCATCCTGATTTTAAAAAGGCCTATTGACATCTCTTAGGATGAAGTGCTCTACACTTGTGAATTTCTTGGAGTTCCAAGATGGCCGGCCTATCCAAGGCGGCATAATTGCAAGGAGGTCTGAACTGCATTTCCTGATTTAGGTTCAAAAGTCTGATTTTTTTTTAATAGCTCATGGAAGTTAAAAATATTCAAGACTTGACTTCAGGGAATTACCCTTTAAAAAATTATTATTTCTTTAGAAAGTGCCACATGTCTGTTTTTTTCCATCTCATCGTTGGCATGACCATTTTTGCAGGCTTAGTAATGATACTCCTTTTAAACTTTAGTCTCAGCGATGAGGCCTTTTAGGAGACAGCCAAAGTCTCCTTATTTAACTCTTCAATGAAACAGCGAGAAGAAAAAGTTGAGCTTCCTCTGTGCTACAGAAACAGCTAAACCAGGCTTGAGATGCAATCAGGTCTGCCTGTGCACTGGTTTTAAGATCCGCGGGAGGGGTGCATGTCAACAATTTAGAACTTTGCTTTTCCTTGACTATTTGGTTTAATAATTTCATCAGCCATTTTCTTTGTTTGATCTCTTTTAATTCATTTTGTGTTTCTTTCATATGTTATGACATTAGAAACCAAAATGCCAGAATGGACTATATAGATGCCTTAGGCACAAGTGTTTCTGTTTCATTTTTTCCTCCCTGGTTTCTGATTATGAAAGGAATAGAGGCTCAGTGGAGGAAATGTGAAAAAAGAAAACACTAGAAACCATATAAAACATCCCTATGCCACCAACCAGAAGTGTGTGCTTGTATGTACACACACACACACACACACACACACACACACACACAACACTACTATAAATATGCTGGCCTATTTCTTCCCAGTTTTTACACTGTGCCTCTTGTTTCTCTGTCTTTACATACTACTTACATAATTTTATGTTCAGCTTTTTTGTTGGATCGCATTGCCTTCTTTTTATTTTCAACCTTAGATGAGGCATTTAATTGAGTCAATATTACTCTTTATTTCATGGTCATTATCATTGATTCTTTCAAGGCCTCACACTTGTTTTCTTTTACTTTATACTTTATGCTCCATTCATTGTTTCTTCCTTCCCTCCCCCTTCTTCCCTTTCTTTCTCAAAGCATCCACACTAGTGTATTTGATGTTTCCTTAGATTTACCATCAATCCTGAAAAATATTTTATAGATGTATATATTTTTCACTTACACAAATAAAATTATAAATTTCCTGTTTATTTTGTTTATTCAATAAATACTCTGTTTTCAATATCTAACCTTATTTTTCTAAGTGCATCCATTTCTTCTGTGACTCAACTCTATCATAAACACCCTCTCCTTTTTAATTTATCCAGTATTTTGGTAGGAGGCATTTCAGTTGGCTCTACTTCCCTAACACCACATATATTTTATGAACAAATCTGTCATGCATGTGCCTTGACTGACCTGTGTATGACTTTCTCTGGCGTAGGTACCCAAGGGCAGGATTCCTGGGTCCCTGGACACGGACGTATGTGATGTCACTTAAAACCACCAGATTTGCTGTGTAGGATGGCTGCGGCAGCTCAGGGGCTCACCTGCAGTGCAGAAAGGTGGGTTCCTAGCCCCTCTCCCCTCATGCCCAGCAATGTGCAATGCTTTCTGACTTTTAAAAATCTGTCAACCAGCTAGGTATAAAAGAGTCTATGTTCTCTCTGTCTGCACTTTCTTCTCCAGACCTTCACATAGCTCACTCTCTCCTTCAGTCTTTGTTTGAATGGTTTTTTTTTTTTCCATGAGGCTCTTTTCAAAATTGCACTTTTTGTTCCCTTTTTCTACTTTATTCAGTAGCACTTTGTGATCTCTCACATATTAATTTTTTTTTTTAATGTTTATTTTTGAGAGAAAGAGACAGAGCGTGAGCAGGGGAGGGGCTGAGAAAGAGGGAGACACAAAATCTGAAGCAGGCTCCAGGCTCTGAGCTGTCAGCACAGAGACTGTCGGGGGACTCAAACTCATGAACTGTGAGACCATGACCTAAGCCGAAGTCCGACACTCAACCAACTGAGCCACCCAGGCACCCCTCACATGTTAATTTTTTAAGAATGTTTCAAATGTCCTTGAAAAAAAATGCATATTCTCTGTTGGGTATAGGATTCTGTATGTATCTATTGGTTTGCACCTGTACTAATTATATTTTTGCAGCATTTAAAATATCTTTGCTTATTTTTAAGGCCTACTTGGGGAGCCTGGGTGTCTCAGTCGCCTAAGCATCAGACTCTTGATTTCAGCTCAGGTCATGATCTCATAGGTTTGTGGGATCAAACCCTGTGGTCAGGTTCCACAGAACCTGCTTGGGATTCTCTCCCTCTCCTTCTTTCTGCCCCTCCCCCACTTGCACAGTCTCTCTCAAAAAATAAACAAACTTAAAAAAAAAATTAAAGTCTACTTGATTAGAAGAAAGTGTTAAAATCTCAGCCTACAAATTACCAGCACACTATTTCTCCCTGTACTTCTGCGGGTGTTGCTTTATTAATTTTGAGCTAAGTTCACACATGTTCATGAACATTGTACATTTTTGATTTACTGTTCTTCTAACTATGCTGTTCTTTTGGTCTTATGGCCAGTTTTATGTCAAATTATATTTATCTGTCATGAAAATTGCTACTTCAGCCTCCTGCAGTAAACATCATCATATGCATATTTCTATACCTCTGTGTACACTATTTATATCCCTGTATTTTAATTTTTTTCTAAAATGTAACAAATCAGTAGATCTCAGCATAAGAAATACAATCTGAAAACTTCTGGCCTTTGAGCAATGAATTTAAACATATGCACCAAATGTATCATTGTATTTTATGATGCCACTTGTTTCTGCAAATTTATTTTGTGCGATTTGCCATGCTTTCTCTTATTTCACCTTTTCTACTGTTCAATGGGTAAATTTTATTCTGTTGTGTTGAAAGTTACACGTTCTTGGGGCACCTGGGTGGCTCAGTCGGTTAAACGTCCGACTTTGGCTCAGGTCATGATCTCAAAGCTCGTGAGTTCGAGCCCCGTGCGGGGCTCTGTTGACAGCTCAGAACCTGGAGTCTGCTTTGGATTCTGTGTCTCCCTCTCTCTCTGCCCCTCCCCTGCTTGCTCTCTCTCTCTCTCTCTCTCTCGCTCAAAAATAAATAAACATTAAAAAAAATTTTAAGAAAGTTGTATGTTCTTTTGTGAGTTTTTTGTTTTTTCTTATTTATTTATTTAAATTTAAATCCAAGTTGGTTAACATATAGCATAATAATGATTTCAGTAATAGAATTTAGTGATTCATCACTTACATATAACATCCAGTGCTCATCCCAGCAAGTGCCCTCCTTAATGCCCCTTGCCCATTTAGCCCATCCCCCCATCCAACACCCCCCCCCCCCACACACACACACATCCACACTGTTTGTTCTCTGTATTTAAGAATCTCTTATGGTTTGCCTCCCTCTCTGTTTTCATATTATTTTTTTGCTTCCCTTTCCTTATGCTCATCTGTTTTGTATCTAAAGTTCCACATATGAGTGAAGTCATATGATATTTGTTGTTTTCTGACTTATTCTACTTTGCATAACACACTCTAGTTCCATCCATGTCTTTGCAAATGGCAAGATTTCATTCTTTTTGATCTCCGAGTAATACTCCATTGGAAAGTTGTATGTTCTTTTGAGTGTTCTCAGAAACCTAAAACCAATTTATTAAGAATTATAATTGCTTTGTTTTTAATTTTCTCATCAATTCTTAAGACTTTTAAAGTGTACATTTTCCTCTGATCAAGACAAACGTTTGAGCCCATCCTCTCCTTCCTTGATCTTGTCCCCTCCAGTCCCTCATTGTATTATAGGGAATTTTAATCTGAATTCCCACATATTTGCCTTTTCTTTCCTCTGTTATTTACAGGAGAGTTTTTACTGATTAAGACAAGAACTTTTACTAAGGTACTTAACGTTATTCCAAGATTTTCCCCAGATAAGTGATTATCTACTTGTTATATTAGTTCCTATAAGAGTGTCTTAAAACACAGCATTTTTGTATTGAAACTTCAGAGACTTTGTATGCCTAAGCTTATTTCACTTTTGCACTGGAACGTGACAGACATGTGCTTTTACAAAACACTTTGAACATGTTTCTTCACTCTCCTCTTGAATCCAGTGCTGCACGTAGAATGTTGACTTTGACCTAATATCCTGTTCCTTTGGAAATCGTGTATTTTTTTCTCCAGAATTGGATCGACTTTTTTCTGGTCTTTAATTTTATGCACTATAATTGGTTATTTATTTTGTGTGTGTGTCTTGTTTGATTTTGTTAACCACATTATTTAGCACTTTGAGAATCTTCTATCTGAAATGCTACTTTTATTTATTTATTTTTAATTTGGGGACATTCGCAATTGTTATTTCTTCAAACATGACCTCCTCTCCATTTTTTACCCTTTTCTGATACTTCTATTATAAGGATACTGACATTCTGCTTTTTCCCTCCATCATTTTTAATTTCTTTCTGACACCTTCTAAGAATTTTCTTTGACCTGATTTTCCAGCCTACTATTTTATTCTTTGCTGTATCTATGCTGTCATTCATTCGTGAGAGCTTTATTCCAATTATTTCAATTTGCCTACCTACCTGACAACTCAATTTTTCAGGTAATTTATTTTCTTGCTTTATATTCCTAGACTTTCTTATTACTCTGGGTATGGCTTTTTATCCCCCCAAGCAGATCCAAGTTTCATGAAAGCAGAGGCCTTACCTTATTCACCCACTTCTGTATCTTAATGCCTGATAAATACGAGGAATTCAAATAATATTTCCTAAATTATGCTAATTACTGAATGAAAGAAGAGATAAATGTATTCATGGTGTACCTTTTCAAACGTGTTAATGAGTCTTTAGCATCTTCAAAGCACATTTTATTGATTAGTGGCAGAGGTTTTCTTCTTTTTTTAATGTTAATTTATTTTTGAGAACGAGAGACAGAGTGTATAGGAGAGGAACAGGAACAGAGAGAGAGAGGGAGAGAGAGAATCCCAAGCAGGCTCCACACTGTCAGTACAGAGCCTGATGCGGGGCTCAATCTCACAAACTGTGAGATCATCACCTGAGTGGAGATCAAGAGTCGGCTCCTTAACCAACTGAGCTACCAAGGCAACCCAGTGGCAGAATTTTTTTTAAAGTTTATTCTGCTGGAGTTTAATTTGTTGCTGAGTTTTTAGTGCCTAGAACCATGCCTAACATATTGTAGTCATAGAGCTCAAAAAAGATTTTTGGAGTGATATACGTGAATGAAAAGGTAAGTTCCACAAAATGTTTCCATGGTATAGTAGGCTGAATATAGGATTTGCCTACCTACGAACCCCTGGAATCCGTTACACTACCTGATATCACAAAAGATGTGGCTAAACTAAGGATTTGAGAGGGAAACTTGTCCTGAATTACGTAGGTGGATCCTAAATCCAGTGCCAAGTATCCTTTGTAAGAGTGAGTCAAAAGGAGATTCAACAGACACCCACAGGACAGGAGGCAACGTGGTCATGTGGGGCAAGGTAGGAGTGACACAGCCATACACCCAGGAATGCCAACAGCTACTAGAAGCTACAAGAAGCAACAAACAGATTCTTCCCAAAATTCCATAGGAGGGGTGGCCCTGTGATACACTGATTTTGGACTTTTACCTACAGGAATTGGGAGAGAATAATTTCCTATTGTTGTGAACCATAAAGTTTGTGGTCATTTGTTGCATCAGCCACAGGACACTAATAAGCACAGGGAAATGTTTTGGAAGCCCTTTATATAATACTCCCTCACCCCACCATTTTGATACTTCTAATGCACTTTAAGATATTAAAAGATCTAGGGGCGCCTGGGTGGTTCAGTCGGTTGAGCATCTGACTTTGGCTAGGTCATGATCTCACTGTTGGGGAGTTCGAGACCCACATTGAATTCTGTCTGTGCTGACAGCTCAGAGCCTGGAGCCCACTTGGGATTCTGTGTCTCAAATCTATTCTCCTCTCCAGCTCACACTCTGTCTCAGAAATAAATACTAAATCTTTTTTAAAAAGATATTAAAAGATCTATAAACTCTTGTGAATTTATTTAGGTCATTGTTTCAAACCCAGGCTTTTTTTAAACTGGCATTCACCTCTTCTCTCTTTCCTTATAGCATTTATAGCCTATGTGATGATGGTCTTGTAGATAACACTTTGAAGAATGTGAAATTAAATATTCTTCACCCTAAGATTAGGTCAGAAATAGTTGCAAAATCATAACACATGAATGATTATTCTTAAAACAATCAGTGCCGGGACACCTGGGTGGCTCAGTTAAGCATCTGACTTCGGCTCGGGTCATGATCTTACAATCATGTGAGTTCAAGCCCCACATCGGGCTCTGTGCTGACAGCTCAGAGCCTGGAGCCTGCTTCAGATTCTGTATCTCCCCCCTCTCTGCTTCTCCCCTGCTCACATTCTGTCTCTCTTTGTCTCTCAATAATAAATAATGTTAAAAAATGAAAAAAAAAAAACCAATCAGTGCATTGTTAGTGATACTTTAACTATATTATGGAATTCTTGTTCTCAACAGAAAAATGGACTTTATAAAATATCCTACATGGATTGGGACAAGATCAATTAATAACCTGAAATTTGTACGTGAATTCCATTATTGCTACTTCACATTCCACTAACATTAGTAACACTACGTATAGCATATAAATCAGCATACTTCTTATATACTGTTCTAACAAACAAATGCTTATGTTATTGTCATTTACCTAAATACATCAGATTATAACTATAATAAGCACATAATTGAAAACTGTACTTGATCCACATATCCATTATAGTTCACAATAAATTGAGTAGGGGTAAATGTTTAACTAAGGACACAAAATTCTAATCCTGTACCCTCTTGCATTTTGGAAAGAAGACACATCTTAAAGCCAGAAATGTAAGACATGAGATGCAGCAGAGGACCACCGAGCATCTCTTAAATCAGGAAAATTGCTTATTAATTCATTTCACATCTTTTTGGCCAAATACTTATTGCAATGTCCTTGTATATAATAGGCACTGTGATAGGCGCTGGTTTCATAAATAAGAGTGGAAAAGAATTTAAGGAAGCATTGTTTAGTTAACACCAGACATATTTGTTTGGAAAAACTAAGGTCCAGGGATACAAAGAAGCTTGCCAACAGTCACACAGTGAGTTAATAGAATAACAGGCTTAAACTGTAATACTATTAATTTAATAAATCTACTGACAATGCATATATAATCAATTTATGTCAAGGATGAGCACAGATTTAAAAGCTACCCTTGTTGTTTTTTTGTTGTGTTTTTTTTTATACAATCGTTTAAGATTTACTGATACTTTATTGCCTTGTAAACTGTCGATTTTGGTGAATGGCCTATACGCACATGAAAAGAATGTGTTCTCTGCGGTTGGGTGGAGTATTCTATAAATGCCAATTAGAGTAAGTTTGCTAACAGTGTTGTTTGGGTCTCTTGCATTCGAACTAATTTTCTGTCTACATGTTCTATCAATTACTAAAAGAGAATGTTGGAATCTGCAGTGCGGATTTGTATGTTTCTCTCTTCGTTCCTATCAATTGTTGTTCATGTGCTTTTAACTCTGCTGCTATGTGTGTGCACAGTTAGGATGGTTAAGTCTTCTGGGCGAATTGACTTGACAGCCTTTAGTAAAACAAAACGTCCCTCTGTATCTCTAGAAATACTCAATTTTCTGATGTCTATTTGGAGTGACATTAACATAGTCACTCTAGTTTCCTTATCATTTGCAATGTACCTATTTTTTTTTATCCTTTTAGATCATTTACTCTTCGTACTTTTTAGCCTGTGTTTTTACTTTAATTTTTTAAATGGTTATTTATTTTTGAGACAAACAGAGCCCAAGCAGAGGAGGGGGCAGAGAGAGAGGGGGTCACAGAATCTGAAACAGGCTTCAGGCTCTGAGCTGTCAGCACAGAGCCCAACAGGGGGCTCAAACTCGGAATGGTGATATCATGACCTGAGCAGATGTCTGGTACTTAACCACTGAACCACCCAGGCGTCCCCATCTTTATGTGTTTTTAAACTTCAAAGCACATTGCTTATCGTCAGTGCCCGGTTGTATCTTACTTTGTTTATAATAGGATGATCTCTGGTTTTTGTTTTTTTTTTTTGCTATAACATTCACATTTAGTGTAACTACTGACATGGATGAGTTTGAGTCTATCATGTTAGAATCTAATTTTTTAGTATTACCTTTTACCTCCAGTATTGGCTACATCATATCACTCTATTTCCTTTACTCCTTGCTCTAGGGTTTACAATGAGTTTCTTCACCTTATCACAGTCTGCCACCCAATACTATTATGTTTATTCACGGTCTCTAATGTCCTTTTTGCCTCATTACCTGGCTGGTCCTCGTTTTCCTTAAAAACTCAGTTCAGTCACCATTTCTATCTGTCTCCTAGAATAATGTAGGCATTTCTCCTCATCTGATCCCCCAAAGCTTCTGTTGTACTCATCATCCTAGCTCCGTTATTTATGGGACATAACCTTGGGTAAACACTCAATCTCTACGTTCCTGATTCCTCTCACATCTTTAAAACAAGGACACATCCACCTGTTGGGGTCATTACAAGTATTAGATATTCCACTCAGTATATGTTGGCTATCATTATTCCACATTATTATAGCCTTTTTTGGCATGTATTGTAATTCTACTTACTACCCTGTTTCTTACTTGACTGAGATGGCAGGTCCATGACTGACTGACTTTTCTTGTGTCCTTAATGCCAGATAGGTGGTGGGGATTTAGTACATCTTCACTGAATACTGCAAAGGGAAGGGTCTCCCTTAGGGATCAGATCCAGCTTTGTAACTGACCTTCTATGGGATCTCAGATCACTTCCCTTTCTAGGAATGATAATATGGGAAGCGGTTAAGGCCCTCTCTAATCATAGGATTTTTTTTTAATGTTTATTTATTTTGAGACAGCATGAGCAGGGGAGGGGCAGAGAGAGAGGGAAAGAGAATGAGAATCCCAAGCAGGCTCCACGCTGTCAGCACAGGACTCAAACTCACAAACTATGAGATCATGACCTGAGCCAAAATCAAGAGTCAGACACTCAACTGACTGAGCCACCCAGGCACCTCAATCGTATGATACTCATAAATCTATCAAACTGTAAGGAGAAATGCTTTGGTGATCTTCATCTTTTCCTTCAAAGAATTTATTCCAGCCTAGGTCTGGTACCAACCAAGTATAGGTGCTCAGAAGTCCCCTGGCAAATGCAGGGACCCCAACCACCGACAAGAGCAAATGTTACTTAAGTCGGTAACTTTGATGGCCCCAGTTCTGATTATTAAGCAGTGTGGCAGGTGGATATACACCATCCTTCTATTGCAGCAAGACCTGAGAGGCATGTTTATGATTTAGTGTGTCAAATCACAGAGAAGCTGTCACCTGTGTTGTCACATGTGAAGGTGACTATAAGTTGAGCTGACAGAATGAGTAAGGCCCCCTTTCTCACCCATTCTGTGTTCCATCTCCAGCAACCTGATTTTAAGTAAGACCTTTCTTAAAAAAAATCAATAAAATAAAATAAAGTAAGACCTTTCTCAGACTAAGGCTGCTAAGACCTCGACAATTGCTGGCAGCAGTGTCTTCCAGAGGCAGAAGAAAAAAATGCAGCTGTCCCTTATGGAAATCCCAAGAACTTGTACAGGATATTTTGAGTCAAGCAGACCCAAATTCTGTGGGACTGAGCTCTGCCACTCAGTGGCAAATTTATGAGCATCTCTATGCCCTCGTTTCCACATCTGTAAAGTGGAGATAATATCTACATTGTATGATTACTGGAAGAATTAAATAGGTATATACAAAAGCTCTTGGTCAATTATAAGTTGCCAATAAACATAAATTACAGTTAACTGAGAGAGTCAAACTTACATTTCCACATTTAGCATCTTTATAAACCGCATAATTCTAGTTTTTATTCATGGGCTGTGAAGTACATTCAAAATAATGCAAATTTTGTTTACACGGCTTAGATTTTACAGGGCTTTGGGAATAATTTTGTGAATGGAAATTTTCACTGTCTTAGAGTGAAGAGAAGCAGTGGAAATTGGGCTTATTCTAATTTTGCTCTACCGTGTTTTCCAGAACTTGGGGAAGGGGTGGAGTCGTGTTGCTTACACACACTTACACACACACACACACACACACACACACACACACAGTTCCATCCTTCAACTTCATATGGATGTCCTGTTTTCCTAAACACGAAGGGCAGAAAAATCAAAGAAAGCAGTACACCTTGGTTGTAAAGCACAGACACTCATACCAATCCTATACGGTCGCTGTGAGGAATAAATGAGCTAGATTTATGTGACTAGGGCTTCGCAGACAGTCACCTCATACACAGAAGTGTGTGTCTAAGAGGCAGCCATGGGGAGTGAGGAATCATCGAGGACTCTGAGGTCAGAGGCCCTGAGCTTGAGTTCGGCCTCTGTTTCTTTGCCTTGGCTTTCTGGCAAGATGGAGGACTCACAAGCTCACGGCCTCCACCTCCTGACATCTGCACCTGCCTCACGGGGCTGTCACGAGGAGGAAGCAAGATGCTGCACAGAACCCGTACCTGGCAGCATGTTCCACAAGTGTAAGGTAGAGAGTGGCTTCTATTGTAATTACAGAAAAGCAGAGGGGCCCCTGAGTTAGCCGGGCAATTATTCCTCCTGTCCACTGAAGTCTTGAGGAGCCCACGGCAGGGCTCAGCCACCAGAGACACAGAGGTGAAGCTCATTCCCACGCAGTGGCAACAGCGTTCACACCGTGTCTCCAAGAGTGCTGCAAACCTCAGCTTAATCATCTCATAAGTGCAGTCAGCCACGAAGAAGAAACAAGCGTCTGCTGCAGAGAAGAGTCCCTTTCCAAGAGGAATCCACCACCTTGGTCTCGTCTGGGTTGGCCACGGACACCATTCTCTCCCTGAGTCTCTGCTGTGTCAATTTGCACCAACGAAAGGGATTGATGAAACAAAATTTCTGCTCTGAGTCGTCGGCCATCTCAGACACAAAGGAGACAAACTAAAGGAAGGATGTGACTAGCCTGGCCACTGGGAACGCATTTTCCTTTAATATTCACATCGGTGACATTCATTGGCAATGAGTGCAGACACCCATTTTAACTGAATATTAGGAACAGAATGAGAACATTCAGAAATGTGACAATACAAACGATGTGCTAAGAACTCTGTTATATGTGTTATTTTCTGCCCCATCCATGGAAAACTACTTTAAGCCTCTGGCCTTTTGTTTCCATTTTCTGTGTGTACCAATACTTGATACCTTGGTTTTGCAGAATGAGCTCTTCAAAGACACAGGCAGTATCTCCTTCAACTCCTTATTGCCCTGCCTAACACAGGAATGGGTACTAAGAAATTACTTAGTGCATGGGGTGGGGGGGCAGGGTGTTACATGGGGGACCAGGCAGTTCTGGACACCACGCTGGACATTGGATGCTGGAGTAGAAGGAGAAGGTCCTGGAAACTATGCCATGTGAGGAATCAATGAAAGAATGAAATAGGCTCTAAACTAGGAGAATGGGGGGGATAGGGAGGGGGAGGATGATGAGGCAGCATGAGACCTGATCAGCAAAACCCCTTGTGGCTTCAGAGACCAAACCTAGAGCACAGTCTCAGAAGGGAAAGATTCTGAAGCCAGCCCTGGAAATGGATGATGGCATTCAGCACCTCTCACCAACACTTCAAGGATTTTTACCAGCAGGGATTTTTAAATTTTGAGTCAGAAAGTCTGATCGACTCTTGATCATCACTCCAAGAAGTTCAGGGTCCTGAGTGAGGTCATTCAGCTTATCCGAGCATAAAAATACAAAACAGCAGCAAAACTTCATCTGGGTAGATGATTGTTTTTTTTTTTTTTTTCCTCTGTGCCTACTGAGAATCACTGATTTTTCTTCTGAGGGGAGAGCATTTTTCTAGAACAGTGTGATGGCATCTCTTTTTCCCTAAAGTCCAACCTCAGAGCTTTCCAAAGAATACACATTCCAGACTCAGTCATCAGGGACCCCTCAGTGGACGGCCAATGTTTTGGTACAAAGGAACCCAAACAGAAGCAGTGGGGGAGAAGGTTCAGTTGCTACCAAGCTTCACGAGAGGAGGGTGTTAGACGATCGAGAATGATAGCATGTTCAGCTCTGAGGGAATTTTAGATGTGAGCAACCTGGAGCCCAAAGCAAAGTGACTTTCCTCATGTGACTTGAGAGTGACCGACCCAGGCAGCGGAAAGTGATGTCACCATGCCCATCCAGGGCCTGGACTCTGCCAGTATATATCAGCAGCCACTTGGCTTCCCCAAGAGTTGGAAGCAAAGCTGGGCCCTGAGTTCTGGGGAGGAGCCAAGGAGGAGAGAAAGGGTAAGGGACAGACACTCCAGATGCCCCTGCTCAATTCCCCAGAGCTTCCTCAAGTCAATGAGTGAGTTAACAGCAAGCTTCTGAGACAAGGGCAGTACCCTCAGTGTCCCTTTGTTGTCTGTCATCTCCACAGTACTGATCACAAGGCTGGGCTCCCAGAAGGTGCACAGCCCAGCCCTTGCACCTGGCAAGGTCTCACCTTGCACCCAATAACCATTTGCTAACTGAGTAAATGTGAGATAAAAAGGAAAGTAACTTTGCCGCATTAACTTCTAGAAATCAGTCTGAGGATGGAAAAACCATAAAGGGGAAGGAATAGGAACCAGGTATCAATAATACTCTCTGAACCGACTGTAGGATCTTGTACATGGCAGACCAAACAGGCACGACCCCTGTCCTCATGGCATGCATATTCTCATGTCTCCTACCCGCTTTAATAGAGGAAATTATTCTTTACAACAACACCTTCCCTGTATTTCACCTTTCGCTGCACCCAAGACCAAATTCTACAATCTGGGGACCTAACAACGGGTAAGGCATTCCCCTGCCTGATTAGTACTTCGGAGATTTATGTTCAACACTGTAATTCCCGAGGCAGGTTATGCCTGGTCTCTAAGCCTCGGTGTCACCATCTGTAAAATGAGCAGATTGGGAGAGATGTCCTCTGGAATTCCCAGGTGTGGAATCCCAGCGCCTCACCTGGGAGCGGGAAGGAGGCTGGCGGTACTTCACTTAAATCGGCAGCGCCACCTTGTGGTTATCAACAAGGAGCGCACCAAGAGCGACAAGGCAAGAAGGCTGAGTGATGGTCTGTTAACAAGGCAGCCAAGTCAGAAGATGACCCAGGGAAGGAAAGGGGAAACTCTTCCCTCCCAGGATCTGATGAACAGAATACGGAAGTTTTCTTTCAAGTCTGAGTCTGCAGCCCTTGGAAACATCATCCTGCTCAGAAACACCAAGACTGTCCTCTCACAACATAATGGGGGCTACAAGCAGAGGCTCAGAAAACGTGTCGGCCCCCGTCACTCCGCCCTTACATGCCCTTCCTTCAGTCTACTGGACAGTGACGGATGGAAGGAGGCTGGGGCAAGACGCAGGAACCAGAGACAAAACAGAGACAAGCCAGTTTTCTAGGCCAAACTCCTCTCGCTCAGGCT
The DNA here is from genome assembly GCF_027475565.1 of Acinonyx jubatus. NCBI lineage: Eukaryota > Metazoa > Chordata > Mammalia > Carnivora > Felidae > Acinonyx > Acinonyx jubatus. Next base: position 18,591,685 of record NC_069391.1, read on the forward strand.
ATGGGAAAAGTATGTCGTTGCTTGCAGGGTCTGGGAGGTCCGAACATTTTCAAGCTTCTGATTCCAGTTATTTCCTTTTATAACTTATATAGCCTTTTATAACCATTTTTTTTCTTTTGGATATGTTATTAAAAGGAATCGGTCCTATCCCTGAGAGGCCATATACCAGGTCCCTGACCCCAGTTACAGCAGTCAGCCTTAAAGCTGTGATACCCTCATTCCAAACACCAGGCTGCAGGTTAGAATTCACCACCCATGGAGCCCACCACAGGGAGACCTCTTAAGTATAATTTGCAGTCTGATGGAGAAGAGAGGAAGCTTGCAGGAAAGGTGAGGGCCAGTCTGAAAATACGTGGTCCCCGAAAGCATCAAGAACTCTGAACGGTCATTACTTCGGACGGGAAGCGATGCAGCATGACAGAACAACATGACAAAAGTTATCAGCTGTCACAAGCGTCACTCTGTACTAAGCACGGAGCTAAACGTTTAACATGCACTATTGCACTTAATCCCTATAACGACATCATGAAATAATTGGTTTTATTATTCTAATTGCTATAGTAGAAAAAAACAAACACAAAAAGCCAAGCCTCTGTAAAGAGAAAATAACTCACCCACAGTCTCCCAGCGAGGAAGCGGTGTCACCAGGGTCTGAAGACAAGGAATCTGTTCTGACTCGGTCACCTGGAAGGCTTGGACCAGTACTCAACACCTCCAACTTCTGGTTTCCCTAGCTCCAGAAAAGATGATACAGCAATTTCAGATTAAGGGCAGAACTCTGGGTCAGATCATGCTGTCAAGTTCTTCCTAAAATCTTGTATTATGTTCTGCAATACGTTGGTGGGGACTGAAGCAGAGGCTCATAAACCAGCACCCTAAAAGGGAGTTCAGGTCACTAGTTTGTTTCGTTTGGTCTGAAATCTGTTAAATATTTGAATTTAAAAGACTGACCCTCTGTTTCATCCTGGCTCCTGTCTCTCCGTATTGTCTTTTGCCAGCTTGGTTGCCTGCCTGAACGTGGTGGACATGTGGGTCTGAGACTCTTGGTTCAAATGAAATCTAAGCCCAATCAGACATGCTGGTCATCAGAGTGCAGGCCACTGTAGAGGCTAACCTCCCTGCCAAGCTGCCTCTAGTAGCATTTATTATTGTTATTATTATTATTATTATTACTTATTAAAGCATGAGTATCCCAAGCTCTGTTTTCTGCTCTGAGTAGCTTATGAGCAACTTGGACTAAGGTTATAATATTGCTGAAAATATGCTGACCTGGATTTCAGAAGACCTGAATTCGACTCTTAGTTGTGTGATTCTGGGCAAACTTAGAAACCTCCTGAGCTTCAACTTTCCCATCCGCGAGAGGTTTAGTGCAAACCGTGTAACGTACTGTGTCCCTGAACCACAGACTCTTCCATTCTGATTGGTTAAAGCTGTAGTTTTCTATCCTAGCTGCACAGCCAGGCTGCAGTTCATGTACCTAGGTCCCACACATGGGCATTTAATTGACTTATGCATCCATATAGATTTTTTTAAAACTCCCCAGGAGATTCTAAGATCTGCAGCTAAGATCAAGAGTCACTGCAGTATAGGGTGTTTTGAAATTTTATGCGTCTCATAAAGGATACAAGGAAGTTAAAAATAAAACTGTCCAAACTTAAAAAAATTAAACTATATATTCAAAATTAAACCTAGGACTGTCTAACTCAGATCCCAGGGTCTTTCCCATTATATTCAACGTGGCATGGTACTTAAAAGAACACAGTCCCTCTTTCCTTAGAATACTTAAAATGCTATCTATCCATCTATCATTTTTAAGTAGGCTTCATACCCAGCACAAAGCTCAATACAGGGCTTGAACTCACCACCCTGAGATCATGACCTGAGCTGAGATCAAGAGTCAGAAGCTCAACTGACTGAGCCACTCAGGTGCCCCTAAAATGCTTTTTAAAGTGCTCAACAAAATTAAAAATGTGTAGCTTGCAAAGCAAGGTGTGGGTGTGCTCTGGCTTTTCCTGGGTTCTCCAGTTCCCAGCAAAAGTATAGGTAATATCCTCCAGGTGAGTCTTCTAATCCCTCAGATTAGGTCTTGTGACCTTATTTCCAACCTGTTAGTCCTCAGTGAAGAGAGAAGCTAGAAAAAGGTGGGAAGAGTGAAGGAAAAGCTTGCTGCTGTTGATTCTTATATACCACACACTGAAAAAACACGCAGCCCTTTTTAGATTTTCTAATCAGTTAAAAAGCCCAGATTAGCACCATCCAAGGAAAGAGAAATGTCTTCAAAGCTCAGTTTGTGCCGACACCTGCAGCTTTCAGCAACTCTATTTCCCGCTTCGGGCTCCAAATCTATCCGTCACATCACATCACGCCAGCCCATTCGCAAATGCAATCTGGCTTCACAAGGTCTCTTGTATTCATCACATTTATTAAGTTACAGAAAATGAGTGATAGTCGTTAGAGAATATAAAAATTATTCTCATTCAGGTGTCCAAATGAGTCTCTTTGGCTGGAACATGAAAAAGGAACCCTGGCTGACTTCTCTGTGTGCCCAACGGCTGTGCCAGGAGGTAGAAAGCGCTGGGCAGCCCTTTCTGGAAGATTAGCTCAGCACTTAACGCTAATTAAGCTTCTCTCCTTCAGGCTTACTTGCTGAGTGTCAACTATGCATCTGGCCCTGGGCTAGGGCGATGTGACTTTGGATCTGGTACTTAATCCCTGTGAGCCTCTTTTTCCTCATCTTTGAGATGGGTGGAATAACGTTACCACCAGAACGTTGTAAATGACACGATACTAAAGTTTTGTCAAATGTAAAACAACATTACAAAGTGCTTTTTATTCCTCTTTTTCCCTCTAGAATTTTATTTAAGATGGGGTCATTTTTGTGAAATGGACCATTTACTATCCATTGTAATGTGAGGTTCCTAACTCACTTGTGAGGGGGCCTCAAATTTCCCCCATGCCATTGTGATTTGTGGGGTTTTTTTTCTGTGTGGTCCTAATAAGGACAATTCAAAGTCTGCTTCTTGATCCAGTCCCTCAGAGTCCCTGCCCCTCTCTCCATCTTTTTATGTTAAATTTCAGCAACATCCATGAACCTTAGGGAAGTGGTTTGTGTTCCCATGGAATCCTACACCTTAGTCTTGGGTGACTCCTTGGAGTAACCTGGTCTAATTTTCCACCCACTCAAGAAGGAACTTGGACTATTCGGTGGGGAAAAGAAGCTCCAGAGAGTCTACTGCAACTATCTGCACACAGTTCCAATTTTGACATGGAAGAGAGGTCACATCCATTGCTTGTGATTAAGGAATGGAAGACGAAGTAGCAGATTGCAATAATTACCATTACAATGCACTGGCATGGGGCTGTCTGGGAATTCAGTCTTCTACCTCTGCACATAATCAAGAAATAGCTATATTAAAGAACATTGGGTGTGCTCCACGCTGGGCTCCACCGTAACTCATAGCATGCAAAATACAGGTGTGCCGGGTATCTCTCCTTTGTCCTTCCAAGATACATGTTCTACCCTTCTCCATCCTTCTCTGTGTCCAGAGTGTCTTATCCCTCTGGGTTTGTTTGCCTTCTAGCCCAGGTTAGCTTCATCTAGTGGCAAACATTTTCAGAAGGTGAGAGAGAAGGAGAAAGATTAAGTCAGAGTACTCGTTCCACCGGCTCCCTCCCCTATAGGTTTGTCATGGGCTGGCTGTGCTAGGATGATGGCTACAGCTCCTTCTGGGAAGCCTCCCCTACTCTGTCTGGGTATATGTGTTCTGACAGCCCCTGAAGCAGTCCTTCCTTCCTCCTCTTCAGATCCAGATGTGACGCAGGTGCCCTGCTGCACTTGACCTAGAGAGCTGCACTAGAGCTTGCGGTTTCCCTATACCCTACCCTCACCTTTGTCAATAGTTCCTTTATCATCATCTCCTCACATTACTTACCCTTCTTTCTACTGAGACTCTGAATGATAAAGTGGGCTAAAAATAAATTTGAGAACACAGAATTTAAGGCATAAGTGGGGTGCCCAGGTGGCTTAGTCGTTTAAGCAGCCAACTCTTGATTTTGGCTCAGGTCATGAGCCCAGTGTCATGGGATCAAGCCCCTCATCAGGCTCTACACTTAGTGTGGAGCCTGCTTAACATTCTCTCCCTCTGCCCCTCTCCAACTCACTCTCTCTCCCTAATAAAAAAAAATTAAATAATTAAAAAAAAAGACATAAGAAGACCTCAGAAGTTTTCCCGTGTCATCTTAGTGTTTTCCCTAAACACTGTATATTATAGGTAAGACCAGGAAAGGTGAATTGACACAGGAAATGAGTAGCAGGGATTAAGAATTCATAGTTCCTGACTCAAGAGCAGACACCTCAAACCTCTTCCCTGTTGCCTCTCTGAATACTACGGAAGAGCTACTCGAACTATAATTCTTTTCCAAACAAACACTACGTAGGCCAGGTCATCGAAGTTAATATCCTCTGCGATCCGTCATGCTGACAGCAGATACCCTTGATGTGATGTGATGAGAATGGCACTTCATCTTGGAGGTCTTCCTTCCCCAAACCCCAAGCCCCAATTTAACCATGAGAAAAACATCATACAAACCCACACTGAGGGAATTTTACAGAATGCCTGACTTGTACTCCTCAAAACTGTCAAGGTCATCAAAAACAAGGAAAGTCTGAGAAATTGTCACAGGACAGAGTCATCTAAAGAAACTTGCCAACTACATGTGATGAAGTATCCTGGTTGGAATTCTGACACAGGAAAAGGATGTTAAGTAAAACTGGTGAAATACAAATAAAGGGTGGCATTTAATTAGCAGTAACATACCAATATTAGCTCCTCAGTCCTGACATGTATCATAATGATGAAAAATGTTAATAACAGTAGAATATGGGTAAGGGATATACAGGAGCTATCTGTACAATCTTTGAAATTTTTATGTAAGTCCAAAATTATTCTAAAAGAAAAACATTTTAGGGTCGCGTGGGTGGCTCAGTCAGTTAGGGGTCTGACTTCGGCTCAGGTCATGATCTCATGGTTCGTGGGTTCGAGACCCGTGTTGGGTTCTGTGCTGACAGCTCAGAGCCTGGAGCCTGCTTCGGACTCTGTCTCTCTCTCTTTCCCTCCCCCACTGATATTCTCTCTCTCTCTCTCTCTCTCTCTCTCTCTCTCTCTCAGAAATGAACATTAAAAAATTAAAAAATAGGGGCGCCTGGGTGGCTCAGTCGGTTGGGCATCCGACTTCAGCTCAGGTCATGATCTCGTGGTCTGTGAGTTCGAGCCCCGCGTCGGGCTCTGTGCTGACAGCTCCGAGCCTGGAGCCTGTTTCAGATTCTGTGTCTCCCTCTCTCTCTCTGACCCTCCCCCGTTCATGCTCTGTCTCTCTCTATCTCAAAAATAAACGTTAAAAGAATTTTTTTTAATTAAAAAATAAATAAAAACATTGTATATAAAAAAACGAGTTGCCACTGTCCTCAGAAATCAGATCTGAGTGTGAGGTGCATGAACACTTCCCTTCCCTGGCCAATCAGTAAAAGACTATGCAGAAGAAAAGCAATTTTAAGGTTTAAGCAGGAAAAAAATGCTTTAAAGCACAAATTCTGGAAAGGTAGTTTTAGAAACTTTTGTGAAACACTAAGACCATAAAAAGACTTCCTAAAGCATTGATCTTCACAAACCATGGATCGAAAATAATGTTACATGTAATCAATTTCACTGTCAGTATTGTTATATATATATATTTTTTAATTGAAGATAAAGAGTTGGAAAAGGAAGGATGGCAAAAAATAAAATTCACTTAAATCCAGGTAACAAAAATGGCTGTACCTCTGAGGACCAAATATATGTATCCATATTTAGGACTGTCAGAATTTTTGTGTATTTTTTTAAAACCAAATCTATCGACTATAACCTTCTGCTGTTTGAAAAACAATTTTAATGTATATATTTAAAAGAAGACCTCAGATATCTGATAGAAAGTCACATTTTGTGAATCAAATCCAAGGATTAAGTCTTCCTTAAATTGCACCCGGGACTTAAAAAATAAAGGGAGAGAGAGTTGGCCAAGTGCATTTGGGATTTTATAGACTATGCAATGAAACAAATCCCAAATTCTTCATGATGTGGACACTGCTCTGAAACCCATCTAAGTTCCCTGCTTGCCTCTGAACACAGGAAGTTCTGAGAAGCCCACAGGTCACCTCCTCATTTGAGCAAGGAAGGAGGTTTCTATCAATCCAAAAGCATGGCAGAATGGGAGGAGAAAAGGGGAAGAAAAGAGATAGAGGAGGGAGGGATGCACTGGAAAGAAGAGGAGGAGAGCAGAGATGTCGCACTTGACCATACATCACACAGGTATTTTAGGAGTACCTGATATGCCTCCAGGGTTTTAATTGTGGCTACAGCATGTTAGGCAGGGTAGCCATACAATCTGTCACTAAAGCAGGGCACTTTTGAGAGTGAAAAAGAGTGCTACTAACAATTAGGCTTGGATAAAGATACAAGCCAAGACCTTCTGGCGCAAAGGAAGACCTACAACCCTCTAATTATGAGACGACATGCCAGTATCTCTCGAAATGTGAAATAAGGGAGTAACATTAAGTTTAAAAACACCATCGTGTTATACCCATCACAGCAATATCGTAGTGGCTATCAGAAAGCCTTTTTTTTTTTTTCATTACATGATGAAATGCTTTTGACAGCTCATCTGCGCTCCTGATGCAAATTCTGATGGTGGTGCCATAATGTGGATGCCTCGTATATGGTGCCAGCATCTGGGAAGGGCACTTTGCCTCAACAGGTCTCCATTTTCTATGCTATAAAATGGGACTATGCAATGGCTTCCTCTTGCGGTGGTTCTGAGGACTAAAAACAGTGTTTGTGAAGCTCTTAGGATGGTAGTGGGAGGCATGTAATAATTGAGAGCTCCTAAGTCACGTGGCAACGTTGTCATCCAATCAGTCTGTCCTTTCCATTCATCCATTCATCCATCCATCAATTCACTGAATATTTATTGAACACATTGTGTTTCAGGGACGATGGGAGGTACTGGTGACAAAACGGTGAGTGGCATTGCCAGGGTCTCCCCATTGGACCTCACTGTGTGGGGTTTGATACAGAAATCAGTTACTCGCTTCACAGGGCTATGAAGGAAGATTAGAGCTAGAAGCACTTGTGTCAGAGGAGCCTGATTTAGGCTATGAGAGCACTTGTCCAGGGGGAAGATTAGGCAGAGATCTGAAAGGTGAGAACTTCCCTAGATGAGGAGGGTGCAGGGCGAGAATGATTTCTTGTCTACAGAACCACCTGGACAAAAGCAGGATGTCCCTGTTTCCCACCCTTCAGGAGCCTGGTCTTCCTGATATCAAATCCTCTCCCTCTCTGATCCAGCTACCTGGTAATCAACCCATTCCACCCTAGTGAATAGAGGGGCTGAGTCCAGAAACTATGAAATTCCAGAAATTAGGAATCTGGTATTTCATAAAGGGCATATAATAAGTGGCCTTTAATGTTCTGTTTAATCTTGACAGACCTAAAATGCAAAAGGCAGGAAAACGACACAATGGCCATGACATCTGGGGATTATCTATCTAGCAGCAAAGTCTGGGATGAAGATAAGGGAGAGACCGCCGGTGGAGAGAATAGTTTGGAAGTGGCTTGAGATGGTGGGTATGAAGAGTCAAGAATTTCAATTAGTTTTATGACATGGGAAAGAAGGGAACTGCAATTAGAGATATCTAAAATAAAGGGGCACCTGGGTGGCTCAGTTAAGCATCTGACTTCAGCTCAGGTCATGATCTCTCAGTTCATGGCTTTGAGCCCCATGTCAGGCTCTGTACTGACAGCTCAGGACCTGGAGACTGATTCAGATCCTGTGTCTACCTCTCTCTCTGCCCCTTCCTGCTTGCACTCTGTCTCTCAAAAATAAATAAACATAAAAAAATAAAGAAAAAAAAAGAAGTATCTAAAAGGACAACTCAATAGGTCTTTGGAATCAGTTATGGAGATGAATCCAAACCTCTGGATTTGGGATCCTGAGAGTACAGCAGGAAATGATGGGGAGGAGAATTTAAAAGAGCAGGTTTGGGGAATGCCTGGCTGGCTCAGTTGGTAGAGCATGGGACTCTTGATCTCAGGGCTGTGAGTTCAAGCCCCACACTGGGTGCAGAGATAACTTAAAAATAAATCTTAAAAAAAGGGGGAAGGTTTGGGAAGGAAGACAACCATGATCTCTAGATGAGTGCTATGTGCTGGTGGGATAATTGTGTGGAGAGGCGCAGGAAGGTGGGCCTTTAAACTACATCCTGCTATGGACATTTCCAGCCCAGATTGGGATTCCTCAAGTGACCAATGCATTCTTGACAGGTTTCCATTAAGAGTCAGCCCTCAGGTCACCTGGGTGGCTCAGTTGGTTGAGCCTCCAACACTTGATTTTGGCTCAAGGTCATGATCTCAGTTCAAGGTCATGATCTCATGGTTCCTGAGTTCGAGCCAGATATCATGCTCTGTGCTGATGGCGTGGAGTCTGCCTGGGATTCTCTCTCTCCCTCTCTCTGCCCTCCCATGTGCACTGGCTTGCTCGCTCTCTTGCTCTCTCTACCTCTCAACAAATGAATAAACTTAAAAGAAAGAGTCAGCCCTCAAGTTTGGGAAATGTGCTTACTGTTCTGTAGTAAAGCATCAAAGTAGTTTGGTGCTCTGATTCTAGCAAATCTCAGCTAAACACAATCCATGCAATACGTCATCTAATCACCTCAAGCAGTAACTTTTTTTTTTAACCTTTATTTTGTATTGAGAGACAGAGCATGAACATGGAGGGGCAGAGAGAGGGGGAGACACAGAATCCAAAGCAGGCTTCAGGCTCTGACCTGTCAGCACAGAGCCCTACGTGGGTTGAGCAGTAACTCTTTATCCTCACTGTAAAATGCAAGTATTACTTATCTCATAGGTTTTCTTTTTTTTCCTTTTAGCCTTTAATGAGATAACACAATGGAAAATGCCTCCCCCCAACACACACACACGTAAAATGCCTGGCACATAGAAGTTACCTAACTACAGCAGCAATTATTATTTATTAGTTTATACATGATAGGTTTTTTTTTTGTTGTTACAATTTTCAAAATATTCATGCCATATACTGCATCATTTAATCTTCACTACCATAATGGTTTTAGGCCATTTCACAGGTGGGAAATATGAGAAATATTAGGCAATCAATGACTTCTACAGTTTCTAAATGACATGGCTGAGGCCAGTAATTCCAATTTTTTTTTTTCTACTCTGCCATTCTGCCTCCTACAGATCTGGGGCATGGGAGCTGAGAATTCTCAAAAATGCCATCTTATTATTTTATGTCCTTGGGAGCTATATACAGTATTTTGCATTTTTATATCAAATTTAATGAATATCACATAATTTACATTGCTTACAAATAATGTAAACCCAAACTTAGTCCACTTTCCCCTTATGGTTTGCATTTTTGAGACTTCAAGAGCTTTACTGAGATATAATTTACATACCATAAAATTCACCTATTTTTAAGTGTACAAATCAATGACTATTAGTAAGTTTATGGAATTGCACAACCATTATTATGCAATACAGATTTAGAATATTTCTATCACTCCATGAAGATCCCTTATGTCTGTCTCTGTAGGTTTACCTTTTATGGACATTTTGTGTAAATGGAACAACAATTATGTGATCCTTTGTGTCCAGCTTTTTTTTAACATAGCACATTGTTAAGGTGATCCATTTAGTAGTATGCATCAATTGTCCATTCCTTTTTATTGCTGAATAATATTCCATTATATGGATATATCACATTGTGTTTATCCATTCACCAGTTGATATGCATTTTCATTGTTTCTATGTTTGGGCTGTTATTAATAATGCTATTATGCATAAGAAACATCAAGTGTTGGCAAAGATGTGGAGAAAGGGGACCCCTCTTGCACTGTTTGGTGGGAGGGCAAACTGGTACAGCCACTGCAGAAAACAGTATGGAGGTTCCTCAAAAAGTTAAGATAGAACTACTCTATGATCCAGTAATTGCACTCCTGGGTATTTACCCAAAGAATAGAAAAATACTAATTTGAAAAAAATACATGCATCTCTATATTTACTGCAGCACTATTTACAATAGCTAAATTACAGAAGCAGTCCAAGTATCCACCAATAGATGAATGGATAAAGAAGATGTGGTATATATATACAATGAAATATTACTCAGCCATAAAGAATGAAATCTTGCCATTTGAAACAACATGGATGGATCTAGAGAGTATAATGCTTGGTGAAATAAGAGAAAGACAAATACCATGTGATCTCACTCATATGTGGAATCTAAGAAACAAAACAAATGAACAAAGGAAAAGACAAACCAAAACACAGACTCTTAACTATAGAGAACAGATGGTTACCAGAGGGTGGCAGGATGGGAGACACAAGGGGATTGAGAGCACCTTACCTTGATGGACACTGAGTAACTCATGGAACTATTGAAACACTATATTGTACACCTGAAACTAATATAGTACTGTATGTTAAGCTACACTGGAATTAAAATAAAATATGATTACAAAAAATAATGCTATTATAAATTTTCACATGCAAGCTTGTGTGGCAAATGGTTTTATTTCTTTTGGGTATGTACCTCAGAGGAGAGCTTGCCTTATTGTTTTCTGAAGTGACTGCACTATTTTATATCTCCAGAAATACAGGTAGATTCCCATTCCTCCACATCCCTGCCGACACTTAATACCGTCTGTCTTTGATTACAGATGTCACAGTGGATGTGTAGTGGTATCTCCTTGTGGTTTCCATTTGCATCTCCCCAGTCACTAAGGGCATTGAACATCTTCTCTTATGCTTATTGGCCACTTGTTTATCTTATTTGATAAAATGTGTATCCTAATGTTTTGCACACTTAGTTGATTGCCCTATTATTGAGTTATATAAGTTATTTATATATTTTAAATTAAAGTCCTTTATCAGATATAAGATTGCTAATGTTCTGTTCAAGTGCATAACTTGCATTTTCATTTCCGTAATCGTTTTCTCTTGCCATAAAAATATTTTAATTTTGATAAAGTCTAATTGTTTTTTTTCTTTTGTGAACCATGCTTTTGGGTTTTAGTGTTGTGTTGTTGTTGTTTTTGTTTTTAAGATTTTATTTTTAAGTAATCTCTACACCCAATGTGGGCCTTAAACCCACAACCCTGAGTTCAAGAGTCTCATGCTTTACCAACTGAGCCAGCCAGGCACCACTGGACCATATTTTTGATGTCCTAAGAAATCTACTCAATTCAAGGTCATGAAGATTTCCCCCTAGGTTTTCTAGATTTCAAGTTATTTTTTGTGTGTGTTATGGGACATAAAGGTAGGAATTCATCATTTCTATTGTGTTAGTCCTTTCAAGATTAAGCTTACAATTGCTTCTTTGTTTTCATTTTTCTTATGCTTTGTTCTTTTCCTCTACATTTGCTTTTCTTCTAATTTTTTAAGTCAATGTACATCACATTTCAGTTTTATTAACATATAATTGACAAATAAAATTGTTCGTATTTAAAGTGTACAACTTGGGAGTGGGGGCGCCTGGGTGGTTCAGCCAGTTGAACCTCTGACTCTTGATTTTGGCTCAGGTCATGATCTCACAGTTGGTGAGACTGAGCCCCGTGTTGGTCTCTGTGTTGACAATGCAGAGCCTGCTTGGAATTTTCTGTCTGCCCCTCCCCTGCTCATTCTCGTTCTCTCTCTCTCTCAAAATAAACATTAAACTGTTGATATATACATATACACTGTGAAACAGTCCCCACAAACCATTGAACACATCCATCGCTACGCCTAGTGACCATTTTCTTCTTCCACCATGTGAGAACAGTTAAGAACCACCCTCTTAGCAAATATCAAGGATACAATACAGTATTGCTCATCAGTTATCACAGATAACTTACCAATCTTATAACTGGAAGTTTATAGTGTTTGACTAAAATCTCCCCACCTCCCCCAACTTCCCAGCCCCTGGCAACCACCACTCTATTCTCCGCTTCTATGAGTTTGCCCGTTTTAGATCCCACGTATGAGTGAGATCGTGCAGTATTCTTACCCGGCGTGTTGCACTTTGCACAATGTCCTCCAGCTTCTCCTATCTTGTCTGAAATTGCACTAGTTCCTCCTCTCATTTATTTCTAACCTTTTCTTAATTAAGACTATAAATTTACCCCAATCACTGCCTTAGCCATATCACACGAAATGTACTAATTCATGCTGTCACTGCAGTTCAGATCTCAATGTTCTGGTTTCCATTATGCATTCTTAACGGACAGTGTAGTTAGTATTAGTCTCTCAAATGCATGAGAGGGACTGTGGTTTATCTTTTTGTTACCGATTTCTATTTTGTTTGCAGCATGGTCACAGGATATTATCTTTTGATGTCAGGCTTTTAGAATTTTCTTTGAAATTTTATGTGGCCTAGTTTATGAAATATTCTTTAAGGACATTTCATATGCTCATTTACTCTTTTACCTCTTTCCTGACCAATTTCTTTTTCTTCTTTTCAAATTTTCATTTAAATTCTAGTTAGTTAACATACAGTGCAATAGTGATTTCAGGAGAACCCAATTATTTATCACTTGCATAAAACACCCAGTGCTCATCACAAGTGCCATCCTTAATACCCATCACCCATCAACCCCAACCCCTGCCCAAATCCCTCCATCCTGATGAGTTTCTAAGTGAATTAAAATCTCCCACTATAATTATGAATATACTATTCTCTCCTTATGATCACATTAATTACTATGTAATATAGTTTAAGGTTATGGTATTAAGGGCATACACATTCAGGAGTCTTATCCTAGGAGATTATGATTTTATGGTTAATTAAAGCACTTTTTAATCCCTAAATAAATTTTTTGCCTTGAAGCTCTTTCTGTGTAAAACCAATTTTCTTATTCAAGCTGCCTTTGGCTCTATGTGTCTTATGTAACTCATTCTACCTTTTCATTATTGACATTTCTCTACTTTTTTTGTTTTACTTCAATCTCGTCTGTGACAGTTAACTGTTATTTTTAAATCCAATCAGAGGATTTCTGTCTTTAATCAGGTGAAATGAATTTATCATATTAATGGTGATTATTGGCTTTTGAAGTTTATCATTCTGTGTTCTCTATTTAAAACACTGTTTTTATTTCCTCTTTTCTTGCCTTCATTTGTATTCACAAAATTTTGTTTATTTCCTCTACTAATCTTGAAGGTATACATTTATGTATGTATGTATATATATATACACATACACACACAGCATTTCCTTTTGTTGAGATGCAGGGGTGCCTGCCTAGCTCAGTTGGAGGAATGTGTAGAGATTACCTAAATTTTTTTAAACACTTGAGAAAAATAAAATAGCATTTGAAATGCATGTAGAACAACAAAGTCTAAGGTAAACTCCCACCAAACAATTCAAAGAGCCTAGAATATTTTATCTTGTTCATATGGCCACCCCAATCCTTCATGCTACTGTTCAGGAATACTTTCTAAAGTAGTTATGTTTTTGTGTCCATTAAGAGTTACTAGCATGTGTACTAATTACTTTATTCACCATTATTCTTTGTGCATCTCCTGACAAAATTTTCTACTCTCTCAAACACACGTTTAGCAATACTTTTTGTGATGCTACAGTCTTCTTTCCTGAAAATTTATTTAATTCACTATCAGTCTTGAGTAACATTGAGGTCTTACAGAATCATCAGCTTAAAATTGCTATCCTTTGGTATGTCAAATATATTATTCCATTCTAGCCTCTGTGGCTGATGAGAAGTCTACTGAACATCTAATTTCTGTTTTTGATTTTTTTCCTTTGTTTGCTTTTAAGATTCTTTTCACTATGTTGTGTCTAAGTATATGCTTATTTTAATTTTTCCTTTCTAGGACTCGCTGTATTTCTTTAAACTGAGGTCTCCCATCTCTCTCCAGTTCTGAAAAATCACAGTTATTATCTCTTTAATCTTCACTTCCTTGTCATGTATCACCTATCTTCTTCCTCTGGGACTTCTTTTCTTTTCTTTCTTCCAACAAGTATTTTTAGAGTAACTTCTTTTTTTATTATTATTTTTTTAACACTTCTTATTTATTTTCAAGAGACAGGGAGAGAGTGCAAGTGCGGGGGGCGGGGCGGGGGGTTGGATGGGGAGACAGAGCGAGAGGGAAACACAGAATCTGAAGCAGGCTCCAGGCTCGGAGCTGTCAGCACAGAGCCCGACGCGGGGCAGGAACTCATGAACGGTGAGATCATGACCTGAGCTGAAGTCAGACATTTAACCGACTGAGCCACCCAGGCGCCCCTAGAGTGCCTTCTATGCACCATATATTGTTGTGGTTAATAGTAAATCCCCAACATAAGATATTGAAACTTTAATTTTCTGCTCCATGACTCAACCTCTTTTTTTAAAAAAAAATTACATCTGTTTTGATCTCTGTGCTGTAATCTGGGCTGTGTCACTTTTTTTTACCTTCCAATTCTTTACTTCTCTCCTCAGCAATAACTAATCTACTATTTAGCCTGATATTTTTTAAAATTAAGATTATATGCATTTTTCTCCTTTATAGTATGTCTTTTTTCTAATTCTAATTATTCTCTCTTTTTTTGGTAATTTGTTGTTCATTTGTTTACTTCTATGTTGCTTTAATCATTCAAAACATCTTTATTTGATATCCTCTTTCTTATATTCTGTAATTGGGTGTATTAATTTTCTGTTTTGTTGTTTCTGTTGATCTCCCATGTGGCAGATCATTTCCTCAAGTAATTTGTATTTTTGGATTACGTATTTATTTTCTTTGGTGGTCCTCCCCCCACATTCTATCCCTTCTGTCAATGAGAGCACATGTCCCTTTGATTTGGGAAGTGTCTCCACAGCGGTTTCTTACATTTCTTCCTGCCAAAACACTGGGGTTTGCAATGGTCTTCGTGTGCTTTTTGCATTATTTTCCTCACTTGTGATCCTGGTCCTTGTGAGTAAGAAATTCTGACCCAACACTCGCATGGCACATGCTAGGTTTTTAATTTCTCACAGTAGATTTTTGTTTGTTTTTCTCCAAGAGCAAAGGCAGAATACAAGGTTTATTGCTACTTTTTTGCACTTCCAGATTTTTTTTTTTTTCCTTCTTGCCTGGATTCTACAGTCTTGCAGGGTCCTGGATTTATTTGTAGCACTGAAAATTCCTGGTTTTCTACAACCATAAATGGTTTCTGTGTCTACAGAGAGTTCAATTTCTATCTTGTCTGTTACCTTGTTAAGCCTCAATTGCATTAACTTGAAAGTATATGCCTCTTTCTCTCTCTCCCTCCCCTCCCTATCTCTCCCTGCCCCTCATGGAATTCTCACTCTCTTTCTCTTTCTGCCCCTTGCACAACTTGTGCCCTCTTTGTCTTTAAAAAAAAAAAAAGCATATGCATTTGGCTGAGCTCTCTTAATTCTTAACCTTCAGAATTTGTTTCAATCTTTCCTATGTGTTACTATATTATTGTTGTTATAATTAAGCATTCAGAGTAAGTGTGGGTCTCTGAAGGCTCAGCCCATAGTGTCCCTAGAGATGTGAAGTCAGGCCAGAAAGAAAAAAAGACTGACTTTTAGTCTTTAGTGTGGTCTTTGGGTATCCTGGCTCTTCCCTGGCTTTGGCCTTGTAACTCCAGCACAGAGTGGATGGATGTCCACATGCCTTACTTCATACTTCTCTCCCATAGTTTACCTTCACTCCTACTTTCCAGCTATTCAGCCTTGATCACCGCATTCCTTCCAAGGATTTTTCTCAAATAAACGCTTCTTATAAACATTTCTTAAACCAATTTATAAAGTTGCAGTGCATAAAATTACATCTTTAAAGCAGTGATCACATTGAAGCAGGGTGCTGTGTAACAATGTAATAATACTCAGTAATATACATAGTACAATAACAAATCCCCCAGCTCAGTTCTGGGATAGCGCTTGAATAACCCAGGAGAATAAACCTCCAGAAGGCATAGACTATTTGGTGTATAGTTTTATAACAAGAGAACTGCATTGCCTAATGCAGTAGCCAACTGTTTGAACATTTGAAATGTAGCTACTGATGGAGTTCAGGGCAGGTCGTCACCAAATATTTCATTTTGGCATATTATTTTGTATTAAAATTACTTAAACAGCTAGACAAGGACTCTGACAGTTCTTTGTTCCCCTGAAAGCAGGAAATAAATTCCCCATGTGAAGGGTTCCCTCCGTGTACCTGGAGGGTAGAAGACGTGCTTATTGCCAGATATAGGCAACTCGGGTCTGTATAAACAAACTTCATTATTTTTTTCCATTAATTTGATAGCCCCAAGCCCAAACACCTTTGACAAATCTTCACAAGTAATGGTTTCTTTGTTTAAAAGGTATAAAAGCTGCCTGCTTTGGTCACTTCCTTGAGTCTCACTTTCCTATGAACTCCATACATTTGAGATTATATTTGTTTTTTCTATTAATCTGTCTTACGTCAATGTAATTATTAGTCCAGGGGCACCTAGGTGGCTCAGTTGGCTAAGCGTCCAGCTCTTGATATAGGCTCAGGTCATGATCTCATGGTTTGTGGGATCGAGCCCTGCATCAAGGCCTGTTTGGGATTCTAGCTCTCTCCCTCTCTCTGCGCCTCCCCTCCTCTCGAAGTAAATAAACAAACTTAAATTACAGAAATTATTAGTCCAGCCACAGAAGCTAGGACTACTAGACTAAGGAATTGCAGTTAAAATTTTAAATTAATTTTGATTGTAATGAATTGAAAGTGAAAATGGACACTCAATTTAGTCATTGAAAATCTTTCAAGTACACTTGGAAGAATTTTAATAAGTTAATCTCATTTTCCCACATTGAATTTGATGGAATCTAGGGATCAGCTATTTCTGATGACAACTTAGTGTTCAAATTAAGATGTGCTGTATGGATGACCTGATCAATGACCTCAGGTTGCTCAGGACTAAGGGGTGTGCCAGTATGAGGGACTTTCAGAGCTAAAACCTGGATAGCCCCAGGAAAACCAGATGGGTTAGTTTAAGGACAAATACACACTAGATTTCAAAGAATTTTAAAAAGAATCCAAAATATTTAATTTATATTGTTTATGTGAAAACACATTGAAATAATACTGTTTTAGATATGTTGGGTAAATAATATATATTTTTAAAATTATTTCACCTGTTTCTTTTTACTTCTAATGTGGCTACCAGAAAAGTTAAAATGACATACGTAGGGGGACCTGGG
The DNA here is from genome assembly GCF_027475565.1 of Acinonyx jubatus. NCBI lineage: Eukaryota > Metazoa > Chordata > Mammalia > Carnivora > Felidae > Acinonyx > Acinonyx jubatus. Next base: position 18,608,942 of record NC_069391.1, read on the forward strand.
TGGCTCAGTTGGTTAAGGGTCCGACTGTTGATTTCGGCACAGGTCATGATCTCACAGTTCATGAGTTTGAACTCCTTGTCGGGCTCTGCGCTGACAGCATGGAGCCTGCTTGGGATTTTCTCTCTCCCTCTCTCTCTCTCTCTCTGCTCCTCCCCGACTCATGCTTTCTCTCTCAAAATAAATAAATAAACTTAAAAAAAATTTTAGTGATATATGTAGTATACATTATATTTCCATTGGCCAGAGTTGACATAGAAGAGATATCACCTAGAGTGATTATCTATTTATCTACCTACTTATAGTTTAGCTATTTATCTGTTTGTTATAAACATAAAATAAACAGTTAACATGTTCCTGGTACAGAATATATGCCAAAAATGATGTGAAGTCCTGAGCATGCATTATTCCATCTCATCTTGGCCTCAACCTTGTTAATAAAGATACTATTAGTTCCCTTTTATAGATAAGAGCATTGAGGCCCAGAGATGTTAAGCAATGCATTGAAAAGTGTACCATTCTTGGTAGGTAGAGTTAGGATATTACTCTGGTTTCATCTGCTTCCAGAACAGAAATTACCTATCATCTGAGATGCTGAAGATGTACCAGATGCTCTCAAGATTCTGGGTCCAGTGAGTCTGAATCTCGTTTAACAGAAGTTAGCTCAATATTGGCTGAATAAATTGCATCTCCTGTGGGGATATTGCCAATGGTTTGAGGTTCACACTGTGTTAATTTCTTATTGATACTGTTACAACAAACTACCACAAACTTGGTGCCTTAACACATCACACGTTTATTCTTCTATAGCTCTTGAGGTCAGAAGTCTGGCACAGTTTCACTGGGCCAAAACCAGGGTGTCAGTATGGATGGACTCCCTTGGGAGGGAATCCATTTCCTTGGTCATTCCATCTGCTAGAGCAGTGTTTCTTCCAGGCTTTGCTTCTTGGTTCCTTCCTCCAGCTTTAAAGCGAGCAGCTTAGCATCTTCAAATATGGCTATTCATCATCACATCACTTTCTCCCCTTGTCTCTTTGTGGTCAAATCTCCCTCTGCCTCCCACTTATAAAGTTCATCCTGGTTACATTTAGAACTTGCCCAGAGTAATATAGGATAATCTCTTCATCTTCACCTCATCACATCTATAAAATCCCTGTTACTGGATAACACTCACGAACTCCTAGGATTAGGACAGGAAGATTTTGGGGTAGCCATTATTCAATGTACCACACATGTCTACAAACACTTCCTATTTGTGCATGCCCGTGATTTCCATGGTAGTCATAAAAGTGAGCATAGAAGAGTCTTTTTAAAAAGGCTGGATTGTAAGCAGCTGTACAGAGTACATTTATTAACATGTGTAAAATATTGCTTTTAAATATTTATTTTCAGAGAGAGAGAATGCAAGTATGAGTGGGGGAGGGGCAGAGACAGAGGGAGAGAAAGAGAGAATCCCAAGCAGGCTTCACACCCAGCACAGAGCCCAACGCAGGGCTTGGATCCTGAGATCATGACCTGAGCTGAAATCAAGAGTTGGATGCTTAACCGACTGAGCCGCCCAGGCACCCCGACATGTCTAAAATATTGCTAAATGCCTATGTAAAGTAAAATTTCACAGGAGAACTAGAGATGTAGACAGCATTATTTCTAAATCTTAGTATTTTCTTGGTCAGCTCTCTTAAAACACATATTCAAAGATGTTTGTATTTTGGCTTTCTTCACCATAAAATATTTGTAAAAGTATGCTACTTCAGACAGCACATATGACATAAACTAATAAAAATAAGAATAGATGAGACTCACATGATTTTATGTGACCATTTTATCTGGTGTGGTGGACATAGAAACTGTGCTTTTGTTCCTGAGGAAGCTGACTTTAGCACCTATGAATATGCATAATTTGTAAATTCTTTAATAGAAGAGCTTCTGTACTTGTATTATAAGACACTGAGAAGATACAGCCTGGTTATATAATATGTGAGATCTTGTCAGGCAAATAAAACATTATTTATGCTTCTAGTCTACTGAGAAATGCATAATTTATCTTAAAACATCTTGCTTTTATATGGGACTTGTACATGTTTCAGAGTGCAATGATGCTATATCCAAATGACCCTCACAAATACCTTTGAGGTAGGTAGACTAAGGTACTTTCCCAGTATGGGAGGAAAAAGAAAAAAAAAGATTACTGAGAGAGCTCAGGTTCACCGAAGGTTTCTGAGCTATCCATTCAGAGAGATACCAGAACACAGATAGAGACCTTGCAGCCCCTGGTTCTGTATACTCTCCTTTAAAAGCTATCCACCTACTTGAGGTGCCTGGGTGCAGTCGGTGAAGTGTCCAACTTTGGCTCAGGTCATGATTTCACGGTTCATGACTTCAAGCCCCCCGCTGGGCTCTCTGCTAGCAGCCCAGAGTCCGCTTTGGATCTCGGGTGCCCCTCTCTCTGCTCCTCCCCCCACTATGAAAAACAAACAAACATTAAAAAAAACCTAAACTACCCTCCTACTTAAGCCATACTGATTATGACTTTATTACATATTTTATCAAGCATACTTTAAACAGTTTCTTATCTTAAAGGAATTGAGAAGTGCTAACATTAGACAGATGGAGAAAGAAAAGAACATAAATAATTTGATGTGTTCAACAGAGACATTCACTTGGTCTTTTAGTCCATATCTTAATGTATTCAGGAGTTTCGACTCACTTCAGTCTCCACTCAAATACTTTCTTAGGAAGTCTTACTGTGTTCAATATTTTCCCATCAAACTTAGAGTATATACACTATGTGGCTTGTGTGTGCTTATATAAATTATATATATATATATATATATATATATACACATACATACACACATATATATGCACATTATATACATATACACATATATACACATACACACAAATAAAGTGCATGTGTGTGTGTATATATGTATATACACACACACATATCTACTTTATTTGTTGTCTGTGCCTCTGTGCAAAACCACAAGCTTCATGAAGGCAGTAATTTTTGTCTTTGTTCAACAATTTATGGGGCACCTGGGTGGCTAGTCGGTTAAGTGTCCGACTTCAGCTCTGGTCATGATCTTGAAGTTGGTGAGTTCAAGCCCCACGTAGGACTCTGTGCTGACAGCTCAGAGCCTGGAGCCTGCTTTGGATTCTGTGTCTCCCTCTCTCTGCCCCTGCCCCACTCTCGCACGTGCACTCACTCGCTCTCGCTCTCTCTCAAAAATAAACATTAAAAAATTAAAAAAAATAATTTATGCCACTACCTAGACTCGTACTCAATACATAATAGGCGCTCAGTGAAAATTTGTTGGAAAAATGAATTAACAAATCCAAATTCTTATCCAAATAAATGACCGTGCCTTTGGCAAGAAATAGTTATGAAAGTAACCTCTTACATTTTAGAGCATTTTACCCTTATATGGCACCTTTCATGTAATTTATTCCAATTGTACAAATGAGAGAACTTAGGCTCATAGAAATGGCTCCTCCATGGTTACTCAATAGTTTGGATATTATATAGGACATATGTACTTATGATATTCATATCCTACCTATGGTATATATTTAGATATAACATATATAATGACATATTTGGATATAAATATAAATGGTCCCTCCTTCTCCATCCCTAAATGCATCAGTGAATAAAAAATTCACAGTTGTAGAAGAGTCTTTTACCCCTCCCACATATAGAGCAGGACTCATGCTTTCACTGAAATCTAAGAGACAAAACTGATTAGTAGCCCAAGGGGCTGGTTTTGACAGGTAGTACAGCATGCGTATTTCTATTAGTATTTACCATGGAGTAAAATGCACTCACAAACTTTCCCTGGACCTCCCTCATCTCAGCATTTTTATTCTATCCTTAAGAGTTCAGATTCTTTTTGAGATAATTATTTAAAATAGAAGAGAGATAATTCAGCGGGGCCTCATCTCCATCCCACTTGTACAGCTGAAATGAAACCCAGTATTAGAAACAAATTCTTATGCTCAGGAAGAACAGAAAATGCTCCATTTGCCAACAGTGTCCACATTGATTAATCTGCGCTCATGTTGTGGTTGGGTCTAGAGAAAAGCATGTAGCCATATTTGCATAATTTTTTGCAAATCCATTCTACTCCTCAGTGGGTGCATATTTCCATCACAGGCTTCATTCAGCTTAGATTAATATTCTCTGGAGTCACTGCAGAATTGGACAATGGTGTTCCTCAAGGGGCAACAGTAAGACCAGCAGCTCCTTCACTGCACTGCATTCCAAGTAAAGGCCATTATTATGGCATCTTGTGGTTGAGGAAGAGAACTGACATTTATTGAATGACCAAGGATTTAATACTCACTTAAATCCTCCAATAGATGAACAAAAATGCAAAGCAGGTATGTCTCTTATTGTACTACTGAGACCATTGTGGCTCAAAGAGGTTAAATAACTTGTCAGTGTCCAACAACTATTATGTGTTGAACCAAAAATTGAATTCACGTCAAACTTCCAGATATTTATAGTACAACTCAATGCCAATCTTTCTCTTCTCTAAACCCATGCTTGCTTTTAAGGAAGGGAAAAGGGTCTGGAGGAATTGTCATATGTGGTCTCTAAGAGCATGTTTGCACAATAAATATTTAATAAAAATAGCCCTGAAAAGTTTTTCTAAATGTTCAAATTTGGGGGGGGGGGGAAGGTGTATACACTTATTAGGGACTCAGTGCCTTCACGCATTTCCTATAACATTAGTGGCAAATTATCTCTCCATGTTGGGAGAACTTGGGTTATTTGTGACTAGAGTACAAATAAACAAAGCCAACTGAATTTAAAAAAATACCAAAATACCATGGTATATCTATCCACGACATACCATGCAAAGGAGAAATTAATCAGGTGGAACTCAGCTGTTGATGCTCATGTTAATATTCCGTAAGACTATTCAATAAGACTATTATTCCTTTTCAGATAATTATTTGCTCAGATCATACTAAAGTCTATAAAGAATGAGGGAGAAACTTGTAAAGTTCTCATTCTCAAATCATCAAACCTGAAAAACATCTTGACCCAGTGAGTAGAAGCCAGTGAATGAGACCATATCAGAATCAAAGATAAGGAGAGAAAGGTATCTGAGGCCAGGTTCCTTTTATTATTAACATTAATTCTTCTGATGGATTATGGAGTTACTGAACAAGCCATGAACAGGAGTAATGAAACCCAGACTACAGAAAGGCCACTATCGGCTAACTACTCCCTGCATCACCAATGACACTGGCATTATCTATAAACCACATTAACACCCTTGCTCCCACATTCACACCAATAAGCATGTAAACACAACAAAAAAGGCAGATAATTGAAGTTAGTGAAAATGGCTATAAAGAAAATATTATAAGGTGATGTGGTAGTGATTTGGGAGCAAGGTAAGGTTACTTTAGGTTGGTCTTCAGAAAAACCTCTCTCGACAGGTGATACTTGAATGATTACTAAGAGCGAGAATTCTTCTCATAAAGGGGTTGGCATGTGCAGTCTCTGAGTTGGGTAGAAGTGTAATGTATGTGAGAAACATAAATAAGGCCATTGCAACAAAGAGGGAGGAGAGTAGGTCACAGTGATGAGTTAGGATTTATTCCAATTCCAGTTCCATTGGGCTCTTATTGGTGGGGTTTCAATAAAGAAGACATGGCAGCCTGATTTATACTTTAAAAAAAAACCTGCTGAATGGAAAATGCAGGACAGTGCCCGTGACCAGCGGGAGAAACAAAAAACCCTTATTTAGGGGATTTGGGCTACCATGATGGGAAAGGGTGGTTGAGACAGCAAATTGACTACTGATTGAAGAGTGAAGAGTTCACAGTGCTTCACTCCAGGTAGAACATATCAAATGAGCCTTAGGATTGATCTATTACCTTTCCTTACATGCCATTAAACATTTGTGCTTTGACACATCTGTGCCTTGAGCCCAGGGATCAATCCACATGAAGTTATAACAAGTACACACTAGTGTGGCTTGTGGTTTCCAAGACTATGCACGTGAAAAAGAAGAGAGTGATCAACTGACAGAATGAGTTATAAAGATAAAATGTCAGCCACTTTCCTTAGTCTTGGAAGAGCTTTGGAAGGAATTATATCTGGGGGTTGGGGAGTGGGAGGCTTAGAGAGCCACAGAAAGATCAAAAGCAACCAGGACAGAAACACTGGGATGAAGGAATAAAACAGGGGAAAAAATGAGTAGCCAGGAGGATGAGAGGAGGGACAGAAGAAAGAACCACCAAATGTGTGTGACAGTGGACATAATAGAGACCCACAGCGACAGATTTAGGAATTCCTTTTAAATCCTAGAACAACATACCAATAACAACAACTACCATTTTCCATGTATTTTTTTATATGAGAGAACTTGTGATAAGTGTTTTATGTGCCGGATGGGGAATATGAGACTTTGAGAGGTAATACAACTTACCCAAAGCCCCACAGCCATTAATTTGTAAATTCAAGATTCTAATCCAGATCTAATTCCAAACCATTTCTCGGTCAACTAATTGGCCTATTTTTGAACTGTACATAAGTGGTATCCTACAGTATAAAATCTTTTATGCCTGGAACATTTTCTCAACATTATGAAATTCACTCATGGTTTTGACATTCATTTTCATTGCTACGTAATATTCTGTTGTAGGACTATAATACATTTTAGAGTTGACGAACACTTGGGATATCCCAAGTTTTTATTATTACAAGTCAGGCTGCTACGAACTCTGCTGTGAGCATCTTTTAGTGCACTCATTCAATTATTTCTGCTGGTATATACTTAGAGGTAGAATTGCTGGATCGTAGGGTATACGTACAATCAACTGTAGGGGATACTGCCAAAGAATGTTCCAAAGTGGTTGTACAAAATCCCTTCATTTTAACAGATGGAAAAAATGAGGTCCTTGGAGAGGAAGTAGTTACTAAAAAAGAATAAGTTGAGCCTGGACTAGAACCCAGGCTGCCAACTTTCCAAAGCTAAGTGCTCTTTCCAGAACAATGGCTCCTTCCCCTTCCCTATTCTGAACTACTCAAATGAGAACTTGCTCGTTCATTTCTATCATTGGTCCTCTACCTAAATTACTTTCCTTCCTCTTCTTTAAAACTCCATGATAAAATTCTCTAAGCAGAATTAATTTAAAAAACAACAGAACAAAACAGTATAACCATTTGTGGAGAGGCTGGCTGATGGGAAAACCAGACTGTTACTCCCATAGGTCTCCTGTGTACCTTTGAGTCAGCTGGGATTCCTTAGGGAGTTTTGTTATAAAGATGAGTCACTGGCTTTTGACCACACATGAGAATAAGTACCACTGTATTAAAGAAAGAGTAGCAGCATTTTCCACAAATCCTATTTCCTTCCACGTTCTTTTTTTGGGACACCATTTCTGTATTCACCTCAATGTGAGAGAAGCAGCCAATTCCACTAACCGCCATAACAAGCCAAAACTTTTCTTTAAGCACATTATGATGTAATAAACATATATATTTCAAAGGCTTACAAACAGGAATAGAACATAGTAGACAATTTCTTTTCCCACTGTTTTCTTAATTATGGAGAAAACAGATGTGCAAAACCCAAAGTGTGTGTGTGTGTGTGTGTTTGTGTGCACTCATACACACTCATTTTAGAGACTTTTCTAGGGGTCATTCACTATTACAAATCCATATAAAGCATGCTGGGTTTATGGGCCAGTAGGTAGAGAGAAATTTTGTAGTATTCCCACCCCACTTGATGTCTGATGTTTTAATTTTCCTTCTACTGAAAGGAACTCCATGTATCGTCTTGCTTTCATCACACTCACCAAGCAAAAACTTTGTCCAGTCGTTCCCTCTCTCTCTCTCTCTCTCTCTCTCTCTGAATTGCTGATGTTCCATTTGGTCAGTAATGTCCCTTCTATGTCTGAGATATTCTAGAAGAGTAATTGCTATTTGATAAAACTGATCTAACACTCACCACATTCACTCAGTTGTTTGTCTTTCGTTCAGTAAATAATTGTTGAGTACCTACTACACGCCAAAGCCCTGGAGGCATCGTTATCCTAAAATTACATTGCATGTGTGTCTGACTTTGCTTTGAAAGAGAACACTGTCTAAGGGAAGTGCATCTCTCTTTGTGATGGCACAGTGAGTAGCTTTGGAAATGTTTCCCACATGTGTCAGCTTCTGGGAGGATTGTATTAAGACAATATTTTAGGTAACTTCCCAACTCAGGGAGAATAAGGGCCACAACTAACTGATCAGCCTTATCCGCTAAGACTGAGGGAGTGGATGAAAGTATGTATTAGCATCATTGTCTAACTGAATTCTTGCAAAGAAGGATTCAAAAGATCAGAGTGGATGGAGTCAAGAAAGCCACAAGTGGTTTTAGCAACCAAGCATCAGACTGGATGTGTACAAGAATCCAGAAAAATTCTCAGCATGTGAGGATATTGGGTGAGTCTTGGAGGGATCTGGGGCATACTTACCATCTTTTTCATTCCAATCCTATCCTATAACTCCCAAGGGGGGGTGGTGGGGGGACACTATCCTCTAACTCCCAAGGGAAAAAAAAAAAGAAAAAAAAGACTTCAAATGACTTACTGAGCAGCACATTACAAAGTAGAAATGTGTCAGAAAGAAATGTTAAAGAAATGAGTCTTAAAGAAAAACGTGTCCCGAGGTCTGTCTGTGAAACCTTGGGAAAGTCATGCCTCTCCTTCCTGGAATCAGTTACTTTTTCTAAAAGAGGAATTAAGAACTTGATGAGGTTGAAAGATGCATGGAGAAACTTGTCTGCTTCTTTAACAGCCTCCTCAATAATCAGAACAAGGGCTTTGCCTAACACACCTAAGAGTAAGCAGGGTTCCCTCTTCCCAAGAGACGAGGTCCTTGTGAGCCTCTTTTGGGTGGGGTAGTCAGCCCTGCTCGGCAGATGGACCCAGATTGCAGTCAGGGGTTGGTGAGTCATCCACAGCACACGTTACTCATTCAGGTGCATTTGCATTGGACTCCGCAGCTGGGAACAGGCCCCAGACTCAGAGTTTGTTTATTTCCACGGACGATGGATGTCCTAGAGCTTGTTGTGAAATAAGAAATTTATAAATTGTTATGTTCTACTTCTGACAGGCTTCTCTCTTCTGTTGATGATCAGCAGCCTCTCAGACAGTCTCTTGTTCCATTCTAGAGAAAGGGAATTTGTTGAACAGTGACTAGGTCGTCCTGCCCTGGATTGGAGTTTTTCGTATCGATTATTTCATCTTACCTTTGTAACAACCCCATGAGAGATGTTTAATTATCCTCATCTTAGAGATGTAAGAGTAGAAGCCAAGAAAGTATAAGAGGATTAGCAAAGTTTCACAGTAAGGAAGTGTAGGGCTAAGATTGAAACCCAGAATTGTCATCTCTGAAGCCATTTTCTTTAACCTGCACCATACAGCTTTCATCCCAGAAAAGAGCATGCATTCGTACATCATTTCTTTTCAGTTCTCACAATTACCTTCTGGAACTGAAGGCAATATGAAGATACATCTGGAGAAACTGCGATGAAAATTAACATTTACATTTTCTTGTCATTCTGTTCCTTTTTTGTGGAGAGAGACTATTTATGTTTGTAACTTAGGGCCAAAACTAGAATAAGGCTTAAAAAATATCTGTGGAACTGGACTAAGTTAATCTTGTGTCCAACAAGATTATTTTAGAGATTCTGTTGGTGTCCATTATTGGGCTAAATTTGAATTATGGTAATGTATAGAACCAAGGATATGCTTAAATGATAATTCAAAGAGAGAAGAAACGATCAAAGAAATACAAATGAATCATATTATCACTGTAACATAAAAGTTTTAAAAAAATCAGCAATGTCACCTTTCCAGTTATTTACAGGATATCATTAATGAAATCTTGAGCTACAATGTGAGAATTAAGTTTAATGGAAGACTTGCCAGATTCCAGAAGCCATGACCCTTAGACATCTGAATTGTTATCAGCTCTAAGAAATGACAAACTTTCTAAATAACTATTATCTGCAATTATTCCAATAGATCCCTTTGCCTAACACTGAAGGTATCTGTAATTTTTTTTTTTTTTTTTTGGCACTTCTCTGAATGGGAAGAAGAGAAGAGAAGAGAAGAGAAGAGAAGAGAAGAGAAGAGAAGAGAAGAGAAGAGAAGAGAAGAGAAAGAGAACAGTTTGAAGATAGTCAGTTGGAGAACAAGGTTATACGCATTTGGAAATGTGGAGCATAACTTTGGGGCAGAAAACTGTTACTGAGGAGGGCCCTGAAGAGAAACAGATGTCTCCACGTCTCTGGCTCACATGAACACACAAAAAGCAAGCTCTGAGGCAAAGCATCAGCAACATTTGCATTCTGAAAACATGCCAGTGTAATATAGGTCTTAATATAGTGTTTACCCTTCATATTCTTTTTTCAAAAATTTTTGTTTCTTTTTTGACTACCCTGGGTCTTCCTGCCATTAGAATTTTAGAAGCAGATCGTGCATTTCCACAAATGTCCTTCCTAAGGTTTTCATGGTGATTGCACTGAATCTGTAGATCAATTTTGGAAAAATGAACATCTTAACAACAATGAACTAAAAACCCAAGAGGCGCCCTCGACATATGTTTAGAGTGTTCTCTCTGTGTAGCTAACTCTCCTCTGTTACCCTGTACCAGGGATTCTAGCCACGTTGGCCTTCTGAGAGTCTCGGCTCCTGCTCTTCAGCTGCGGGAGTTGTTTTGGCTCAGACTGTGCTCCATTTTCCTGCTGCCAGGCCTGGAAACTCTCTCAAGGTGGTGAGGTCTGACAACTGCAGGCTCCATCTTGGTTCCTGCCCCTGAAGGACCGCTGTCTACCATTACGTGAACTCTTCAAAACCCCTGGCGCATACATTTGGTTTGCTTTTTGGCTTCAGTGGGGTAAGGTCAATATGATCCCTATTACTCCCTCTTGATGAGAAACAAATTCAGTTATTATCTTGTAATGAACTTTAATAAAATAGAATATATATATATATATATATATATATATATATATATATATATAATCTCCTCTGTGTGTGTGTATTTGTACATATAATCTCCAATGATAGTTTTACTGTTTGTCATGTTAGCCATTTCTTCTTTAGAGGCAAATTTTCCTCTGGTATTATTTTCTGTCTGCTTCAAGGATTTAAAAAAAAATTTTCTTTTCCAATGTTTATTTTTGAGAAACAGAGACAGAGCACAAGCAGGGGAGGGGCAGAAGGAGAGAGAGACACAGAATCCCAAGCAGGGTCCAGGCTCCCAACTGTCAGCACACAGCCCAATGTGGGGCTCGAACCCACAAACTGTGAGATCATGACCTGCGCTGAAGTCGGATGCCTAACCAGCTGAGCTACCCAGATGTCCCAGGGACTTTTTAAAATCATTCCTTCTAGAGATAGTTGGCTAGATAGGAGTTCTTCCAGCTTTCTTTTTGTCTAAAAAAATTCTTTATTTTGCTTTCTTTTTTAAAGTTGATTATGAGAGTGTGCACATGCGTGCACCAGCAGGGGTTGGGCAAAGAGAGAGACAGAGAGAGGTCCCAAGCAGGCTCCAGTACTGTCCGCACAGAGCCTGATGTGGGGCTTAAACTCATCAACAGGGAGATCATGACTTGAGCTGAAATCAAGAGTGAGATGCTTAACCTACTGAGCCACCCAGGTGCCCCATTTTGCTTTAATTCTTAAAAAAAAAAAAAAAAAAAAATTTTTTTTTTTTTTTTTGCTGGTTATAAAATGCAAGATTAAATTTTGGCCTTTTTTTTTTTTTTTAACACAATACTTTAATAATGTTGCCTTGTTGGGCTCAGAGTTTCATTTTTCCTGCTGATTCATCAGCATCATTCTTACCTTTGACCTTATGCACATGTGTTTTTTTTTTCTGTCAGCTCTTAACATTTTTTTTTTAACATGAGTTTAAGAAATTTGATCATGATAGGCCTAGTATACTTTTCTTCATGTGTCTGCTGCTTGAGAGGCAGTTGTGGTTTCCAGATATGTGGGTTTATAGTTTTCATCAAATATAGTTTTTAGTCATTATTTCTTCAAATGCTTTCTTCTGTTATTTTTCATTTCCTTTGGAGACTCCAATTATCCACATATTCAGTTATTCTAAGCTGTCCCATAGCTCACTAATTATTTGATTATGATGGCGTCTGTCATGTTTATGCATGAAAAGTTACTCCATTTGTAATTAGTAAATATCATGGGAAGATAGTTTGAAGATATTCAAATATCCTATTTCTCATCATCCCTAACTATAGTATTGACTGATGCATGCAATATTACTCTACACCAAATGGTAATTTTCTATCTGCATCATTCCTTTTACGTTTATTAAGTATAATTCTATAATATATACAGAATAATGACCTCCCCCAAAGAGGTTTCATACTAAACCCCAGAGCCTGTGAGTATATAATATTTCATGGTAAGGAAGAAATAGAATTGCAGATGGAATTATGGTTACTAATCAGCTGACTTTAAAACAAGAAGACTGTCCTGAGTGATCTAGGTGGCCCAACGTAATCATGAAGATGCTTTAAATTGGGATGAAGGATAGAAAAGAGTGAATGTCAGAGTGATGTGGCATGAGACAGATCGGTCATCCCTGGCTTTAACGATGGCGCTGTGGCAAGCCATGAGCCTAGGAATACAGGAAGTCTGAAGAAGCTGGAAAAGGGAAGAAATGGATTCTCCCATAGAGCCTCTAGAGAGGGGTCACTCCTGCCAACACAACCTTCTTCTGACCTCGAGTTTTGTAATTGTTTTTTAATTTTAAAATAAATCTGCGTCCTTCCAATCCACTAAATTTGTGGCAAATTGTTACAGTAACAATAGAACTAATATAGTCTACTCTAAGGAAGAGTGACTTTGTCACTCCATTTATTTACTCATTCATTCACTTGTTCATTTATTCTATCAGTGTAGACTTATGGATATTTATTTTATTTTGTGGTTTTTAACTCAATGCTATAATTTTCTAATTTGTTGTTTGGCTCATCCTAGATCATTTCTAGATTGGGAATTTGTTCCAATGGATTCCTATGTCCTTCCAACCAGTCTCCATCATTGATGGAGTGCTTTTTCCCCATTCAGTTCTTGCATTCTTAACCCAATGTTGGAAGGATGCCCATGAATCAGATTTTATACTTTGCTTGCTTCTCAGGTATGCTGGTAAAATTGATAATGCCTAAAACCAGCATAGTCCACAAAAAAAGATATTAAAAGTCATATACATTCTTACGTCTTTGAAAGCCTGATTTAAAATGTTCACAGCCTTTAATCCCTCATGTTTGGAACTGACATAAAAGACAATCATACGAGTTCCTTAAATGTCTTACTTCACCATTGGAGTTGACATTTTGCACCATAGTTTTGCCTCCTAATACCTTCATGTCAATGTTTATTTATGCCTTTACCCTGAAAGGAAATCAGAATACATGTGTACAACACTGACAAAAACTCACCACAGCCAAAGATTGACGTTTAAAAACTTCTAAGTCAATAATTAGTACCCATACAATCCAAAGTATTTTTGCTTCATTAAAATATACCTTTAAAAGATATGGTTAAATATGTATCTGCAGCTTGTTAACAACTTGACATGGATCTGAGATATTAGAGGCCACTAAAAACTCAAAGAAACTCATACAATTTACCTCTCTGATTAAAATGCATGTAAAGGAGAATATGACATCTGATTTACAAATGACTTCTCAGAAATAAAAGTGTTCTGCAGAATGATCCTTACTTGCAAATGAAAGAAAAAATATATACTGATATTTCAGGGTAAGGACTACAGAAAATCATAACTTTCACATGTTGCCTTCATTTGTTTTTATTCACTTAAGTAATAATTTCTAGGTTATTAGATTATAATTCTTTGAATATTCCTTTGACAAAATAAATAGCCCTCCAGGTTTTCCAAAATCCAAGCTCAAACAGCTCAAAAATCTAACACAGTCGTGATTTAGGTATTTAAATAGGAGATGGCATCATTGGCATATAGAGAAAACTTCCAAAACAAAGCTGTTACTTTCTTGACAAAACATGAAAGAGAAAGCAGGTCCCTGCCTAAGAGGAGAGAGAGACAAAGCAAGCAGGACAGTCTAAGCATTCCCTGAGTAAAGGGGTAGCTCCAGAAGGCAAATCCAAATTGGAGGGTTGCAACCTCAGTGTTTTTCACTCACCTCTGGCTGAAGAAAGAGGTGGGAAGAGGTGGGAAGGACTCATGAGGAGGCAGCATGTGAAGTGGGTCTCACAGGACAGGAAGGGTTTTCTGTAACTCAGAGGGCAGAATGGAAGACAGAGCAGAGGCGGGAGCTTGGTGATTCCACACAGAAAGTCAATCCAGAGCAAAAGCACAGAAATGGGAACTTTGCACAGTTAATTCAGTCTGACAGGAGTAATATAAAAAGGGAGATGAATGATGGGAAACCAGAGTCATAGGTTGGAGTGCGAACATGACAAACCTTGGAGGACATCCTCAGGTGGGGGACATGGTTGCCTCCTTTCCGGCATCTATCACAGGTCTCGCAAAGCATTCATGTTGTTTGGCTGGAAAGATCCCTTTCACTTATACTCCAGGGGTTTTCTAAACTAACAAACGATATACTTTCCCATAGGGTTCAACTCAGAGGTAGCACCAAATCTAAGACAATCAGCTCATGACATCTCTACAGATTCAGTGATTGCTTCAGAGGTGGGTCCACAGCTCCAAATGGAGTCATTGGAAGAAGTCCTTGACTTGTTATGTATCTGTGTATCTATCTAGATGGTATAATGTGAAGGTATGATACCTCTGACTGCTCGTTAAATGGTTTGCCAGCCTGAAAGCCAGCTAGAGAGGAAGACTGACCTTTGGAAAGAAACCAAGAAAGTAATAGAGAAACAAAACTGAAGTCCCTATCAAAGTGGAGCCAAAGCTCAAATTATCTCTGGATTTTTCAGGTAGGTAAAGCAATATATTCTTGTTACCTTTAATGTGATAGGAGTTTCTCATTGTTCCTTGAAATGAAAGGTGTCCTGACAGTAATGAATCACTAAATTCTATTCTTATAATAATTATTACACCATATGTTAACTAACTTGAATTTAAATAAAATAAAAATACTGTGTTCAAAGGGTAAAAAAAAAAAAAAAAGACAGAAAGGTGTCCTGATAGACTCATTATTTAGAAAACATCTAAGACGCATTAGGGCATCTTTGAAGGTTTTCAAACATGGATATAATGTAATTAGTGGTCTTATAGGAAGAACATTCTGATATCTCAGTGGAAGCTGGATTGGAACCAGAACAGGCAAATTTGGAAAGAGAGTGGGGGGTTGCCTGGATGGCTCACTTGGTTAAGCATTCAACTCTTGATTTTGGCTCAGGTCGTGATATCATGGTTCATGAGATCAAGTCCCACATCAGGCTCTGCAGTGACAGCATGGAGCCTGCTAAGAATTCTCTCTCTCCCTCCCTGTCTGCTTCTCCCCAACATGCTCTCTCTCCCTCTTTTGAAAAAAACATTTAATATTTTCTTTTAAGTACAAAATAAAAAAGAGAGAGAAAGAGTATTGGCAATGATATGACACTAGTTCAGATGGGAGATAAATCCTAAAGTTAGGTATGGTGATGTATATATGGAAATATGGAGAAACTGAGAAACATTACCAGAGTTGAAGAGTCTCTTCATGTTGACCACTAGGTGAGAAATATTATTTTACTCATAATTTATACTCTATTCATTTATCGTCATAAGCAGTGGAACATGTTAACACAAATTCCAAGCAAGCTATGCATAGACTTTGTTATTAACATGGTTCTGGCATGGAAGAACACCTGAGTGGCTCAGTTGGTTGAGCATCCAACTCTTGATTTCAACTCAGGTCATGATCCCAGGTTGTGATATCGAGCCCTCCACACTCAGCACAGAGCCTGCGTAGGATTCCCTCCCTCCCTCTCTCTCTCTCTCCCTAAAAAAAAATGTAAAAATGAAAAAAAATCAAAAATAATAATAATTAAAAAGCTAAAAAAACAAAACATGGCCATGTCATAGAAGTAATAATACTCGGGGCTCCATTATTTTAGATTATTCTTTGTCCAGTTCGGCCCAACCGTGTTAGAGTATCAACCACAGGAGTGAAAGGGTAAGGGAAAGAAGAACAAAGATGGAGAGGGAAGGAGAGGATGGGGGTAGAGAGGGGACCCAGGGTTGGGTAGCTTCCAGAAAAATGTTGATCCCAAATCACCTGACTCAAGGGGATGACAACAACAAAACAGAGTAGAAAAGATAATAAGGACAGGGTGAGTATGAGATAAAAATATCTAATAATAATTATGATGATAATCATGGTACTAATAAAGCAAATAACATGACTTAATGTTTATCAAGAAGTTACCGGGTGTCAGCCCGTGTGTAAACAGTTGACATGTTCTACCTCATTCAACCTCTGCATCCACCCTACGGACTGGATGATGACAGTCAGCCATAGAAAGCTTAAGTAACTTTCCCAAGGCCCAAGTGCTCTCAAGAAATGGAGCTGATGCTGAACACAAGTACGTCATGCTGTTGTAAGTAAGAACCAGGTTTTTAGAAAATGCCAGCTCTGTCCTTACCTCTCTAGTTGGACCTCTTCACCAAATGACACTGCAACACCAACCTGGAACGTTGTTCCTTCCTGGTGCTAGCTCTCTCTAGCTACCTCTTTCCTCGCCCTGAACATCACTTCTGGCATCATTTCCATGAGATCAGAACCATATGGCACCTCTTATGGCATTCCCTCTGCCACCTCCATGATGGCATGGACTGCTGAACTGTCCGCTTTCTATGTCCGACTGAAGACCCTGTGAGTGCAGACGTTCCTGCTTTGCTTACTTAGTCCACCATGAAAATTCAGTAATTGTGTTGAATGAACGAATGAATGAAGTCAGCAGGCAGTGAGTTGAGAACAGAATGCTATGTGTAATAAAGAAATATGTGTGTATGTTTATGTGGGGGGGGAAGGGGACTTGTTTTCAGAAATAAGATCTGAACAATGACAAGAATGTACTTGGGCCTTTCTTTCCAGTGTCTTGGAGCCTGGCAGGGAGAAGGGGAATTCTGTATTGGGCAGCAAAGTACGTTTATTGATCCTTGTGATTCCCACACACCTCCTTTCTAAAGGCTAGATCTGGCCGGGAGATCCCAATTTCAAGTGGTCTCCAAGGACACTTGCTAATGAGTGCAAGAACTTTGTGGGTGAAAGGGAGAGAAGAAATGACCAATGAGAGAACAGGCCACATACTCCAATCTACTTCCACAGGCACTCAAGTAATTAAAATAAAAACAATTACTCATATACAGAGAGCAGGTCAGCACATTTTTTTCACAGAACAAAGGAAATGCACAACTCCTAAGAGGCAGTGATACAAATATTTCAGCTCATAGTACGTCCAGGACCAAAAGGTAAAATAAACTAGATTTAAACAAACAATTTGACACAGAACTGCACAAGGCATTGTGAAATTCTGCAAAATTGCAGATCCAATTTCCCTGGAATATACTTCGGCCTAGCAAAACCCTGACAATTATTCATGTTGGAGGACTAGGCAGAAATGCAGACAATGGGAAAACAAACACTCAATCATCAGGTTTCAGAATGCCACAGTGTCCAGAAAATGCCTATGTTCATCTCTTTCCCCCAAAGCCTGAGGCTGGCCTCCCGATCCCTATGTCTTCCGGTATGTATTTTGCCATGAACAATAAATGTGGGTGTTCACAAAAGAGAAGACTCTGATTGCACTAAGCCCTTTGGTAAGAGGGTCTCTGCATTTTGGACCTCATACTGGGTTTGCCTTCTGCTTTTCTTTGTTGACAAGTTACTATAAGCCAGATCCACAACAACTCAGGTTTTCTGTTGTTGTTAATTAAAAAAAATTTTTGATTTTCAGTGAGACCCTGAATTGTGAAGTTGTATTCTTCTGTATCTACTGGGCAAACATTCAGGTGATCATTCTGAAATCGTATATCTGACTCACACCATCGCTTGCCATTCTTCTGTGATCTCCCATGGTCTTCAGGACAAAGTCCAAATTTCTGAGCCTGGCACCAGAAGTTCTCCTGCTCGAACTCCGCTTATGTCTTCCAACTCATTTCCCAGAATTATGTGGAGATTTTGAGCTGGCTGGATTGCTGCACACCTGCAGCATTGTTTAAGACTGATTTCCTACCCATCATACCAGCTGCAATACCTCTCTATTCCATCAGTCTTGTTCATCTGGAAATTTCTAGCTAACCATTCATTCATTCATTTTAAATGTTTGAGAGAGGAGCGCAAGTGCATGCGTGTGGGTGAGGGACAGAGAGAGAGGGAGAGAGAATCCTCACTGTCAGTGCAAAGCCTGACACGGGGCTCGATCCCACAAACCAAGAGATAATGAACTGAGCTGAAATAAAGAGTTGGATCCTTAACCAGCCAACCACCCAGGCACCCCTCTATCTAGTCCTTTAGTCTGAGCTCAAGAATTATCTTCTTTGTGAACTCTTTTCTCATTCTCCTAGGCAGACCTTGGAATTCTTCCTCTGTATATGCCCAGCTTCAGGTTGTTCAGACCTCCACTTGATCACTTAGAATGCTCTATCATTACTTTCTACCTTCAAA
The DNA here is from genome assembly GCF_027475565.1 of Acinonyx jubatus. Taxonomy (NCBI): domain Eukaryota; kingdom Metazoa; phylum Chordata; class Mammalia; order Carnivora; family Felidae; genus Acinonyx; species Acinonyx jubatus. Next base: position 18,627,586 of record NC_069391.1, read on the forward strand.
TTGATTTCTTCTGTAAGGCTATGCTTCTTAGGGCAAAAGCTGTATATTATTCTTCAGCTTTCAGGACTCAGCATACTGCCTAATGCAAAATCAGTGCTTAGCAAATAATTGTTAGGCTATAAATCTAATTTCATTTTCCTGAAGACGATAATTTTTGTTCACTTTTCATTTATGCATTGAATAAGGGTCTACTGAGTTTCTCTCACATGCCGGCCTTTAGTCTAGGTACTGAGGATAAAATATTGGGTAAAAATAAACCAGGTCCCTGTCCTTATGAAGTACACTGGCTGGAGGAAGAGTCAGGAATTATTCCAATAATCCCAGTGATGAACATACAGCCAAAAGAAATGCTGTTATTGCAGCACTGTGATTGGTGGATCACTACAGGCTCCATGAAAAAAGTGATATGAGAAACCATTAGACATCAATGTTTGGAGGTGGAGAGATAGAGATTATTTCAGAGAAATGAGGTGGAGAATTCTGATGTTTCATGATGGCAGGAAGCGTGGTTCATTTGAATACACATGGTATCTGGAGAACTGTCACAGACCAGGAGTCTGGAGTTCTGTCTTGTCCAGCAAGAGAGTGGATGTAGAATTGAATATGAGACAGGCTAATGTGTGGGAGGAGACAAGAGCCCTTAACACGGGCTTTGTCTCCGTATTTATTGAGCTCTCAAGGTCTTACCCACGTGGTAAATGTGAAGAAAACAAGACCTTACACACATGATGAATGCAGAGAAAGCAATCAAACAGTAATCATTAACTTGTGTGTGTAAGAAGCAAAGGGTCTGGGGGCAAGTGGCGTTTGTGATCAAAGTACAATAGTATATTGGTGTCAGATGGAAAGTAATTTCCTACAGGTGATATAACAAGTTACTAGTGATTCCATTACAATATCTTGCTAGCTAACCTAGGGCACTTTCGACCCATGGTGGCAGCTTTCTGCCCCGTTTTTTTCTAAGCCATTTATGTAAGTAGATCCTATTTCTCCACAGAGAAGGAAGTTCTAAGGGACATTTGGAAATCTAGAGAAATGTTTGGTGGACATAACTGGAGGGTGAGTACTGGCTAGTAGGCAGAGACCAGGGACTGCTAAATATCCTAGGATGCTCAGGACAGCCCCCAAAGAATCAGCCAGCCCAAGATGCCAATAGTGACAACGCTGAGACACTCCAATGTAGAGGAATCTGGTTTCCAACAAGACTGGGGGGGGGGGGGGGGGGCGGGGCAGACATCATAAAAGTGTTTGCAGCCCATGTAACACCATGTAACATAGTTTTAAGAATGATAGGAAACAATTAAAAGATTGAGGGTAGAGAGATGGCATCATCTTGTTGTCTCTTTATTAAAATCACCCAGGGGCACCAGGGTGGCTCAGTCAGTTAAGTATCCGACTTCAGCTCAGGTTATGATCTCATGGTTCGTGGGTTCGAGCCCCGTATCGGGCTCTGTGCTGAACGCTTGCTTGGAGCCTGGAGCCTGCTCAGATTCTGTGTCTCCTTCTCTCTCTGACCTTCCCCCACTCATGCTCTGTCTCTCAAAAATAAATAAATCGGTAAAACATTTTTTTTTTTTTAAATCACCCAGACCACACTATGGAGACATCCTAGATGGCTATCTGATCTTGGATCAGAGAGGAGTGAGAATGGATGAGAAAACAGTTCCCAGATTTTTGAATATCCAGGTAAGATAAAATGCTCTGAACTATGTTTCTCTCCCACTACCTGCACTTACTATCCATTCCAGTATCTTCCACTATTCCTGTAACTATTTCTTCTATTTATTTCTATTTCTTCTTTTTCATTCACAAGAGCCATGCCTGTTTTACAGAGTCACAATACCTAAATAGATACTACAGAATTCCTTATAGCTGGAAAAAGATCTTTAATACCATGTAGTCTAAATTCTAGTTCAATGCTCAAATACCCTGAATGCTGACAACCATGGGAGCTTACTATTTCCCAAAGTAGCTCTATCCTCTTGGAAAAATACAATATACATCACATTCTTGCCAGTCAGTGGTCTACAGGAAGCAGAGGGAACGGCCTCATGGCATTTAGGGTGTTTCACGAGACGTCACCTACCTCTCCATCTTTCAACAGTTGTGTCTGTGCTTCAGCAAGCACAAGCACGGGCTTGTAGATCCCTTAACATGTTTCCACTGCTCTGTAGTGTGCACATGCTTTTCCTCTGCCAAGAATGCCCTCACTGTGCTCACCATGTCTGTGTGGTAAACCACAAAATGTCCTTTGCAAGGATACTCAGGCATGGCCTACCTTGAATAGCTTCGCCAAAAATCTCCTGTGAATTAACCCCTATTACTGTTCGTTGCACACACTTATCAAAGTAGAATGTGATCCCTTAAAAGTAGATTTTTTTTCTTATTTATCTCTGGCTCTCAGTGCGATTCATGTAAGCTCAATTACCTGATAGCAATTTCCAGTGCTGGCATGGATGAAGAGAGACTCCCTTCTCCTTTGTTCCTTCCACCAAGAAAGTTCTCTTCATTCCACCTCTTGATTGTACTGGTTTCTCTGTTGCTGACCATGAGTAATGACCTCTTGCTGCTAGTGTGGCAGGCTGCCTCTGCTTGCCCCATGAAAGTCATGCTCTGGATGGTCACTCTTTTCTGGAGGCCATGTCATCCAGCTCTCAGGCCTTAGCTCCCCATTGGTTTCTTACCTGCTCCCTGCTCACACCTGGACCAGAGGACCCCCTGAGGCCTCTTTATCGCCCCGCATCACCCTTAGCTTGCCAGGTAGGAAAAACCAGAGAAGAATATAGCAGAGTCATCAGGACAAAGTACATAGGCTCTCTATGCATATCTGTAGACATATGCTAAAATCTCATTTACACTGTTTGGGAACACATAGGATCCTATGCTTTTTTTCTATACCCCTACATGATGTTAAGCAACCAGAACATCAAGTGTCATGTGATAATTACAGTTCCCATTCTGGCATTCCTTGAGCAACAAAGTAAACTCTGAATTTTGAAAATACACTTTCTTGGTTTCCCTTTTGCTATGTCTTCAATTTTGCTACTTGCAGAATGGAAAATAGGGATGTGTGTATTCCCAGATTGTTCTTCAGTCAGGTCTGTTCAAAAAGTCTATTTGGTGAGAGTCTCCAAGGACATACACTCAAGCCCATTCAGATCTAGGCAGTCAGAAACTTCACGGGTGGGACTCAAGCATTTGTACTTGGAGAGACATCTCCAAGCCATGCTGGTCGTCAGCCCTGACAGAAAGCCACTAAACAAGAATATCTCCAAAGTGATTCCTACTTAAGTGCCAGCCATGCATTGACTACATTCATATGGAGGGCCACTGCTATAAAATTCCACACCGAGCCTCATCCATCCAGGATGCAAAAGTGTGACTGCTTAGGCAACTACTCTGGTGAATGTTCAGATTTTAACAGACAGCTTGGATTACCTGTTAAAAATTCTATAATTGATTATCATTTATGTGTTCTTGAAAACCTAAATATAGTACTGTTTCCTAGACGTTTTTAGCTACAAGAAAGTATTTCCAGGGAATGGAAACATGCTAAAAAATAAAATAAAATCTTATAGCTAAGAAAATAGGCAAAGTGAAGCTGAAAATTATTGCACTCAAACTCAGTTTAAATTCTGAATCCTGTGGTTATGTGCTTAGTGTTTTATGGAAAAATCACTGTTTTATGTTTTATCTCTGGGCTTCAACTTCCAATCTGTGAACTGGATGGATTAACATAGTCTATAGGTTCTTAACTAATGAATGAGGTTCATGTATCCAGGACCGCAGTGAATTTTTTTATGTGATTTTAGGAGTAGTGGTGCGTGTACTGGTCTCATGTCAATACTTAGCCACAGGTAAAACTAATTAAAATTAGGGTCTCGATTGGAGACAGTGACTAATAATAAATTGAACAGCAATAAAGGAGTTATAAGATTCCTTATTCTATTATATGGTTACAGTGACCGGACCGCTACTCTGGATTTGATACATATTGTACCTATGCAGTGCATGATGATAAGATTTCAAATTTATATGAGCTTAGTCATTTGGGTGTATTTATTAATCATACAATTCAATCAAAAAGTCCTCTTTAGTGCCTAAAGTATTCTGTATTTTTGTTCCTATTAATTTGTGTCACATCAACTACACTTCTGTCAAGTTTCTATAGCCTTTGATTACCTGATGATCATAGACCAGTGTCAACACGATAACAGAGTGAAAAATAAATAAAAAACCTTCCTTTTGATGATGATCCCACATTAAGATGAGAACATTCCCAATTCTTGAAACAGCCTTACAGATAGAGGGGGGTTCACCCCCATGTTTATAGCAGCACTATCAACAATAGCCAAAGTATGGAAAGAGCCCAAATGTCCATCTATGGATGAATGGGTATAGAAGATGTGGCATGTATATATACAATAGAGTATTACTCAGCAATCAAAAAGAATGAAATCTTGCCATTTGCAACTATGTGGATGGAACTGGAGGGTATCATGCTAAGTGAAATTAGTCAGAGAAAGACAAAAATCATATGACTTCACTCATATGAGGACTTTAAGAGATAAAACAGATGAAATAAGGGAAGGGAAAGAAAAATAATATAAAAACAGGGAGGGGGACAAACAGACGAGACCCATAAATATGGAGAACAAACTGAGGGTTACTGGAGGGGTTGTGGGAGGGGGGATGGGCTAAATGGGTAAGGGGCACTAAGGAATCTACTCCTGAAATCATTGTTGCACTATATGCTAATTTGGATATAAAATAAAACAATAAGATAAGATAAGATAAGATAAAATAAAATAAAAGATAGAGGGGGTTATGAGTTACTATCTCTCACTAGAATGAGAGCACCTGGGGGTATGAAAAGACGTTTGCTCAAAGCCACATAGAATAGCAACATTGAAACAGTTTCCACCCCACAGCACTACTAAGCCCAAGCGATGGATGCCATTCTCTGCATCTTTCCCCACCACAGCTAGTAATGTCTTTCAGAGAGGAAAAATGTAACATGTTTTGAGGAGTCATTGTGTGGAAGACAGGAGAAGCAACTAATTAATGCAAACACCTGCCTCTGGTCTGCTCTTGTAGTCAGATGTTTGGAAAGTCTAATTCTCTCTTCCTATATGAATGTCTTCATATAAGATATTTAACTTCTTTGAAGTTCAGTTTTCCCTACTTATAAATGGAAGATTAGCTGTAGCTCCCTCATACGGCATCAGAAAGCTCATTTAGGGCAAAAATCAAGTCTTTCTACAGATTTATCTGGGGAACTGAGTATGACACCTTACAGATGCGTAAACATTCTTTTCTATTTCCTTTCCACGTCCTCACCGACCAGTCACCTTTAGGAGTCAGTACCATTCTCCAAAAATGCCACAGGGTATCAACAGAGAGAACATACACTCACACAATTTTAAAAGCCCACCCCCTAATTACTTTTCCCTCCTGATTCTCTCAATTGTGTTATTCTCCTAGAAAATCGCTTATCCCCACAACCATTTCAACCCCTCTGTGTCATATCCTCTTAGTACTTCCAGCTGTGTTTCCTCATTTCCTCTCTGGCTTTCATGTTCTCCACTGGACCTGAAGGAGTCTCCAATTCACTGGTCATAGATTTTATCACGTCGTAAGTCCCAGTCTGTGAAGGCTTTCCCACCTAATCTGGTTTCTGAGAACCTGCAGTTACCTGGGATGAGCCCAAGCAGCTCCCATTAGACTCAGTCAGAAAGCGAGTGCGGGATAGAGGGAAAACATTTGGATTTCTTGGCTGTTTCGGGCTTGACCCCAGTGACAATCCAAAGCATTTTCTAACCACATCATTGGAAACGCTGTGAGTCAATTTCTCCCTAGGTATCAATAGATGTATGCTTAGAGTTGATCAATATTAAAGCCATCATACCATATTTATATTTTTAATAGAGGGAAGCATAATGGATGAGGAACAGTGAGCAAAAGGTCTTCTGTACCTTTCCAAGAAGCTGAAAAAGTTCCTCTCTCCAAAATACCAGAACACATGCTTTTTTTTTTCCTTAGTTGAAACTGACCCATTTTTAAAATTTTTATTCATTTTTCTCTCATTAAAAAAATCATTGTTCTACCAACAATGAAGCGACAGAAAGAGAAATCAAGAAATCGATCCCATTTACAGTTGCACCAAAAACCATAAAATACCTAGGAATAAATCTAACCAAAGAGGTGAAAAATCTATACACTGAAAACTATAGAAAGCTTATGAAAGAAATTGAAGACACAAAAAAATGGAAAAAGATTTCATGCTCCTGGATAGGAAGAACAAATATTGTTAAAATGTCTATAGTACCCAAAGCAACCTACATATTCAAAGCAATCCTATCAAAATAACACCATCATTCTTCACAAAGCTAGAACAAATAATCCTAAAATCTGTATGGAACCAGAAAACACCCTGAATAGCCAAAGCGATCTTGAAAAAGAAAACCAAAGCAGGAGGCATCACAATCCCAGACTTCAAGCTATACTACAAAGCTGTAATCATCAAGACAGTATGGTTCTGGTACAAGAACAGACATATCAATGGAAAAGAATAGAGAACCAGAAATGGACCCACAAACGTATGGCCAACTAATCTTTGAGAGCAGGAAAGAATATCCAATGGAATAAAGACAGTCTCTTCAGCAAGTGGTGCTGGGAAAACTAGACAGTGACATGCAGAAGAATGAACCTGGACCACTTTCTTACACCATACACAAAAATAAATTCAAAATGGATGAAAGACCTCAATGTAAGACAGGAATCCATCAAAATCCTCGAGGAGAAAGCAGGCAAAAACCTCTTTGATCGTGCCCATAGCAACTTCTTACATCAAAATAAAAAGCTTCTGCACAGCAATGGAAACAATCAGCAAAACTGAAAGGCAACTGACGGAATGGGAGAAGATATTTGCAAATGATATATCAGATAAAGGGTTAGTATCCAAAATCTATAAAGAACTTATCAAACTCAACACCCCCCCAAAAAAATAATCCAGTGAAGAAATGGGCAAAAGACATGAATAGACACTTCTCCAAAGAAGACGTCCAGATGGCCAACAGACATGTGAAAAAATGCTCAACATCACTCATCATCAGGGAAATACAAATCAAAACCACAATGAGATACCACCTCACACCTGTCAGAATGGCTAACATTAACAACTCAGGCAACAACAGATGTTGGCGAGATATGGAGAAACAGGATCTCTTATACTGCTGGTGTGAATGCAAACTGGTGCAGCCACTCTGGAAAACAGTATGGAGGTTCCTCAAAAAACTAAAAATAGAACTACGTTATGACCCAGCAATTGCACTACTAGGCACTTATTCACGGGACACAGGTATACTGTTTCAAAGGGACACATACACCCCCATGTTTATAGCAGTACTATCAATAGCCAAAGTATGGAAAGAGCCCAAATGTCAATCGATGGATGAATGGATAAAGATGGGGTATATATATACAATGGAGTATTACTCAGCAATCGAAAAGAATGAAATCGGGGCGCCTGGGTGGCGCAGTCGGTTAAGCGTCCGACTTCAGCCAGGTCACGATCTCGCGGTCCGTGAGTTCGAGCCCCGCGTCGGGCTCTGGGCTGATGGCTCAGAGCCTAGAGCCTGTTTCCGATTCTGTGTCTCCCTCTCTCTCTGCCCCTCCCCCGTTCATGCTCTGTCTCTCTCTGTCCCAAAAATAAATAAACGTTGAAAAAAAAAATTAAAAAAAAAAGAATGAAATCTTGCCATTTGCAACTATATGGATGGAACTGGAGGGTATTATGCTAAGTGAAATTAGAGAAAGACAAAAATCATATGACTTCACTCATATGAAGACTTTAAGAGGAGACAAAACAGGTGAACATAAGGGAAGGGAAACAAAAATAATATAAAAACAGGGAGGGGACAAAACAGAAGAGACTTAAAAATAGAGAACAAACAGAGGGTTACTGGAGGGGTCGTGAGAGGGGGGATGGGCTAAACTGGTAAGAGGCACTAAGGAATCTACTCCTGAAATCATTGTTGCACTATATGCTAACTAATTTGGATGTAAATTTTAAAAAATTAAAAATAAAATTTAAATATAATCATTATTCATTTGTTTGCTTATTAAAAAAATTGGGGGAAGAGGAGACATCTATTTAAAGAGACAGTATTCCAGGCTATAGGCTTTTACAAATAAATAAAATACAGTTTCTGTCTCTAAGGAAGACAGTGGATAAAGACAGATACACACTCAAATAACTATCAACACAATGAAATAAGTGTGATGAGGTGTGTGCATCATAGGAAGATGGCATTAAGTTGTGAGTGGCTTTTTCCTACACAAGACTGTAAGGAAGGGAGTCTTACTGTGGTGACTTGATCTGCTTTTTGAAAATGCAATAATCATACAATGGAGGAAATTGTGCCGGAGAAGTCATCATAAAATTGGGCACGTTATAGGAATTTAGACTTGAACTTCTCAGTAAGGGGAGCTATTGAAAAAAAAAAAAAAAACTAAACAGGAAAAAAGCCATTTAGAATGTTCACTCTGACAGCCAGTGGGGGACAGATTGGTGGGAAAAATATAGGAAGTGACCAAAATAGTAAAGGGTGGTAGCAATAGGTCAGGCATGAAGGGTGTCTGAACCAGGGGAATGACAATAGGAATGAAGAGAAGAAAGGGGATGTACTTTAAAAGCACTTAGGGGGTGAAACTGATAGGATATGCTGACCAAGACGCAGAAGAATGAAGAAAGGAAAAAGAGAGTATGCTCTTGTACTTACGACTGAAATGTGCTTCTTAAGTATAAACCTGGCTCAAAATATCCTATTAAGTTGTTTTGATTCTCTGACAACATCCTCCCCCCCAAAACAAAACAAAAAAAAAAAAACAAAACAAAAAACAAGGGAGTCTCTTCCCGGAGCTAGAAGTCTGTATCTTGTTTGCTTTGGTCGTAAGTGATCTCCCCCAAATAAAATGGAAACAAAATCCCTGTGGCCAGTTTACTTCCACGTGTAAATCATTTATTTACCTCGCTTTCGCGGAGAATGAAGCCCAAACGCCTTACCATGGATCACAGGTAGCATGATTTGGTCTCTGTTTACCTTCCTAGCCTCATTTTCCCACTCTTTCCCAATTCCTAGTCCTCTGTATGCTATGACCCAACCCTGACCTCAGGGAACTTCTGTTTCATGTATCATTGAAAATGCAGTTTTCTTTGCCAGGAAATGAACAAGACATGCACAAGAGCTCTGGCACTGCCTAGTGAGCCTTCCTCCTACTTCCTCATTGTTCCTGCCCTTCTTAGGCAGAGTTTATGCCACTTTCTTCTCCCCCAGGTCTTTTGCACCTACGTAATTACAATACCTGCCACTCTTATTTCTGTTAAAATATATTCCTTAAACCAAACTCTATGCTGGTGACTAGGATTACATCCATAGATAGCACCACCTAAGTTGCTACCATCTTAGAAATTACTAGAAGATAAATATTCAACCATCACCATTTGTGTGGGTTTTTAAGAAAAATACTTTGACTTTGGGAGTATAGTCTTTTGAGTTTAACCAAGCTAGGGGTCATTTGTACTGGATTATAACATGATATCATTATAATCATGGAAAAGGGAGCTTGGGTAAACATTCTTCGTATGACAGAGCAATTGAAGGCTCACGGAATGTTAGAATTCAGGGACTACATAGCCACCCCCAAAGTCATGGTTGAGATTCACTCATTTGAGGCATAGGCAGGAGCCCTGATAGCCTGTGATATTATGATTTATAATAAGAAATATATATATAGTAGTCTCCACTTATCCATGGGAAATATGTTCCAACCCCCCCAACACCTGCGTGAATGCCTGAAACCACAGATAGTATAAACCCTATTTATACTATGTTGCTGCCTATACAGACACACCTATGATAAAGCTTAGTTTATAAATTAGGCACTGTAAGAGATTAACAACAATAACTAATAATACATTAACTGTAACACTATAGTATAATAAAAGCTATGTGAATGTGGTCTCTCTCAAAATATCTTATTGTGCTGTACTCACCCTTCTTGTGATGATGTGAGATGATAAAACGCCTGCACGACCAGGCGAGACCAGGGAGGTGAATGCCGCAGGTGGTGAAGTGTGGGCATACCTGCAACCTTCTGATGCTATTGACCTTCTGATGCTGGCTATATCAGTAGGAGGGGCATCTGCCTCCAGACCTCGGTTGGTGCAGGAAACTGAAACCCCAGAAAATCAAACCAAGGATGAGGGGGGAATACTGTATTTGGTTTTCCACCCCATTCCTGGCACAGAGCTCTTAAAACCCTTGCAATTTTCTGTGATAAGAGCCTTAAATGTGTCTTTTTTTATGTTAATTAAGTGACTTTTGGAAACCCCTTAGGTAACTTAAGGGTGGGGCTTGGTTGCCAGGGGAACTAACCACATGATTCGAGGTTGGAACTTTCCCTGACCTCTGGGGAGGGGAGAGGGGCTGGAGATTGAATCAATCACTAACAGCCAGGGGCACCTGGGTGGCTCAGTTTGTTAAGCATCTGACTTCACCTCAGGTCACGATCTCGAGGCTGGTGGGTTCCAGCCCTGCTGTTGGACTCTGTGCTGATAGCTTGGGGGCCTTGGAGCCTGCTTCAGATTCTGTGCCTCCCTCTTTCTCTGCCCTTCCCCCACTAGCACTCTGCCTCTCTCTCCTTCAAAAGTAAGTAAACATTAAAAAAAATAAAAACAAAAAATCACCAACAGCCAATGATATAATTGATCATGCCTATGTAATGAAGGGTTCAGAGAGTTTCCAGGTTGGCGAACACATCTACACAAGGGTGGGTAACACACCCCAACTCCACATGGACAGAAGCTCCTGCAACCAGAACCCTCCCAGATCTCACCCTATGTATCTGCATCTTGCTTCATCTATATCCTTTATCAGAGTCTTTAATAAACTTGAAAACATAAGAGTTCCCTTGGATTCTATGAGCCACTCTAGCAAATTATTCAAACCCAAGGAGGGATTGCTGGAACCTCTAGGTCAGAGGTACAGGTGAGAAATAACCAGGGCTCATGACCGGCAGCTGAAGTGTGTGAAAGCGTGGGGGAGGCAGTCTTGTGGGATTGAGCTCTTAACCTGTGGCATTTGATTCTGTCCCCAGGTGGGCAGGGTCAGAATTGAGTTAAATTGTAAGACAGGAGCTGGTGCCACAGAGAATCGCTTGGTGGGAAAGCCTCCACGCATTTGGCGACTGCAAATGTCAGAAGTGAAGTGTTGTATATGCTTAGTAAAGGCAACCCCCAGGGAGGAAACATACAGTAGCGAAGAGGTGGGTTTTTCTCTGCATAGGAAGAAAAATTCTGATGTTTTCCCTTTACAGAGCCTGAAAGCTAGGTCAAACTTTCTATGCTGATTGATGTCTGACTCGGAGGAAACAGGATTTTGCTCTAAGCCTGGCCTGATTGGCAACTAGAAGCTCCTGTAAATTTTATTTCTAGGTATGCCTTGGGATGTGAGTCCTAGGAGCAGTGCGTACAGAGCAGGTGGAGGTCTGGGAAAGAGAAAGTCGAAGGAAGTAACTGAAAACTTTGAGGAGTCGTGGGTGTATTGCCAGTGTCTGCCTGTGGCTCTAGCAGGGTAGAAGCTTGTGTGAAGATTGTGTGCATGTGCGTGTGTGTATTTTATTTATTTTTTTAAAGATCATTTATTTTGAAAGAGAGAGTGAAAAGAGGGCATGCATGGGAGAGGCAGAGGCAGAGAGAGACGGAGAGAGAGAATCCCAAGCAGGCTCCACGCTGTCAGCACAGAGCCCAATGTGGGGCTCCATCTTATGAACTACAAAATCATGACCTGAGCCAAAATCAAAAGTCAGACGCTTAATTGACTGGGCCTAGGACAAATAGGTGTCCCTGCATATATTTTAAATGAATGAGCAAGCTCATTAATGGATGAGAGTGAACAAATATATGAATCCGAGAATCAAAGAGTAAGAAAAGTGAAACACAGTATGAGTAAATATGTAAATGATGAAGTATTTGAGAGTCATGAATGAGCTAATGACTGATGTAGTTAAATAAGAGGAAATTGATGTGATTACCTGGGTGCACAGGGATGATGAAGGGGAAGTGAATAGGAAATTAAATGAATATGGGATGGAACAAATGAGTCTATATAAGAATCTTACTCAAATCAGTTTTTCCAGAGGAGAAAAAAAAAAAAAAGCAAATCCTAGAATTTGTAGGAATGGGTGTGAGGGTTAGACTTTTCTGTCTCCGTTAAAGTCATAAATCCTGACGTGTGCTCCCCTCTGGAGAAGAGTTTAGTTCAGTGAATGTCTGAGGTTTGACTGTCGTATAGAGCTTGATATTGGGATTTGGGGGTTTCAACAAGGTGGTCTTGAATTACTGGAAAGGCCTCTTTTCTTGACCAGCACTACCAAAATGAGAAAAGTGGTGGGAACCTTGAGCTGGGGTTTCACCAGGATAGATCAGGTGGGCCACCTCCCAGGAGGTATTAGATTTAGAGACATTATCTTGCTAATGTACCAAGGTGGGTTTTTGTTTTTGTTTTTGTTTTTTTAAACTTAGGAACCTGTTTTTTGCAGTGTGAAGAGTAGTATTTTATTAAAATAAATGCCTTTTTCTCCCCCCCTCAAATTCTCCAGAGATTGAGATATACGCCAAGGGCCTTGGTATTAATTTGTACTGAGAAACAGAATGGCCAAGGGCACTGTGATATTCTCATGCAGGATAGTGCCTTTCTAACTGGGGTCTTCAGGCTGTCCACCTCGTTATCTCTTGGGATATGTGATAAAAATGCCCCTACAGAGTCAATGTATTTGGAAATATAATCTGGAGTCCTACATTTGAGAACTACTGATGTAGAATCTCTAAGACTACCTAAATTTTAACTGGAAGAGCAACATTGTTTATATATTCTCCACAACTGGTCCTCAGCTTAGAGAGAGCAAGGAGGCCTCGCTGTAACTGCTGTCCTGGATCTTTTCGATGGGAGGTCTTCAGGTCAATGTGCTAGACCTTCCTCGAACAGCTCTTGAAAGGATAAATTCCTCTCCCTAGGTTTCCCTTGATAACCCAGCTCTCTTTTTGCCTTATCCATCTTTGCTCTGGCCTGAGAATTTTACTCTTCTGTTTTGGTAGATTTTGTTGTTTGCTGTTCGCTTTGTTTTGGGAATTTAAACATATGTGCTCTAATTTAACCTCCTCTTTTTAGTGCTTTAGTGGTTATGCTAAAAATTACAGACATAATGAACAAAGTCCTCAGTTAACAGATATTTTTATTCCCATGGTGAACAATACAAGGACTTTATTCTTCTCACTCCTTCCCAGCACATGTGTTATTGTCTTCCAGTATGTGAGTTGCAGCTTGAATGGTTTTTAGTTTTTAACCTTAAATTAAATGCTATTATTGTTTTCGGATGGTGTTTGTTTGGATATGCCCAAATGTTTGCTGTTTCTTTGCATCCTAGATCTCATTACTGGGATTTTTTTTTTCCATAAGTACATCCTCTATAAATTTATTTTATGATAATTTATTCATCATATATTATATATATGCATATATATAAACATGCCTATTTCAGCCTTATTTTTTAAAGGTTTTTTTTTTAATGTTTATTTATATTTGAGAAATAGAGACAGAGAGGGAGTGGAGAGGGGTAGAGAGAGAGGGAGACAGAATTTGAAGCAGGCCCCAGGCTCTGAGCTGTCAGCACAGAGCCTGACACAGGGCTCAAATTCATGAACCGCGAGATTATGACCTGAGCTAAGTCAGACGCTTAACCGACTGAGCCACCCAGGTGCCCCAGCCTTATTCTTTTTATTTTTATTATTTTTAAATTTTTATTTATTTTTGAGAGAGAGAGAGAGACAGGGGGAGCAAGGAGGGGCAGAGAGAGAGACAATTTGAAATAGATTCCAGGCTCTGAGCTGTCAGCACAAAGCCCAACGTGGGGCTCGAACCCTTGAACTGCAAGATCATGTGACCTGAGCTGAAGTCAGACACTTAACCGGCTGAGCCACCCAGGCACCCCTATTTCAGCCTTATTCTTAAAAGATAGTTTCGCTGGCAATACCAGTGAATCCAACCAATTGTTTACCAACACTGAAAATATTTTCCCATCTTCTTCAATTACGCTGGCCCTACTTGATTTCCTTTTCCTCTGTCATTACAATTTAAGTACCAGGATCCATACATTTATTTTTATTTGATTTAGAAAAAAATTTTCTTTGGATTGAAGAAAAAAATTTTCTTTGGCTGTCTCTGTAAACTGGAATTATTAATATGTGTTTGATAGAGTTATAAGAGTTAAATTAGACGAGCTACCATAGGTACAATGGGGGCCTTTGGTAGTTCCTCAAAAAATCCTATTTACTAATAATAGAGATCCTTGCATATTTCACTGCACTCAATTCATGGCGTCTCTACGAGGGTAAGCTTACACAATGTGTTCAGTAAATACTCAATGATTTACTATTCAAGTAATCCCAAGCTAGTAGAGAAATATAAGTGATTTCAAGTCTGAAGTGGCTGGACATTCCAGATGCACTGATATAGAGCAAGAGGACAGGCAAGAATGTCCATGTGATACTCCTAGCACTGTAGAACCTGGCCTTCTTGAGTAAGGACATCTGTCAGCTGTTGGCTAACTTTTGGCATGGAAAATTACCCAGGAGTCCTCTTAGAAACACTACACGAATACATTAGGTTGTGTTACAAATATTAGATAAAACAAACAAGCTGGTATTTTTCAGAGGCCTTTTTTGGTGTGCTTTCATAAATCACAACATGCCTTTACTGTTTTTAAATTTAACAAGTGTAACTCCCCTTGGCTTTGGACGATAGTGATGCAATGGTAGTGATTAATACCATAATTATAGCTTAAATTTCTACAATTTCTTATCCCCTAAAGGTTTCCAAAATCTTGGCTTGTTATCATCTACAGATACTCTGAGTACAACATACTTAAAAGAACTATAATGGTAGAAACCAGCTGCTAATAACTGTGCTTTAATAGGGGCCAGAAACGGAAGAGTCAATCTGACCCAAATGGAACTGAAGGTCAGAATTTTGGAGACAAGATATAATTACCTGTGGACTTCTGGTCCAATGTTCACATTTCAGGAAGGATAGTTCTCTGTGCTTATAAAACACAGAACCATGCATAGTTAAGAGTTGGAAAAGCCCATGCCATTCTAATTCCTTCCCACAAATGTGGAAATAAGACTTAGTGAAAAAAAAATAGGCTTTTTGAAGCTTTACAATAAGTTAGTGGGACATCTTGGAGCGCCTGGGTGGCTCCATCAATTAAGCGTCCGGCTTCAGTTCAGGTCATGATCTCGCAGCTCGTGAGTTGGAGCCCTGCGATGGGTTCTGTGCTGACAGCTCACAGCCTGGAGCTTGCTTTGGATTCTGTGTTGCCCTCTCTCTCCACCCCTCCCCTGCTTGTGCTCTCTCTGTCTCTCAAAAAATGAAAAAATGTCAAAAAAATTTTTTGAAGAGTGGAACATCTGGGAGGTAGAGTCTTAGATAGTCCTACTGTCTTCCTCTTTAGGGTTCTTGGTTACTCTGGACTCCACAGAGGGCACCCTTCTTACTGACCCATGCTCCATGAAGGTTGGTGAAGAGGGTTAGAAAAGTCATTTATTCAGCTCACGGTAACTGGTGTTTGTAATATGCATCAGAAACAGTACACTTAGCGGGGATCAGAGATGACCTGAATACAGGTCTGTCCTGAAGGCTTGGAGTAATAATGGCTGAAATGCACTGAGTGTTTATTATATGCTGAGCAGCATTCTAAGTGCTTTATACAGACACAGAAGTGTATATATTTATGCCCACTTAATGTTTACAACTACCCTGAAAAGGTGATGTACATTCTGAGGCTTCAATGTACATTTTCACGATTAAATAATACACCATTTCAACTTTTTCATTTTGAGACAATTTTAGACTCATGTGCTAGTTACTTAATCTCCCTCAATGATAGCATCTCACAATATCACAATCACATTGATACAATCTACCTATATTGTTCAGATGTCCAAAATTTTACATGTACTCATTTGTGGTGCGTGCATGTGTGTGTGTGTGTGTGTGTGTGTGTGTGTTTACTTCTCATATGTAGGTTCGTGTACCCACCACCACAGTCAAGAAACAGCACTTTTATCCTCACAAGGGTCCCTTATATTGTCTTTCAGTCAAGTAGATAAACATGTCCACCTCCTTCCCTCCACCACCATCTCCAACCCTACTCCCTGGAAACCAGTAATCAGTTCACCATCTCTTTTAATTTTGGCACTTGAGAATATTATATAAATTGAATCATACAGTGTGCAGCCTTTGGAGATTGCTATGTTGTTGTTTTTTTCCATGTTGAGATGCCTCCAAGTTGTATCAACAGTTAATTTTTTCTATTGCTGAGTAATATTCCATGGTATGGATGTACCATACTTTGTTTAACCATTCCCCATTAAAGGACATCTGGATTGTTTTTAGTTTGGGGCTATTACAAATAAAGCTGTTAGGGATATTCGTGCACAGTTTTTTGTGTTTTTTTTTGTTTTTTTTTTTTTTAAGTGAACATAAGTTTTCATTCTCAGGGATAAATGCCCAAAGCTGCAATTGCTGGGTCATATGGTAATTGCATGTTTAGTTTAATAAGAAACTGCCAAACTGTTTTCCAGAGTGGCTGTGTCATTTCAGATTTTCACTAGCAACATATGAATGATCATTTTCTCCACATCCTCACCAACATTTGATATTTATTATCCCACTTTTGATAATGTTACTGAGACAGAGGACAGTCAAGTAACTCTAATTATTCATTCAATAAATATTTGTTGAGACAAATACCACTCTATGGGCTAAGGATACAGCAGCAAATAAAACAAAAATCTCTGGGTTTGTGGAACAGATATCCCAGTGAGAAAGAGGATTTTTTCAAGAAATGCAAATAGATAAAAACCACAGTATGTTACATAGTGACAAGCTCCAAGGGCCATAATTGAGTAGGGAAAGGGGAGTGGGATGTTTTCAGGTAGAATTTAACTTTCAGAAAGGGTTGGCTGTGAAGGTAACTTTTTAAAAAAATTTTTTTTAACGTTTATTTATTTTTGAGACAGAGAGAGACAGAGCATTAACGGGGGAGGGTCAGAGAGAGAGGGAGACACAGAATCTGAAATAGGCTCCAGGCTCTGAGCTGTCAGCACAGAGCCCGACACGGGGCTCGAACTCAAAGACCACGAGATCATGATCTGAGCCAAAGTTGGATGCTTAACCAACTCAGCCACCCAGGTACCCCTGAAGGTAACTTTTTTAGTAAAAACCAGAGGAGGTAAGAAGACTAGCCGTCTGGACGTCTGAAGAAAGCATGTTTGAGGCAGGGGACCCACAAGTACATAGCCCTGATGCTAGAGCTCACCTTGGTGAGTGTGAGAGACCTTGAGGAGTCTCCGGAGGCTGGAGGGAGGTGACAGGCGGACAGATCACAGAGGGCCATGTGGATTTGGGGGATGACTTTGGGTGTGACCCTGGTTGAGACTGATGACCACCAGCATGGTGGTGACTTCACGTGACTGTATCATTATAGAATCACGGTGCAGTCTTTAGCCAAGCCTCCATAAGTAAGCAGAAGAACTTGGAAGACCTCAGGCTTTAGTAGATAAGAGAAAACAGCAATAAACAATACCACTTGGTAAGTGACACTGTGGAAAATTTATGAACAAGCTGAAGGGGGAGAGGAGGGAGGGAGGGACCGTCTCCACCTGGAGGAGAGGATGCTCCCCTTGGCCTCCCGTCTGCCTGCTCATCAGCTTTCAGGTGGGGACCCAGAGCAGTCAGAGACCATTGCTCCTCTCTGTCCTCCATCCTTTCCCCACATCCTGTTCCTCTGCCTTTTTCTCTCCTCTCCTTTCCTCTCTTCAGCTCTTTTCTTTAAGGAAACAGGGTTAAGGGCAATCTGTAACTCTGTAAAGGAGCTTCTCCCCCACTTCCCTCCTTCTGATAACGTTACTACATTGACATTAACGTAATGATGACATGTTTGAGCCACTGGCTTCTCTTACGGCCAGAGCTAGAGGCTGAGTGTAGCTCTTTAAGCTCCATTTTTTTTTTTTTCCCATCCGTGGTTAACTTCAAAGACCCTTTGGCAATCTTCTCAGACAGAGACTGCTGGACAGTGACATGAATCAATTAATGCCCACCTCACCTACCTCTCTGGGGTGTGGTGAAGATGAAAGGAAACAGGGTGGGTGAAAATATAAGTGGATGATCCCATGTGAAATGCTAATTAATCACTACTTTAAAAATAATTTATTTTACAGTGATTTCAAACTTACAGAATGCTCATAAGAACAATGTGGAGAAATTCTGTATCCTTGCCATGTGGTGGATGAATCTGTATGAGTTTGCTAGGGATGCTGTAACAAGGTACCACAGACTGGATGATTTAAACAACAGAAATTTATTATCTCACAGTTCTGGAAAGACCGAAATCAAATCTGAAGCTGTAGGTCAAGGTGTAGGCAGGGCTGGTTCCTTGGGGGGGCTGTGAGTGAAGGATCTGCCCTGGGCCTCCCTCTGAATTATAGATGGCAGCCTTCTCCTTGTGCCTCTTCTCATTACTTTCCCTCTACATGTGTCTCTGTGTCAGCACCTCTTCTTCCCCCCTCTTTTTTTTTTTTTTTTTAAGTAGGCTTCATGCCCAACATGGGGCTTGAACTCACGACCCCAACTGAGATCAAGACTTGAGCAAGAGTCAGATGCTTAACTGACTGAGCCACCCAGGGCCCTAACATCTCCTTTCTTATAAGGACACCCATTTTAATGGATTGAATCCACACTGATAACCTCATTTTAACTTGATCACTTCTGTAAAGATGAGTTATCTCCAAATAGGGTCTCACTATTGGGTTACGGGGAGTTAAAATTTCAACATATGAATTTGGAGGAGGGGGAACATAATTCATCCCATTGTACATGGATTCCCCATTTTTACTCTCTCTCTTTTCTCTTCTCCCCCACATGTATTTTCCTTAGTCTTTTTCAGAACCATTTGAGAGCCACAGCAGATAAGGTGCCTGCATGACTCCTTCATTCTCCAATGTGTATTTCTGACAGGCAGACACTCTCTCATACCAGATCAAACAAACCTCCAAAGCAGAAAATCAATACTGACATAGTACCACCCTCCAATCTACATACCCCATGCACATTTCTCCAATGGTCTCAACAGTATCTAATTCGCTTATCTGGGTGAGGAATCTGTTCAGGAATATATTGCTTTTAGTTTGATCTCCTCACTCTTCTTCAATCTGTAAGATCTACTTGGCCTTTCTCTGTCCATGCTCCTAACAGTTTTTAAGAGCAGAGTCCTTTCATTTTGTAGGACAACCTTCAACCAGATTCTGCCTGATGTTTCCTTAGGACCTGATGCAGTCCATGCCATCTTGATAGGAATACCACAGAAATCACACTTTCTTATTCTCCGTGACTCACATGGGGAGACACAATGCTGACTGGTCTAACCACTGGTCATGACAACCTTGATCGCCTGGTCACAATGCTAACTGCCCGATTTCCCCACACTGAAGTCACCACTTTTACTTTGTAGTTGACGAATATGCAGGAGGTATTCAGAGATTACCCTGACATCTTGTTTTTTGCAGAAATCTACCCCCTGCCTTAGCATCCATTGATAACATCTGCCTAAGTCAACCTCAACTGTGATAATTGCCATGTGGTGACTTCTATTTCCATCATTCCTTCTACATTCATTAGTTGGCATATTGCTACAAGGAAGAAATATTCCTTCACCCCATTTATTTATATGTTTGTTTGCTTTTTAGTTTATACCAGTGTGAACTCATAAAGTCCCAATTAATTCAAGGGGTTGTGAGATGTTACTACCACCATTTTATTTTGATCCATCTTTGGCCAATGGGAGCACCTTCTAACTGACTCTCATATCTTTTTGACATACTTCGTTTGACATTCCTTATTTTATGACAAAACAACATAGTCCATGCTCATCTCATACTTTCTATTTCTTGGTCCTGGAATCAGCTATTTCTTTAAGGACTCTATTCCTTTTGGTGGAGGAAGATATTTAGAAGCCAAGATTGTCTGGGTGTTCAGTGTTCTCACTGTTATTGTTCTAGAGAAATTGTCCATTGCTCTAGAAACTCCCAAAGGACAGAGTTAGGGAAAAAATATATGTATGGATGTATATGCATATATATGTATACATGTATGCACATATACATATATGCTTATATATATGTATATAGACATATATACACATTCATGACAATCTGACTGATTTTAAATGTCCACCAATTTGTTGTCACTCCTCCCATCAGTGGGTAAGTTTATGTCCCTTTCTATTAAAGGTAGGTAAACTTGTGTTTCATGTGTCACTGGATGAATGTGGCAGAAATGATGTTATATGATTTTTGAGGTCAGGTCAGAAAAGGCTATGCAGTTTCCACCTTTTTCACCAGAATACTTCCAAAGGAACCCTGAGCTAGCATGTAAGAAGTTCACCTATCCTGGGGATTCCAGATGATTTCAGGTCAACCCAACCAGCTGGTCTTCCCAGCTGAGGCCCCAGGCATCATGGAGCAGAGTCAGTCTGTGTTGCCTGTGCTTGCCTGGGCTCCTGAACCATAGGATATGCAAACAGAAAAAGTGGTTGTTTTATGCAACAATTTCGAGATGGCTTGTCATATAGCAACAAATAACTGGAATAACTTCCAATTCTAATACCTCAGAGTTATTTCCAGATTTGTCTTTTTATTTTTATAAATCATGTTTCCAACACTGAGAAAACTGGCTTTCATTATTCTCAAAATATTTACTCATTTGCTCAATCATTTGACTTATTTGCTTAGGATAAGCAATCTCCTAACCACACCGACTTCATCTTCTGTTCTCCTTGTGTCCTCCTGGCCCTTGGGCACACCACTGCCCTCATGCACTACCCCACTGCACACACTTGTCAGCACCTCTGGGCAGCCAGGTGCACAGATCCCTCTTGGTCCTCTCACCCCCAGCCCCACTCTACTGCCTTGGCTGGGGGACATGCTGATGTCTTTGAAGGAAATGGAAGGGAAGAAGGAAAGGAGGGGGAAAGAGGGAACAGGGAAGGGGAATTCTGTTGTTGTTTTCATTTTATTATGGCTGCAAGCAATCTCAATGTCCAGATTTAGACAACAGTTGACAAATTACTGCTATACCGACATTGGTATAGTATCTGCAGTATAAAAGGTCATTAAACTGTAAACCTCATCACAAGTGGGTTTCCTTATACATTTCCCTAGCTGGGTCCTCCGCCCTCTGACCTTAGGTCCTTTCTTATCCATGAGACTGCTTTTCATTTTACTTAATATGCAGCCCCTCTTTGTCTCTAGGGGGTCATCAGTTTGCTCAGTTAGTTTCAAACTGAGGCAAAGAAGGCTGATCAAGAGAGCATACTGCAATGTGCTTGGATACCCTTGGATTACCTGGACCGGGCTCTTGAGGGACTGAGATTGCACAACAGTCGGTCGGTGAGAGCCAGAGGATTTTTTTTTTATTACGCACAAAATGACCCTGTTTTTACAACCTCAAGAGCAGCTCGTGTAATGCATACGCACTTTGAAAAGGAGAGTGTTGTTTATCAAATGTGTAGTCTTTCTTTCTCATGTAATAGAACTGGATTTGAGTCCAGTTTGTATTTTACTAGCTCTGTAGTCTCAGTCAAATCATTTTCCTCTCCTGATCTCAGGGATTATTTCTGACAAAATAAGGATTCTAATGCTTACCTTAGAGAATTGGCATCTTAAAAAATGATAGAAGTATTCTTAGGCTTTCTAGTGAGTTTCTTTCCAAGAAACAGTTTTCATTAAACCATGTTTTCTCCTTTGAACCCTGTAAGCTCCGTGTTGCATAGACACTCAGTTTGTGTTCATGCATATTTTCCACAGGATGTTGAGTCTAGAAATATAGGTTCTATTCCTGATGCTAGCAAAACTCAGTGTTTGTGTATAAGACTCTTACAAACTGAGGCCCTCAGCTTCCCACATTTATATCAAGACACTGGCTTATCTTAGATTTCTAAGTCTAAATTCCCACTGGAAGCATCTAGGGAAATGTTTAAAAGTACAGATTTCCTCGGTGTCACCAGAGTATGCACAGTTGGGGCCTGTTTATCTGTTTTGTCCAAAGCTCTGACGTGAGCTGTGATTTAGCCAGCCCAGCTGACCCCACTGGATGATCTGGAGGATGGTCTTAGTGAGAAAACAAGGCATAGTAACCAAGGGCTCCATTTCTGGGGATGCATAGACATAGATGCAAATGTTAACCCCTTGCCCCAAACTTGGCTGGTTGACCTTGGACAAGCCACTTAAACATCTTCCAGGCTTGTCTAGAAAATAGATAATAATACTGTGATTCACATATAACCTCTGGGTAGTTCAGAGTCCCCCCACCCCCACGCCCACCCCCACCCCCACACAAAAAAATTCATCAAATTGCTTCACACTCTCAAATTGGCCTATGGAAGTCCAAAGTCCCTGAAAGATATTTAGTTTCTCTTATGATCTGATGTTCTACATTATTACCCCTTCCCATCACTGCATCGATTTAGGCACCATTTTCTCCTTCAGTTTACATAGCAGCAGCAACAAAATCACTCATGTCAGCACACAAGTTTGGTACATTTTACTGGAGAATTTTGGGGGCTTCCCTGAAAGGCTATATACAGGCTCCTCTGTCATCAGGAGGCTCCCTGCTTCTCTGTTTTCCTCTTCTTTTCCATTCACCCTCTCCATCCTGGAAAGTCCTGGGCACCCTAAAAGCAGGGCACGGTCACTTTGCTCAGGTTTTAATATCAAACATGCATATCAAAACCCATTCAAGTTTTCAGAAGAACAAAGCTCTTTCTATTTGCCAGGCTTCCCCTCCTTTGACAGCAGTTGTGGTCTAGGGATAGCAAGCAGATATTCTTGGTTTGCTGTCTGTCTTTGTTTTTGTTCTCATTCCACATGTCAAACACTTAGCACAGTTCTGGCATCTGTGGCTTTCCGATCATGTGTGACACAGCTACACAAAGACAGCCTAGCCACTCTCTTCCTCTGAAGACGTTACTCCTTCTATACCCACTCAGGCAACGCACATTTCTTCTGATACGAACCCAGCTAGTACCAACCACTTTCCTCACATCCAATTTAGTATGTAAATACAGACTAGGCAGAGGATGGTATCTGGGTATTAGAGCTTCAAAAGTCTGAAGTCTGATTCTAATGTTTTTTAATGTTTATTTATTTTTGAGATAGAAAGAGTGGGGAAGGGGCAGAGAGAGAGGGAGAGAGGGAGGTACAGAATCTGAAGCCGGCTCCAGGCTCTGAGCTGTCAGCAGAGAGTCAGACCCAGGGCTCGAACTTGGAAACAGCAAGATCATGACCTGAGCCGAAGTCGGTCGCTTAATCAACTGAGCCACCCAGGTGCCCCAGTCTAAAGTCTGATTCTAAAACAACAATGACTACAAGCATTGAGTGCCAACCAGGCACTTCCTGTACTATTTCTTTCAACTGCCTGTTTGTTTGTTTGTTTGTTTGTTTGTTTGTTTGTTTTCCACAGAAGGAAACTGAGGTTCTGGGAGATTATTAAGTGGTTGAGTTAGGATTTGAATTTGGGGTATGTCTCTACAAAACCTTGGCTTGTTCTACCACATAATGTTCTTTTAAAAATAAGAGAGATCTAGCCTTTGTTACATTGCAAAGACATTAACTGATCTAAAAGAGGTGTTGATAGACAGAGACCTAATCATGCCATAAAAAACTTAATTGAACTTTATAACTTCATACAGCATGCCCTTCTCAAAACATTAGGCAATTTAAAACAGAAAAAAAAAACATGATTCAATGTTTCCCTATATATATATTTTTAATGTTTATTTATTTTTGAGACAGAGAGTGTGAGTGGGAGAGGAGGAGGGAGAGAGACAGAGGATCTGAAGCAGGCTCTGCACTGCTTCAGCGAGCCCTATGAATGTGGGACTTGAACTCACAAACTGTGAGATCATGACCTGAGTGAAGGTGGACACTCAGCCAACTGAGCCACCTAGATGCCCCTCCTTATATCTTGATGACTGACTATATAATAGAACTGATGAACTCTGTGTAGATTTATCAGAAAAAATGACAGGACAGGAGCGCCTGGGTGGCTCAGTTGGTTGAGCATCTGACTTCAGCTCAGGCCATGGTCTTGCAGTTCATGAGTTTGAGTCCCGCATCGGGTTCTGTGCTAACACACAGCTCAGAGCCTGGAGTCTGCTTCAGATTCTGTATCTGTCTCTCTCTCCCCCTCCCCTGCTCATGCTCTGCCTCTCTCTGTCCCTCAAAAATACACAAATGTTAAAAAAAAATTTAAGAAAAATGACAAGACAAATAGTACTTTGGGTAACGTAATTAATTCACATATTTGATGCTTTATGACTTAAGGAGATAAATATATGTGGCAATTTCTATTTTAATAATTCTTAATATAAACACACAAAGATTAGTATTTTATTTAAATTTCCCACCTGTTAATTCAATTTGGAAAAAGGATAGGTAGAGACGGAAATAAAATAGGTATAATACATGGGAAATATCTATCAGAAAGACTCTGGTCACAGATACAACTGATATTTATATATTACTCTACAGTCTATAAAATACACATATATTGTCTCATTCCCTCCTCATAACATGAGGAAAGTCTTATAATCATTGGACTGGTGATATAACTTAGGTTCAGAGAGCTATGCAGAGTTGCACAAAATGACATTCAGGAAAGGACAGAACCAGGAATTAAACTGGGGTCTTCTGTCACTGAATTTCATGTTGTTGCCATTCAATCATCCTAGGAGGAAGCAGATAAATAAGTATAAGAGCTGACTATAGCCTGTGTAATTTGTAATAACCCAAACCTCAGGTTAATCAACAGTCAAAAAAAAAAAAAAAAGGAAAGGAAAGAAAAAACTCAACAGGAACTGTAGTTTAATCATTAATTCACTTACTATTTATTTAGTTCCCACGATGTGCCAGGCAAATGGCAGTGGGTTTCCAAGAATGGACAAGACACGAGCTTGCGGACACACAGGGAAGGTAGCCATTAAGTAAACATAATTTTTCCCAGTTTGAGATCC
Organism: Acinonyx jubatus; assembly: GCF_027475565.1. Classification (NCBI taxonomy): domain Eukaryota; kingdom Metazoa; phylum Chordata; class Mammalia; order Carnivora; family Felidae; genus Acinonyx; species Acinonyx jubatus. Next base: position 18,652,777 of record NC_069391.1, read on the forward strand.
ATTGGGAAGAGTAGACAACTGATGTTTAGATCCATGTTATGGTAAACGTCCCACTGTTTTTATTGGCACATTCTAAGATGAGAGGCATGTGCAACCCCAGGCTGCCCTGGGCAAGAGCCTGTAGCCATAGAATAGACATCAGTGAAATGCAGCATTCTCTCAACCTGTGGTTTCTATGGTCATTGTGTCTGACAATGGTACCTCTGTTCAAACACACCAAACCTTGATTTACCCGGAAAGGTTTGCCAGACACTTACGTAATATAGACACTTGTCACTTGACTATATTATTTATTTTTCAATCAAACAAAAAAAGCTTATTGCAGAGTATTCAGTTAACAGTCTCTAGAAACTGAGAGAAATCCATTTTCCCATCTCCCAAAACTTCAACATTTAACATAGATAAGGTCTCCTGTTTTCAAGTCTTCCTCTTAGTCTGCCTCTTGTTTCTTCAATACGTGTTTATGCCTACATGTAGTATATGTAAGCTTTATGTGCGTATAAACACAAGAATATAATCAGCACTTTTGAATTCCGGACCCAATTCAAGGACAAGAACATGATCTTGGAGTCACATCTACTAGTGTTTTCCTCTTCATTCCATCCCACTGCTTCATTGTTTATATGAAGATATTTTAAAAAGTCAAACAATAGTATGAAACTTTTATCAAAATAGCAAAATATCAGTCCTTCACCACTGAGTCCTACTTCCCCGAGGCTCACAGTTTCAACACATTCGAAATATTTATCTGGGTACTTGCTTCCATTTTTCTAAATTATGCAATATATATTTTTAGTCCTAATTCTGGACATTATCCATGAACTTTTAACTGTGTATGATGAAGTTTTGGCTGCTGTCTTACAATATGCCCCACGGCCCATTCCTTGTACCAACACATAAGCACACACATTTTCCTTTCCTTAACTTCTTAAGATAGTTCTATCACATTTCAAATTAAATCAAGGTTTAGTGTTTATATTATTAGACTATGTAAATATCTTAAGAGCTGAGCCATGAAATACAACATAATTATTTCCTTTCTTTGTATACATTTTCTTTCCCTTGGGTTTAAAATCGCCTCAACAATCCATTTGTTCAGGGATGTTTTTAAAACTCCAAATATCCCCTAGAACAATACAACTTGTTATTTTGGTTCAAAATGAAAGAAATGTATGTATGTATGTGTGTATGATCTGTTTTTTACCCTTGGAGACCACTGTCCTGAAGCCCACCGTTCTTGGGCTCTAGTGCCAACTGACTACTAACTGCTCTCCAAGTTTTGCGAATAGCTCTTACCTTGAGTTTCCCTTCATCCTCCTCCTGGGGACTCCTTTTGTCTTCTCTGCAGTACACAAGCTGCTATTTTCTGACTGCTATCCTTCTCTTATTTATATTTTCATTCCTTATTTTACTGGAACAAATGAGCCTAGCGTGTAAACTTAATATTTTGAGTTCTTGCATACTTCAACCCATCTTTTGCTTTTGCTTTTGGCTTTTACATTTGAATAAGAATCTAAATATTAAGTGTTATAAATTCTTCACAATTTTAAGACCTTGCTCCATTGTCTTCTAGTGTCTGGGATTGTGTTATCAGAACTGTGATGGCATTTTAATATCAAATATTTTTTACATGAACTGTTTTCTTCTGCTCCCTGAAAATTCTTATCACCTTCCCAACATCATTAATGTTCACAATTTTCACTATGGTAAACTTTGATCTGTACTTGTATAATTATTTCACATATGCATGCACACATGCGCACGTGCCCACCCACACACTGTTTCCTCCCTTCCATTATCTGTGGTCTTTCTTTCTGGAACCTCTACTAGTTATTTCCTGGACTTTCTGATTGATCCTCTAGTATTTTGACAATTTCTTCTCCTATTTTCCATATATGTATCCATTTTCTCTACTTTCTGGGATATTTTCTCACCATTATTTTTCAATTCAATTTGAAAATATTTTTGAGGGGAAATCATGGGGGTTTTTAATGTTTATTTTTATTTTTGAGAGAGACACAGAACACAAGTGAGGAAATGGCAGACAGAGAGGCAGACATAGAATCCAAAGTAGGCTCCAGGCTCTGAGCTGTCAGCACAGAGCCTAATGTGGGGCTTGAGCTCATGAACCACAGGTACATGACCTGAGCCAAAGTTGGAAGCTTAACTGAATGAGCCACCTAGGCTAATAACTTTTTTCTAATGACTAACTTAATTTCCAATAACTTTTTTTCTTTGTTCTTAGATCATTCCTTTTCCTAACATTGCATTCTTGAGTGGGGGTGTAACAATTCATTTTGCATTTACATATACTTACATTTTACCTCTGAGTATACTGTTACATTTTGGGTTTTGTCTTTAATGTTAGATCCTGTCCTCAAATGCCTGGGAATCATCGACCATCTATTATATTTAGGAATAAAGAAGAAAAATCTGCCACATGAGTGGGTTTTGTGGATTATTGGGTTGTCCTCTCTGTATGTTGATGTGATAGTACTCAGTTGTTTCACTGGAATCTTCAAAAGCCATTACTTTATTTTTCCCTCTGGGCCACTCAGGATCTCCAGAGAGGAAGACCCATCTCTTGGCTAGAGAGGGTAGGGAGTATATGGTTGCCGTTCATAATGTTTGCTTAATTTTCTTGTTTTCAAAATGGCTTTTCGCTTTATCCTCTGCTTGACTGGACTTTGTACTTTAAAGTAGCCCTCATTCTACATCCCTTTATAACAAAATACTTGCCTTTGCTGCAGAGTCAGGAAGGGACAGTTGCCTGACAGCACAGGGCATAGAAGAACACCTGGGGGTCTAACTTCTTGTGCAGATTCTAGATCAGTCAGTACTTTAAGCCCTATGCCTTTTAAGCTATCCAATGTGTATAATTTTTTAGCTTTTCTGGAGTTCTATGATGCAAGTAAGCTTTTTTTTTTTTTTTTTTTTTTTTTTTTTTAATAAGGATCTCTTTTGAAAGGCTCTTGGGTTTCAGGATTTTCCAGTCTGTTAGGTCAGTTACAACTTACTCATCTGCTTTCCATCTTTGAGATATGTGTTAATGCCCCTTTTTCCAGGTCATCTTGTCTCTGGTTCTCTGCATCCTTATGAATTTACACATTTTAGTTTCATTATCATCATTTTCATGGTGATTCAAAAGGAAACATATAAAAACACATATGCTAGATTACAATTTTAACTGAAATTCTTCTGTCCTACATTCACATAATATGAATCTGTATAATGCAAATTATATGAGTACAGGCTATTTAAATAATGTGATTATAGACTATGATAATATAAGCATATTACCTCCAGAATTGCAAAATGTAATAGAAATCCTGGAACTCAACCCTTTGCTATTATTTCTCATGGGAACTACTCTATACGGGAATTTTTAGGTTTCATGCGCTTTTTCAAAAACATGGACCTCAAGCATACTGAAGAAGAGGCACGCAATTTTACACAAATTCTTGTGAATTCCCTAACAGGGATATATGAGAATACATGGGAAAGAAACCTTAGGAACTGGAGGAGGGGAGGCCTTCCTGAGGAAATGACTTTTATATGAGACAGGGAGGATGAGTCAGAATTGGTCAGTATAACTGGAGTGAGAGAGTATGTGTATGTGTATATGTGTGTGCCTGTGTGCGCATACACACATGTGTTTACTGGAGATGTAGTGCAGAAAAGACTGGGAATAAAAGTGCTTCAGCCTACATTGAATAACTTTGGCTAGAGAGGGCTTACATTGGGCCTACACTGAACAACTTTTAGATGTTAAGGATGGATAGAGAGCAAAGTGAAACCATGGGAGGATCTTTAAAAAGAAGACTGAACAAAAAAAAAAAAAAAAAAGAAGACTGAACAAATCAGATTTTAATGTTAGAAATACATTTCTTTCTCTAGAACACAGAATCATTGTACAGGAGTAAGAGTCAATGTTAGGGATTCAGATGGGAGGATACTGTTAATACCCAAACAGGAAAAGTTTGGATCAGAGCACACTTGTGGTGTGTTAGAGAGAAATCAGCGGATCATAAAAACATTAGGTAGATGAATTCAAATGACTTGATGATGGATGAGGTTTGAGAGTAGACAGAGACAGAAAAGGTGAGGATTGCTATTTGTTCACTCATCCATTCACTCATTTGTCTCAGAAACCCTGAGTAAAATTTACTCTCAAAAGGGAACATGGGTGGTAAAGCATATTGAGAGTAGGAGACTGTTAACAGTTCTGCTTTTGAGATACCTGAAATTTCAAGTTGAAATTTCATGTAGGAAGTTGGATGTGCTTTGAAGTCATGGGTTCTTCTGGACTGCAAGTAGATGAGAAATATGAGCATAGAGGCCATCGGTGAATCCATGAGAGTAGAAATCACTCAAGAAAAGCATGTTCACTGAGAAGAAATATGAGCCTGGAATTCATCTCTCAGGACAGGCAGAGGAAGAGAAGCCACCATAGGACTTTGAGACACAGTTACTAGAAAAGTGGAGGGAAAGCAAGTCAAGTGAGTTATCAGTGAAGCAAAGGGAACAACATAGGAAGGAAGGAATGGTTAATTAAAGAATTGAAAGGTGTTCTAATGTGCAGCCACAAGGAGGTCACTGACGATCTTGTTGAAAGTGTTTCAGTAGAGTTGTAGGAAAAGCCTAATTGGAGAGGTTCAAAAAGTGGCTGAGAAATAAGGATATGTAGACAGCTAGCGTAGAAAATATCTTCAAAATGCTTGGCTAAGAAGGAGAGGGAAGAAAGAATTGGAGGATAAAGAGGGATGAAAAGGAGAGGAGGAAAGATTATTATAGATTGCTAGTTTAAAGTGTGAGAAGTAAACATTTTAAAAATGGAATAATCCAGGGGTGCTTAGGTGGCTCAGTCGGTTAAGCATCTGACTTCAGCTCAGGTCATGATCTCATGGTTCATGAGTTTGCGCCCCCCGTTGGGCTCTGTGCTGACAGCTCAGAGCCTGGAGCCTGCTTCAGATTCTGTGTCTCCCTCACTCTCTGCCCCTCCCACACTCATGCTCTGTCTATCTCTCTCTCTCAAAAATGAAACAAAATAAATATTTTTTAAAAATGGAATAATCCAGTGAGAAAGAAGAAGCAGGTAATGAGATAGGGGTATGGATAAAGGGAGGAATGTGATAAGTCAAGAAAGGCTTGGGGTATGTAGCACAGATGTCAAGACTTGTTTTTCTTTTTTCCTTTTCTCTTCTTTTCTTCTTCTTCTTTTCTTCTTCTTCTTCTTTTCTTACATAAACAGGGAAGGTGTGAGGATGGGTCATATAAAACTAAATTTATAGGTCAGGTTGTAGGCAACTGAGATGTGTATTTCTAATGCTTTTATATAGTTGGTTAAAAGGAAGTGAAATAATTTTCTGTGAGTGGGATGGCAGAGAAAATGTAGAAATTTGGAATAGTTATTGAAATACTGGAGAAAGGGAAAGTAAATTTAAAAATATAATTGGGTGCCTGGCTGGCTCAGTCGGTGGAGCAGGTTACTTGTTCTTGGGGTTTGTGAGTTTGAGCCCCACATCGGGTGTACGGTTTGCTTAAAAATAAAATCTTTAAAAATATATGTGTAACTGAAATTGCTTTGAAGAGTGAAGGGCGAAAACTGATGATCATCATTTTATAATGACATCACATGTCTGATGTTGTAGAAGAACACCAGCTTGGGGACAGAAAGATCTGGATTTGATCTGCTCAACAGTTTTCCAGTAAGTAAATTAATTCAAATTTTCTTTTTTTTAATTTAATTTATTTTTTAAATTTACATCCAAGTTAATTAGCATATAGTGCAACAATGATTTCAGGAATAGATTCCTTAATTCCCCTTACCCATTTAGCCCACCCCCTCCACAACCCCTCCAGCAACCCTCAGTTTGTTCTCCATATTTAAGAGTCTCTTATGTTTTGTCCCCCTCCCTGTTTTTATATTATTTTTGCTTCCCTTCCCTTATGTTCATCTGTTTTGTATCTTAAAGTCCTCATGTCAGTGAAGTCATATATTTCTCTTTCTCTGACTAATTTCGCTCAGCATAATACCCTCCAGTTCCATCCATGTAGTTGCAAATGGCAAGATTTCATTCTTTTTGATTGCTGAGTAATACTCAGTAATACTCCATTGTGTGTGTGTCCATCCATCCTTTGATGGACATTTGGGCTCTTTCCATACTTTGGCTATTGTTGATAGTGCTGCTATAAACATGGGGGTGCATGTGTCCCTTCGAAAAAGCACACCTGTATCCCGTAGATAAATGCCTAGTAGTGCAATTGCTGGGTCGTAAGGTAGTTCTAGTTTTAATTTTTTGAGGAACCTCCATACTGTTTTCCAGAGTGGCTGTACCAGTTTGCATTCACACCAGCAGTGCAAGAGGTCCTCTTTCTCCACATTCTCGCCAACATCTGTTGTTGCCTGAGTTGTTAATGTTAGCCATTCTGACAGGTGTGAGGTGGTATCTCATTGTGGTTTTGATTTGTATTTCTCTGATGATGAGTGATGTTGAGTATTTTTTCATGTGTCAGTTGGCCATCTGGATGTCTTTTTTTTTTTTAAACAGTTTACATTTATTTATTTTTAAGAAACAGAGTGAAACAAAGCATGAGTGGGGGAGGGGCAGAGAGAGAAGGAGGCACAGAATCTGAAGCAGGCTCCAGGCTCTGAGCAAGCGGTCAGCACAGAGCCTGATGCGGGGCTTGAACCCACGAACCGTGAGACCATAACCTGAGCCGAAGTCAGATGCTCAACCAACTGAGCCACCCAGGCGCCCCTGGATGTCTTCTTTCAAGAAGTGTCTATTCATGTCTTTTGCCCATTCCTTCACTGGATTATTTGTTTTTTGGGTGTTGAGTTTGATAAATTCTTTATAGATTTTGGATACTAACCCTTTATCTGATATGTTGTTTGCAAATATCTTCTCCCATTCCATTGGTTGCCTTTTGGTTTTTCTGATTGTTTCCTTCACTGTGCAGAAGCTTTTTATTTTGATGAGGTCCCCATAGTTCATTTTTGATGAATTCAAATTTTTTGAATCTCCATTTTGTCATCTGTACAATGGGGTAATTTTATCCACTTTACAGAACTGGGCATTGGCAGCCTTTGGCACATGGCAGCTATTATTTTTATTAATACATTTTTTTGTTTTTGATTCATATCCAAGATGTATGTAAACTTGTTCCCAGTTAAAAAAATATATATTCTCCAAAAATCACTGAAGACATTTACTCCTTTCCTTATAATTAAAAAAAAAAGTAGTTCTGTCAGTTTATTTCACTGTGTTCTTCAGCGACATTAATTCCTTACGATGTTGCTAGTTACCCAGCCAAAACAGTTTTAGTGTTCAAATATGTTTAAGACATATTTCTTTATATTACAATAAAGAATTGGGTTTCTTTATTATGAGACTTATCAGTGTCTTTAATATACCCATGTGCATTATGAATTTTTATAAGAAACATATAACTTGTGACAGTACCCAAGGTTTTTGGATCAAGATTTTCTTTTCCTTGGGACAGATATTCTGGGACTATTAGTCTTGGGACTAATATTCTGTAGAAATCCTCAGTAAATATTCCTACTGATCAGAGACCTCTTTCAAGAGGATAGGAAAGATTATTGCAAAACTCAATAAACTAGTAAAAAGATATCTCTACCCCTATGTTCATCGCAGCATTATTTACAATGGCCAAGACATGGAAACATCTGAAGTGTCTGTGGGTGGATGAATGGATAAAGTAAATGGAGTATATGTATAATGGAACCATCATTCAGCCATAAAGAGAAGGAACTCCTAATATTTGTGACAATATGGATGAAGCTGGAGGACATTATGCTAAGTTTAATAAGCCAAGACGTAGAAGGACAAATACTTTAGGATCTTATTTATAGGTGGAATTGAAATGAAATTGAAGTCCTAGTAACATGGTAGGTTACCATGGTAGGTTACCAGCCAGACTGGTAGCTGCCAAGAGTTTTGATGTTAGGAGAATGGAGATCAATTGGTCAAAAGGTAAAGACTTTCACTGACACAATTAATAAATTCTGGGGATCTACTGTATAGCATGGTGACTATTAATAATACTGATTGTGTACTTAAAATATGCTAAGAGAGTAGATCTTAAGGGTCCTCACCATATCAATAATAAATAAATACATAAATAAATAATGTAACTATGTGAGATGATGAATATGTTAATTAGCTCAATTGTGATAATAATTTCATAATGTATAGGTATATCAAAATATCATGTTGTACCTTAAATATATGCAATCTTTATTTGTCAATTATACCTCAGTCCAGCCGGGAAAAAATAAAGGGTAGGGTGCTATGACTGTCTTGCCATTGAGAATCCCTTGCGTGAATCATTAATTCTTCATTTATTTATACACATGTTTATTCTTTCACATTTCTTTGGTACATGCATTCAGTGGTGTACCAAAGCTGGCTTGTGTTGCCCCACAAGAGACTACTGTTAAGTTTTCAGGAATTTTGCAAGTCAGCTGACGTCATGTTAATGGCTTGAAAACGACCATGGTGGGAGCATTCACGCCACAGAAATTGGCAAGCATGACAGATCTGAGCTTCCTCTTGTGGAGAGCCAGTCGTTGAACATTTACTAGCACACCACTGAAACGGAGTTGAGACCATACAATATTAAGGTGAATCTGACATGTTTTCTGCACTTGAGAGGCTTCCTTTCTGTTGGGGAAGAAATAAGAAATGGACCCAGATAACTATAAAACACAATGGGAAGGGATTCTTAATAATTATAAAAAATAATATTTATCAAAGACTTGCTATGTGTTGGGCATAGTGCTCCTCATGTACGATCTACTGAATGCTTAAAAATAAGGTTGTGAAGTAGATGAATACTATCCTTGTGTATATAACAAAGAAGGAGGCACAAAGTGTAAGTGATTTGTTTTTTAGAAATTATTTTCTAAAGTGTCAAAACTCTAACTCAGGTGTCCGACTCGCACGCAGGCCCTGAGCATCTGTTTTATCCCATCTCCCATGCATTAAGAGATAGTCATCTACAGTTGTATGGGGATTCTGATAAGCGGAAAAAGAGAGGACAGAGAAAAGGGAAATGACAGCCTTTTGCAGATACTTCATTTATGCTTCCGATGAGTAGACACAGCCCTTTCCCCCCACCTGCACGCTCCACGCAAGCACAAAGGAGTGAGCGGAGGTGAACCATGTCATTAGAGGCCTCAACTCCAATTGTCCTTGTCTCTGGCATGGAGCCAGATCCCCTGCTTTAGTCCGTGTCGTTTTTCTCTAAGGTATGCACAAAGTAGAGGTTACTCATGTCACATCTGTTCCTGCTTTGTGGGGCCATTGGAAAAAAAAAAATCACTGACTTTATTTTCCAAGAGAGACCCTTTAAGAAAGGCCGGATGCAGAATGGCCAGCAGGGAAACCTGTGTACGTCCTTAAAAGTGATTCTTCCAGCTTTAGTATTCATAAAGCATACCTTGGCATATGTGTTCAGACTCTAATGATTCCCCCTGACCCCTGTTCAGGTTTAGAATTTCAGAAACATCACAATGCTACATTCCTTCTCTGCAAAGGAAATCGGACCTCTATGTCTATATTACACACCCATATGCAAAATCTTCACAGATAGGATTGGCTTTTCTATGGTTTTTCACCAGAACAGCTTCCAGCTTTAAAGCAGCCTTATATTTTGTGTCCTGGTTTTCTAACTCAAAGGCTTTCTTCTGCTAATGGCCTTTGTTTGAAATGAATAGTGTTTTTAGGGAGCCTTATTTCTATGATTCTTCCATATCTTATGTATTCTATTTAAAATACTCATGGTACATAGCTGGATACAGTTACAGGCAAATTCTATGTCTGCGTGGCAATTCATATTTGAAAGTAAACTGAAGAAATGTGGACAATTTTCAGGCAATGTGCACAAAAACTTCTTGAAATGGGGCACACTGTGTGGCTATCAGGCTGATTCCAGAAAACCTGGATATCCTTTTCCTCTTCTCTCATGGCAAATTAGTAGTAATGCAATTAGTAAGTAGATATGTAAAAACATTATGGTTATGAGAGTAAGATCCTTAGGGGACTGAGGAGCCACCAAACTGCTAAGCTACAGAGTGTCATGCTGTGGTCTGTATTTTCAGGAGACTCCCTCTGATAACTGTAGAGAATATATTAGATGGGGAGACCCTGAAAGGAGAGATCAGAAAAAGGCTGAGGAAATAGGACATTATTTACATTCATCACCAATTTACTTAGGAGTGAGGAGAGGTCTTACTTCTGGTCAATCTTGACTGCTCTATTTGAAACAAGCTCTTACATGTGCAGGGATGGTAACATTTCTGCTCATTGACCTGGGTAACTAATTCTCTCCTTACGTACTTATGTCTTGTCTCCCCAGCCATATACTGGAAGTTCTTGGTGGGTAGAAAATATGCTTTGCAATGATACATGTCCTTCTGTTTAGGACAGTATTTTTTGACTCAGTATGTATTTTTTTTAATTCTTATTTATTAAGAAGACATTTATTAAGACATATAAAAATTATATACATTTTAGATGTATGGTGTGATGTTTTAATATATGTTTACATTGTGAAATGGTTATCACAATCAAGCTAATTAACATATCCATCATTTCCCATAATTGCCATTTTATTTTTGGGGCTGAGAACATTTGAGATATACTCTCTTAGCAAGTTTCAAGTATACATTATTATTAACTATTAACTATTATTAGGTCTACAGAATTGATTCAGCTTATTTTTTTTTTTTGGTTCATTTCTTAGATTGTACAAATAAGTGAGGTCAGTATTACTTGATTACACTATTACTGGTAATTCTCTCTCTTTTTCTCCCTCCCTCTTCCAACCCCCTTTCTTGCCCTTTGGACAATCTACACAGGCCATTCTTGATGCTGGATACATCTCAGTTCTGCATATCTGTTTATTTGCATATTGGAGATAAAATACCTGAGTTTCTATTTCCACCTGTGTAACCACTCTTGTAGGACTCATGGCAAATCACCAACTAATCTGTGCCTCAGCTTTCTTGTCTTTCAAATATAGTTATTAAATTAAATATATGTTAAGGGCTTAGAATAATTCCTGGCACAGGACACCTGGGGGGTTCAGTCGGTTAATTGTCCAATTCTTGATTTTGGCTCAGGTCATGATCTCACAGTTCATGGGATTTAGCCCTGTGTAGAGCTCTGTGTTGACAGTGAGGAGCCTACTTGGGATTCTCTCCCTCTCTCTTTCTGCCTCTCTCTCTCTCTCTCTCAAAATAAATAAATAAACTTAAAAAAAAAAAGAATAATGCCTGACATATATCAGGCATTTAACACAAATAATTTCATTTCCCTTCCTAAATTTTTCTACCACTTTTTGGTCTGTCTAGCTACTCCATTGACCTTTGTCTTTTGATTTGATAGATCTCTTCTTGTTTTCTTTTTTTTTTTTTTAATTTTTTAAATGTTTGCTTATTTTTGAGAGAGAGACAGAGCATGAGCAGGAGAGGGGCAGAGAGAGAGGGAGAAACAGATCTGAAGTAGGTTCCATGCTCCAGGCTGTCAGCAGAGAGCCGATGTGGGGCTCAAACCCATGAACCGCTGGATCATGACCTGAGCCAAAGTCAGATGCTTAACTGACTGAGCCACCCAGGCGCCTCTCATCTCATTTTCTTATAAGGATACAAAAATAAATTAATACAAAACAATTGTAACTTCATTTAAAACAAAGACATGCTTGGCTGGGAAAGAAAGATGTTTTATTTTTTTGTACCACCTGACTATAACAGGTGATTGAAATACACTGCCAGGTCTCCATTTACTGGGCCAGTTACGTGGACATGTTATGTTCTGCAGCAATTCATTTGAAAATGAACTGATCTTCACTAAGTGGGATATGGCTTACCAAAAGGGGAGGACAATTGAAAAGAGGGTTATGAAGTACCAATCATTATGTATTCCTCACTCAGAGTTACCCGGAGAGTGTCTGCATGGCTTTATTTATTGAACACCCATTTCTGGAACACCTTCAAGGCTCCAGACTGGGAAGGAGGTGCTAATGCAGACTTTTAAGGTGAAGGACAGTGTCTTTGATCCAAAGGCATCTGTCAAGTAGGGACAACAGACAGGCTAAAGCTAAATGGCAATGTGATGGGTTTTCTGCTGTGAATGAAGGATGCTTTGGGAACACAGGGAAGGCAGTAAGATGCAGAAGAGGCTTCCCAGTGGGTGTGATGAGAATATGAATGGAAGCAATGATGGCACTGGAAAACTCCTACAGGTTGTCTGGCCCAAGATCCTCCACTATAAACCAGTAAACTAAAGGCAAGAGAAACACCTGAGCTCCTGTAGCACACTCCAGGAAGCTGAAATGAGAAGCTTTGCAATTTACACATGGACTTGTGGGATATGGGCAACATTGTTGGAGGATGGGTTCTTGGGGAGCAGATACTGAGATGCAAGGTGTTTATTAGGGAGCAATGTATATGAGAGGAAGAGGGAGGTGTGGGATTGATTGAGGGAGAAGCACAGCTATGCAGGTCTGACCACGGCTCAGCCAGTCCTGAGAACAACTTGTCAGAGTGCCCCATTAAGCTCAAATGGCTTTACACCCCTCTCCCAGTCTCTGGAGGCAGGCTTTCCCAGCAGGGTATGAGCCTGTGAGGCAGTTCTCTGTGGCTGAGGTGGACGCTGAGTTGCTGGCAATTAGAGGCTCTCTGCTGACTGCATTCCCAGTACCTGGATAGCATGCTCTTCCTTAAAAGTGATCTGGATGGCACAGCTTTGTGCCTACCAGAACAGAACTGGGTTCAGCTAATATGTATTGAAAACAAACTATGTGCCAGACTATTATATATACATTATCTCATTTGATTCTCCCAGTTAGCCTTTGATGAAAGTATTTTTCTATCTGTTAACGAATTGATGGACCAGTTTCTTTTTTTTTTAATGTTTTGTTCTTTTTTTAATGTTTTATTTATTTTTGAGGGAGTGCAAGTGGGGGAGGGGCAGAGAGATCAGAGACAGAGGATCTGAAGGAAGCTCTACCTTAACAGCAGGGAGCCCAATGTGGGGCTTGAAGTCACGAACCCATGAGATCATGAGATCATGACCTAAGCTGAAGTGGGACGCCACAGACTGAGCCACTCAGGTGCCCCTGGGCCAGTTTCTTCGTAGCTGTGAAAATGTCAGTGGCAGAACCCAATGTGTCTGAGAGCATTGCCTAGCATCATTTGTATTTGAGATCAGCAGCAGGCATTGCAACAAACATATCTCAGGAGGGAGCACAGACAGAATCAGGCTATGGTTTTGTTTAAGACAAACTGTTGAATTTCAGTCAAAATGGCCAATGTCTGAGTCTACTCCTTCCCCTGAGGATTTTACAGATATTGCTGAGAAAATAGACCATTTTGGGGTGCTTGGGTGGTTCACTTGGTTAAGTGTCCGACTTCGGTTCAGGTCATGATCTCACGGTTCATGGGTTTGAGCCCTGCATCAGGCTCTGTGCTGACAGCTCAGAGTCTGGAGCCTGCTTTGGATTCTGTGTCTCCCTCTTTCTCTGCCCCTCTCCTGCTCATGCTCGGTTTCTCTCTCTGTCTCTCAAAAAGAAATAAAAATGTTTAAGAAAATTTGAAAACAAAAAAGAAAATAGACCATTTTTATCATGCAAACACAGGCTCCACCTTTGGGAAGAGACCCCTAAAATTGCCCCCCCTAACCCCTCCATCCAAATCAGGAATCTCATCTATAATGCTCTAGACAGGTTGCTTGAATATTGCTAACGACTGGACACATGCAACCTCATAAGGAAGTACCCTTATTGTGATTCTGCTACCCTCTGGAGTCACATGGGAAAATAGCAACTCCCCTTCCCTTTGACTGTCTTTTTAGATAAGCAAGAGCAGCCCTCATGCAAACATCTCTTCTTTCCCCCACACCGCTAACCCTGGCTAAAACACCATGACCTTGGTTTATTCACCCACCCTCTCTCAGGTTTTCTTCCTCATTCATGCAGTGGAGGTAAGTATGTCCACCTAGTAGGATTGTAAAGCTTAAGTGAAACACTGCACTTGCATGGTAAGCACTCAAAAAACAGTAGTCCTTACGGCCAATGCCACTGGTCTTACACTTATTCTCATGGGGAATGAATTGGAGGGCACTCTACTTTAATTCATGAGGACACATACTTCAGTTACAAAGAACATGAATGTGCATAAATTTCTTTTGTTTTTGTTTTATTTTCTCCCAAATGGAATGTGTGTTGGACCCAGGTATGGTGCCCCAGTGTCTGCACACATCAGACTGCTTACGGGGTATAGGAATCCCCTGCACCCTCTAGCTTTCCATTGGGCATGTTTGTTTGTTTATTTATTTATTTAACATTTATTTATTTTTAAGACACAGAGTGTGAATGGGGGAGGGGCAGAAGGAGAGGGAGACACAGACCAGGCTCTGAGCTGTCAGCACAGAGCTCAATGCGGGGCTTAAACCCACAAACCATGAGATCATGACCTGAGCAAGGTACCCCTCCATTGGGCATGTTTAAAACACTGTTTGGGTGGCTTAGTTGTTTAAGCATCTGACTCTTGATTTTGGCTCAGGTCTTGATCTCAAGGTTTTTGAGATTGAGCCCTGGGATGGGCGCTGTGCTGACAGTGCAGAACCTGCTTGGGATTCTTTGCCTCCCTCTCTCTGCCCCTCCCCTGTGCATGCTTTCTCTCTCTCTCTCTCTCTCAAAATAAATAAATAAACTTGAAAAAAATAAATATGCTGGAAAATTTGAATTCACATCCCCATATTGTGTGGAAGTACACTAAGACTTAGAGTGATAGCCTCATCCAAAATCACACACATAGACAGACAGTCAGAGCCAGTACTTGGAGTTAAGCATGCTCTTTCTTACATCCCAGAGGCACTGAATAATGTACGGGTTATGGCCTTCTTGGAAAATCTCATGGATTCTCTCCCTGGAGAGAAGGGGACTTCTCTCTCTCTCTCTTTCTCTCTCTCTCTCTCTCTCTCTCACACACACACACACACACAGACTTTTGTTTAATTTCAGGAGGCATATACGCCCTAAAATGAGAACACCTAATTTAAAGACACTACGGTTAATAGTCCCAGTAATACAGAAATCAAGCTGGTAGGGAACGATTTCTGTGATCTCCTGAATAGAGAGAACAGAATTGGCAGAGAAAATACTAAATGGGTAGTGGATTCATTGTAAGAGAATCAGTGAAATTTGTATGAAAATTTCACATCTCTTTTATATTAGGAGAGGCTAATATTCTTGGAATAAAGAATGAAATCATGGGCACTCAGAACAGAGCTCCTAATTTTAAAGCTAATGCATGTTCTATTAGCTGCATATGTCAGAACGCTCTGATTCATAATTCCACCAGGCCTAGAGCTATCTGTCCCAGGGGACAACAGAAATAGAAAAGAGAAAAAAAAAAATCAGATGTTTGTTATGTCTTTGGCCAGGCCCAGACACATGGCGATGTTTGTTTGTTTTGTGTGAGCATCTTTTTCTGCTCTCTCTTAAACTATTATGAGAACTTCTCAATTCTAATCATCTCTCTACCTCCCTGCCTCCAGAGCTCCCCCACTTTCTTATACATCCTCCATATAAATCTCGCCCAA
Source organism: Acinonyx jubatus (assembly GCF_027475565.1). Taxonomy (NCBI): domain Eukaryota; kingdom Metazoa; phylum Chordata; class Mammalia; order Carnivora; family Felidae; genus Acinonyx; species Acinonyx jubatus. Next base: position 18,668,412 of record NC_069391.1, read on the forward strand.
ACTCAGGGCTCCTGACACTGCACCTGCAGAACTGGTGAAAAGTATAGAGTCCTGAACCACACGATCAAAAACTGAGGTTAACATAAGGTTTCACTTTGAGCTTAGACCTCTGCATTTGTAATTAGTGGCTTCATGGATTCTATGGCTTGGTCATGTCTGAGAACTTTCTCTAAGACATACCAGTCACCTTTCTACAATTCTCCAACCTAGAGTACGCTGTGCTAGTTGTTCACGGTAGCTCATTAGCGCTATAAGAACCTCTCAACACAGCTATCTAGTCTTCCGTGACATTCCATAAGAAGTCCTAACACGGTCAGCATGTTTCATTTCTCAGTTATTTTCCTGGAGATTTATGAGTTTCTGAGAGAGAGCATTATAGTGTAGCAACAGCATTGCACTGAAACCCATTAGATGGATCTCCTGTCCCAAGGAAACCATCCTCACCTTCAGCCTGTCTAGGTCACTCGTATCTCTTGATACTGACTCTACCTCCACAGTGCTAGTCTTCGCTCTGGTCTTCTTCTCACCTTAGTTGTGCAGAGTAGACCTTTCCTTCCTTATAATACCTGGCCAGGAAGCAGGGCTGACTTCCACTATAAAGAACATCTTTTAAAACGAAAGATCTCTCTCTCCAAAGCGGTTCACATATCAATTGCCAAGAGGGTACATCTCTCTCCAACTCATCACAAGACTGTTACCTATTACGAGTCCTATCCTTCACCTGCCTCCCACCTTCCATGGCCCTACCATAACCTAAATGATTGATTCTCACCTGTAGCTACATGTGACATTTATCTGTGGAGTTAAAAACAAAAATACTGATGCCTGGGCTCCAATGCAGATCATTAAATAAATTTCTAGGAGTGCCTGGGTGGCTCAGTCGATTGAGTGTCCGACTTCAGCTCAGGTCATGATCTCATGGTTTGTGAGTTCGAGCCCCACATCAGGCTCTGTGCTGACAGCTCAGAGCCTGGAGCCTGCTTCAGATTCTGTATCTCTCTTTCTCTGCTCCTTCCCTGCTCATGCTCTCTCTCTCTCTCTCTCTTTTAAAAATAAATAAACATTAAAAATTTAAAAATAAATTTCTGAGGAAAGGCCTGCAGCACAGTTATTTTTTTAAATGTTCTCTTAGGTGATTCTGGTTAAAGCCTGGGTTCACCGCTACTAATTTTAAAAAATTCCAGACTCCTACCTCTAGCCCTGGTTCACTTTCATGATTCAGACTTAACCTTCATTTCCAGTTTTATGCCCTTCTCATATTCATCACACTCTATGTATCAGTCATAACTCTAGGACATCTCCGACATGAAAAACAACACTGATCCTTCAAGCATCGATTAAAACGCCACCCCCTCCATCAATCACCCCTGATTCCCACCATGTGAAAGCAACTCTCCTTCTGAACTCCCCAGCCCTTTCATTTTGTCTATGCCACACTCATCACAACACGGCCGTTCTGTCTCACATTAGAGTTTTCATATTCATGTACCTTCCTCTCCATTAGCCCATCAACATTCTTTATTATAAGGCATTAAAATTAGCATTTGTTCTATTTTAGTTGCTATATTAATACAACCTGTATTTGATGAATAGTCTTATTAATGGAAAATTTAAACATCCATCACACTACATTTATAACACTTAGCTTCCCATGCTTTACAGGAGACAGTGAAATTAGGTGTAAAAATGGTAAAACCAAAAATAGGTGATTGCAAAATTGACAGAGATCTTTAAATTTGAGAGCTGAAAGGACCTTAGAGATCAGTTCTACCACCTTATTATACAGATCAATAGAACAAAGACCAATGAGAGAAAGGAATTTACTAAGCTCATACAGGCCTTAGCAGAGAGCTGGGATGAGGCTCCAGACGACCCTGGTAAGCACTCCAGTTGCTCTCTCTACTCTACCAGGCCAAATAATTCACACTTAAAGCATCCATAGACATAGTTATTATATAGCAAGAAAGCATACTCTGAAAGCAATTAGGTGGTATTACACTGTGCCATTTGTGGCTGGGGGAAAGTAGATTTTTGAGGGAAGAGGCACAGGTTTCTTGTCCCTGTTAGAACCATTACCAAGAATCCCACTGCACTTTCCATGAAACCCTGCCATTGATAAAGCTTAATTCATCACAAACACATCTGAATGCACCAAGTAAACATGAGTCAAAGCTCCAACTTCACCTGATGATTTGACACCTTTCTTTGGAACCCAGATGGTTTTTCATGTATTGTGATCCAAGAATATGATTTATCATAAATAAAATAAGACTAATTAGAGCCCTCTATGTTCTTAGCATGATGCTAGATGCTTTAAGGGAAACTGAGATGTCTATGTCATGGTAAGTGCCATCATGAAATTTCTAGGTTGGGGAAGATTAACACAAATACCCAGTTGCTTTAAAATAAGACCAGCAGGCAAGTATAAGAATAAATAAATGATATAAAAGTGTGTGGTAAAGAAACACCTTCCCTATTTAATACCAAAATTGCCTTCTCAGAAGAGGAGAACATGCCACATGAGAGACATTTTAGTTGTTCCCAGAATCTTACTGGGTTTACTTATCCTAAGAAAGTCTGGAGCTGAGTTCAGGGACGGGAGTTATAAAAGACCCAATTCTCTTGATCTTCCTTAAGAACAACATTCTTATCCAAAGCTCTTTACTTCACAATCCCACTTTTTCAGGAGTCTTCTCAGAAGTCATAGAACCTGCATTTTCCCCCTGTTAGTACTTAATTGTCAGATGAACCCAGAAGAGCTCACAATGGAAGCATTAATTCAGTCCTTAAGCAAACAATAACATTTGAGGCAAGGTTGGCTATATGTTATGGATTCCATGCACCAAATTATTGCTTGACGATTTGCCCTTTACCTCGAGGATTTTCCAGGTATACTAACAGAGTCTCTTACCAAGGAAGGGCTTTTCTCCTTACATGCTATATGTCCTTTTTGATGCTTGTTGGGTTTATGATGCATTATCTGTTATGATCTCTCAATAAAAGCTTCTGCTTCATACGCTGGGCTTTAGTCACGGCTGAAAGCACTATGGAAATTGTTTTTTTCTCCCATTATCATTTATCTTTTCCTTTACTGCCCTAAAGAGGTGCTAACGTGACTCTTAGCAATGAAGGGCAGTTTTTCTTATCGTGGCCTGGGTTTCAGCATGCTAATGTAAGATATCAGGGTGATGCTAAATTATTCCATTTGTTTAAAAACTGACACATAAAAGGTATTTCACATGGCAGCACCAACCAAATCATATCTGACCTGCCCCACTAGTGACATTTATGGAGAAACAGGGCTATTGTTGGCTGGTTGCAGAGAGGAAAGTGTCTTTGTCATATAATTGATATTCCCAAATCCTATAAACATCATGCTCTCTTGAGAGCTATATTTTAGAGTCTGGTGAGCTCATGTTTTGTTCACAAATTTTAGGGACTTTGCAGGAGTATTTGGAGTTCTGGATGTGAGGCAAGCTTCTGAATGCCAAATACTCAGGACTGGATGCTTGATTTTCTGGATCTTTGTAAATATAACTTCAAATGCCAAGATTTGAATCAGATATATCAGAGGGTAGTTTTGGCTACTGGAGTGATTTAGAACAGTGATTCTCATTTTCCAGTGTGTATAAAAATCACCCAAAGGGCTTATTGAAACTTATTCCTGGACCTCCAACCAATAAGATTCTGATTTAGTGGGTCTGGGGTGGGCCTGAGAATTTGTATTTCTCAGAAGCCTCTAGGTGATGCAGGTGTGCTGGTCCACATAAGGGCATAGGCTAAGTTAGGTTACAAAATATAAGATGACCCTTCTTTCAGATGTACATTGTTTATTTTTATAATTTCCACCAGAATTAGAACACTTTTGCAAGAGTGGCCTTTATTTGGTTGCTCAAACTAGTCAGGTATACTGAGGCCTCTAGTGTTTTGTCCCCATTTTATCTGTCTAGAACCTCTTTTATTATCTGTTGGTGTGGCTCATTTTCCAAGCCTCAGTTTAAAAGCTATTTCCTATGAGAAGGCTTTTGTCACTCCTTTATGTTCCTGAGTCCCCTCTACTGTGTTTCCGTACCATCCTGGACAATCTCTATTATTCGCCACCCTTCCATATTGTTTATTTAATTGTATGTCTAACCACCTAGATTGTAATCTTCATGAAATTCTAGACTTTTTTCAATAAGCTCGCTATTATACCTTCAAAACCCAGCAAAAGGATTAACAATTACCATTAACATGGTAGTTGTACTATAACTATTGTTAATTGCACAAAAGGGCTCAAATCCCATTTAAGGGATAGGAGAAGAATTGATGAAGTTCTGGAAAAGAAAGAGAACACTGGAGAAGAGCCACACAATGCTTCAGAAATTATCTGATTTAATTGATCCAGTGTATTGGTAAGGAACTGAAACCCAGAGAGGGAAATAGGATGGGTCTAATATGTTCCAACTAGTTTTCACTCCATTCTTATCTCTTCTCCCTAACCCCAACTTTATGAATTTGAACATCCTTAAGGAGAGGACAAGAGTTCTATGTCCAAATAGAAACTGAGTTAAATCCAGGTGATACAGAGGCTACTTAACACCTATTTTCTCCAGACTTCTCCACCTCAAGAGAATATGAAGTGAGGGCACGTTGCTATTATTACCTGAAACTGGCTAGCTCATTGTTCCTTCTGACATAGCTGCAAGACCTCAGTTCACCTCCCTCCCACAAATCCCATGTTATTTCTGAGTGTCCTAGTTTGAGTGCTCTGAAAAGCAGACTCTCATTCAAGATTTGCATGCAGGTGGTTACTGGGGAGTGCTCCCAGGAACACCTGCAAAGGAGTGAGGGGAGCAGGATTGGACAGAGAAAAGTCAAACTGTAACTTGGTAACATATGAGGAAGCACTGGAACTCAATTCTCTACAAGTGGTCAGAAACAGAAGGGCAAATCACGTCTCCTGCTATTGCCCTCTATTTTTTCTTATTTAACCAAATGTTCACAAGATAGGCCCAAAGGATGCTGCTTCAGAATAGATGCCTCAAAATCAGTGAGATTCTGGGAATGAAAATGCCGGGGCTAAATACATTGAATGCTATGTTATAGGTCATAACATGTATTCTCATGTATTTATCATTATCATTTTATGGGGTTGATTTTACAAGCTAGGTAGGAGAAAGAATACTCTTACAAGTAAAAAAAAAAAAAAAGATGAACAAAGACCATGGATTTTTCAAGAATCTCATACATCTACCAAGTGGAGTAACTAAAAATTGAACCTAGATTTGTCTAATTGCATAGCGGCTCATGATTGAAACTGGACTCAGTGGCCAGAATTGTGAGGAGACTTGGAACCAATGCTATAGGAGAAGTAAAAGAACCGACCAATGCTTAACAAGGGGGAGGTTCTAGCTTATGAGAAAAGGGGAGAAATGATTAGCATTTTCAAGTCTTTGCAAGGCTACCATCTTTCTACCGAAAAGATTGGTATTGAGGGGGACCAGGACAGCAGCAGGGCACCTGGGGGCTGAATACCTCAGAGCTATTGCAAGTTTGTTTCCAGCCCACTGCAATAAAGCAAATATCACACACAAAACACTGCACATACCTTAATTAAAAAATACTCTCTTGCTTGAAAATGCTGTCATTTGAGGTAATAATCACTGATCACAGATCACCAGAACAAATACAATAGTAATGTAAAAGTTTGAGATATTGAGGGAATTACCAAAATGTGACACAGAGAAATAAAGTGAGCAAATGTGGGGAAAATGGTGCCAATGGACTTGCTCCAGCCAGGGCTGTCACAAATCTTCAATTTGTAAAAAACAAAAACAAAAACAAAAAACAAACAAAAAACTATCTGTGAAGGGCAGTAAAGCAAGGTGCAATAAAACGAGGTATTCCTGTGTTAGGATTGACATCCGATCGTGGCAAATTGTTAAAAAATGTGGCAGTGATGCCTGTGGCAACAAAAATCCCATGACTATTATATATGATAATAGTAACTCAAAGAACTTACACTTCGATAAGGACAAATAGGCAATCAGGGGAAGTGCCTCAGTCTATGGAAGCTGGACATTTTCATGGTAGCCCTGTTAGTGGGGGAACCAAGTATTCAGTGAGAATGGTCAAACCCAGCATTTCCAAACTATATTCTGCACAATCCAAGTATTTCCCAGCGTGCCAACAGGTGGCCAGAATGAAAATAGTTCTGCAAATAGGGATGGGAAACAATTAAAACCAAATGAGTCTTCTCTGCTAGATTTCACAGAGCTTTGAACATGGATATTGTGGGGCTCTAATGAATTAGTGTAGTAGGAACTGATTAATAAGCTTACTGGATCAGAAAACCACCTTTCCATGGAAACTTACTAATACCCTGTTGGGGGAATGCTCGTGAGGTGGTGATCTCTGAAGTTCCTTCTCATGCTGAAGTTCTTGAATTCCTCAAACACCAAATGAGTCAAGGAACTTAGGATTTAGTACTAATCTTGGAATGGATCACTGTGTTTTCTTCAACGATTTCCTTCCCTTTCTTGAGTCCTCGTTTAGTGTCCCTGGCTAAAAACAAATTATTCCTGAGACTTTTCACCTCCAATATTTTGTGGTTTTATGGAGGCTTCAGGGCATCACAGAGGAATTTCACATACTTGACAGATCTCTGGGGCCTGCCTTCTTCTAATGCGAGTGAGTTTCCAACCTGGTGGCTTTGAGTGAGTGCATATTGTTTTCTGGTTCCTACTCTGCTGGATAGCTGCTTGAGATTGGGAAGCCAAAAGGACCTCCCATTCTGACAGTTTCCAAATTAGTTTTGCAGACCTCAGCAATTCAGAGTGTTTGAAGACACTGCAGAGATGTGCAGCTCTGTGGTTGACCCCTCTGCAACAGTACATAATTCTGAAAAACTTGGAGCTCCTCCATAAAGCCATATTTCAGTTGCACATTTTAGGCATGAGATTTCAGCCAAAAGCCATAATATAACACCGCCGAGGATTTTTTTTTTTACTTGCAAAAATATGCATTTGGACAAAACCTAGGAACTTAAAATTACAGGAATTGAACATACCTTCTGTGTTAACTGAAGTGCTACAGGTCAAATGATAAATCATTGAAATGTAGAGTTTGATGCCTTCCTAGAGATTTCCAAGTCCACAGTCCTATATAAGGCTTCAGTCTTCCTTATATCTCTGTGAAGTCATTTCTTAACTCCTTGATCACACGTATTGTGAAAAGTATGCGATTTCTGAGGCAGACCAATGAAAATCATACATCTCTTATCATTAGGATGGGCTCTCTTCTCTTAAGTGCATTTTCCGTTACACCCATCTGTATTTCCTGTTCCACATTCTAAGAATTCAAGGAGAAAAAGATCTGTTCTCTCCTCTGTGAAGTGATTTGAGTTTCGAAAGACAAAAAAGCAGCCTCCTTCACCATCTCCAAAACAGTTTCAATCTTTCAACATAAGCATTCCCTGCCCCATCACTGGAAGTATTGTGAGCAACCAAAATAAAGCACAGTCTTTGAATTCAAAAAGTCCCGGAGTCCTAAAACCTAGTGACCCTAATGACCTGCGTGCTCATGACCTTGAACTCTCTACTTAATATCAGTGAGCTCCAGTTTAAAATAATAGAGAATCATAATTACATCACAGGGTTGTTAAGAGGAAGAAATGAGGCAAAACACATGAAGCCTTCTTCATGGTACATTCTACTTCTTCCCACTCTGCACTGGCTTTGTCTCTCTCTTTATATAAACCTGATATGATATGACATGACTTCATACCCTTTTATCATGCAGTGTTCCTGCTTGTCTCCCAGAAAGCCTGGGGTCTGGAGGTATACATAATTCCAGGTAAATTGCAGGGCTGGAGTCTCACCCCTATGATTTTGGCCGTTCCACTTCTATTAAATGAAACTACTCTGCAATGTCAAAACGCTTCATTTCGTTTCAGACATTGTAATGCAGACCAAAGAAAGAAGACCTTGAATATTTTTCAATACAATATTAATATTGGTGAGAGTGCATTTGAAAAAGCCAAAGCAGCCAGTGTGCTTGGACAATAACTAATTTCCTTAAGGATTATTTTATTATGCACTCAATGTTCTGAAATGCCAATATCTGCAGATGCAGTGTGATTACTTTGCCTTTTTCGTTTCAATTACTCTTTAAGAAGAGTGATCATTTTTCATTATGGAATAAAAACTTGCATGCTCTGGACTAACATAATAGAACAAACAACAAAACATCATCTCTCTGTGAAATCTGACGTCAGATTTAATCATGCAGGAGGCAGTGCAGGTCACTGGACTGGGATACAGGGGCCTGGGCCTGGCTCCCTCTTTGCATTGAATTGATATGTGGCTTTGGGAAGCCAAAGCTTGGCCTTTTGTGGTCCTCTGTCTCTCATCTGTTCATTAAGGGGCAGGACTAGGTGGTGTTTAAGGACAATTTTACCTCTTTATTTCTAGTGTTTACAATAGGAAAGAACCTAATTGGGGGAGCTATACCCAATGGTCAGCCCAAAGAGCTTCCCACATAAGGGAGCAGAAAATACTCATTCAGTTTTAGAGACGCAACTTGCCTGAGATCTTTGCAAAACAAATTACCTGCCAATCAAGGACCAAAATGTATGCCTCTTGCCTCCCAGGAAAACTGTCTTTCTGTTCTATCCCTCTGCCCCTGGAAACCACTCAGATATGAGCTTCTTGATTTCTCTGGTCTCATCTGCCTACACTTCTGCATAGATAGGAGATACAGATGTAGAAAATGCTGGTATGGGATTCACACCATGTCATTTTAAGATGTTATGCTGAAACAGGGAATGATGCCTTGAGTTTTAGCTCTTGCTGTAGATAGATAACTTTTATATTTGAAAGCTTTTTCCCTTCTCTTAAAATTATTATGTAACATTCTGAAAATTCTCTCCCAAAACAGGTTTTTCTGAATTGTGTGATATAAATGGCAAATTTATACTTTGAATTTCTCTCGCAAAGCCTGTTTGATTAAAAATACAGAATGGTGTTGTATACTGGAAAAAAAGATAGAGGTAAGGAGGATCCAGGGTTTGTTGACCCTGAGGTTAGGAGTTCTCTGACCTTGAAGCAAAATTTCACCAGAATAAGCCTGTTTCCTTATATAGTAAAAATATAAAAGGCCTCAGTTTCCTTACATAAAAAGATAAAACTTCTGTCTCACAGAGTTGTTGTAAGTCTTAAATTAGATAGGATATTAAAATTCCTTACCTAGTGCCTGGCATACAAAGGATCTCAATAAATACACAATAGGTATTTTAAATGAGATTTGAACCAGAGCAAAATTTCATAAACACTACTCTGCATGCCCTTCGGTGAGGTTTGCTGAACTATCTCTAGGTAGAGCTCCTAATTCCAAAGATGTATCTTAAAAAAAAACAAAACAAAACAAAACAAAAAAAACCAACATTTGAATGACTTGAATTTATATTTGGGAATGTGAACTATAACCAGCCTACAAATCAGGTTCATCTACTCTCCCCATGATGTAGTTCAATTACATATTGATTTTATATTACTTTTTTATCCATAAAAAGAAAATTATAAAAACTCTACATTTCAATGATAGTATATGTATTCTTTAAATTCACAAAATACACACCCAAAGGGAGAATTGGTAAGGAGTTTATAAGATTTGATTCATATCACTTCAGTCCTTGGGCCAAGAAAGAAGGAAGAAAAACATTCCTGGTGGTCCCAAGTATAAGTGAGTCAAGGCCATGTCAGTACTTGAGCAAGGACTTGATCATACATACCCCTCCAACAATGCAATTAAACAGGGGGATGGTGGCTTGAAACTCTCAGAAACATTTGCACAATGTGGTGGGTTATTCAAAGGAAAATAGTTTCTTTCTCCTTTAATGCCAGAAAGTTCCAAAGAGGGAGGAAAAAAAAAAAAAAACCCAAAACACTCCAACTCTGTCATTCTCCATGTCAGGCACTTTATAATCATCACCTCATGAAATCATCACAAGAACTTGGTGAGTTAGATATTCCAATGCCCATTTTACAGATGAGAAAACTGGAGCTCAGATAGGGAGAGTCACTTATTTTTCAAATTCTCATAACTTGAAAATTTAAATCTGTCTTATATTGGGAATGGTTCTAGGAAGATTTGAAATCACAGTTCTTGGTTTTCTTGACTGAAATTCTATTATTTTTTTTTCAACGTTTATTTATTTTGGGGACAGAGAGAGACAGAGCATGAACGGGGGAGGGGCAGAGAGAGAGAGGGAGACACAGAATCGGAAACAGGCTCCAGGCTCTGAGCCATCAGCCCAGAGCCTGACGCGGGGCTCGAACTCCCGGACCGCGAGATCGTGACCTGGCTGAAGTCGGAGGCTTAACCGGCTGCGCCACCCAGGCGCCCCTGAAATTCTATTATTTAAATGTTGGGGATACAGAAACCTCTAATTTGGAGATTGATTTTATTATCCACGTGCTGTTTTGTTATCTCATGTGCCACCATTTCCTTGTCCATGCCATTGCTGACCCTGAACCTTCTTCAAGTCTTTGCTCAAGTGCCACTTTCTCAACAAGGCCCAAGTTGTCTACCACATTGAAACTTGCTGGGGCGCCTGGGTGGCCCAGTCGGTTAAGCGGCCGACTTTGGCTCAGGTCATGATCTCACGGTCTGTGAGTTCGAGTCCTGCGTTGGGCTCTGTGCTTACAGCTCAGAGCCTCGAGCCTGTTTCGGATTCTGTGTCTCCCTCTCTCTCTGCCCCTCCCCCGTTCATGCTCTGTCTCTCTCTGTCTCAAAAATAAATAAACGTTGAAAAAAAAATTAAAAAAAAAAAGAAACTTGCAATACTTCTTTCAGCCTGCACTGCCCACTTATTACCCTGTCTACATTGTCCTGTTTTTTCATAGCTCTTTTCAATGTCTAACAAGCTATAGAGTTTTATATTTGTATTTATTGTTCCTTGTATTTTCCTCTAGAATATAAACAGCAGAAGGGCAAGAATTATCTCAACTTTTGTTCACCAATGTTTCCTACTCATTTATAACAACACCTGGAATCTACATATTTTTTTAAATGTTTATTTATTTATTTTGAGAGAGAGAGACAGAGAGAGAGAGCAGGGGAGGGGCAGGGACAGAAGGAGAGGGAGAGTATCCCAAGCAGGTTCCTTGCTGTCAGTGCAGAGCCCAAGGTGGGGCTCGATCTCACAAAACATGAGATCATGACCTGAGCCACAATCAACAGTTGGACACTTGACCGACTGAGCTGTCCAGGCACCCCATCACCTGGAACCTGTAAAGAGCTCAATCATAGTTATTGTATGAGTTCCTAATTAAGCATGTCACTTGATCCATTGTTAGCAAGTGTGGCTTCAGAATCCTTCTCAACATGCCCTTATGGTTAGCCACTACCATTGTATCTGAGTTATAATTTTAACTGAAACTTAAATACTGTGCTGCTGTTTCCTTTTGTATAAAATGAATATGTAGGTGGTACCATCTACCATAGGCTGTGAGGACTAAGTGGCTTAATGTGTATAAAGTGCTTAGCACAGTGTATGGTCTGTAAAAGGCACTCACTTATTTTTTTTTTTTCCTCACTCTTATTTACTGGCTTTCCTTTATCTGGCCTCTAGCATATGTACCTAAATAGTTCTAGTTAGAGAGTGTCTGGGCTGCTCAGTCAGTTGAGCAGCCAACTTCGGCTTAGGTCATGACCTCATGGTCCATGAGCTCACATTATGCTCACCGCTGTCAGTGCAGAACCCACTTTGGATCCTCTCTTCCCCTTTCTCTCTGCCTCCCCCCTACTCATGTTCTCACTCTCAAAAAGAAATAAAAATAGTTTTAGTTAAAGCACATGTAAGAATCTACATAATTGAAGAATCATCTCGATTTTCCACCTCATTCTGATATGAGAAACCTTATGACAAGCCCATTAAAGAAGGCTTCCTTAATCCTGCAAGGCAGAATCATTTGTTAACTCAGTTTTATTTCCATAGTATCCAGTATCTATCAGCCTTTATATCCTGTGTCATGTTTATTAGCTGCCTTATCTACAAGATGTGAATTCTTACAGGGCAGTGTCTATGTTTTGTTACTTTCCTTACTCCATTTTTCTCAAATGGTTTTTGGCTTATAGTATACATTTAGTACATATTTATTATATGATTAACATCACTATAGCATGTTGATGCAAGAGTAACGGGAATTGCTAAATTTCATTACTATGGTACATATGGGGTTATGGAGGCTCACAGAAGGAAAATGAATCAAAGAATTCATACAGCTAGTTATTGTCCAAATTAAGGCTAGAACCCAATTTTACAAACTCTAAGCCCTTTCTGGTATAACACTTCCACTTTTCAATTAGATATGCCTTGACTTAATTCATTAACTTTCTTTTCTTTCCTTTAATTTCATGGTAACCTTGAGGATGCCCCTCTATTGAGTCAAACCTTTAGAAATAAACTCCTACTGGATAATTCTACATAAAACGATCAGAATAAATATTACACAGAGTTGACAATTTATAATATCTAGCCTGTGACTGAACTAACTAACCCTTAGGAAAGGCTGAGTCACTAAGTCTGTCCTAGAATCAGAGATTGTAGATTTGGCTGTGTGCTTAAGAGGAAAGACATGATTTCCTTTGAATATGTTTCTCTTCCAGATTACAGTCAGAGACCTATATTTATCAGACCCTCTAACACATTTCCTACCTTGAATTGCATCTAGTAGGACCTTCCACCAAGTGTGGGAATCTCTACTCACTGCTTAATTGTCCAGTGTTCACCCAACCTCAGCTTCCACACATCAGTAACAGAGCATTTACTGCCTTCAAAAAGTCATTATGGGGCTATTAGCTGCAGTAAATTTAACTGAGAAACACCTCATGGTAACTTTGACCTATTAGCCAGAGGTCTCTTGTCTGGACCACAAAGCACATCATCCTCCCTCCCCCACTCCCAGAAGACCATCTGATATTTGGAAATGGTGACCACTGCCTCTACCCCCACCCTCAACATACCAATCCAAGTCATCTCTCCTCTAAGCAAAATGTCCTTCTTGCTCAAGCTATTTTCCTTGGGTAGTAAACCAAAATGTTTGGTCCCTTTCTTTTCTTTGATGGCAAAATCCCTTTGATTTACCATAAAAGATTGTTTTTGGACTCCCAAAATGAAAGGGTGAGTTGACCAATAACAAGCATATCATTCAATAGTGTCTTTCAGAGACAGTCTCATTCCACATCATTTAAGTGGTATGTGGGAAAGGAAAAGGAAAAGGAAATAGCATTTGTCAAATGCCTACTATGTTTTGGTCACATCACATTGATTAAGTCCTGGGATCCTCCCAACATCCTTTGAAGTACATCCTTATACCACATTTTATAGGTGAGAAAACTGAAATTCAGCAGTTTTAAGGAACTTGCTCCAAACCAAACATCTAGAAAGTGGTAGAGCTGGAATTTGAACCCATGTCTGTAGATTTCCGCAGGTTGTTCTCCTGGCATTCTGCCCAGATGTCTCCTGTCTCCGGGTATAAAACTGTGGTCAAAATTCTGCTTCTTTTATTTTCTGTGAATACCTCCCATGAACCATAAACCATATGGTCTTCCAGTAAATCTGACATAAATTTACTACAAGGGCCACAACTGGCCAAGTGAATGATGCATCGTGCCCAGTGGTCTGTGTCTGAACATGGTCACAAAGGGCAAAGCTGTGTGATCATTGATATTCTGTGTAGGAGTACAAGAGAAAATTTAAAACTAAGTGCCTTACTTAACGTTTTAAATAGATTTCCCTTGTGCATTTTTCCTCTTTATGAATGACACAGCCATTGTATCTTTGGCTATACTTCCTCCACACATCTAAACTCCCACTACCAGTTCTGCCTTTCAAAGATTTCTCATATCTGTACTCTTCTCTTCATCTCTTAATTAAGACTACGCTCCTCATTCATTTGTCCTCGTTACTCTAATCCCTCCTACTTGGTCAACCTAACTGTCGTCATATTTAAGAGTAAATATATTCCTCTTTTAAAGTGCATCAAGAGAGATGTTTAAGAAATAGATCCAAGCATATCACTTCCCTCTTCAGAAATCTTCAGTGCTATTAGGCGGAAGAGTCGTCATATTTCCTTTTTCAGGAGACTTCACTAAAATAACACACTTCGCCACTTGGCGAGTGAACAAATTTCTCTGTTGGCCTCCATTTCTTGACTGGGTAGAGCTAATCTACTGAAGGACTATGAACATTAAGAATTTGTTCTTTCTTTTTTTTCTGTCAGGGACCAGTGCAATACAGCACACTGTGACTTATGACATTCTAAGGTAAGGATGTGCACTTTGCAGACTAGAGTTTTCTCCTATCCTGTATCAGTCAGCATGGATAGATTTTGCTGCAGTAACAAAAGACCCCCAAATCTAGTGACTTAAAACCATGAGTATTTATTTCTCACTTATGCTCTATGTCCATGACAGGCAAGCAATAATACGGCTTCACATCATCTTCACCCCAGGACTCAGGCTAATGGATTAGCAACAATGGACCACTAATGGCCATGAGGGTGGAGGGAAAGTAAACACAGATACAGGGAAACTTTCACTGGCTCTCAAAGCTTCTACTCAGACACATGTCACTTCTGCTTACATCCCACGGGACAAACAAGTTTTTTTTTTTGTTTTTTGTTTTTGTCAAACCTGAATTAAAAAGAGTGGGGTGTTATACCCTGTCCTAAGTAGGGGTAACACAAGAAAAAGACACCAAATGGGAGTAGACTGGAGGGTGAAACGGAGCATTAGCAAGCCTGTTTAGTCCCATGCCTTAACTAAATAATCTAATTGGTATTTAGTCATTAAAAGGAACAGGCTGACATTCTGAGCTGATGCTCAGAAAGGGGAAGTTGTTTGTCTCACTCCGCAAAGATTGTGAGCCTCACAGTAAGAACTAGAAGCTGAAGCTCTTTCCACTTAATCAGATTGTTTCTCAAGCTTCATTGCCCATGTCTGGCACAAGGTAGGTGTCTAGTACACGCCTGTAGACCTGAATAAAATTTATATGACCCACTGGTGATTCTCTCCCTGAAATGTGTTTTTTCTATTCAATAAACACAGCTTCCACCTGTGTTCTATGGGCTAGGAAACTCCACCACACTCTTAACGCAGAACTTCCACAGTAAATAAATCCCCTATCCTTCATCCAGCCTGTCCAGACACACATTTTGATTCCTATATTGGTGTCATATCACCAGACCCCCAAAACAATAAATGAAAAACAGACAGATGTCTTAGGAACAGGAAAAGCCTCCACGTGCCACCCCTCATTCTTGGTTTAATGTTAATCCCATTTCCCTGCTTCTAGGCCAACAATCTTCTCCCTCAAGCCCCAATGCCTTCCCTCTCTGGAAGAAAGACTAGGTATTTCTTGAATTCATTTATTGTGTTTTTCCTTCTCTTCAGTCATCTTCCCTAGTAACGTCTTCCATATGTCTGTGAGCCATTGTGTTAAAGAGCTCTGCCCAAAGTCCTTATTTATTCTGAGCAGATTGGAATGGCAGCCTTAAGTCTGGTATTTCCTCGCGTTTGACAGCTTGAATTACAGACTTTGGGTACATTTAACGTAATCCATTCATGTGGAATGGCTGTTGTTCCTCTCATAGTAGTTTGAAAATATAAATATTTACAAACCCCTAAGACAAAAGCTCTTACTGACAAGGTCTCTAAAGCAACAGCTCCATGGACAGGAACCTTTCCACTTAGAGTTTTTCCACTGACAGAGTCTCAATTCTCCTGGGTCATGTGCACTCCATTTAATGTTAATGGAATCTTAGTGAAATCACTGGAACTTATGTCTCTACATGTCCAAAGAGGAAAGGGAGTAGAGTGAGAGTATGGGGGACAGATTTTCTCAGCAGGATACAGTTAGCCAGCTCCTTTAAGGCTAGCCAGAAATGAAGTTCTTGGAATCGAAGAGAGTGTCTGACCCTCTAGGAATTTCTACTACTTTGTGCCTTCTCTGTTCCAGGCACTATGATAAATACTTTGCATACCATAATTTATTGATAACTCATAATCCATTTCACTGATGTAGAAATAAGGCTTTGAGAAATAAATAAGTTCATACACCTAGCAAGCAAAAATCCCCCAGCAGGGATTTTACCACAGACTTTGTTTTTACAGATAAAATTGGAAGGACTAGGAGAATATTATATGTAAGTTATCTGAATGCAGATAGAGGGTAACAAATGGGAAGGAAAAAAAAAAGAGAGAGAGGGAAGCAAACCATGAGACCCTCTTAACTACAGAGAACAAACTGAGGGTTAATGGAGGGAGGTGGTTGGGGGATGGGCTAAATGGGTTATTGGTATTAAGGAGGGCACTTGTTATGATGAGCACTGGCTGTTATGTGTAAGTGATGAATCACTAAATTCTACTCCTGAAATCATTATTACACTCTATGTTAACAACTAGAATTTATTTTTTTAAATGTTTATTCATTTTTGAGAGAGAGAGAGAGGGCAAGGGGGTGGAAGGACAGAGAGAGAGGGAAACACAGAATCTGAAGCAGGCTCCAGGCTCTGAGCTGTCAGCACAGAACCTGATGCAGGGCTTAAACCTACGGACCATGAGATCATGACCTGAGCTGAAGTTGGACGCTTAACCAACTGAGCCACCCAGGTACCCCTAACTAGAATTTAAATAGAAATTTGAAACAACAGCAACAACAAAAGAAAGGGTAACACTGGAAGGATCTGTATTTCTGAACAAATTTGTTAGCTACACATGATCTACAACAGCCACATTAGATCTCCTCTATTCGTGCCAATTTCTTTTACTCTATCAGTATCAATAACTCTCTCTATTCATCCTTCTAAAAGATATATCCATCCAAATTAGTTGGGATTGGTTTCAGCTGTATATGAGGGAAATAAACAACAATACTTTAAGATAAAAGATTAGCTCTCCTTTTAAAGCACATTGTGGGGAGGATGACTGAATTTGGTATAGTGGTTTTATTTATGTCTGTGACATAGGATCTTTTTACCTCTCTATTCCACCATCCTTTCACTGTGAACCTCTTCCTCATGGACCAAACTGGCTGCTACAGTGGCACCCATAAGAACCTTGCTCCAAGAATCAGGAAGAAGAAAGAGGAAGGATACATAGCATCTCTTTTAAGAAGATTTCCCATAACTACCTTCTACACAATACTTCAGCTTAGATATCTTTAACCAGGACTTTGTTGCATGACAGCACCTAACTGCACACGAGGAAAGAAAATGGGAAATTTAATCTTATGGGTTAGTAGTAATGTGTTCAGCTGAAGAATGTGGCTCAGTGTTACTGGGAATGGGGCAATAAATATTAGCCCAGTTGATAGACATTGGAACCAAAAATAGAAATCCTGAGTATTGCTCTAGAATTTTTGTCTTGGCTAAAGAGAAATTTAGCAGAATGAATACTGGGAAGAAACTAGAAGACTTTGACTCACCATATTTCAAATCCCAGCTTAAGTACCACCATGAGGAGTTAGAAAGAATTCTGGCTTCAGCATCAAACAGTCATGGGCTCCACTTCTTTCTAGATAGATGGTTATGGTTTAGACAGGCATATATACGTAACTGAACTACTTAAAGAGTGGAACCAGACATGAAACCCCTCTCTCAAACACACCCTATCACAATGCACAGTGGATAGTAAGAGAACAGTTTTTGGTTTTGTTTGTTACTTATAATCTAAGTGAGTCAAAGAATATAACTGGTACAATATGTTAGACACAGCTCAGGGTCTTAGAGAACCAAAATTTCAGGGCACAAGACACCAAACAAAGTGAAAATGCTAGAGCAAAGCCTGAGTCAGTGTTTGCCCTGCTATGGACTCAAGATTTTACTGAGGCAGAAAAAGAGGAAGAGCCTGCAGATAAGCCTCACATCTAGGCAGGAGAGAACAGAGTCTTTGGAGAAGGTGAAAGGACTTCATATTTTTTAAGTCTTCATGTAAAAATGGGGTGCAAAAGTGACCTCATCTGGGGACATGGACTAGGTGTGCAATGTCTAGGTATGTGGCCAAGGCCAATCAAGGATACCAGTCCTTAGCCCTGGCAATAGAAGGTCCTGAGGGGCACTGGACAGGATGAGGGTAGATGGCAAACAATTGAAGAAATAAAGTTTGGCCACATCCTGGAGAATCTGTGGTCAGTGATACATTAACCAGCCTTGGCCTCACAAAGTTTTAATTGGAGTCATTTCCCATGAATGCAGCCAAGAAAACTTTAAAAGGAAAGAAAAGGGACAAAAACAAAGAAAAACCAAAACCATTCAGTGGGGGCCCACTAGCTTCCAGGACCAGCGCAGACAGAATTCAAGCCCATGGGATTTTAACCCTTTCTCCACTTAGATTCTGGAGTCAGAATTGGAATCACATCCAGCCCCACTACTTACTAACTGTAGCCCCTTGTGGAACTCATGTTATCATGTTTCTGATCCTAATTTGGGGGATATTTAAAAAAGAATACTTGCTTCACAGGGTGGTTGTGTGCATTATATGAGAGGAGAGATTTGAAAGATCGTCATAAGCTACAAAACACAATATTCATGTGAGTACTTAATGCAGAGGAAATTCACAATGGCATTCTTTCCAATTCTGATGATTCTGTGTCCACTTTCTATAGCTTGTCCTCATTTTAATATGGGTCAATTTATATTTTACATTTTTGGTGGTCTCATATTACTAGCAAATTCTTTTGAGCTAGTATAGTCAAATCATGATGTCTTATAGCTTAACATTTTTCCTTTTTAACAACTTATGGGAATAGGATTGTGAAAGTTGGTCAAGGTAACAGCTATTGAGTCAGAAACCAGAATCCTAACATTATATACCTTCTGTGTTAGAGAAAAAGGACTTCAGGAGACTCTACCAAACTTGATTATAAAATAGAACAGTTATTCTACATATGACTGCATACCTTACCAGTAATAAAGAGTGCAAACTCAAAAATCTTTATTCTGATTAAAATTTGGGTTTGGAATCAATAAGCATTCCCTACATAAGGGAACATGATAATGTGTTTATGATCTGTAGACATTACTTTGGTCATGGATATGGTAAAAAAAAAATTCAAAAGCATCATAAACTTCAAAATGAGTCAAAAATAACATGTGTTTACATGAAATTCTTCTAAGAACTTCCTTAAAAGTAACAGGGGCTTATGCTATATCCAGTGACCTGTGATTTATCTAATATTCGACCTCTCTTGCATGTCACTCAATTCTCGCTCAGAAAGAGAAGGCTGACAATGTAATGCGAAGAAAGTGTGGAATGGGAAGCTTTGAAATGGAGAGAGTGGGTGCACGAGGAAAATACTATGTGAGCTGAAAGATAAAAATAATACTGGAGTTAAGTTTTAAACCTAAGTTCTTTTATTAATTAGCTGAATGACCTTGAGAAGGTTATATATACTCAGCAAGTTGTAATGTTTTCGTGTGAAAAATGGCATTCACAATACCCAGCTCTCAGTGCTTGCTAGGAAGAGAAAAAGTATAGGACATAGGAAGAGCACATTGTCTCCCTTTGACCCTCTACTTTGCCATATGTTATAACTGTGTGACCTTGGGCAAATCCTCTGTGTTTCTGTGCCTCAATTTTTTCACCTACAAAGTGGTGAAAATACTAGCACCTGTCATATTTGAATGGTGTGACTACTAAGTATGTTGGTATGTTAATATACATAATTTCTTAGTGCCTGGTACATATTAAGAGCTAAATGAATAAATGGCTGCTGATGTCTATAATAAAGTGCCCAACATATACGAAAAGGGTAGTCAATTATAAATGTTATTATATTTATTCAAGAATATTTTCCCTTTTATACTCATAGCCAAATGGGAACATTAAACCCATTTTGTAGATTAAAAGACCAAGGCTTAGCATCTGGAAGCTATTGAAATCCCACAAATACCTGGGACCATAACTTAAGCTTTTTAAATTCCAAAATTAAGTATAATTCCATATAAAGTATTTCAGAAGTCAGGCAGACCCTCTGGTTTCTCTAAGAACATGCTATTTCCATTAGAGCTTTCTCACCCCAAATTTCAATCCCAAATTGAAAAGGAAAGTTACTGCTTTAAACTGACAGTTCAGAATTCATTCCACTTGTCTAAGTTCTTAAGTTTCATATACATGTATATGGAAGTTAAATATATTTTCTTGAATGTGATTTATGAGGACTTTCTGACAAGGTTCAAGAGGATCACTTATAATATACCCCTGGACTGCATGCCATAATCTAAACACTGGAAAGAAAGTTTAGGGAAGCAATTCCCCAGTTTCACCATCGGTGAAATCACAGTGTCTTATACTTGAAGCACTGGCCCCAGTGATTCAACTTGCCTTAGAATCAAAATTGACTAAAGTTATTATAAGTTTGTGGCTTATCTGGTTTACATTAAATACCCAAAGAGAAATGAATATATCTATGGCGTCAGTGGAAGAGAGAAAAATGGTATCAGGCTCCAAGCCCAAGGGAGGTGGCTCTTCTCAAGGAAAGACTTAAATAGAATTACTTCCTTTCCTCCTCTGGGAGACAGAGACACAAGTCAAATGACCAGGCAAACAACGAGCGCAGAATAAGACTAACTCAACCTAAAGAGCTGGCTGACTTTCATGGTCTCTGTTTTGGACTACTTTGATTTAATGGTGTTTTGCATTGTCCACAACCATAAGGGTTATTTTCCAGATTATGGCACTCTTGGGGATCATGTATATCAGTAGATCCCTAATGCCAACAAAAAACTTAACGTGCTTTCCAAGGATCCTGTATCAAGATGCTTTGAATGGCAAGCAATAGCAAACTTAAGTCAAACTGGTTTAAACCATAAAGGGGATTTATTGGTTCATGCAATATAAATGTCCAGAAACAGCACTGCTCTCATAGAAGCCTTAACCCATTGGCCCTAAAGAAAATGTTAAAACCCATTTTTTTGTCCCCCCCCCACTTCATTTTCCAGTTTTGTTTTCTCAGTGTCAGCTTTACTATTATTATTTTTAAAACTCACTTTCTCTTTGGTCCCAAGATAACTGTCAGTAGCTCCCAGAGCTTCAGGTTTCCTTATCCACATCCCGTGGTAAAAAAAGACAGCATGATCCTATGATACACCTTGGAAATGAAGAGGTTTTCTTGCATAAAACCAGTAGAAGAGTATCTTTATTTACTCCTGCCAACTATAATCTCTGAACCAATCATCTTGAATAAGGGAATAGGAAACACTGATAGGTTTAATCTAATCAGGACCTACCCGCCCCCCTCCCCCCCCCCCCCCCCCCCGCCCCCAAGCTGGAAGTGGAGCTAATCCTATCAGATATTTAAGGTTTAGAAATGTGGAAATTGGTGGATTGGATACTAGAGAAGCAACCAACAACCTTCAATGTCTGGAGTCAACCTATTTTTCTATACTTACCCCCACTTTGGATTATACTTTCCATGCACATGGAACTATTTCCAGTTTGGCAAGCACACCTTAATCTTCTACTTCATTCTACTGTCCTCCTGAAATGATCTTTTCTGTCCATATTTTCTAAATCATATCCATTCTTTAAGGTCCAATTCAAACAGGCCCCCCTCCATGAAGCTCTTCCATATTATTCTCTGATAGGGATTCTGTCTCTGTCAGCTTATTTCCAACAGCAGTTGATATGTTCTGACTTTCTGAGTCTGATCATTCCCAATCTTCTCTTCTATTGTACTACATGTGTCTCTTCTGGATGCTGTGACTGAGAAAGATTGTGCTTCCATTGTCATTGATTCTTCTTAAAGTACCAAGCACTTGCTCTGAATAATGTAGGGAAATCAGCCAATGGGTTTTGGAGGCCATTTTCCTGGTGACACACAGTCTGTGTATTTCCCTTACTAACACTAAGACCAGTCCTACTTCTTTGAAAAGGTGTTAGCATTCTAGCAATTTGCTTATCTAGTAGCCAGTCCTTCACACTTCACAACTAGTTAGTGCAGTGAGCTTGTGAGCTGAAAAGCAAAAAATCCAGAGGCTTAGAAAAAACATTTTTTTTACTTTAAAAAATTATCCCTAATTCAGCAAACAGCCTTGGGCCATAAGTCAATGATTAATGGATCAGAATAAAGCAACATTTCCTTTCTTTTTCACCTTCTTTCTCATAATATCACTGTTTAGATGACATGTACCTGAGGGGGGGGGGAGGGAGTCTTGTGTGTTTTCAGAAATGAATACTTTATAAGCAATGGGACTGTCTGCAGTGTTGGAACATAGAAGTAGAAGCAGTAGCAGATGGCACGCCGCAGAGAGCCTTAAATACCAGGCTAAGAATCAAGTTTCTTATCCAGGAAGTAGAATGGGACCATACACAGGCTTAAGCCAACAAGTGACCTGATTGCATTTCTGTTCACCTTGTTCAGAGTCCTAGCAATTTTCTTTCTTGTCCTCCCTTCCTTTCTTCCCCCCTTTCTCTCTCTGAGAGAGAGAGCATGACAAGGGGAGGGGGGCAGAGGGAGAGAGAGAACCATAGCAGGCTGCATGCTCACCCTGGGATCATGACCTGAACCAAAATGAAGAGTTGGATGCTTCACCGATTGAACCACACAGGCGCCCTCCGCACCCCCCACAATTTTCTTACGGGGGAAAAGAGTTCCTTTTTCCCTTTCAAATTTTTCTGTTCTTATCTTTGACCATATCATTCACAGATACCTCAAACGTAGCACATTGAAACTAAAACTGGATTTTCCTCCAGAAATAGGTCTCTCTCTCATGTCTTCTTCATCTCAGCAAATGACTCCCCTGTTCACCTCATTTCTCAAACATAGAGCCTGGGGAGACACCCCAGATTCTGCCCTGTCTTTGGCTCTGCATACTGATCTACAAAAAAAAAAAAAAAAATCCTGTAAATTTTCTCTCCACACATATCCCTGAATCCAACCCTATGTCTCTGTGTCACTGGTGGCCAGTATCTTAGTCCAGAAGCTCCTGGAGGGCTATGATAGTCATCTCATCAAGATCTCCAGGTCCTGTCATCCATTCTCTGCACCAGGTAAGAAAAACTGGCTTCTGACCCATTGTCTCACTTCAGTTCCATCCGCTCTTCCTCCTATTCAGTCAGCACCTTATGCCTGTCCAGCTTCCCCACCCTGACAGCCTTTGGATACACCATTCACTTTGCTTGAAATGTTCTTTCTTTATCCTCGCCATTAGGCTGTGATTCTCTCTCTCTCCCCCTCCCTCCCTCTCTCTCTCCCTCCCTCTCTTTTGGCCTCAGCTAAAATAGCATCTCCTCAGAATGGCCTCCCCTTACTACTGTATGTAAATGGTGAGCCCGTTGGTCCCTGTTTTAATTCCTTGTTCGCAGTATGTATCACATATTTGATATGTGTGCTTGTGTATTGCCTTTGTTTTTATGATTTGTGTGTTTCTCCCATAAGAATGTGAATTCACAAGGCAAAGATTGTGTCAGGCTTATTCCCCATTCTACCCCAGCCAGGGCTGGATTAAATATCTATTGAACGTAAGGAATTTCTGTTAATTTCTGCCTGTCTATTGTATTTCATGGGGAAATTTTTTGAGTCTAAGCTCCCTCTGAATATTAAAACAGTGGGTAATTTAAACTCCTTTATTATCTAAATAATCAATGTCTAAAAAAGAAAAAAGAATTCTTAAGACTTTGTGGGATTCACGTTTTCTTCATCACCAGGAAATATCCTTGATGAAATTGATGAATGCACTTGAGGCATATCTTGAGAAACAGAAGGTTGGAATCTGAAAATGGCAATCTGTGCCCTTATATGGCAAACCAGAGTTTTTCAAACAAAGATCCTCAAATCCACAGAGTCCTTGTGGTCTGAGATATGCCACTGTGATTCACTCAACGACACTGAATGGTGTTCTCCAGGGGATGAGTGCATATGCTTCTGGTTGCTTTTCTAGGTCCTTCACTCCCAATCCTTTTCCCTAAGAGGGGTGGGGGCTGTGGGTTTGCCAAGGTCTAAGCCTATACACCCCTTACTTCTATTCTAGTTCCATGTTCTATTTCAATGAGAGGAATTGCTCCATCTCACGCTTCCCAGCTATCAACTTTTCCTGACAAATCTTAAACCCAGATTTCTAATCTCAGTCTCACTTTCTAATCAGGTCTATTTTTCCATCTGTCTGCATCATGTATTCCTAATACTTTGCCACAGATTGGATTCAAATCTGAGCCCGACAAGTCGAAATCTATCATCCCCGCCTCTCAGCCTCAGCTATACAATTTGATACTTTTTCTCACCAATGCTTTCTTTGTACATGGCTTTGTAGTTTCACCTTATTAATTCCTGCTGTAAATATACAAACACGTGGAAGTGGGGAATGCTTCCCAGTATCATTTTATACAGTTGTAAAGACTGTGCACTGCACAACTCTAGAGGTGTCATTTATCCTGCAGTCTATGTGAATGGTGCCCTCTGGAGTTGTGTCTGGAACTATCTTGGACTTGTTTCTACTTTTTCCATCTTCTGTGCCAAATACACGACTCTCTACATTGTGACCACCAAGAGAATGCTGTTGACAGACCATTTTGGCCAATAGTGGTGAGGAGCTAGAAGTGTCAGAGAATGTCAGATCCACACCCTAAATCTTCTTTACTGGATTCTGTAAGACGCTTGCCGTGTCTCCCTCCTCACGTAGGTTGCTCTGTTCTGAAAAGAATGTGTTTTTGTTAAGTGTTGTCAATTTATCTCTTACTTCCTTGTGTAATGCTCCCATTGTGAAGGCATCAAGCTCAATAAAGAAATGTGAAGTTGAATAGCAGTTATTTCCTGATGGCTCTGCACAGAGATTGGTCACGGTGGTTACACAATCAGAAAATTGGAACACGGGTCGCCCATGCTGAGCACTTAGAAAATATACTTACAGTAGCAATTGGCAGAGGGTTCTCACACAGAGTCATTCAAGGAGGAAACTGAGAAACAACCTCTGTGTCCTAGTGCTTCGCCCAGGACCTGGCACTTGGTAGGGACCCTCCAAATATATGCTGAATGAACGAGTTGGAGTTACCTTTGCAATGGCAGGAATGCCTTTGTGTAATTATCCTGTATCTAATGTGATTCGATAGAAGAGATCTGGTTGGGAGACTAGATACACAGCAATGAGTGATTCTTAGCATTTTCAAGGGCTTCAGGACTCTACAATTACTGTTTATACCCACTTAGATTTTATACACTTAGATTTGTGCCTTTTCATGATTGGATTTGTGAACCAATAGTTACCACAACAATTTAAAGCTATCTGCAGTGAAAATAATACATCTGTTTGAGTGCTCATCAAAACCAATTTTCAAAATAATTTGCATATGCACATAATCTATTATCAGTAGATACATATTAAATAAATTATCAAAATAATGAATACATATATAATATTTTATCTTTACATCTTTATCTTCTTTAGTGCTCTGGTGAAGATTATGGCACATGACAGATGGTAACTCCATGAGTTAATGAATGAGCCAGGGAGTAAACACTGCATCTTCCATTAATGTTCAGAGCTCCTTGAGGCATTACATGTAGCCCTCAGGGAACCTAATCTTTGAGACATTGTAGCTGTTCTGGATGCCTTGACAAAGAGGAGAAGATATGGATATAACTGGTACCTGATAGGTAAGAGCTACTGCAATTGCATGTTAAATTAAGCTCTGAGATTCCAGATGGGGATGTGCAATGGATTAAGTAGGTCTCATTCTGTAAAAAAAAAAAACAAACAAAAACAAACAAAAACAAAAAAAAAACGAAGCAAACAAATAAACAAAAAAACATTAAAAAGTGAGTGTATGAGGTCATATGGATAGATCAAGGAAAGAAGTTCATACTGGAACAACTCTAAGACCTCTTCTAGCTTTGTAAACTTTCTGACTCTATGGTTTAGAGTGTGCCCATATCTATAATGAGACCAACTTGAAGCACCTCTGTGATTCAGAATATTTTACTTTAATTGTTACCCTCAGTTTCCCCAGATGGAATAGCCCAGTTCGCTTAGAAACTCTCAAATTTTTCACTATTGGTCAACCACCTTCCTGCATTCCAGTTATACTCCCAGACTAGTCTCTTTCTATCCCATTTTCTCTCCCACCCCAACTCTTTTTCTCCCTGCTTCCCTTGGTTTCTACAATCTTTTCACCAACATTTTTGAATATCAATGATCAGATTCCACATCAGGTTATCTGTCAGGCATTGGCGTGTAAAAGTAAATAAGACTTCCTCCTTCCTCCAAGGTCTGTCCCAGTTTTTCACACCTGCTGCTAAAATACCCCTGCTTGTAGATTACACCTCCCAGACATGAGCTGCATGAGAATAGGGCAGTGGTTATGTGTTTATCACTGTACCTCCATTACCCAGACCAAATGCCAGATACTTCACATCCTATTTGCTGAACAAATAAATCTAAGCTAATCTCTTACCCCAGAACTCTCTCAATTATTCTACAGAACACCAGTCTGGGAATATAGTCTTAATTGGCCTAATGTACTCAGGCAATACAACATCCTCTGTCTCCTGCTAAGACAGTCACAAATCATTATGAACTTACTAAAGGCTCTGAGAAGTCCTGTAAGAATGAAATATGTTAAACCTGACTTCTGCCAATGTTTCCAAGTTTATTTGAACACAGAAATTTATGTTTTTAGTATAACATCTCATACAACTAGCAATTTGTGGGAAATGCCTTCAGAGTTACATCCTTTTCAGAAGTAAAGAAAATGATGGGAAACCGATGGTGCACAGATTTGACGACAGATAGCACTAAACCAGAGCAAAGTCATTAAAGGAGTGTCACATTCAGTTTTTTATGCTTTGTTTCCCTCCTAACACACTATGTTCCAGCCATTTCCTAAGGACCAGAGCCACATCCCTGTTCATTCCTTTGTCACTGCTGTTTCCTCCTTAAATGGCCACCTACTTTCTCCTTCATCTTGCTCCCTGCTTCCTCTTTTCCTCTTGCTGCCTCCTTTCATCAATAAAAAAATCCCTGAAGCTTGGGTCAGATACTTCTATTTTTTTTTGAGAGAGAGAGAGAGAGAGAGAGTGAGCAAGCAGGGTAGGGTCAAAAGGACAGGGAGAGAAAGAATCTTAAGCAGGCTTCACACCTAGTGCAAAGCCTGATGCAGAGTTCGATCTCATAACCTTCAGATCATAACCTCAGCCGAAATCAAGAGTCTGACGCTTACTAACTGAGCCACCCAGGCACTCCCACAGATACCTCCACTTTTTAGACACTGTCCACAGTTGCTTGCCTTCACAAGCCTCCCATCCCTGTCCTGTGCCGCTAAGAGGAAATAATTTCACCTTTAGCGGATGATTCGGCAGTTTTTACTTAAGTATATTTTTAATATCCCAATGGCGTATATCAGTTTACCTTTTTGTATCAGGACTTGCAAGGGAGCTTGTCAAGAAATGTGGATTTCAGGTGGAAATCAAGATTTCGTTTTTCCTAGATCCCTATCACCTTGTATTCTCCACAATTCCTAGGACAGTTCTCTTCTTACAGTATTACTAAAAATGGAGTGGTTATATACCAGAGTATGACCATAAGCCAATTTGGAAACTGACCTAAACCGGCGCCCAAGTTGTTACTGCACATGTATATTCAGTCAGTGTGTATACGTTGGTGTGATGGGTTTTTTTTTGTTTGTTTTTGTTTTTTTTTAATTTTTTAAATGTCTATTTAATTTTGAGAGAGAGAGAGACAGAGTGTGAGCAGGGGAGGATGAGAGAGAGAGGGAGACACAGAATCTGAAGCAGGCTTCAGGCTCTGAGCTGTCAGCACAGAGCCCGATGCGGGGCTCGAACTCATGAAATGTGAGATCATGACCTGACCTGAAGTCGGACACTTAACCAAATGAGCCACTCAGGCACCCCAAGTGTGTGATGTTTTTAAGTCTACTATGAATCTGCTCTTATTTAGTACTTTGCAAATGGCAGGAACAGCATGGGTCACCCACCCATTTCATCTGGCACCAATGTGCTTCCAAAGTAAAACGATGCTTGACCTTGCTGATCCTTCAGTCTATGCCTTATTTATTATTTGAATATATAATATATAGGGAGAAGACATCTGTGGAGAGTATATGATATATCTACTTCAAGTTAAAATTTTTCACAGATTAAAAATTTTTTTTGTAACTTGTAACTTCCTGGTATTTGTTTATTCTAATTGTTTTCCTAACTTTGGAAGAAGGGGATATTCATTCATTCATTCATTCATTCATTTTTTATTCTCATAAGTTTTTTTTTTTATCAGTCTCAGAACCCTATTTACCGCATAACCTCTACTTGTAAATGGGTGATGTTCTAAAAATTCATTTTTAAGTCAGTTGTTTGGGCCACAGATTGCATAGTTCCATAGAAATGACCATAGAATTTATTGTTAGATCTTTAGGCAAATTTGCCAGACTTAGTTAACACAAAATGTAGCTGAACAGAGCAGTCTACGTTTATTAAGACAACAGTACAACTACAATAATAAAAACTTCCGTTTTGAACAAACAGGAAGACAGTAATATTGAATAGAAACTTTAAATTTCTATCATATGTTTTTAAAGAGGGAAATGTGAGACTTATTTCCAGTAATGCCAATTGTACTGCGCACAAGTTACAATCTATTATACTGGAAATAGTGAAAGTTACATCAATACAACCCCTCTACCTAAATCCAATCTTCAAGAACAGAGAGGTCTGGCCATTTTGTTCTCGCAACTTGCTGAACTGTTCCCTGCTGGAAATGACTTTATTTTATTATTTTAAATTTTATTTAAATCCAGGTTAGTTAGCATATAGTGTAATAATAGTTTCAAGAGTAGAATTTAGTGATTCATCACTGACATATAACACCCACTGCTCATCCCCATAAATGCCCTCCTTTTAAACCAGAGCAAAGTCACCCATTTAGCCCATCTTCCCCAAGAAACCCTCAGTTTGTTCCCTGTACTTAAGAGTGTCTCATGGTTTGCCCCTCTCTCTGCTTTTATCTTATTTTTCCTTAACTTCCGAAGAAAAAAAAAGTATTCAAAAGCCCAAGTCTGCAAATCCATTCCAACCAAAGGCATTTTGAGAAAGATTACTATGAATTTAACTTTGAAAATGTCTTAGAGAGAAGAATATTATGTCCCATAAATGGTATGAATAGTTCTTTGGGTTTTTTAGCTTATGATCCCAGAAGGATTTTGGAACAAGAGGGCACATTTTTCCCCCCAGTTTTAGAGAAAAAAGCATATTAGTTCTACTAACTCTTTATTTTCCATTAGTACTTTAAAGTTTACAAACTGTTCTCATTTGATCCTCCCAGGAGCCTAAGTGGTTGGCACAGAAGTAAAAATAGCTACCATTTATGAGAGGCACTATTCTCAGCAATCTGTCTCCCAGATCTTCAAGCAGTCCTATGAGATAAATACTATTATTACCATTTTGCAGATGGGAAGAGTGAGGCATGGGGAAGGTAAACAACTTTCCTAAAGCCACCCAGCTAGTCTGGGGGTAGGGCTGAGGTACAAACCCAGGCAGTCTGGCCCCATATGTTGTGTTCTTATCCAGTGCTCCAGAGGGTCTACTGAGACCCCAGCAATACTCATTCTTCATGACTGACATGAAGAAAGATATGTTTGACCACAAACACGACAGAATAACCTCTTGAGGGGTAAAGAGCAATGCAGAGGATTGAATCTATAACAGTTCAGAGACTTCTGGGACCTCCAAGCCTAGTTGAATGGAATTTCCAATATGGACACAGAACACCAGATCATGTGTCTTCTCACGGAGGCACTTTTGAGGGCAGGCAGTCCTAGAAATTCTATCTGTAGATCTATAAACAGGAAAGTCTAGAAAATCAAATCACTTACCCAAGACCACTGAGCTCCTAGATGAGAGGGCTGGGACTAGAAATTAGTCTGTAGATCTCCAAGTCTATTTTACTCCCCACTCCTCCTTCTCTATGGCTGTCTCTTCTGGCTTTCCAGCTGTCATCTAACTCTGAACAGTGGCAAGCCCTCACTCTGCCCCTGGCTAGGCTTGCTCTCTGTCCAAACCCCTGTTTACTCATCAGAAAAATGGGGAGAGCCAACCCCCTATGCTAAGTGGATTTTGAGAATTAATGATGCAGAAAAGATGTTGTAAGATAACACTATGAAAACATATACAAAGCAGCACAATTTTCCAGAATTGTGGTGGCATGCTATGTTCCATAGAAGTAGATTTTCCATATTACTGAACTATTCATCATATATATATATATATATATGCATATACATATATGCATATATATGCATATATATATGTGCATATATATGCATATATATATGTGCATATATATATATATGATTCTTTTTCATACATTCTTTTTCTTACATTCTTTTTCAACTTTACCTCTACATTCCTAACAATAGTAAAACATACACACCCTACCTTTGACAGTCTTCCAGGCAAGGAACAGAGACAGCTGCTCACAAAAATAATCTGAGACAGGTTACTAGAAGAATAACTGAAAAAGTACAATGTGAAGAAAAAAGAATGATGAATTTTCACCTACAAATTTGGGGATGGCTGCAAGAAAGAGGTAGCACTTCCATGAGTATGAGAGGTAGGACTTGAGGCTGAGACAGATGAGGGCAAAGGACATTTTGTTCCAGGTGGAAGAGGTTCTTTGGACAAAGGGCAGTGAGAACTGTCAGGCATGTTCAGTAAATCGATATGAATTTCATGAAAAGACACTCAGGCTTGCTGTAGTGTCTGGTGAGAGCCAAGTCAGAAAACAAACTTCAGAAGGCCTTGCAACTACAGATTAAGACATGAGGGCTATTGTTCACAGGCAGATAATGAGGACAGAGCAGACTTGTTCTGTTGAGCAGAGTTAAGTAAAATCAGAGCAGGAAAAGCTCTGTGTAGGAGGCAGTAGTTCAGGCAGACCTGGGCAGGGAGACCAAGTGCCTAAGATTACATGCAAATAACTGTGGGCAAGAGTAAGGCCAAGGAAAGCGGCTTGGGAAAGAGCGAGGAGGTGAACCGGCCTGACTTTTAGGACACTCTAAGTGGATGAATGATAATAGGGTAAGTCTACCAGCTGTGTGAAGTCAATAAATGGACTCCTGCATATGTGTGTGGGTAAGGGACAAAAGGAGGAAGATAGCTTGCAATTCATTTTGTCATAACAACTATTTCATGGGAAAGATCTGGATGCTTCAGAGCATCATCAATTATTCACCCGGTTTCTGGCAACCTTTCAAAACATCTTATAGGTTTGTATGTTATTTACTTCCTTGCCCTAATGCATCCCTCCTCCTCTGTTATCCCTACCTCAACCCTGAGTTGAAACAAAACTGTAATTAATTTTATATAGCATGTAGAAAAATAAAGTCCAGGGGAGCATTCTTCATTTCCTGGAGGGCAATGACTCTCGACTGCCTGAAGAAATGGAAAATGATTTTTAGCATCTTAGGGAGAAGAAAAACAGCAATTCCCAATTAAGCTGTTTGCTCTCTGTGTTCAGAAGGAGGAATGAACTGGTTTGGACGGGACCTCTTTCTATAAAACAGAATTAAAATGACGGCATGAGGAAGAGGACACGAGAAGGATGATGCAAAATTATGAGTAACATAGGACATAAATAAAGTGGCCAGCATAGTGCCTGGCACAGTGTGTTGGGGTTTAGCTGTTTTTATCACCCCAAGATTCTAAATGTGCATTTGCTGGTTCTGTGATTTTTAGGAAATAAGACAGATAATCACATTGAATTATAGGGACAGCAAAGTACTCTCTCAGGATTCTGGCAAAAGATCTTATGACCAGTCTTTTTCTAGTTAGGGATCTAGTTGCATGAATGAAGCCTCTATTCTTTTTTTTATTAGACTCACAAAAAAAGTTGAAAAAAAATGGTACAAAATGTTCCTGTATATCTCTTAGCAGCCTTTTCCAGAAGCTAACATCTTACATAACCTTGGAGCAATTATTAAAACTATGAAATTAACATGCCTGCAATTCAAGTAACTGACCTACAGACCGTTTATGACGTTTTCCAATTGTCCCACAGATGTCCTTGCTCAGGCACAGGATCCAATACTGGATTATGTGTTACTTTTGGCTGTCATGTCTCCTTAGTCTCCCCCAGTCAGGGTCATGTCCTCAAGGTTGTTTTGTTTTTTGTTTTTTCCACTCATGACTTTGGAAGAATACAGGTCAATTATTTGGTAGCATGCCGATCATCTCCTATTCCTTCATACTTAAGTTCAGATGACACCTTTTTGCCAAAAATGTCATAAAAGTGATGCTGTGCCCATCTTATGGTATCATATTAGGAAGTGAATGGTGTCCACGTGTTCCATTGCTAGCCATGTTGAATTTGATCATTGGTTAGTCATTTCTGCCGGTTTATCAATGTGAAGTCAGTTTTCTCCCATGTATTTAGTATCTTGTGGGAAGGTACTTTAAGACTATACAAACATCTTGTTTCTCATCATATCTCCTCCCTTAGATTTTGGTTCCTATTGATTAATCTTACCTGCAAAAATTATTGTTGTGGTGTTTGCCAAGTGATGATGGGCATCTATGCTTCTTCATTTATTTATTAATTGGAATTCTACTAAAGAAAGAGCTTTCCTTCTCCTCCATTCAGCAATTTATGAAATTATTTGTTTATATTGGGATGTCTGGGTGGCTCAGTCGGTTAAGCCATTCTTGATTTTGTCTCAGGTCATGATCTCACAGTTGTGAGATCAAACCCCACGTCAGCCGTGAGCCTGCTTGGGATTCTCTTTCTAGTTCTCCATCTGCCCCTCCCCTACTCAATCACTATCTCAATAAATAAATAAATAAATAAATAAAGTGTTTAAATCAGTATAGAACAATGAAATATTTTATTTTGTGGGTTACAATCCATTAGTATCATTCTTTAATTTTATTGTTTATAATGAAATTAGCCACAGGAAGCTCCTTCCACTTGGCTCCTATATCCTTTTTACATACTGTTGTAATTTTTGAAGCATTCTCTTATTTTCTGGAATCATTAATTGTCCCGGGCTCATCTTATATTTTCCCTGTCCTAATCCTGGAATCATTCATTTTCCCAAGGAGTCTGTGTTCATTTTATTAAAGAATGGTAGTTAGAAACTGTTTTGGGGCTCTAGGTATTCTCATTGTGACTTTGGTATCATTACTTCCAGGGCTTCTCAGCAGACAGAGCTAGAACTTATAAGTATGCATATATATACACACATTTATCTATTTCTACATCTATTTACCTGTATATATACATACATATGTACATGTGTGTATACTATTAAATCTGTGGAAAACTTCACTAACTTGTACTGTATTGATTGTACTGTATTGTACTCTCTTTTTGTCATTAGCTTTACAATTTATAGTCAAAATGCTGTTTTGTGGGGCACCTGGCTGGCTCAGTTGGTTGAGCGTTTGACTTTAGCTCAGGTCATGATCTCGTGCTTTGTGAGTTTGAGCCCCATGTCGGGCTCCGTGCTGACAGCTCAGAGCCTGAAACCTGCTTCGGATTCTGTGTCTCCCTCTCTCTCTGTCCCTCCCCCAGTTGCGTTCTGTTTCCCTCTGTCTCTCAAAAATGAATAAACGTTAAAAAAAACTTGTAACAAATGCTGTTTTGCAAAATTACATAGGTTAGTCATTATCCTCCTCAACTCCCACGGTTTGATGATATTTATCTTTAATGTTACTGTTTGTATTCCACTTGAGATTGACCTCAATCCCAAATCCTGATTGTGAAGTATGCATGTATTTGGTATGCCATCCACTATCATTGCTCTAGAAGTCAGAACTTTACAAACAGGTAGACTCGCTTGCTTTTATTTCCTCCAGCCCATTCCCATCCTCACATTCTTTCCTACCCACCCTTTAGGCAGTTAATCCCATTAGTTTCTGGTTTATTTTTCTGTACTTCTTTTTTGACAGATGTGCAGATATGTGTGTGTTAATTTATGCCACCTTCTTTGTCACATAAAGGATTATGCACTAGAGATATTAACAGAACAAACAGAAGAAAGCTCCTATTTTTTTAAGTTTATTTATTTATTTTGAGAGACAGAGAGAGAGCACACATGTGTAAGTGCAGGGGAAGGGCAGAGAGAGAGAGGGACAGAGAGAATCTCAAGCAGGCTCCATGCTTTCGGCACAGCGCCCAACGTGAGGTTTGATTCCACGAACCACGAGATCATGATCTGAGCTGAAATCAAGAGTTGGATGCTTAACTAACTGAGCCACCCAGGTGCCCCAAAGCCCCTATTTTTAATGTCTCCAAGTACTGAATAACCTGAAAATATAGATATAGAGAACAGGAGTAGACAATTATTGAAGCTACATAAACATAGGGTCTTAAGAAGGGAAGACAATAGCGACAAAACAAAGTTACTCAAATTTAAGCCTATAACCCTTCTGACAGCATAGACAGAGAAGTTTCTATATGTTGTTCAATGATCAAGAATCCAGAAAAGTTGGAATACAGAGCCAACTTCTACAAAATTATAATGATTAAATTGCATATAAATGATACTTTATAAGTTATAAACCATTTTTGAGAAGCATTCTTTTACTGGGCACTCCCACTATCCTGTGAGGTAACTCCATTTTACATATGGAGACATTGAGGTTCAGTTACTTGCATATTTGTGTACCATCCTCACCAGGTGGTGAGCCTCCTGGTAAGCAGTGCATTGTGCCTTATTCACCCTTCTGATGCCCAGCAGAGCTCTCTGGCACCTACGGAGGGACAAGGAAACACTGATTGTACAAGATTAAGTGGTAAATCCAAGACAAGAAGCGAGTCAGTGGGAAGGTCAGGAATCCTAAATGTATTTAATGAGCCAACAGCACTGGGGATTCAACATTTACTATATGCTTGATACTAGGAATACAAAGATAAATAAGGAAAGGGTCATGTTCTCGAGGAATTCACCATCAGTATGCCAGGTAATTAGAATGTGATGTGCATGCTATGGCACAGATAATCATTAGGGTTTTCAGAAAGTACTCTTGAGTAAATATGGTCCTTTGGGATCCTGGAGTAACTAAGAGTGTAAGACAGGCACCTTTTGGTATAAACCCTTCACTTGGGGCCTGGGATTTTGACCTATTCCTCTTTTCCTACTGCATTCTCTCCCGTATAATGCATTCTTATTCCTTAGGTCTCATTTTAGACTTTGTTTCTTCCTCCAAGATGCACCTAATTCTGTTTGGGTTTGAGGATCCCCATTTGGAGTTTGCTATTATCCTGTATTTTCTACACGAAAGTATTTTGTATGCTGCATAAATGCTGGGGGTAAAAGGTTGCACTAATCTCTGCCCTCTTGGAATGCTGTTGGGTGGAGAACACATGGACTATGTTACTACCTCTCCATGTTCCTGCTAACGCAAAATGGAGTATTCATTAGGAGACCCAAGGTCAGTTGCCTTGTTTGGAATCTGACCTCTGCTCTTCGCAGCCATGTGATTGTGGACAACTTGCTTTAACCTTTCTAAGAGTCATTTTCTTCTTCTGGAATGTAAGTACAAACATGATCTGTGGTTAAAATTAAGTTGATTATAATAATAAATGTCAAGTGCTCATACATGTCTCCCACAAAACACCCATTAGTTTTTGATTCTTATTCAATCCTTCACCAAACTACCAGATTCTGTAGCTCACTGTGATGTCTCCTCTGTCCTAACCACCCTGATATAAACCAGTAGGCAGGATAAGCACTCCAAGAACGACCACTTTTGACCCACAAATCTTTTCACCTGACTGCCCCCAATTTCACTTCTAGATTGTGGTTTAGTATTTGTCTTCTACCTGTCCTCTGGAAAGTCTCATTCCAATATTCCGCTTAAGCCATCTCTATTCTGTTATCTTGGACATGAGGCCAATGAAAATGTCGACTCAATGTTATTTGAGTACGCTTTGGATTTCGTTAGCAAGTGTCTACGCAAAAAAGAACACAAATGCTGATCCATACATCTCGGCTCCCTAGAATATCAGAGTGGGAAGGAATGCAGGGAGAAGACCTCATTTTACGGATGGAAAAAAGCTGAGGTCATAAAGCGGTTCAGTAGAATTACCAAGATTAGAACTCAATCTGCTCTCTCCAAAGATTGAATTCTTTCCGACCCATAAATAGGCACATGAAAAGAACAAATCAGGTCACTAAATTTACCCTTTTCAGAAAAATTAGTACAAATTCTCTCCTAGTATATAGATATGGGAATCCTTGGGAAATCTAAGCCAGACTTGATTTCTCTTTGGGGACCTATCTCTGAGGATTGAGAAATAAAAAAAAAATTTTTTTTTTTTTTTGAAATCTCAGTGCTGTGGCCTCAACTGTATCTCCCTCCAATCTGCCTAAATATATGTGTTGAAGCCCTAACCTCCAATGTCACTATATCTGGAGATAGGATCTTTTAGGAGATAATTAGGTTTGAATGAGGTCATAAAGGAGGAACTCTAATCTAATAGGGCTGTGGTCTTACAAGAAGAGAAAGGGAGCCTTCTCTCTCTGTCGTCTTCCTCTCCCTGTCATGTGAGGACACAGTGAGAAGGTGGCTGTCTGCAAGCCAGAAAAAGAAGTCTTAGTATGAGAACCTGACCATGCTGGCACCCTGATCTTGGACTTCCAGCATCCAGAAATGTGATAAAATCAATTTATGTTATTTGGGTCACCCAATCTATTGAGTATCTTGTTATGGGAGCCCAAGCTGACTAATATACCCCTAATTACATCCCACCTGCAATATGTATGTGTTGTAAGTCTTTAACAAATATAACTTTGAGTTGACATCTGGTGAATAAAGCATGAATTTGCAATGACATCTCTTTTCCTGATAAGTGCTATCCAATTCTGCTAGAATTAATACCAATGAATCCAGAATGGTAATGCTAGGTGAGGGGTGAAAGAGGGAAGGAGGGACTTGAAATAATATTATATTGTGCTCACACGGAAAGGATCAGTGCTTGAAATGACAATCATCAGATTTAGGGAGATGTGAGGCAATGATCGAGAACCCTTCTTATATTTCAGCAGCAAATGGGTATGTCTCCCCTCCTATACTCCCACCGGTACAGAACTGTTCCCAGCGGGACACTGGGATTCCTCACTCAAGTCTAATTTTAAGTGAATCAAATGAGGTGGCACTCTGCCACATCCCTCTGGAAACTATTCGAAAATCGAGCAGATCTCATCTTTTGAAAATGTTCCCTGCGTAATGGAAACATGAGGAAGGGGAATATACTACAGACCCCGGATGCATTTTTCAACCACAGTGGAATGCAATATGCCAGACACACTTTTATAGTGGTCAGGATGGACGTGGGAAAGATTTGGGGGAATAGAACAATAAGTTCTGCTGTCGTCTTAAATCACTTTCACCACTAGATGCTCTCAAGCACTAGTCATTAAATGACACAGTGCTAGGCACGTTGGGAGTGGTTCGATTCCACTTCAACCCAAGGTATGTAGATATGGTTACATGGCAGCTATCATCTAGATAACAGCCTAGACTTTTCTACTTTTCATATAGATATTACAGGGTGAGGACAGAAGAGATGAATTCACTTAGTAGTCATTCTATCCACAAACTCATACAGAATTATAGCTGAGATGTCAGGTGGGGCCTCTCTGAATCTTGAAATTTTGATTATGTTTATTTCAGCCCCTGGATTGATAACTCCAACCCAATGCAAACACCAAGATTTTGGGGAGTTCCTAGAAAGGTTTTGTTCTCAATATTATCTTGTCTCCTGGCTTCAGGGTCTATGGGTGTTTCTTTGTTCTACATCTTGTTAACGCAGTTCTTTTTATTTGGCCCCAAGCCCCATTACACAAGTCCCTCTCAAGTTTGGTACTTAACAGTCTGGGGGAAAGACAGGAATGTATTTAAAGGGAAGCAAAGCAAGTGATTTCCAAAGGTAACACTAGTTTGAGGTTTGTTAAAAATATTTTTAGTTGTGGGGCACCTACCTGGGTGGCTCAGTCGGTTGAGTGTCTGACTTCGACTTGGGTCATGATCTCACAGTTCGTGGGTTCGAGTCCCACATCGGGCTCTGTGCTGACAGCTCAGAGCCTGGAGCCTGCTTCAGATTCTGTCTCTCCCTCTCTCTCTGCCCCTACCCAACTCACGCTCTGTCTCTCGAAAATAATAAATAAACATTAAAAAAAATTAAAAACGAATCTTTTATTTGTTCTACCACTGGCTGTTTTAATTAACCCTTTATCTTATAGTCTCAACCAGTTTTGATCTTTTTTTCCTCCTGGCTCTAAATCCAGCCCCATAAACCCATCCCCATCTCTTATTTTAAGAGTGAAACAAAAAATTTATCCTGATTTAATTAGTATACCAAGGGATCATCTGTTGCTGCAACTCTGAAGCTGGAAGGAGATTCCTGAGCTAGGGAGCAGGCAGGCATATGCTCCTTTTATCCTAAGCAAAGGACCCTCAGCATTGTGGAAGCTCTGGGTTGGAAGGCATCAGAAATACCATCTTATCCGCCTCACCTCCTCCATACACAGAGGTTAGTAATGTGCTCTAAAATATGTGCCAAGTACCTGTCACATCTGAATTATCTCCAGGAAGAGAAATTGCCAGTCATTTTATGAGGACCCATCATGTACTAAAATCAGCATTTCAATGTTACTAATACAATTCCAGAAAACCACCCCATGAGGCAATTTTTATTATCTATACTTTGCAAGTGAGAAAATTGATCCTCAGAGACAGGAGGGGATATTTTGCCCAAAGATCAGGGCAAGTTAGTTGTAGAACTGCTATTCAACCCAGTCATGTTTGTCTCCAGTCTGTCTATAGTGTGGTAGGTAGGGGCACAGATTTTGGCATCAAATTGGAACTGAGTCTGGATTCTGAGACTTTGGTTTTTAACTATATATCCCTGGCCTCACAGCTTGTTTCCTTGAAAAAAAAAATTAAAGAAATTAAAGAAACAAAAACAGTACCAAACCCTGAAACTCATGATAATTGAGTTTGTTTTTGGGAAGTGCTTTCCTTGGTATCTAACATGGCTAAGTGCTTAGTAAATGATATGTCTTGTTAATAATATACCAATTTATTCCTCTGGGCCACAGTTTGCCTATTGATGAATGACCATATCTGGGCTAGAAGTTTCCACTCTTTCCAGCTCTTCATAGTCTATGGTTGTACTCTCAGCTTTCAATAACTGCCACATAGACTTGTTTTGTTTTGTTTTGCATCTACACCCTTCATTCACCTGGAGAAGTCAGGATGGGAACAGCTCTTTTCTTCTCTTTCTTTGATACTCCCCACGGAGATAGAGACAAAATCCATTATTACACTGTCTCAAAGACAGCCCAAGGTCTAGGAAAACAAACAGAGGCTTTAGAGTGTTCAACTAGTCAAGATTTCTGCCACTCCTGTCTTGCATCGGATAGGGGTTCTGAATCAAAGTGAGTGACACACAAATCCACTAAGTGGGCAAGAAAAGAAAGCTCCAGCCAGTGTATTTCATTTATTCACCTCCAAGAAGAGAATCCCAGTCAAAAGAAAAAACAATTCTGCCTCTAGTTGTAACTAATTATCCAGCAGCAGAAAGGCACATGGTGGAGGTGCCTGCCTAGTGTCCGAAAGCAGAGCAGATGTTTTCAATTGTTACCTTCTTTGTAATTCGACCCTGGAAGTAAGAATTTAAAACCTGGAAACTAATAAGAATACACGAACCTCACAAAGGGACATACATAGCAGAAGAAGATAAACACCATGGATAAGAGAGTGAATATATTTAGAGTCATCACATGGGAGTACTTAGGAATCATTTTTCCAATCAGATCACATCCCAGGGACACAACTGCACCTCTAAATACCTTTTAATTGAGGGGAAAATATGGCAGGTTCTGATAAAGGTATTTTCTTTTTATAACAGAAAAATTGCAGGATTTCTTTGTTATGCCAGGATTGAGCACTGGGCCAATATTTATCTGAGAAGCTCTGGTATTCTAACACATTTGACTTGCAAGCAGAAAATACTGATATATCCCAGATAATAGAGGAATTTATCAATAGTGCCATATATTAAGCTCCAGTAGAGATCTAAAAGATTTCTGAAGATAATTAGGAATCAGTGGCACCAAAGGCAAAAGCTAGAGAGAACCCAAAAATCCGAATGATCAGGTAAACCCAACATAGCCATTTTATGGATTGGGAGACTGAGAAATGGAGAAGCTAACTGGGTTAAGGTCAGAGAATGAATCAAAGGCAAAATAGAAACCACGGCATGAAATTTAGAGAAACCTGAAATATATGGGTAGATAATCACATTTATTTATCTCCCATATAACTGAGTGTATTACTTTGAAGGATGACTAAAACACTTCTAATTGCACTTTTCAAGCTTGTATAGTCAATGATCAATACACCAAAGAAAGAGAAAGCTAATTCAAGACTATAATGTCATCTTTTACTTTCTTCAACCTTGCTCTGGCATAATATTGAGAAAACAATTAGCCTAAAATGACTGTATGTCAGATAGATCAGCACCTCTGGGGTGAAAAAAAAAATGCCAACAGGAAAAAGTCACACATGAACTAAATGAAATGTTTACATCTGCCTCTTGAAAGAAGGAAATCTGTGGCCTCATAACAGGAAGTGCCTCACATAGTAATAAATTGCAATTTGAAAACTTCTCTAAATGATTCATAATATCTATTTGACATCATAGAATCCCAATCTTTAGGAGGATACTACCTAGAGCTGTCCCATCTGATACAGCATCCCATCCCACTGCAGAAATTGTGGAATACAACAAACAGCTCAGCTTTATTTTAAAGGCTTCCATTGAAACAAAACATCTAGAATCCAACACAGGTATCTGATAGAACACTCTTCCTTATTTTCCACGTTTCTACTCCAGAGATGTGGCCTCTCTGGAGTAGTACTTCTTGACCACTGTTGGGCCTTTGATGACCTCTAAAAGGCAAGTCCAGTTCAATAATTACCCTTTAGATGTTGGAGACCAGAGGTCAGGTGCTCCCTAACTCTTCTGTTTCCAAACTACTACCAAGTCCTTTCCATTTGAAAATCCTCTATAGTCTTTGATACTGTTATGGTTAATTTTATATGTCAACTTGGCTAGCCTATGGTACCCATTTGTTTGGTAAACACCAGTGTGGATATGAATACCTATGAAAGTAGTTTTTACATGTAGTTAACATTTAAATCACTAGACTTTCAGTAAATTATTCTCTATAATGTGGGTGGGTCTCATCCAATCAATGGAAGGCCTTAAGAGCAAAGACTGAGATGAGATCTTCCAAAGAAGGAATTATCCTCAAGACTGCAGTAGAGAAATCCTGCTGGAGTTTCTAGCTCACTGTTCTTCAAAATTTGAACTCAGACTGCAACAGAAATACCAACTGTTACCTGAATTTCTAGGCTGCCAGCTTGCTCTATGGAATTCAGACCTAAGGGCCCCATGTTCATATAAGCCAACTCCTTACAATAACTTCTCTCTTCCCTCTCCACACTTCTCTCTCTGTGCAATAAAAGACCTTGTTACAGTCGGGGGTTTTTTTTCCTAGTCTGTTGCCCATATTGTGCATAAGACAATGTTAGAAATTATAGTAGCTTCAAAGAGGAATAGAAAGTATTTCATTTCCCTCTAGCGATGGAGATGGCAAAAATCAAAAGCTTCCCAAATGTACAGGCATTTAACATTTATAGACGCAAATGTCTTCTCAGGGGATCCTAACTTCAATCCCATAAGTTAGACATTAACTCCATTTTATAGATGAGAAATGATAGGCCTGGGAATATAAAATGATTTGCCCAAGACCTCTAGAGTCATAGGTGGTAGAACTCCAAGTCCGATATTCTCCCTACCACCCACTTCCATGGCTTCCTTCCTCTCGATAAGTAGCTATAGTAGAGACTCTTCTGTGGCTGTGCTGCTCATTCATGGGAATCTGACCCAATGCAACCAGGGAAGGCAGAAGGAAAGACCTCTGCAAAGGTCAGACCATGCATGCATTGCCTGAGGCTGTTGTTCTCCATTCCAGCCTCAAGAACTCTTAAGAGATCAATGAAAACATACATTGGGAAATAAAAGGCATGAGAAAATTTTACAAATTGGCTAGTTCTCGCTTCCTGTTGGCTTTTCCAGCACATTCTTGGCACCCGATCAGAGTAATGTGGTAATGTGGTAAACAGTCTCTCTGAGATGCTACCCATTCAGAGACAGTGGGCAGCAAGATACCCTAGCCCCTTGATGCCCTAAGGGCTTGTCTGAACATCCTGAGGTTTTCATAGCAACCAATGTGGTCGACTTTTTGTCATATCATGTAAGTTTGCATTTTAGAGAATCTCAAGGCATCAACATGATGGCACTCTGCTGCTGGCTCTATTTCGGAAATGCCAATAAAGGAGGTTTGCTTCATGCTTACTTGATGTCTAAAGAAAATGTGCAAGCTCAATCTTGTCTTGTCCTAACTGGCATAATTACCCATTGCGGTATGAGGTTCATAGGATTAGAACCAGTAACAGGAAGTCACATTGTGCCCTATCTCAAAGAAAACAAGTATCTAGGCCCTTGGAAAACAGATTCAGTAAGGGAGTTAACTCTCACATTTGAAAAGGATTCCCATGTTATGATGTAACAGCAGCAACTATGATTTATTGAGCACCTACTATGGGCCAGGTATTTTATAGACGTTATTTACAATTCTCAATTCTGGTAACAACCGTGGAAGGCATGTAGGAGAAAATTGATACTTGGTAAAAGGAAGTAACTTGCTGAAGGTCACATAGCTAGAAAATATCTACCCCAGGCAGGCTTGTCCAACAGATGTGTCTGCTACTAAACTGAAGCATTTGTCTTCAGATCATATATAAAACATGTTAACTATTTACAAGGGAGAAATCTTCTCCTTCCCTCCCTCCCTCCCTCCCTCCCCTTCTCCCTCCCCTGCAACACACACACACACACACACACACACACACACACACACACAGAAATTCTTCCCATTGAAATGGAATTTAAATGACATCGCAACAAAAAACGGCTATTCTATTAAACCAAGTATACTTACCTTTCAGGACACAGAAAGTGGTTAGTTATGTTAGGTGGTCAGTTAATACTTGTGAAATGAAACATGCATCATTTATGCCAATTGATTGAAAGCATTTCATCCAAGACCTTCTCTTCCCACCATCCCATTGGGTATATTTCTAAGAAGAAAGCCATGGATTGTTTCAATAAGCATGCACAGAGCATATACTGTGGTGGGAGAAACAGTTCTAAGAACTGGGATACTTTTCTTTCTTTTTTTAATGTTTATTTATTTTTGAAAGAGATGGGGGGGAGGGGCAGACACACACACACACACACACACACACACACACACACACACACAGAATCCGAAGCAGGCTCCAGGCTCTGAGCTGTCAGCACAGAGCCCGATGCGGGGCTCAAGCTCACGAACCATGAGATCTTGATCTGAGCCTGAGACACTTAACTGACTGAGCCACCCAGGTGCCCAGAGAACTGGGATAGTTTTATAGAAGACAGCTTGCTGGCTTCTTGAGAGGCATCAGTGCTCCAGGGCAGATGGCCTTGTAAACTGACAATATCTATCAGACAGTGTAATTAGTCCCAGGTATGTGCACATGCCAAGACAGCACAGTGGAGGACTATATAGACAGCCACAGAAAGTGATGAAAACCTGCAATGTTCCAGTGCTTGGCCAAATGTAGGGTCCCTTTGTTCTTTCATGCCTATTCTCAGAGAATTTTTTGCATGTGTGATTCTAGATTTTTCTCTTAGAACCACAGGATCATGGGATTTGGCAAAAAATCATGGGATAAAGCAAATTTTTGTCTCTGGCCATAGGATGGGTTAGAGAAGTGAAAGGCTCCACAACAACACAACACTTAGAAACCCTAGATATGAGCGTTCCTTTTAAACACATAGCTGAATTCACAAAAAAGTAAGAGTTATGTGTAAGCACTAAAAAAAAAAACAAAGAAGGAATTGAGTTCCGGATGGTGGTCAGATACGTCTATGCTGCAGCTGCCCTAGGAGGGTGGGCCACAGGGTGAGGTGGAATGTGGGGGCTGATGTTGGGGTCTCGGTAATGTACAGTTGGGATTAAATGCCCTCATGGGATCTGGAGAGGAGGATTTGGGCCTGCTCAGGGATGGAAATTGAAATTCAGACATCTATATCATGCCAGAACTCTCAAAATTCTATGCCTCTGTTAAAGGTGGACTAAGTTTGGATCTGCCCTTCTGAGAAACAGCATCATTCGTGGCAGCCTGTCTCTGTGGAGCCTGGGAAGTTAGAACCCGGTCCAAAGTATGCTGTTAACTGCCTCTTCCTATAAATGCCATTACATGTTCGGTATCATTTTCTATTAAAGAAAGCTTATCTCTCTTGTCCTTGGCTCTTTGTTGAAAAAAATATATAATTAGAGATTTTATAATGATATGGAATGCTTTTTGATAAACTTGTCCAAATGTTCATTAGAAGAGTTTGTTCCAATTTACATTCTCTCCAACTGTGTATGGGGGATGAAGCCCATTCCTATCCTTCTTTACCAACCTCTGGGTACGATACAAAAACTATTTTAATTTTTGTCAA
The DNA here is from genome assembly GCF_027475565.1 of Acinonyx jubatus. Classification (NCBI taxonomy): domain Eukaryota; kingdom Metazoa; phylum Chordata; class Mammalia; order Carnivora; family Felidae; genus Acinonyx; species Acinonyx jubatus. The sequence goes on from NC_069391.1 coordinate 18,713,024, forward strand.
TATGATAAAATAAAACAGCTTGCTTTCTTTCTCTTTCTTTCATTTTTTCCTTATTTACTTATTTATTTTGAGAGAGAGAGAGAGAGAGAGAGAGAGAGAGAGAGAGAGAGAACATGCATGGGGGAGGGGCAGAGAGAGAGAGGGAGAGAGAGAATCCCCAAGCAGGCTCCACACTGTCAGCGCAGAGCCTGACACGGGGCTTGAACTCATGAACAGTGAGATCATGAACTGAGCCAAAATCAAGAATTGGATGCTCAACCAACTGAGCCACCCAGGCACCCCTAAAATAGCATACATTTTTAAATTGAAGGTGCATATAATTGTTTTCCTGTGAAGTCATATATCCCCCGACATGTGTTCCAACTATGTTTATGTCATTAGTGAATTATTATTATGTGTCTATGTGTCACTTCCCATTTTTTAGTCCAGCTGCTTTCCTTTTTTCCATTTTTGTTGTTTATAATTAATTATACTTAATACTTATCATCTATTTATTATCTATTACCAATATTTAATACCTACACATCATGCATATATGGTATGGCCCCCTCCCTAAGGAGAGAAAAAAAGAGAGAAAAGAAAAAAAATAATAACTTCAAGGTAACCTGGCTATGAACCTACGTGACAACATCCCTTAAGACCTTGTAAACTGAGACTACTTAATCTGACTACATATTTGTCTGTGTTACCATATATGGGAGACAAAGAAATAGAAAATGTATTTAAAAAACTATGCCACGAGATGTTCAGGGCTCAGTCCTTTGGGTACGAACCCAACTGAGCTGTGCTGGCAGGAATAAAGTTGCTCCCTGGAAAGAAAAACCACGGTGTCACGACTCTCTTGTGTGAGAATCCTGTTACACTTATACATCATGTTTCTGTGTCAGGCACTTATTTTCAATGATTGACATGTTAATATTCATTCAATTCTTACAGTAAATCCGATAGGGTAGGGACTGTTATTGTCCCCATCGATACACAGGTCAAAACAAGTTCAGAGAGGTTGACTGAAAAAAGATCTTGGGGACTTAACCCTTTTGTCTGCTACACCGGCTGACTGTTGCACATGTTGAATTATTGTTATCATGTGCTTTGTAATTAAAATTATGAGCCCATCTTCAGTGAGCTTCTACCTGGGAGAATCCAGTGGGACTTGAGATGAAGGCATACTCCTTCAGAGATTTTCATTTGCCTGTATTATACATTCTGGATACTTCATTGGTGATTTTAAATTTTTTTAAATGTTTATTTTTGAGACAGAGAGAAAGAGAGAGAGGGAGAGGGGCAGAGAGAGAGAGAGGGAGGCACAGAATCTGAAGCAGGTTCCAGGCTCCGAGCTGTCAGCACAGAGCCCAATGTGGGGCTCAAACTCACAGATTACAAAATCACAACCTGAGGCAAAGTCAGATGCTTAACCGACTGACCTACCTAGGCACCCCTTCACTGGTGATTTTATTTGTTTGTTTGTTTATTTGCTTATTTAAAAAAAATTTAGGTTTATTTATTTTCAGAAAGACAGAGACAGCATGAGGGGGGGAGGGGCAGAGAGGGAGAAAGAGAGAGAATCCCGATGTGGGGCTTGGACTCATGAAATGTGAGATCATGACCTGAGCCAAAACCAAGAGTCAGATGCTTAACCAACTGAAGCACCCAGGAGCCCCCACTGGTGATTTTAAATAGCATTATTGAGATATATTTTATATGCCATAAATTACATATCAAAGATTTCTAGTACATTTACCGAGTTGTGCAAGCATCACTATAATCTAATTTTAGAACATGTTTATCACGTGGAAAGAAATTTCATATCCATTAGTAAACAGTCCCCATTCCTCCCCCCTGCCCCCACTAATGTACTTTTTGTCTCTGCAGATTTGCCTACTTGAAACATTTCATATACGTGGTATCATACTGTATGTGTTTTTTATAACTGTACTCTTTGACTTAGGAACATACTTTTTTATGTTACTTTCTCAGCCTGAGGCTTAATAATGGACAATGCTAGTTATACGATGAAATCCACAAACCCACATGATGCTCTGTCCATATCTGGGGAGTCTAGGTTGTTACCAATTCCAGTTTCTTGTACCTAGGAGGGAGGCCATTGCTCAGCCAAGTCTCCAAGAGGACTCCCTAAAAATGGAAAAGGGGACTTACACCTGTCTAATTCTCCTTCTACACAGTGGTATCATTCACAGGAATCTGTTCCTGTGGGGATCTTGGGGATGGGAAAGGTCCACCCTGGAACTTAGGGTGTACTGTGTTATCTCCGTCTTTAAGTAAACATCTCCATGTGTTTCTGCGTCATTTTTCATTAAAGTAACTTTGCAGTCTCTGGACCCATTGGTGCCTTTCCAATGATTACAGCATTATGATATATGTGGCAAGCACACTGTGGGAATACAGATTATTTCAATGATATAATTAGCAGATTAATGTGATAGTTATGAACATGACCCTCATCTGGCAATTGGTGAATACCAATTTGTTCATTATTCATTTCTTTGTTAGATATGCATTGGATCCATGTACAGTTAACCAGTCTTGTAGGAGTATGAACTATGTTACTGTATAAAGTGAAGATCTCTGGCCCAAGAATCTTAAATTCTAATGAAGGAAACTTACATTTTTTTTTTTTCAATCACACACGGAACAATTAGACAAATTGAAATCGTAAAACCTAGCTGACCAATTTAAAGACCAGGAAATAAAATAGAAAAGCAAAATGTCATACCCAGAATCACAGAGTACCCCACCCAGATCTTCCTGTGTCTACCTTACCTCTGGCCACTGCCTAGCACAAGCAGAGAGCCAGAGGTACCTGGAAGTTCATATCCTTCCCGAGTGGCTCTTACCAACGAGGGACGGGTGTAGCAGTGTGAAAACCCAGTTCCCTTGCCTTGAGTCAGTAACCCTTAGAAGTAACATGCTCCAGATCTCCCTATGGGACCATGCTGAGCTGGGGACTTCACTTGAAATCATACCCTTGCTTGATTTCATCCCATCCTTCTCTTGCTTCTCCCTTATCGGTCTCTCCTTGGAGCACTTCCTTAATAAATAACATGTGCATGAATCCTCATTCCAGACATTGCTTTTGGGAAAGCTAACCTAAGACATAGCATGAGTAAATGGTGGAGCCAGAATTTCTGTCTGTGATCTCTATATTCAAATTTCATACATTCTCTTTCATACCACAGAGGGGAGGAAAATAAGACTCAGAGAGGTTCATATTTTTTTCTTAAGGGCTTGCATTTTGTAAGGGATTCAAATCTGGCATTCTAAAATCCTGTGATGTGAGCTGTACCACACTGCCCTTTAAAACTTATCCCAGGGAAATCAATCTATACTCATGAACAAAGATTTCTTACAATCTCCCAATCAGAATTGTGCTCATACTCTGAGTCTCAGTTTCTCCATCTGTGGAGTTAGGACACTGCTGATCTCTTCATTACTTTTTTTTTTCTTTTTTAACTAAATGGACTAACACGTGGAAAATGCCTGCATAACAGTTGACACATAGCTACATGCTCAGTGTATGTTGTCCTTCACTGAAGAGCCAGGGTAAAGAAAACTTCACCAAATAAGGACTCCAGTGATCAAAACTGTTTTGGCCAACCACAGGATTTTCTTGAAGCAAAGCCTCCATTTCCGGAAAAATACTGAAAAATAACAAATAATCCTGTCAGTTCCCCATACAAGATGGACTACATCAATGTCTCCATGGACCTGGTGGGTAAATAACAGAGCTCATATGTTCAGAAGGTTTCTTAATAAAGTCCAGCCCCTTTCCAAAGAAGAAAAGCCACGGAAGACAGACATGCCACATTAAAACTGCAGTGACCCAGCCAGCCCTTCCTAACTGCTAACTAGGCAATTCTCAGGAGCCCAGGGAGGAAATCTAGAAGGATATAAACATGAAATGAACCAAGCGTGCAATTGATTTTCTGTTCTCTCTTTTTTTCCCTTCTGTTTTGTTTTGATGTGTGTGTATGTGTGTGATATTTATTTATTTTTATCATCATCAGGACATTAGTACTCAGAGGGAGGAAAATGCCTCTTGAATGAGATGTTTGTAGGGAAAATTACAAGGCAGAGGATGCTGACTTTGACCGAGCAATGCCCTCTGAGGATTGGGGTGGATCAGAATGGCTTCTCATGTTTTTTCTGCTCCCCTAATGGAAGTAAAATAACAACATGAAATAGAGGGGATGGAACAGCCAGCAGGAGGATAAATACCAAGGAAGCGATGTAAACACAGCCCCCAATTTCCCCAGCGAGTAAGAGAATGAGGAATGTGTTATTTATCTCTTTGTAATCTGCAAGGCAGAGCGTGGAGCTGCCCTCCTTTGGGAATATCTTCTATAAATAATCAAAGAATTGCAGGATGGGGGTTTGAATGAAGTGAAGGAACCCAGGGGACAGAATTTCTCTAAATTCCAGGTCTTCAGACATCTCTTCCAGGAAGCCTCTCTTGATCCTCCAAGGCAGTAAAAGAAGAGGAAGAGGCCCTTTGAAACAGAGAAACTTTAGAAGTTGTTGACTGTGCCCACTCCCCTTATTATTTTAGTTTAGAACACTTGATGCAAACTGTAGCTAAGTGACTTACTAAGATTGCCCTGCACTTGAGCTGAGTATGTAGTTTGGGTTTTGGAATTAAACCACCCACCTTGACCTCTGCACTCATTAGTCATTAAATGTGTTACCTTGGGAAAGTTATCTGACTTTCCCAAGCCTCAGTTTTCTCATCTGTAAAACTGGGGTAAAACTCATCATAATTTCCACTTTTAATAGGATTGCTAGAAGAAAAAAACATGGCAATGACCATGAAGCTCAAGGCACAATGCCAAAAATATATTAAGAGCTCCATAAAGCCTACAGATTACAGTCTTGTTGTTGTTGTTCTTAGTCATTAAGAAACATGAGTAGAGTCTAAATGTATGTGTTCCATCTTCAAACCCACCCTTCTGTTCTCTCCACTCTGTCATTTCTAATCTCTTGACTAAGGTTTCTTATTTTCAGCCAAGTTTATTGTTCCAATTTATAATGCCTGGTGGCATGTATATCTGGTGTAATTAGGTACTAGGTTGCTTGTGGAACTTCTCAGACCAGACCTCAGCTCATAGAAACCCAGTAGACTTCAATAAATGTTAGCCAGATAAACAGGGTCCTATTTCATCAGCTACAAAGAATACTGATGGATTTGGCTTGGCAAATGGAGTCAACCATCTCTGATCAAGATGATTCAGTGTTTGCTGACCATGAATTGAAATGATTAAAATCTATCCTTGTAGGGAAACTTGGATCTTTTTTACAAAGGGCAGGACTTAGATGTCCTTGTCCTTGTCCTTAAGGAACATGAGAGCCTTCCATGAAGAAAGGAGAACAGAGATGATGCTCCACATAAGCAATCGTGCTAAAGACTACCAGAACTTACTTGTAAGAACATTCTTTAATCTTTGGGCTTCTGCTAAAAAGTCACTCCATTAAAGATGTTTCCCCAGTGTCCCCATTCAATAGTTTCCACTCCCCCTATCATGGCATCCTGGAGTTTTCCTTGGAAGTATGTTGTTATTCTTAAAACAAAGTATCTATTCATGCATGTTGTTGGGAGTGGAGTCCGCTGTTGGTTAACAGCAGTCTCCTCCATTAGGCTGTAGATTTGCTCAATACTAGTAGAAATCCAGCCTGCTTTTCCCCGTAATTGTCCTCAGTGTCTAGTGCCATGCCTACCTGAAACATTGTAAGTGCTATTAGACATTTCTTCTCACTGAATGAATGGATATATGCATGGGGCAATCAGGAGACTCACCTGCATAGAAGGAGGTGTTGTGAAATAAAGAAACAGATGGATGAGGGGTCCCTACAAGGACCATGGCTAAATCCCTACTCTTCTTTGAGCCTCCATTGGCTTTTCTGTAAAGTCAGAGGCCACTGTGTGGCCTAGGTTTTTATGATTCTCTAATTATTTACTAGGAATTTTGCATTTTACTAGCCTGTACCCATTGGTAAGAACACAGATAAGATAGTTCTTTCTAATAGGCAGAGAAAGGATAGTAGAGGGGTTTCTTTCTTTCTTATTTATTTTTATTTGAGAAAGAAAGAGAGAGAGTGAGAGACAGACAGCATGAGGAGGGGAGAGGGGCAGAGAGAGAGAGAGACAGAATCTTGTTTTTTTTTTAATTTTTTTAACGTTTATTTATTTTTGAGACAGAGGGGGACAGAGCATGAATGGGGGAGGGTCAGAGAGAGAGGGAGACACAGAATCTGAAACAGGCTCCAGGCTCTGAGCTGTCAGCACAGAGCCTGATGCAGGGCTCAAGCTCACGGACCGCGAGATCATCACCAGAGCAGAAGTCGGACGCTCAACCGACTGAGCCAGCCAGGCTCCCCGAGAGACGGAATCTTAAGCAGGCTCCCTGCTCAACAGGAGCCTGACATGGAGCTTGATCCCACGACCTGAGCCTAAATCAAGAGTCAGACACTCAACTGACTGAGCCACCCAGGCAGGCGCCCCTCTTTCTTCATTATTTAAATATCTATGTAGCATCTGCTATTTTCAAGGTCCTAGGAGAGGCAGAGTTGAGTAAAACATGGCTCTTGACTTTGGCTAGCAGAGACAGAGAATGAAAGAAGAAAAAAAAAAGGGTGAGGATTAAAAAGGACGAGAGGAGGTGGAAGAAAGGAGGAGGAAGAGGAGGAGAGAAAAGCATTTTGTCAAGCATGGTGCCGAGTATTTTACAGATCTCATCCCATTTTACTAATGTGGAAACTGAGGTTCAAACAGATTAATTCTAAAGCCATTAATGGGCCTGTAGTTATACCAAATCTAGCTGCTTGTGGTCTTGACCCTGGGGCCCAGATCTCTGCCCTACTGCCTGGTGAAAACACAGAGGTAACGAGGCAGTTACAGCCATGCGATGTGTGAGAACCTTGAGTGGGAGCAGTATTGTTTGTATTTTCAGTCCAGCATCAAGCCCGACGCTCTTAGTCCTCTGGGGTGTCTCTCTCAGTGCCTCAGCATGCTCTTCCCTCTTCTCCTGCACTTGCCAAAAGAAGAGAGAAGAAGACAAAAGAAAAGCGTTCCAGAGTCAACTGCAGAGACAAAGATGATTTTCCCTGACAGGTACAGAAAGAGAGGAAGCTTGCAGAGGCATGGGACCAAGACAGGGTGGGGATATGGCAGACAGGATCCACGGAAGCCTGAAGCACTTTGGCTCCCCTCCTCAGCTCTCCCTTCTCTTCTCTTGTACCTTTTAAGTTCTATTCCCTATTTCAGTGGGATTTGAGGATTGCACTAAAGTTGCAGTAATTAGAGGTGCCGGAGGCAAACTGATTTTTCAGCTTCCAAGGAAAACAATTATCCTAATGTGGTCTGCCTTCCCTGCTTCTCCCCAACAATGGAAATTCACTAGGTTTAGAGAGGACTGTCATAGAGGAGACGCATCGCTTTGTGGGACTACACTTTGCCCAAACTTCTCTTTTCTCCTTCTCATTTTATTTCCCACTGGTTTATCAAGCATCTACCGATGCTTCATGTAACTAGCATTCATTGAGCCCTTAGTAGAAGCCCAGTGCTTAGTCAAGAGCATTAGATGCATCATTTCATTTACTCTGCACAGTGACCCACGAGATATGTATGATCATACTCATACTTCTTGTTTATCCTGGAGATTTAAGTCACCTGCTCAAAGTCACAGCTATTAAGAAGAGGAGCCAATATTTGGACTCTTTTGTCCAACTTCAGAGCATGTGCTCTTAGCATGTTATTATATAGTCTCTCAACCACAAACCCTGTGTTCATTTACCATTCTGCCCTTTCTATAAATCTTGAAACCAAGGCATAGAGAGCTGTGTGATTTGACCCAGGTTACACAGCTTGAAGGTGGTGAAGGCATTATTTGAATTCTAGCCCATCTGATCCCTGTGTCCATGTTGTTCTCACCACGCCAAGCTCTTAATGGAGGCTGCTGTGCCAGGGTTCATGATGACATAAAATATTTGTATTTAAAAAAGACCGTCTTAGTTGGTAGGTAGAACACTGCCCAAGGCAAGTAGTGTGGACAGTGGGAAGTCAATCCTTTTCATCCACACCAGGGCAGGGCTGCAATATTCGTTCTCTATTTCTTTCTTCTTCTAGGATGCTCCCCACATGTTTATTTCAGTCTGATTTCCTTTGTCAGAATGAGGCAAGTAGAAGAGGGAAATGTTGGATAACTGCAGGAGGAAGAAGGACAAAGAACAGGGAAATAAACGTGATACCTGACACGGTGTTTGTGACAATTGAGTAAACCCTGTAACATGGACACAGGCATCCTGTTGCTCAAACCCACAGCACGCAAAAGCATAAAGCCCCAGTTAGCCTGAAAACGACTGAGAAGAAATGACCCCCCTACTGGGGGCGCTAGGGGACTCCTAGTAGATATTGACTATATATGGAGTAAGGGTGAAAGAAATCAGACTGTGCCTGCGCAAAGTAGGGCATAGTAACTAGCATAGAGCCTGTGCAATTGTATGAAGTTTTCTCTTTCTGGGAAGTCACCGCTTATTCCCAGAACTCTATGTGAATGAATATTCCACTCCTTGATTATAACTGCCCATGAAGATCAAAGCCCCACATCTACTCTGCACAACTGAAATCCTCTTTCTGAGTGCCCCTGCATTCCCTCCTTGAGAGTGTACTTTTGTTTTGCAGTAAAGTTTCTTCTGCTATACTTTGACACCTTCTTGAATTCTTTCGGGGCAGAATTAAGAACCTGGCACTCAATGGCTGGTGGCTGAGGTCAGGTGCGAGAGCCCCACCCCCCCCCCCCAAAACCCCCGTCTCCGGTATCAAGATATGAAGGCAAAAAGGTACCATACACCACAAACACTGCATTTCCCTAGGTAACACCCAAGCACTTTTGAAGACTCTTATATTTTGATGATTCCAAGAAGTTTAGTTTTTAAGGGCTCTGGAGTAGAAATCAGATGATCAGTTAGGGACCTTTCCTCTTCAGAATTCCTATTAAATCAACATTTGACTTTTGGGGAGGTCATTTTCTCTTTCTGGGTTTCAGTTTCATAGAGCCATTAGGTAAGGGAATTATATTTGAGCAACATTCCTCAGAGTAGGTACCAGAATCAACTACGGGTGTGTGTGTGTGTGTGTGTGTGTGTGTGTTCTCAATGCAGACTCTTACTGACCCAACCCACATCTATTGATCAGAATTTCCAGGTATAAAAACCTACCCCTGAAATAAGCAGTCCAAGTGATGTCCACTGAAGTTGGACTGAAGGAATTAAATTTCATTGACCCTCAGTAAAATAAACAAGAAGAAAGAAAGAAAGAAAGAAAGAAAGAAAGAAAGAAAGAAAGAAAGAAAGAAAGAGAAAGAAAGAAAGAAAAGATCAAGGAAGGGAGGAAGGAGGAAGAAAGTGGGAAGAGAAATAAAGTTAAACACCCAGAAAACCTTTCTTTTATTCCTATTATAGCTATGGAGAAATAAATGGAAAGATAGATGGAGGGTGGAGGAGGAGCAAGGTGACCATTGACTGGTGACATTTTAAGTTTATATGCAGATATACTGATATGTGAAGTAGATTTATATACATATATACATGTATATGTACATATATAGCACTTGCCATGGTATCCAAAGCATAGGAGAAGCAGAATAAACCCTGTTGATCTAGCTGTTTCATTAGTTTTCACTAACTACACAGTTGGAGCCTCCAGTTCTGATTGACTCCAACCCCCAAACCCCTGTTCAGTACTGGCTCCATAATTGGTGGGGCCCAGTGCAAAATGAAAATGCAGCGTCCCTTATTTAGAAATAATTAAGTACTGCAAGACCGTAGCTGTAGAGATCACTAAACTGAGCACAGGGTCCTATTAAGTTCAGGCACATATCTGACACTGGCCCTACCCCAAAGAGGATCAATCATGTTCTTTGTTTTCTCATAGCCTTTGATTATAATAAAAACTCCAACTAGAATATCACTCTATCTTTTGTTGTACAGAACCCTGCCCCTTCCTTTAGATGATTAAAACTACTCAAGAACAGAGCTGGTTTGCTGTCATAGTTGTAGACCCAGCACATAGTGCAGAATTTCATACCACAGCTGCTGAATAGTGCTTTGCTGGACTGATTCACAGGAACAAGGAGATGGGAAGAATTACAGGTGTGCAGGGTGATTTGAGCCAGTTTCTACAAAGTCTTAAATGCTATGTCTGGGTGTTTAGACTGTTTCCAATGGTCAATGAAGTTTCCTTAAGAATTACTGTCTTGGTTTTGTATATGAGGCTTGAATAGTGTAGGTACTTCTTTTCTTCTGTTCTTCTCCAGTGACTGATGATATTGTGATTTATAACAAATATATATTCATAACAAATATATATTCTGGCACATAGCTCCTAAAACCCGAGGAATTTCTTAAGTGATCAGAGCAATAAAGGGGTCTTTTGTTATGTCAGTTAAGTGACTTTTGAACCACACCTAAGGGTAGGAGCTGGTTGCTAGGAGAACTAAGTGATTAAGGGGGTTGAAACTTTTAGCCTCAACCCCTCTGACCTCGGCCTTTAATCACCAAGGGCCAATTACTTAATCAATCACACTTAAGTAATGAGCCTCCATAAAAACTCAGAACAGCTGGGTTAAGAGAGCTCCCAGGTTGGTGGACACATGGAGGCTTGGGGAGAGTGGTGCTCTGAGAGGGTATGGAGGCTCTGTGCCCTCTTTCCACTTGGCCCTGCTCATTTCTTCCTTCTGGCTGTTTCCGAAGAGTTATATCCTTTTATAATAAGCCAGTGATCTAGTAAGTAAAATGTTTCTCTGAGTTCTGTGAGACCCCTCTAGCAAACTGATTGAATCAGAGAAAGGGGGTCATGGGAAGCTCCAATCTAAACAGTCAGTCAGTCAGAACCTGGGCTTGTGACTGGTGTCTAAAGGGGTTGGGGGAGGGGGCAGTTTTGTGGACTTGAGCACTCAACTTGTGGAATCTGATGCTAAGTCTGGATAGACAGTGTCAGAACTGAACAAAATTATAGGACACCCAGCTGGTGTTGGAACACTGCTTGGATGTGCCAGTGAACCTTCCCCTCCACTCATTAGAAATTAAGTCCAGGAACCCAAAAAGGATCTAATCTCTTTGGGGCATCTGGGTGGCTCAGTTGGTTAAGCATCCGACTTCTCGGCTCAGGTCATGATCTCATGGTTTGTGAGTTCGAGCCCTGCGTCGGGCTCTGTGCCGACAGCTCAGAGCCTGGAGCCTGCTTTGGATTCTGGGTCTCCCTCTCTCTCTGCCCCTCCCCTGCTCACACTCTGTCTCTCTCTCGCCTTCAAAAATAAATATTAAAAAAAAATACTAAATGCATATACTATTGTATCAGACTCACTCCAGAGATTTGTTTACATCCATTAAGTTAATAAGCCTCTGCTGCTATTAATCCTAGACTATGTAACACAGTGTCAGTCAAATAAGAAACAGCTGGACCCCAAGTCTACTTTGCAATGTAGTGTCTTCCCTGGAGTCTTCTTAAAAACACTCATGTTGCACTTGCCATGAGCTAGCATTGTTCTCAGTATTTTAAAAATATTAACTCAATTAATACTAACAATAACTGTATGAGGCAGGTACTATTATTTATATTGTAGATGAAGAAACTGAGGGCAGAGAGGGCTCAAGTAATTTACCCAAACTCACACTTTATAAACTTTTTTGTTTAACATTTATTTATTTTTGAGAGACAGAGACAGAACATGAGTGGGGGAGGAGCAGAGAGAGAGGGAGACACAGAATCCGAAGCGAGCCTCCAAGCTGTCAGCACAGAGCCTGACGGGTGTCTTGAACCCACGAACTGTGAGACCATGACCTGAGCCAAAGTAGGCACTTAACCAACTGAGACACCCAGGTGCCCCAAGTTTGTTTATTTATTTTGAGACAGAGAGAGAGAAAGAGTGTGAGTGGGGGAGGCACAGAGAAAGAGAGAGAGAGAGAGAGAGAGAGAGAGAGAGAGAGAGAGAATCCCAAGTAGGCTCCACAGTACTGTCAGCACAGAGCCCGATGCAGGGCTTGAACTCATGAACCATAAGATCATGACCCAAGTCATTTAAACAACTGAGCCACCCAGGCATCCCCCAAGCTCACACTTTAAAGTGCTCATATTAGTTTCTAGTTTTCATTTTCTCTATCTATGGTCTTCTGTTAAGAATGCTGTGGTAGGGGGAATAATAGGCTACTATCAAAGATGCCCGTGCACTAATCCCCAGTACCTATGAATGTATTACCTAACATGGCAAAAGGGACTCTTCAGATGTGATTAATAAGGGACTTGAGGTGTAAAGTTTACCCTGGATTATCTGTGTAACTACCATGAAATTACATGAGTCCTTGTAAGAGGAGACAAGAGTGTCAAGGTCAGAGAAAAATTTAGTAACAGAACAGAGATTGGAATGATATGGGGCCATGAGCCACAGAATATAGGCAGCCTTTAGAAACTATAAAAGGTAAGGAGACAGATTTTTTCCTAGAGCCTCCAGAAGGAATCACAGCTATATTGATACCTTTATTTTAGCCCTATAAGACCCTTTTATCAAATTTCTGAACTCTGAATAGTAAGATAATAAATCTGTGCTGTTTTATGCCACTATGTCAGTGGTAATTTGTTATAGCAGCAGTAGGAAACTAATACAAATGGCATCTAGAATTTATATCCTATGTCTCTGAGGTGTCAGGCAAAGCCTGTAAGTAAACTTCACAGGTGCTATACAAATCGTATTTTAAATGAGAGTATCTTGAACATCTCCTACTCCATGTTATTTGGTACTAAAATACACACACACACACACACACACACACACACACACTATACACACATGTATGCATACATTCAACTTTATGTGTTTAACTGGCTCTCCACTTATTATCACTTGAGAATTCACCTATGTCATTAAACACTATGTATCAGGACCTTTCTTGAAGCCTTTGAGTCTCAACAAATTATCAGCTACGAGGTATTAGTGTAGGGTAGGGTAAGAGCTATGGAATTGGTTTTGCCACATGGCTTATCCCCACTGTGGTTACAGAGGAAATGCTACAGTTGATTCAGATAAAGGACGCTTCAGATAAAGGAGAACCATATACACATCCTGGACTTTGGTGAATATGGAGACAGGAACTTGACTAATGCCTGAAAAGGCCTAACAGGGAGACACTTACTGAAGGAATCTTTGGCAGCTAGAAGTGGGCATGGCTGTTGGAGTCCTCCTTTCTTCCATGATGGGGGAAAGGTACATGTGTCCTCTGGGGCAGACAAGGCAGTAAGCCCCCAGGTGTCTTGCCTGCTCAAAAACTGCCTGCCAGGTGAAGAAACCCAACAGAGACAATCTGTGTGGGCTTGAGGGATAGATTTCAGGGCTGAGGTATGGTAAGAAATATTCAGCTGGAGGGGCACTGGAATCAGAAATCATTAAATGGGAGGATCCTGTTGATGGCAGGACAGAATGCTTAATAACCCCCAAAGTACCCCACAAAGGAAAGAGCCAGATTTCGAACACATGCCATAATCAGTCCAACATCAGCTTTAAATTGTACTGGTCAACAATGTTGCCTCTATCCCGATATCACCTTGTGAACATTCTATAAAAGGCACACCCTCCTTTTGGAGGCAGCACAAAACTAGCTGATAAAGCAATTAGGTGATGATTTACAAAAATCTTCCCTTCCTCAAGTGGAAGCAGCCCCACACCAGAGTACATAGCTTCCCAAGCAGATTGACTAGATTCCTTGCTCCATTGGCTGGGTACCTTATGCAGAATGTAACCTACATAACCAAATGTGGCAGTCCTGGTGGGCAAGGAGAAGAACACGGCAGGGAAATGGTGAAGGAGCTGATAACAAGAGCTTTACTTCTAGGTTTTCCAGCTGTGTGGACCAAAGCTGGGGAAAGGGAACATTTTTTAATTGGTAGAGATTGGCTTTGGGCTCTACACTGAGCTGGGAAAGAAGACTATGTATTAATGTCTGAGAAGGACCAGAGAAAGTATGATTCCCCCGAGATACAAACCAAGAGTATGGGGGAAAAATCAGTCTCTACAGTAAATGAAAGGGGTGATGATGAAGAGAAAAAAGTTACTTTCTACTTGTACTTTCAATACGCCAGTGATGAATATTGTAAAGAATTTGCCTTTAAACATATTATGAAGAGCTCTGTGAGAAACTACAATGTGTCGGTCTCCAGGTCTCTTGTTCCCACTTCAGCCACATAAAATCCTCTGTCCTCAGTTTTATTTACTGGACTTTGTGAAAGTTCACTTAAATGAAGATTTTCATGGTAGGAAATATTTTAACATCACTAGTTTAAGACATACTTTTTTTAACAGCTGCATATAATTAAATGCGCCTTTTATTGTAGTTGACTGCACACACATTTAACTGTCCCTACTGGACTATAAGATTGTTTTAAGAGAAGAGACTTTATCTTTGCATTTGTAAGAGTGTTTGGAACATAGGAGGTCTATATATGCTCATGAACTTAATGAACGATTCTGCTCTGACCCACCCCGTGGGAGTCACAAACTCAATGACAATTTAGTTTTCATCTTCAGGTGGTGGTAAGATTTCAGCTTAATAGGAAGATGGGCTACATTTTAAACTTTATATTTGATTACATGAATATAGAGCTTTGATCCACATTCTCTCTAGATAGAGAATTTGGTCATGCAAAGGCAAGTAGCCTAGGCGATGATAACTTGTAATGATTCCAAGTGCCTCCCTGTACTAAGTGTCACTTGTAGCAGGAAATTGGTGATTTTCAGTTGACATGAAGTGGAAAATTATTTCATGTGAATTGATGCTGGATGGCTCTATTTTTACTAAGCGAATACGGAATGGCTCAGCGTGCAGGAAGCATTTAGCTCAAAGTGAGCTGACATCGATTGGGCTGTAGGGCAGGGGTTCATACTGAAAATGCCAGAGGAAGACCAAAGGTGTCATGTCAGATGAAGCCAGCATGCCTGCCTTTTAGCCTCCAATTCCTGTGGGATGCCCCGGTGGAAGGGAATCAAGAGGCTTAGCCCCCCGGGCTGGTTGTGGAATGTTGTAGAAAGCAGGTGTGGAATTTTGTTCTTGTAATTGCTCTCCCTCCAAATTCTCATGCCATTGTGTAATCTGGCCTGGGGTTTGCCACTAACCCACTGTATGACCTCGTGCCAATTGTTCCTCCTCTCTGAGCCTGTTTTCTTGTCTATGCAATAGAGGAACTCAAACTGGCCCTTCTAGTGAATTTTTTAAGTATAATCCCTATGCTAAGTGCTCAAGACATATCTTATTAAATATTCACTGAACCTCTGCAACACGGGTCCTATCCTTTTCATTTTATAGCTGAGAAAATTGTGGCTCAGGGAGATAAACTGAATTGCTCGATGTCAACTGGCTAGTGCATGAAGGAACAAGCTTCTGAGTCTATGTGTCCCTAATATGTAGAGATTGTATCAGTCCCAATACATCATTCTACTCTTAAAAGACCTGAATTCATACTTGAGCTGCATGCAGTTGTTTTTTGTTTTTTCTGTAGTGGGAAAAATTTGAAGTTAGAAATCTTAAATCTGGATTTATCTTAAATTTAAACTGTTATTTATTCATCATGGACAAGGCATGTTGATCTTTTGGGCTTTAGTTTTCTCCAATGTGGTAGGCAGAATAATATCCCCCAAAGATGCTCTGGCCCTAATTCCCAGACAATTTCTAATTACCTGTGAATAGGTTACAAGATAACATGACAGAAGAGACTTTACCAGTGTGATTAAAGTTAAAGACCCTGATATGGGGAGATTATCCTAGATTATCCATGTGGGTCCAATCTAATCAGGAGACTCTTTAAGGGTAAAAGAGGAAGGCAGAAGACTAGGGAAGAGACAGATGAAATGTGGGCAAGATTTTATACTCTGTTGCTGTTTCTAAAAGGTAGGGGTTCTCAGAGAGGTCCCCAGCAAGTAACCAGAGACCTAAGTGCTGCAACCACACGGGACTGAATTGGATTCTCCCCTACACTGCCCAGAAAGAGAAGAGGGAATTGTGAGAACATCCTGAGATGCTAAAACCTAAGGTAACATGGGCTTAAAGTGTTCCTTGAAGCTTGTGTTATAAAAACACTTTCTGCTGGGCAGAATCTAAAAGAAGGATATCATGCCTTATTTTTGGAACCGATTTAAAAGGAAAAAGTTCAGAAATAAACTCAAAATCCCTGGCCAAAGACAAATTAAGTACAAGAAGGAATCTCTAAATTGCTTCTAATCTATCCTAGTCTCTTGGGTAGTGACACTGAAGTCTGAACTGAATTGCGCTCAATGAGGTTGCCAGACTTGGGAGAAGACAAACACTAATGAATTCAATATTATTCAGGAAAAAAAAAAAAAGGAAATTTCTCTAGTTTGAGGAAAAAAGAAAAAGAAATAGCCTGTAGGCTCTATTATTATGCTTAAGCAAACTACTCTTAGCTGTAATCCTTCATTGGCTTTGAACCCAAGTGTCCAGGGATCTAAGATGGCTAGTGGGTGTTTCTAGAGGGAAGGTAGTATTGCTGTCTCAGGAAGTGCTGTGCAGTGGTCTGAGCTCAGGCCCTAAGAGCCCAGTGGACTTTGGCCTGACCCGTTCAGCCTTCTGCCTTATCTCACTTAGTCCTCTTTGTGTGTACTCCCCTTGCCCACGTTCTCAATCACTGGTGCAACCCAACTTATCCTTCAAGAGTCAGTTCACGTGGTGCTTCTCTTTGAAGCTTATCAAGTATAATCTAAATGCTTATCGCTTGCCAATTTTATCCCTAACACAAACCTCTCTGGGAGCCAAATTTATGTAGTCAACATTCTGTTTGGTATCTGCACTGGGAAGTTGCAAAACGTACATGTCTGTAATGCTGACTCCTATTCTACTTCCAAAATATGCTACTCCCAATCTCTGCCATCTCAGTAAATGGAAACAAAACCAACTCAACTGTTTAAAACCCAAATCCCCGAATCATTCTTTATCCTATCTTTTTTTTTCCATTAGTCACAAGCAATCCAAGTATTAAAAATTCCCCATTCAATATCTATTCTAAATTGCCTGCAATTCTAATGCTATCACCACAACCCAATCAACTATCGTTTCTTACATGGACTGTATGACTAGCCAAACTGCCCGACCCCTCCTGTGTCCCTATCATTTCTTCTCATGTCGTCTATAATCAGTAGTCTATGCAGATG
This sequence comes from Acinonyx jubatus, assembly GCF_027475565.1. Taxonomy (NCBI): domain Eukaryota; kingdom Metazoa; phylum Chordata; class Mammalia; order Carnivora; family Felidae; genus Acinonyx; species Acinonyx jubatus. The sequence continues at coordinate 18,730,243 of NC_069391.1, forward strand.
CAAGACAGAGCTCTTAAAATACAAATCAGCTCCTTTCACTCTTGTGCACAAATCTTTTCTTGAATGTATGGACCCACCAAGCAGAATTAGGTGATTCTACCTGTCTTTTTTTTTTTTTCTACAGAACTTTCCTTTTACTGATCATGTAGTATTTGTGTAGAGAGCGGACTCTTTGCAATTCCCATCCCAACTGTATATCCCTTAACCCCTACACTAAGACTTCCTAAGTTGATAGTTCTAGCACAGTGAAAACAGGACTCAGGTGGGAAGGACATGTGGTAAGGATGAGGTACCCAACAAAGTTGGGGGTCAATCATACACACAGGGTCACACAGAGAGGTGGCAGCTACAACAGGACTGGAATCTGGTCCTCCTGACTCCAGTCCAGTGCTCTCTCTACCACACCTCACTAATCCCTAGTCATAAAGGCATCAGGCAACAGAATATTCACCTTAGTGAGTGACATCACCTCTTAGTTGTAAGAGGGCCACATGTCATTTCCTTCACCAAACACCCAGTTCTGTGCTAGTTTCCATTCCAATTAGACACCGTCTGGAAAACATGAAAGAGTGGAATATTTTCATACGAGACCAAAACTCCAAGTTGGTCAAAGAGAATGCACCAAAGCACTTAGGTTGTCTGGAAAACACACGTAGATGCTCAAAAGTGTGTGTTTTCATGGAGAAGGATGGACGTTTTGGAGGTTGGTTTAGTACAATGGAGGTTTTTCCAAAAAGTATATGGAAGGCAATGATCTATGACGTATGAGAATGAGCTCCAGGAAGAAATCTGTTTTGTAAGACTGCAGAAAAAGAAAAGTACTAATTTCACATATTTCTTAATCATCACATGATGATGTTTCCAACCATGGGGAAACCTGTTACTGAGGCTCTGACAGAATACCCACTGATGCCTGGTATATGTCGGCTCCACATGAGCCTACCCTTCTGTTGTTCCACAGCTGTGGAATCCTACAGGATGGATTGGGTGCGGAAAGGGTGAATAAAGACAGGACTCAGGAACTTAAAGTAGCTGGAAAAATTAGCTTCTGTGGTATGTGTTGTTAAAAGATATGTTGGCTGCTTTTGACTGTCTTTAGTGTTTTGATTTCTTACCCCTGTGGCATTTGCAGGCTTAGATTTTGGTTTGATTGCATAGGCCACCATAGCTTTAGAGCCACATCAATCTAATGACCTCCTTGTTTAATTAATTGAACAATTCCTCCTTCTGGTTATCCTCTCCTATGTGAGAGATTAACCAAAAACTTACTGCTAGCATCACTCTCAGCTACCATCAAAGTTCAGTTGCTCTTGTCTCATTGTGGTCTTCACAGGTTATAATGTTAGATCCCTAGAAGAATTGTCTTTGCTGTTCACCTCATCGTTCATCTTGTTTCTGTTTCTCCAAGTGCAGTGAGACCATCTTATGGCTGTGACCATGAATTTAAGACCTTTGAGAGAACACAGCACATTAAGGATACTCTAGAGATAACTATTACTGGGATAATACCAAAATACTGGCGTCCCCTGGGGGTCACTAGGGCCCCCACGGACTAAACCAGTTGGTATCAGAATAAATCAAAGAATGCACATGAAAGGGCATCAGTCTGTTTTAGCCAGGTAGCTTGTTTGTTAATTTCTTATATTTGCTATAATACCAGAGGTGTGGATCCAGGTACAGCAGGAAGTATTTGCTATGGCCAGTCTCTTCCTTGTTCAGCCAATAACTAATATAAAACAATTCTATTATCTAAAACCATTGCAGCAAGAAAATCTAGGGACTTTGTTGTGCAGCTGTGGCCTTAGCAGCAGATACAGAAATAGTTGCCAGAGTTAAGGAGCAGTGTCTGTGCATTAACAGAGTAAAGGAAGTAGTAAAACAGCAAAAGGAATAAAGGTTTCCTATTAAAGATGAGATCTTGATCCATGATCCTGGGAGAGCTGTCCAACACAAGACACTTTCTACTTCTGGAGAGGAACCACCCTAGCCAATTTTAATTTTAGATTTCCAGCTGGCGTGAAGCTCTAAGAGTCTGGAGAAGCCCTTTTACATTGGAGGATGTGGACCCAAGGTTCAAGTCCCTGACGTCTGACTGCCAAATCTTCCAAGGAGGTTCAAAGGCAGCCTTTGTTCTTAGTGATTGCAAATCAGAAAGGTAGGGGGACAATTGGAAACTTGAGGCTGGAGACTCATAATCAGATATTTGTGAAGATATTTTAGAAGAAGTCAGGGTCTAGTTTGGTTTACATATCTATAACAGAACCTCAAAGACAATGAACAGGACTAGAATCTCATATCCACAAGGTTGTATTATAATTTTCTAGTGAAACATATTTTTTCCCCTCAATAATCACGCCCATTTCTATCAAAGATAATCACAGTTGAAACTACTTTGTTTCCAAAATAAATCTAATCTCTTTAAACTTGGCTTTATTACTTCCAGAAGTACAGCAAGAATAGTGACTGATCATACAGGCTCTTTCTAAATCCGCTTTGCTGGAACTCTTCATAAGGAATTTTAGATTGGACTTTTAAAAGCCTCTCCAGGCTAAGAAAGCAGACCAAGAACTCACCAGCAGACTCTGCATGAAATACTTACAGATTTGGGTGAATTCCTCTCTTCTCGAAGTCCCCAAATATCCTGAGGTTCCCGTGCCTTCCAGGAAGTGACCTTCCTTACTCATCTGGTAAGTTCCAGAAACCCTGTAAGCAACATACCAGGCCAGTTTTCCCAAGAGGGTTTTATTAGCACCATAAAGGCAAACTTAGTTGCTTGAGACTGTCTGATCATATTTTATTTTACACATATTCTCAAACATGACATTCTAGTCAAAGCCTTGGTATTACAACCAATGTTTCCATTTGTGTCCTATTACTGAGGGAATAGATTCTTTTATTATTATTATTTATTTGAGAGAGAGAGAGAGAGAGAGAGAGAACATAAGTGGGGAAGAAGGGCAGAAGGAGAGAAGTTTTGAAAAAAATTATAGTCGTCCTTATCAGTTCATTCAATCCCATTTTTTTTTTTTTTTTTGAGAGAGAGAGAGAGAGCACATGCAGGTAGGGTAGGGGCAGAGAGAGGAAGAGACAGAATCCCAAGCAGGCCTGATGCTGTCAGTGCATAGCCTCAAGTGGCACTCAATCCCACAAACAGTAAGATCATGACCTGAGCTGAAATCAAGAGTTGAACAAAACCCACTGAGCCACCCAAGCGCCCCTCAATCCTGTATTTTAAATTCACATTCTGTTTGAATCCAGGTTTTCCATTAGTTCTGGAAGTTCTTACCCAGTTCACTTTCATGATCTTAAAGTTACCAGAAACCTACGGTCTAAAGTACTCAGCGGAGTCCTCATGAATCTCTCTGAAGATGAGGCGTCTTTGCAAAAGCATCAGTGTAAAATAATGACTGTCGGTATATAACAAAAAGACTTTCAAAAAAATAGCCACAGTTAAAGATCTGATGAAAGTTCATTTGATAAGGAAATGTAATTATTTCCATGGCATACAATAATTTAAAATAATAATTGAACAAGGAGAGATTGACAAATTTATATAAACTTTAAACAACTTTTGGAATACCTGTATTAGTCACACGTACCCATGAATCATTTATTTTATAATGTTTCTCCTGTAATTTAAAATGCTCAAAGAAAGACTTAAACAACTGCCCTGAGAGTTAGCAATAATTGCTAGGACCCTAGCTACAGATGGAGTGTGCCCACATTTCTGTCCAGCTGTATCTAGCCACAAGTGAGGTACAAGCCACACTTCTGTTAGGCCGTTATTTTGGGGGACACCAACCTGATGGTTGCCAAGCCAAGTTCTCAGGACACAAAATGAGACAAAGAAGAAGGCAATAGCTGTCCCTGGGCGACAAAGGATCAATAACCAATGTTTGTTCCTGTCAATGTGAATTTGGAAAGCCAGACTTCAGTAAGATTTCTTACCCTTTGCTGGCTTCTGCCAGTTCTCCAAGGATCCCACGTGCAGGCTCCAGAGCCAGTTGATGTCCCAGGAGATCTGCTCTGGGGCACCAGACACTCTGGAAGAGGAAAAGTAGTTTTCCCTCTACCCTTTACAGCGAGTGCCTGGCCAAGACACCTTTATCTCCAGGGCACCTCCTAAATGGATAAGCTTATCTAAAATGGTTAAAAGTTCTCCGTAGTGGTCTCCATAATTCAAGATTATCTTTGGTAAAGTTAACCCTGTTCAGCCTTAAAGCAAAATGTTATTCACCTGGGCCTCACACTGGACCCAGCCCAGCTTAGGTCGGATTCAGTCTGGTTCCTAAGGAGGAACCACTCCGACCCGGGCACATTTCAGCCCCAACTGGGTCTGGTTTCCACATCGGAACCACTCTGTTCCTGGACCCGGGGAGGTTTCTTAAGGGGACCCCGTCCAACTCCGGGCAGTTTCTGGACCCAGTGTAACTCTGGCCGGGTCAGGTTTCCCAGTCGGAGCCGCTCTGTTCCCGGACCCGGCGGGTTTCCCGTCGGACCCAGTCCAACTCGGGGCAGTTTCCGGACCGAGGGTAACTCTGGGCGGGTCAGGTTTCCCGGACGGACCCAGTCCAACTCCGGGCAGTTTCCGGACCCAGTGTAACTCTGGCCGGGTCAGGTTTCCCAGTCGGAACCACTCTGTTACCGGACCCGGCGGGTTTCCCGGTCGGACCCAGTCCAACTCGGGGCGGTTTCCAGACCGAGGGTAACTCTGGGCGGGTCAGGTTTCCCGGTTGGACCCAGTCTAACCCTGAACGGCTCAGGTTTCCCGGTCCGACCCAGTCTGACTCCTGCGGGTTTCTGGACCCCGGTGTGGACGAAGCAGTGCCGCGGTCAAGTCTGAAAGCTCCTCCCGGAAAGCTGGGGAGCTGCGACCCAGGCTGCCAGAGAGACCTCCCCGCCTCCTCCAGACACAGCGGCGCAAGGAGCTCAGCAGGTACCTGCGCCTTGTCGGGCCTTGTTCCTGGGGCGCCCGGCTCGGTGTCCTCTCCTCCTCTCTTCTGTCACCAGGACTGTTAAAAGATAAACTGAGGCACAGTAACATTTTTTTAAGAGCTTGAGCAAAACCATTTTGAAAAGGGCAGCGCCGAACCAGAAGTGGTTAGGAGCGCTGCTACACCAACAGGAGCTGGAGAGAGACTGTGGTAGAGAAAAGACAGAGGCAAAGCAAGACAGTTATTGATTGGCTATAGCTTAGAGCCTCGTTGGCTGTCTGTGATTGGTTGTCTTTAGCATTTTATAAGATAACCCTGGGACTTGTACGGGCTTAAATTTTGGTTAGCTGATGTAGCCCCCGCCCCCCCCCCCCCCAACCAGTGTAATGGCCACCTTGTTTAATGAATTTAACCTTGTCTACACCTAAACCATGTGGAGAATAATAGAACTTTGAACTAGAAACTGAGACAGCCCCCAAGCTGTGCTCCTACTTACCTCAAGCAAGAGACTCTCTGAGCCTCTGATTCCCTACTTTCAATGTGAGGAGCTCAGCTGTATTGGAATACCGCAGAGCATCGCCCATGGAACAGCACTTTTCAAGATGCTGAAGTTTAGAATCTGTGCTAAAGTGAGTTTGGGTAGAAGTTATGACACATATGACACGTTATGATTCATGATGCATAATAGCTATCAAAAGCCCTAATGAATCCTTTAGCAGTGGAACTCATTTTTCCATGGAATCTTTGAAAGGCATCCCGTAGAAACAAGGTTCTGCAGAATTCTTTGGGAAAGACTGGATGAAGTGCTTTCAAGCATTTCTTTGGGATTTAATCTATGATCTCGTGGAGAGTATGCTAGACCTTGTAACTGGAAGTTCCAGATAATTAACTCGCATTCAACTTTTCCAGGAGTTTTTTTTTTTCCCCTTTTTCTTTTTCTTGCTTTTTTTTTTTTTTTTACATTTCTACTCTTAGTCAACTGTTCCATATATTCATTTCTTTTATGTGTATTAGCCAGGACTCTTTTAGTCTCTAGTTACAGAAACCTAATTGAAACAGGAAATGGATTGAGAGTGGATCTTTTAACCTATCATACCTGAAAAGTTCAAGGATAGTATAGTACACTAGATTATCAGCAAAGATGGGTACCACAGTCCCTCCCATTTCTGTGCCCTGATAATGCTCTATAAAATCGGGTTGTGGATTCTGTTTCTGCTGTTCTTCATTCTGACCTGAACTTGCGGGTTGCTGTGGCCAATAAAATGTGGCAGAAGTCATGCTGTTGTAGTCTGGGCCCAGCCGTTCAAGAGTTTTGATTGCTTCCTTTTTTGCTCTTTTGGAATGCAGCCACCACGTACATAAGCTGGAGCTAGACTACTGAATTACAAGAGAACACTCAAGAGACATGGAAGGAGGGGAGGAGATGGAGACAGGGAGAAAGATGGAGGGAGGGAAATGGAGGGAGGGAAGGAAGTTAAGGGAGGGAGGAGACCAGGGAGGGACCCACCACATGGATGAGAACTGAGGATAAGAGTGAGTGAGGCCCCTGGGCCATGTTTGTACTGCTTTTCACTAAGGCAGAATGTTGGAGTATAAGGTACCATTTTCCTAGCTTTGATTTGTTTAAAAAAAAAACCAGAAAATTAGCAGGTCTGAAACGTTGTGTCAGAATATATTTTGATTCTCATTTCCCTGATAGCTAATGATGCTGACAGTCTTTTTTATGTGGCTAGCAGATATAAACCTGCAGGCTCTCTCACTTGGGGATTCTCTCTGGAACACCTCTTTTAATTCTAAAATGTTTGTTTTCTCTTCTTTTTTTTAAAAAAATTTTTATTTTTTAAAAATTACATCCCAATTAGCATATGGTGCAACAATGATTTCAGGAGTAGATTCCTTAGTGCCCCTTACCCATTTATCCCATCCCCCCTCCACAACCCCTCCAGCAACCCTCAGTTTATTCTCCATATTTATGAGTCTCTTCTGTTTTGTACCCCTCCCTGTTTTTATATTATTTTTGTTTCCCTTCCCTTATGTTCATCTGTTTTGTTTCTTAAGGTCCTCATATGAGTGAAGTCATATGATTTTTGTCTTTCTCTGACTGACTAATTTCATTTAGCATAATACCCTACAGTTCCATCCACATAGTTGCAAATGGCAAGATTTCATTCTTTTTGATTACTGAGTAATACTCCATTGTATTTTAAATTATTTTGAGGGATATAGCTAGAGTTGAAGAAGAAATAACACAGAATCAATAATTGTAAATAATAGGTCAGTAGTTTTTAGGAAATCATTTATTTCAAAAAGTGTCATATTCAAATCTTTTGTATTTAAAAAAAATGTTTATTTATTTATTTATTTATTTACTTACTTACTTACTTACTTACTTATTTATTTGAGAGAGAACAAGCAGGGAAGGGGCAGGGGGAAAGAGGGAGACACCGAATCTGAAGCAGGCTCCAGGCTCTGAGCTGTCAGCACAGAGCCCAGTGCAGGGCTTGAACTCATGAACTGTGAGATCATGACCTCAGCTGAAGTCAGAAGCTTAGTTTAACCAACTGAGCCACCCAGGTGCCCCAAAATCTTTTGTATTTTAATGATACAAGTAGATATTACTTAAGTTTCTTTTAAATATATGATATTGGTTATAAAAAGTGTTCTTTTTAAACATTTTTTTTAACATTCATTTCTTGATAGAGACAGAGTGTGAGTGGGGGAGGGGCAGAGAGAGAGGGAGACACAGAATCTGAAGCAAGCATCAGGCTCTGGACTGACAGCACAGAGCCTGATGTGGGGCTCGAACTCACGGACCGTGAGATCATGACCTGAGCTGAAATCCGGTGCTAAACTGACTGAGCCACCCAGGCGCCCCATAAAAACTGTTCTTAACAAAAGTAAAGTATGAGAATATTATAGTCTGTTCCAAAAGGCTTTTCACAAATGAGAAAATATTTAAATGTGTTCTTCAGATTTGTCATAATCAGAATGTATTGGTAAATGACATAGTAAATTGTCCTTAACTCTCCAGAAAGAAGAGTGAGTGAGGTCTCTGGGCTGTTGTAACCCCAGCCAAGCTACAGACTGAACGGAGCTTCCTTGTTGATGCCAATCAACACAATGTGGAGCAGAAGAGCCACTAACTAATCAAAAAATTTAAGAAATTAAAAAAACAAAAAGCCATTGTGGTTTTAAGTCACTGTGTTGGGAGGTACGTTAAATAGCACTAGATAACTGACAAAAGACAAAATAGTGCTACCATAACAAAAATATAAAATACATGGCATTAGCTTTGGAACCAGACTGTAGGTAGAGGCTAGAATAGGGTGATGAAGAAAGATACTACTAAATGGAAGATGTTTGAGAAATGTGGAAATTCTTATTGGAGACTGGGAAAAGTATCCCTTGTGTTATGAGTGGAAACATTATCACCTATAGGAAAGTAGAAAATTTAAGGCAAAAAGGACCTAATGAACTTGTGAACCTTGCCAACGAAGTTTTCAAGAAGAATATTGACAGTATTCATTGGCTTCTTTTATTTGCTATGCTAAATTAAGGGAATGGAGGAATAAATTAAGAAAAACCTGTTCAGTTTCCAAGCAGAATTTAGAGAAAATATTTCCAATCTAGGTATCGTGGGCTTGGTACATAAAACCCTCTCTCACTCCCATTACTCCAGCTGGCCTAGGATTAGAAAAGTAAGAAACAGTCCCAGGGAAAATATCAAATCCTGGGTTCTGCCAGTGAAATGTGAGAATGGAATCAAGGTAAAATCAAAAGTGTTCTTAAAAGACCCATTATTAGGATATCAGAAATTATTAAAATTCTTGAAACCTCTGTCAGTCCATAGTTCTGAGAACTTAAACTTTTTTTTTTTTTTTTTTTGAGAGAGAGAGAGAGGGTACAAGTGAGCAAGGGGCAGAAAGAGAGAGAGAAGCAGAGCTTGTGTTTTACCCAAAGCAGGGCTTGAGTTCATGAACCCTGAGATCATGACCTGAGCTGAAGTCAGAGGCTTAACTGACTGAGCCACCCAGATAGTCCATAATTCTGCGAACTTAAGAGTATTGTCCACAGCACCCAGATTCACAACCCCAAGTAGAGAGCTCCAGTTTGCAGAGATGTATAGACATGTGGAGCAGATTATAATTTGTCTAATGGAGCAGATTATAATTTGGTATATAGAGGGCCCACAAATTTGCTTATGTTAGTCTGACTGTCCTAATCTCTTTAAAAAATTTATTCCATTGAGGTAAAATTTACATACAGTAACTATCACTGATTTTATGTATGCAGTTTGTTGAGTTTTTTTTTTTTTAATTTTTTTTTTCAACATTTATTTTTATTTTTTGGGACAGAGAGAGACAGAGCATGAACGGGTGAGAGGCAGAGAGAGAGGGAGACACAGAATCGGAAACAGGCTCCAGGCTCTGAGCCATCAGCCCAGAGCCCGACGCGGGGCTCGAACTCACGGACCGTGAGATCGTGACCTGGCTGAAGTCGGATGCTTAACCGACTGCGCCACCCAGGCGCCCCAAGTTTGTTGAGTTTTGATAAATGTATGCAGTCAGGGAACCATCACTAAAATCAAGATACAGAATATTTTAATTATCCCTTTGTCATCACACCCCTCAGCCCAGCAAAGATTTGTGATAGCTGTGGATTTGCTGTCTGTTACTATAGTTTTGCCTTTTCTGTAATTTTCTACAAGTAGAGTTAGGTGGTATTTAAGAATTTGTGCCTACCTACTTTCCCTTATAATAATCCTTTTGAAATTTATCAATGTAACATACATATCAACAGTTTGCTTCTATTTACGGCTGATTAGTATACCATCGGTGTGGGTATACCACAGTTTCCTTATCCTTTTACCAGTTGATGGACATTTGAGTTTTTTTCTGTGGTTTGACTATTAAGAAAAAACCTGCTATGAACATTCCAGTACAGGTGTTTATGTGAGTATAGGCTTCCATTTTTCTTAGATAAATACTTAGGAATGGGGTTGCTGGTTGTAGAGTAAGTATATATTTAATGTTATAAGAATCTGCCAAACTACTTTTTCAAGTGATTCAGCATTTTGCATTACAAGTAACAACTGGGCACACCAGTTACTCCAAATGCTCACCAGTACATGGCATGTCTATTAAACTCACAAAATCCATTTGGTAGGTATATATGGTGTCTCCTGGTTTGAATTTGAACGTCCATGCATGTGCTTATGGCCATTTCATTTTTCAAACAGAACAAACTGTTTGTTTTGTTATTGAGTTGTGAGAGAAAAAACTTTAACAAATATGAATCCTTTATCTAAGATGTATATTTTGCCAATTTTTCCTTGCTTACTCTCTGATGTACTTTATTCCTTTTTTTTATGTTTTATTTATTTTTGAGAGAGAGAGAGAGCATGATCAGGGGAGGGAACAGAGAGAGAGAGAGGGAGACACACAATCTGAAACAGGCTTCAGTCTCTGAGCTGTCAGCACAGAGCCCTATGTGGGGCTCAAACTCAAGAACTGTGAGATAGGACCTGAGCTGAAGTCGGGCGCTCAACTGACTGAGCCACCCAGGTGCCCCCCTTCTTTATTTCTTAATAATAGTTTTCAAAGAATAAAATTTTTATTTATTTTTATTTTTTTTTTAATTTTTTTTTCCAACGTTTTTTATTTATTTTTGGGACAGAGAGAGACAGAGCATGAACGGGGGAGGGGCAGAGAGAGAGGGAGACACAGAAACGGAAACAGGCTCCAGGCTCTGAGCCATCAGCCCAGAGCCCGACGCGGGGTTCGAACCCACGGACCGCGAGATCGTGACCTGGCTGAAGTCAGACGCTTAACCGACTGCGCCACCCAGGCGCCCCTAAAATTTTTATTTTTGATAAAATTTGATTTATGTTATCTCACTCTTGGTTCATGATTATATGTTCTAAGAAGTATTTGTCTAAACAAATGCCAAGGAGATTCTTCTGTGTTTTCTGCTAGAAGTCTCATAGCTCGGGCTTTTATGGTTAGCTTTGTGATGCATTTCAGGTTAAGTTTTGTATGGTGTGATTTATGGTCAAAATTCTTTTTTTCTTTTTATTGTGGATCTTCAGTTTCTCCAACACTGGTGAAAAGATAGTCATGGGTTGACTGGGTGGCTCAATCTATTAAGCGTCCTATCCTTGATTTCGGCTCAGGTCATGATCTCATGGTGGTGAGATTGAGCCCTACATCAGGGCTCTGTGCTAAGGGTGGAGCCTACTTGGGCTTCTCTCTCCCTCCCTTTCTCTCTGCCCCCCACCCCCTTGTATTCTTTCTTTCTCTCTCTCTCTCTCTCCCGCTCTCTCTCTCTCTCAAAATAAATGAATAAACATTTTTTTAAAAATTTAAAAAATAAAAAAGAGGGGCACCTGGGTGGCTCAGTCAGTTGAGCATCAACTTCAGCTCAGGTAATAATCTCATGGTTTGTGATTTTGAGCTCTGCATTGGGCTCACTGCTGTCAGCACAGAGCCCGGTTCAGATCTTGAGTCCCTCCCACCCTATCTCTAAAACATCCCCAGCTCTCGCTCTCTCAAAAATAAATAAACATTTAAAAAAATAAAAATAAATAAAAAAAAAGAGAGAGAAGACAGTCATTCACCTATTGAATTACCTTGATATCTTTTCCAAAAATATATTGACCACATATGTGTGTGTCTATTTCTGGACTTTCAATTGTGTTCCACTGACCTATATATTTCTTTACTTATGCCAATACCACATTATTTTATGTCTCTATAGTAAGTCTTGAAAATAAGTAGGTTTAGTCCTCCAACTATGTTTTTTATTTTTCTAGTAACATTTTGCCCTTCCAGGTCATTTGCATTTCCATATGCATTTTTTACATGTTTATTCATTTTGAGAGGGGCTGCAGAGAGTGAGAGGAGACAGAGAATCCCAAGCAGGTTTCATGCTGTCAGTGCAGAGCACAACATGGGGCTCAATCTCATTAATCTTGAGATCCTGACCTGAGCTGAAATTAAGAGTGGGACTCTTAACTGACTGAGCCACCCAGGCACCCACATTGACATACATATTTTATGATTAGCCTATCTATTTTTTCTACAACAAATTAGCTGAGATTTTGACTGGGATGGTTACAAATCTGATAAAAAACTGTTCTTTTAATGAATTGTGTCTTCTCATTGTGGATATGGTATATCTAATTACTGAGATCTTTAGTTTGTCTCAGCATTATTTTGTAGATTTCAGCCCTTGGGCATATTTTGTTAACTGTATCCCTAAGTATTTCATAATTTTGATGTTATTGTAAGTGGTACCTGAAAATTTTACACTTTTAGTTGTTTATTGTTAATATATACAAATAAGTTATTTTTCAAGAAAATAATTTAACTGAAAGTCACATAAGGTTAATCATCTTAAAGTGAGCAATTTGATAGCATTTAGTATATTTGGAATATTGTGCAACCATCAGTTCTGTCACATTTCAAAACATTTCCATCATTTCTAAGTAAAGTCTCTTTCCCCTAGCACTGGCAACCATCGATCTTTATTCTCTGTTTATGGATTTATCTAATCTGAATATTTCAAATAAATTGAATCATACTTATGTGACGTTTTTTGTCTTTTTAAATTTAGAATAGTGTTTTCAAGACCTACATTGTAACATGTATCAGTATTCATTTTTTATACATAAATAATGTTCTGTTTCATGGATATACCACTTTCTGTTCATCCATTCATCTATTGATGGATGTTTGGGCAGATATTTGGACCTTTAGGTATTGTGATTAGTAATGCTATAAACATGTGTACATGTACTTATTTGAGTACTTTAGTTCTTTTGAGTGTACACCTAGGAGTGGAACTGCAAGATTATATAATAATGTTACGTTTAATTTTTTGAGAAACTGCCAAACTGTAGTGGCTGAACCTTTTGCATTTCCACAAGATATGTGCTAGGGTTCCAATTTCTGCATTAGTTTCCAGCACTTGTTCCTGCCTCCCACCCCCATTATAACTATCCTAGTGAGCAGGGGAGAGGGGCAGGGAGAGAGGGAGAGGGAGGGAGAGAGAGAGAGAGAGAGAAAGAGAGAGAGAGAGAGAGAGAGAGAAAGAGAATCCGAAGCAGGCTCCACACTCAGCGTGGGGTCCGATGTATGTGAGGCTCAGTCCCACAAACCATGAGATCATGACCTGAGCCAAAATCAAGAGTCAGATACTCAGCCAACTGAGCCACCTAGGCACACCAGCATTTTTTCATATTCTTGTTGTCTGTTGATATATCTTTTTTTTATTTTTGTTTATTTTTTGATATGCTATGTGTATTTGTTATGACACCTTTCAAATAAAGCTTTTCAAATAAAGCCAAACAGGCTTATGGAAGATGTAGATAAAATTCCAAGTGGGATTATACTCTGCCATCTCTCTGACATGATCTCAAAGGTAGAACAATATATAAATTTCTGGGCTGTCAAATACATAAATTGTACCAGAGGTGAAAGATATTTCAAAGAGGTTTTACAGCCTGGGCATCCATTAATTTATCCACTTGGTCATTTGTAAAATATTTATGGAGCAGAATGTAAATAAATACATTTTGTATTTAGAATGATTTTCATTCAAACTCCAACTCAGGGATATATGAAATGATTTTGAGTACATCAGTTATTTTCTCTGATCCCAACATCATTATCCTGCAAGGGAGAATAATCATATTTACTTTACAGGGTTGCAGTTAAGATGAACTCAGATTATGTTTGTAAGGTGTTAGTTCAAGGACAGAAATGTGAAATAGTTTGAGCTTATCTAATATAAGGAAATTTGGAAGCTAAAATGGAAAAATATGTTTTTTGTTTGTTTTGTTTTGTTTTTATCCTTTAGTACCATATATACTTTGTGCAGGAGAGAACTCAAATCACTAGGATACTCGGAGAGAGAGCCAGATATGTGGAAGGTTAGACTGTGGCTATGATCCAGTTGTAGCTGACTTCACTTTCTTTAGAGGGAGAGACATTGGTGCTATTATAATTAGAGGTAGAGACTGCTTGTAAATTGCAACCTGCTTTACCTATGGAAAGGTGGTCAATAGTGCGCCATCAGTAGGATCTGATTAGAGTGCGTCAGGCATATGAAAGTTATCCCTCAACTGTGGAGCTGTAATTAAAAGTCTGAGAACGAGTGAATTAAGGTAGAGTCAGCAAATGGACCTACTGTATGTCACTATTATCCCCTCCTGTGCTTTGGAAGACGTCTCTATCAAATCCTAGTATTCATTGAGCTAGGATGTAGCCTAAAGACCTTCATGACTTCAGGATCAAATGGATATGATGCTTTAGAAGAAATATACTTCACTTTTTGTTTTAGATATAGATGGGGACAGTAAGTAAAGTTTACACGTATTTATTAATTTCATTTCATTGGTAGTGGCTGCATCATGGTGTAGAGGAGGATTCTGGAATTTTTTGTTGTTCCAGCTTTCACAAAAGAGAACCATTGATGATACCTGTTCTAGTATTTTTTTTCAGAGGTCCTGGAAAAGCATTTTTGTCGCCAGCCTTCTCTCTCATAAAGCCTAAATCAATATAATGTTGTTATTTAAATGACATGCATAGTCCTAAGTCTGTAAAATGACAGTGCTATTCAATTTAGTAAGAGTAACCATAGGAATAAGCATGGGGTGCTGTGAGAGAAACAAAGAATGATATCACAACTGGTTTACAGAAAGAGGATGTATCACAGGATGCTTCAAAGGGAGTAGCAGATAAACTCAGCCTTAGAGAATAAGATAGGGAAAGGCACAGTATTCTAGATGGAAGGGTTGTCTGAGCAAGGACTAGAAGCCAGAAATACGAGTGTAAGAGATGCCAGAGAAAGCCAGTTGTACTGGGCCATAAAGGGAAAAGCAAGGAGCGGTACAGCTGAATCTAAACAAGTCAGCCAGGACTTGCATCAAAAAAGTCTTGATTTTCCTGTTAAAGTATTTGTACCATTTCATAAAGATGGGATTCTGAAAGTAATTAAGGCCAGAAGTGACATGACCGAATTGTGTTAGGAAAAAGGTATCACTACATGCAATACCCACTGAAGCACCAATTAGAAGGAATAATTGTGTTTGGAAGCAGCCATCTGGGCTTCTAGTCCTTGTTTTAGGACTAAGTCATTGCATGGCATTAAGAAGACAGGTTCCTCTTTCTGGATCTCAGTCACATCAAATGGAAAAGGATTGAGTTGGACAAAGTGATTTCACTGGGCTCTCATAGATGTAATCTTTCTTTTTTTTTTTTTTTAACCAACCCTTTAATATTTGGCTTCTATAACTATCTGCTCCTTAGTTGCATCATTTTAATAATAGAATTACCTCTGGGCTTCCTACCATGTATAAAGAAAGTGCATGGTACAAATGAAGTTATAAATCATTTTGGAGAATGAGAAGATATTCAAGCAAAGATGACAAATCATCAGTTTGTTTTCTAAATAAATAGTTAGCTCATAGAAAATGGGAAAACTGCAGGTGTAACATGGCAGAGAGTGAGGAAAGAACTGTGTCACCTTATTCTCAATTTAGGGGTCTAACTGCCTAGTACTATACGAAATTTTATAGATCTCTAGTTCCATGACTTTTAGTTTCTATTCCTCACACCTTAGCTATTATGTAGAGGTCCCCGAGGGACTATCTGTGAGAAGGATGGGTCTTTCTTCTGTTCAAATTAGAGTGATTCCAGTTTTATTTATTCTTTAGTACTGGGTATCTTTCCTTCTCTCTTTTCTTCTGCTTGTCTTCCATATGGAACATTCTCTTTTCTACTCCATGTTATTCTGATAAAACTGGCAAATACTTAGCCTTGACTCTTTAACAATGGACATAAGCCACCTCGTTGACTTTCTCAGAGTGTAACAGATAGGGAGTGGGGTAGATGGGGGAAAATGTTCTCCCTTCCTCTTTCTTGTGGATCCGTCTTGCAGTCACACTTTGAGGGTCTGTCTGAGACTGAAGTCACGTAGATACAGGTACAGGGGAGGTGCAGAGATGGATCTCTAGAGGACAGATTTTGATCCCTGAGCTAGCCATATCTGACATATGTTTTTTCTTTTTACCTTTCTGTTTTACTTCTAAGCTTGTTTGAATTCTGTTTCTGCCACTTGTCATGTAGAGTTTTGAGAAGTATTTATATATGAGGATTTCATGTATGACTTTATTTAAGGAAAGATTTTTTTCCACTGTTTTTCTCTGACAAAATATAAATTTGGGAACCACTGATCTCATCCAATGTAATTGTTTACAGAAGAGGTAACTGAAGGAAAATACACGGTCACTTTCCCACTGTTACACAGCAAACACTTGGCAGAGGTGGTACCAGAATGCAAGGTCTGTATTTGTTTTATCTCCTCACGGCATTTGGAGCTGCTTGTCTCACTCAGATGTATCTGCCACATGCATAATGCTACCACCCACCTCAACCCAACATCACTGTGACTTACCAAATATGGAAAAAGAATATTTCCAGTGTCCAGTAGGGAAATATTTGAGGAAGAAGGCTTACCCATCTCAACAGAGACCCAGCAAAGACTTCCCACATTAGCCACACACAGCGTTGTGTTTAGCAATAGAGAAGGAAAATGTGCCCAATCAAGAAGACAATGTGGAAATGGCCCTGCAGGATTCTTGGAAGCCCATATCCCCTACAGGGGCAGTACTGCTTGGATGCTATTAGTGGTTGTATCATTATGGTACTGGAGCACCACCTCCTGGTTATCTTGGAAGTTCAGTTTGCCTTTCTAGTCAAAGAAGGTCCAATATTTACTAGCAATTTAGTAGTTTAGAGCTGGATGAAGAGTCTGTAAAATGGCATAGTCCATCACTTCTTTTTTATGGATGAGGAGACAGGCTCAGAGAGGAAAAATATTCTTTCCATGACCATAATAGCCAATTAAGAGAAATCATAGAAGGAGAAGTTAAATGTATTGATTCCCTATGAGGTACCTAATTCTGTGGTTGCAAATGAGGATTTTTGAATATGAGGAACTAAAACTAGTCCTGAGGTGGGGGGAATGAGGGAGTATGTGGGGCAACTTATAGAACTGAGATGTCAATTGAACAGCTGGATCAGAAAAAAGTAACAATTGGGGACCTAGGTAGGAGTTATAGGCATTCTCTTTAGGACACCATCCCAATGCAATATGAATCAGCTTGAAATGTTTCCTATTCTCATATTACTTCACTCAAGATTTAAATCTGGAGGAGCTGAAGACTGATTGGCCTAGCTTCAGACACTTGCAAACACATGGTAAGAAAGTGTAAGAGCCCCTGAATGATAGTTCCGTGGAGACCTTATAGGAAATACCCCCATAGGGAGAAGTATTTTCCCAAAGAAACTTGAGTGCTGTTCCCAAAAGGAGAGGAAAGGGATGCTAGGGAGACAAAAACAACAGATGTCTACTGCAGTAACAAAGCCAAGAATATGACTCAGGCATTTCCAGAGTAGGGTCATGAAGCATCTACTCACAGACCAGAACATGTATTCATATTCAGAGAGCTTCCTAGGCATTGCAGATACCTTAGCTCCAAAGCATGGAAAGTCATTAGTTAAGCATCTCTAAGTATCTGAGGTACCTCTTCCTCAGCATTGTTTGCTTGACTGTTCATTCATCTCCAAATAAGGGCTATTCCTTTTCAACTATTCCAGGGCCTGTCACCAGGTATTATATACAAGACCATTTAAGTAATACCTGGGCCTTGATACTAGTGGGAAATATGAAGGACTCAATGGAAACACCACAAAACTACAGCATTTTTAAAGTCTCCTCTTCCATATATGGTCCTTATTAAGACTTCTTTTAGCTCAAGGCTTCTCTGCTTTGGCACTGTTGACATTTTAAGTTGGTTGATTTTTGTTTTTGTTTTGAGCATCTCTGGCCTCTATCCACTAGATGCCAGTAGTAACCCCTCACTTGTAACAGTCAAAAATGTCTTTGGACTTTGCCAATTGTCACCTAGGGGCAGAGGTCCTAGTTGATAACTACTAATCTGTATGTTTGGAGATGACTCTGGGGATTCAGGAAGTCAATTTAATTTCTGCCTCAGAGGGAGCATTTCATTAATCGATACCATTCCATAATGGGAGAATTTGTCGTGGAAAGGAGGGTGTTCATTCTGTATCCAGGGATATGAAGCAGATACTGGGTGAATACTGGTTAGTGATGCTGTAGGGAGAAGAGGGACATCAGATAGGTGTGGGGTTTTGCTTTGTTTTGTTTGGTTTTGTTTTATTCTTATAAATAAATTCAGATTCAGTCACTAGGTAATTTTATTTCTGTCTGTTCCATAAATGTGTTTCTATTCAGGTGTTTTGTTTTGCTTTAGTTATAAAGAGCCCAACGAGACTCATTTTAACTCAAAGAAAGGAGTATGTGTATACATGAAATGGAAAAGAGAAGTCATAAAAAGTCAAGGTGTTTTATAGGACCCAGTGCATCCTCTCTCTCTTTCCTTCCCTCAGGAAGCTCACAGTCAGTCTTTTGATGTTTCCCTGACCTTTTGATCTGTTTTCTTCTTTCCACCAGCTGGCCAGCTTTGCTTTTTTGCAGTTATTACTTCCTCATGACTTGAGTTTTTCAGTGACTCATTAAGGCAACTCCGAACTCATTCTCTAATTACTAACCTTAAGAATTTAGCTCCTGGGATGCCTGGGTGGCTCAGTCAGTTGAGTGTCCGACTCTTGATTTCAGCTTAGGTCATGATCCCAGAGTCATGGGATCTAGCCTCCAGTTGGGCTCCATGCTGAACATGGAGCCTGGTTAAGACTCGCTCTCTCTTCTCTCTCTCTCTCTCTCTTTCTCTCTTTCTCTTTCTCTCTTTCTCTTTCCCCTCCCCACCCTTCCCCTGTTGCCACATGCATGTTCATGCTCTCTCTCTCTCTCTCTCCCTCTCACAGATTGAAAAAAAAAAAAAAGAATTTGGCTCCTAACCTAAAATTTTCTTTTTTCAATAGTTCCAAGTTGTAATTTTTGGGGGGAAAAAAAGAATCTAAAAGGCTAGTTTATCCTTTTGCACTAGGCAACAACCTGGGTAATTAGTCTGTGTATGGATTAGTTTCTGTATTTGTTACTGTGTGTGGTTACAAATAACAGAAAAAAACTGATTCAGTTGGCTTAAACAATAAAGAAAGTCTGTCATCTAATAATATGAAGTACTGAAGTTGGACCTCTCCCGGGTGATTGAATTCAGTATGTCTTTGATGACTGAAGGATCTGGGATATGGGTTCTTCACATCGGTCTGCTTTGCTGTCTTCAGCACATTGCATGTAAGTCCAATTGTAAGGCCAGTTCCCCCCCTCATGATCATTGTTGTAGCCAGTCTAAGCAGCTCAACCAAACACAGAAACACCCTGTATAAGAAGAAACTTAACTAAGTTTTCTTCTTAAGAATCAAAACCTCCTTTCTGGAAGTTCATGAGGGGACTCTCCCATATTGACCTGACGTTGTATTAACTAGAATTATGACACATGCCATGCTTAAACCAAATGCTGGCAAAGATAATGTGGTTACTATGATTGGCTTAGGTTTTACTTTTGAGCAAGAGAGTCAGCTTTCCTAAATGACTGATAACCTGTACAAACATCAGATTGTGCTATCAAAGAAAAGGTAGAATTAGATGTTTGTAGTAACTAATTGTGTCTGATTCAGCCAGATTTGGATTGAGTGGCCACTCTTTGTCCTTTCTTCTGTAGCTAGTGGCAATGAGATCCCATGGCGTAAACTTACTATCTAGCTAGCCTATGGACATGTTGTTCTTTGGGTCTGTACCCACCCTAAATCCAATAGATTGTGTTCAGGAGCTCACATGGTAAAAATGGTGGCTTCCTATGTGGCAGGGACTGTGAGAAGGGCATTTTTCTTCAGATGGGGCTTGAGGAGCTATTAGTATGATGATCATGTGCCCAATACAAAACTTTATTTCCCATTTCTCTTCTCTATGTCCTTATCTTCCTCGTTTATTCAAGTATCTGTTTATCAGGCCTGTGTTGAATGCCTACTACGTGTCAAACCCTTTGGAAACAGAGATGAATAAGGTACAGGGCAGAAATCAAGGAGTCCATGGTCTTGGTGTGGATACAGAAGTATACGGGGAAATTTACAAGGCATCTGAGGGTGCTTGTGTAGAAGTATGTCAAAGAACATATAAAGTAATTAAAGAGGGCCTGATTTTACATAGAAGAAGAAATTAGGTAGTGGAGCAAGAGGAAGGCAAAAGCAACTAGAGTCCTTCATTCAAGGAATTTCCAGTGGAGGTTGCAATGATTAGTAATAGCTTAATGCTGCCAAGTACTCCAAGAAATGTGTGATTCTTGTTAGGAGTCTATGTTAGCAAGAAAGTACCAAACAGTGGCATTTCTGGAAAAAAATAATGAGTTGGCTTATAAAAGATGGTCTTTTTTGGCTTCAGTTTTCAGTCTTTAATAATGCTAAAAGTAATAATAGAATTATTTACATTCTGATACTGTCTGAGAGTGTTTAATGTACCTTCATATCTTTTAGCAAAATGCATTTTTGTATCAGCCCTATGAGTCCTACAGCAGAACTATCTTTATCCCCATTTGAGATGGTCCTGGAGGGGCGCCTGGGTGGCTCAGTCGGTTGGGCGTCCGACTTCAGCCCAGGTCACGATCTCGCGGTCAGCGAGTTCGAGCCCCGCGTCAGGCTCTGGGCTGATGGCTTGGAGCCTGGAGCCTGCTTCCGATTCTGTGTCTCCCTCTCTCTCTGCCCCTCCCCCGTTCATGCTCTGTCTCTCTCTGTCTCAAAAATAAATAAACGTTTAAAAAAAAAAAAAAAGAGATGGTCCTGGAGAGGAGATTGATCCTGATCTAATCTAAAACAAGTGAAGGTAACATAACTAATAAACACAAGAATGTGGACCTGAAACCAAGATCTCTATTTCTGTATCTGCTCTTCATTCTACACCATATGCTGCTAAGTCCTGTGTTTCTTTCTTGTTAGGAGGAAAGTTATAGGTTATTAAGTGGAACTAATTACAGTACCCAAGGCCTGTCCAAGTTATTATCAATATTTTAAAAGTTTGATAATTGTGAAATGAGTGCAAGTAGACTTGTCTCCGAAACACATACATTGGGTCAAGCAAAGCTAAGTGTCCTAGGTAGAAATCGTCAGGGACTTGCCATAACAGAAAGACAAGAAAGTGTCCTAGGTAGAAATCATCAGGGACTTGCAATAACAGACAGACAAGAATAATCTGTAACTAGATGTCATCTCTGTAAGTATAAATTGTGTTTTAAAGATATTGGGAGAAAGTTTGCTCTTTAAAGAGCTTAAATATTGCTGCCTGCCATCCTGTTTACACTGTTAATTTGCTTTCCAAATCCTTTTAGCCAGATAAAGCAAAGGTAAACTTCAGAATAGGCCCTGTACAAATCATCACCAATTCTAAATTAATGAGCTTTTTGCTTTATCTGAGTTGCAGAAAGACTAAACAAATGTGCTGGAATCATATGTTTTCTTTCCATCTGAAGGGCTATATTCTCCTTTTAGCTCTATTTCTTCCCTCAGGAAATTCAGGAGTTTAAAACTCCAGTGTTTCAGTGTGAAATGAACAGCCAGGACCACCCCCTGACTTTTTTTCTTCCACCTTTAACTTTCTTTGTTCCACTCAGTAGGTGACTAAGCCCCACTTACTGGTTTCATCTAATTTTTCCATTTCCAAATTCACATTCAGCATCATCAAACACTAATGTAACTTCTCTACAATTGTATGATGCGAGGAAAAGCACCTGGCAATGTCAGTGGCATCCTGTCCACTTTAGCTAGAATAGCAGTGACTTACTGTGCTCCCTAGCCTAGCATCTAGTCCAGGTGATGCCAACCACATCACATTTCTATACTATTTTTTACCCACATTTCTGCCAGAGCTTTGGACCCACTCTTCCCAATTCAGGAACTTTGTAATGGAGAACACTGGATACTGACGAATCCTGCTTTGATCCCAGCTTTGCACTCATTACTCATACTTCCCCTCATTAAACTCAATTTCCCCATACGTAAAATGAGAGTATCTGATGTGATTAAGATCTCTTCAAAATATTCAGGATGCTTTACTTTCACTTTGCTAAATTTTTGTCAATTCTTTAATTGCTCACATCATCACAAATACTCAAATATTGTTCTTGCATTTTCCAGAGAACTTTGGAAAATCCCAGAAGATATGGTTATCTGCTAAACCTAATGCCACTGGCATAGAATCCAGGTTATGGTATTCTTTTGGAAAATGTCTAATGGTAGCCATAGTGTAGAAAGCCAACATTGGTTTCATGGCAAAAACAAAAAACAAACAAACAAAAAAAACCCAACCCAAACCAAACCAAAAACACCAGCAAAGCAAACAAGCCTTTCTACTTTGAAACATTTGTAGAAAGAACAAATGTTACTTTTTGAAATTTATCCTTACCTTTACTATGACCAGACTGAATGATATTTCATCACTCAGACATTTTTTCCTACCACCTCCAAAAAATTCGTTTTTCTCCATTTATCATTCCATGTCATACACATGATAATTTCAAAACGTAATTAAACCTGTAAGTTTGAATTGTGTTCCTCTCTCCAAAGAAAACAAAAGCAACCAAAAATAAATAAACAAATAAAAACAAAAAACCAAACCAAACAAAAAAGCAACAAGTTATAAGCAGGTACATTTTATACAGCCTATTTCCTCTCTCTTTTGTAGAATAATTTTTCAACAGTAATAGCCAAACAAATATCAAAAGAACAGTAATAATGAAGACAACCAAAGAAACAAAAGTTAATTCATTTTTTAAATTTATTTTTTAATGTTTATTTATTTTTGAGAGACAGAGAGAGACAGAGCATGAGCATGGGAGAGGCAGAGAGAGGAGGAGACACCGAATCTGAAGCAGGCTCCAGGCTCTGAGCTGTCAGCACAGAGCCTGACGTGGGGCTCAAACTCACAAACCGTGAGATCATGACCGGAGCTAAAGTTGGACGCTCAAATGACTGAGCCACCCAGGCGCCCCAACAAAAGTTAATTCTTAACAACAACCAGCCAGTCATCACCACCACCAGCAGAAAACACACACCTTCAATCACCACCACTTGCAAAGGATTTTTAACTCCATAGACTCAGGCCAGATCTCTTTTCACCTGGGCTTCAGTGTTATGAAATGCTCAAAATTGAACCAATTTCTAGGGATGCCTGGGTGGCCCAGTTGGTTAAGCATTTGACTTTTGATTTGGGCTCAGGTCATGATCTCACAGTTTGTGGGATCGAGCCCTGCATCAGGCTCTGCACTAGCAGTGCAGACCTGCTTGGGATTCTCTGTCTCTTCCTCTCTCTCTCTCTCTCTCTCTCTCTGCACCTCCCTTGTGCTCCTTCTGTCTAAATAAATAAATAAATAAACAAACAAACTTAAAAAAAAACAAACATTAAAAAAAACAACCACAAAAAATGATACAAATTTCTACCCAAACCTGCTCTACTATTCATGTTCCCTTATCTGAGTAAATGGCAAAACCAAGACAAAAATCTGGGGGCATTATTCTTGACTTTTTCTTCTGCACCTTTCACAAGAAATCATTTCCCAAATCTTCACCTAATCCTAACATTGAATATGTCTCAAACCTTTCTACTTCTGTCTCTAAAAATATACAATATGCACCTTACAATCACCTGAAGATGTTTGGAAAAAAATAAATTACATGCATGTTTCCCCTCCTATGCACAGAAGGGATTTGGTTTGTTCGGAATAAAGTTATCCGTTGTATCAAAAAATCTCCATGGGTGATATTGTGCAGCCAGGATTGAAACCACTTTCTGAGATGTAGCGCTTCTCAGAGTCATTTTAGTTTGAAAACCCACTAAGTGTTCTTCTGTCTCTGCATATTCTTCCTCCCAAGAACCCTCTCTTTAATGGACTTACTCCTCTTCATGTCTGGGTCATAGGTGGAAACATTACTCAATGTACATTTTCTTGGTAAATGCGGACAGGACAGGCTGGCAGGTAGGCAGGTTGGGAGGTCTGGAGAGGAACAGGGAAGTGTGTTAGAGTAAAAAGATCTGCACTTGAAGCCCCATGCTGTCAAATGGTAGGTGTGCTGGCAACAGAGTTTCAATGAGAATTAAATTTGATTGAATATGTACATTTCAAAAAACAAGGGCTGGGCAGCACTTTAGGTAAAGAGCATTGGCTTTGGAAGCATCCAATATGCACAACCAAGTCTTAAGTCCTATGCCTAATAGCAGTAGCACCTGCTAAGCAAGTTGTTTCAACTCTCTCAGTCTCAGTATCTAGAACTTCAAATTAGGGTTAATTATTCAACATTATTCAAACTTAATGCTCATAACAAGGATTCAAATATTTACGGAAAACGTTTATAATACATAAAATTCTCTCTTTGGTACATGATTATACTTCACTAAAAAGTTGAAAAGAATATCTTTTAGGCATTATAATGATTATAATAGAACCCATTATTGTCATTGTTATGTACTTTATTTGCATAATTTACCCCCACTTTTTCGTAGCCTCTGTCATTTTACTATAAGTGCCTATAAAATATCAGTTACTTATTTTATGGGAAGCTTCCCACTAAAAAGGGAAGTATTTATCCAGCATCTAGTGTTTTAACTTGGTATTAATAGAAGCTTCAACACTATTTCTGATGATCAGTGCTGGGCCCTGTGTCAGCCTCCTTCTGAAGATTCCTCTTTTCTCTTCATCTGACTACTCAGGCTGGCTACTGGAGACCCTTGTAGCATCAGTCTTATCTGAATAATACCATCTAGAGATCATGTTGGTTTATAAAATACAAGTTCTTCTTTAAACTGGTCAATGTCAAGAGATGCTTCTATATTGGTTCTGATGTCACGTGTTGGGAAATTAGCTGTATTTCCTAGATGTGAAGTAATGCATTGACCATGATCTAGACCCATAACAAGTTGTCGTATTTCTTTGGATTTATACTTTTTTAGAAACTATACACGCAGTAGTCATGCCATTTTATAAGGACATGTAAGGAAAATTGAGATGTGTCAGTATTAATTATAAGATAGCACTTCAAGATGAAGAGTTACACTTCAGGTGGAAGGCATGCTTCACCAATCTGTAGGTGACAGTTTTGTTCAGAAGGTAGAGAGTAAATGGTTAGTCATCAAAATCGGTATCCAGAGAATTAGGAGCGAAGTGGGGCAAGGAATAATTGTTTCTAACCGTATGCTATTTTGTAGAAATAAATTCGAATCCCTGTTGTCAAGTTCACATAACTGATTCTGCCAACACTATTGAGGAGCTGTCCCTAAGCAAGAACACAGGTGGAGAGGGCGGTGGTTGGCAGACCTAAGTTCAGGAAATCAATTGTGCAGGGTGCCAACAAAAGAACAGGGAGCAGACCCTACTGCATACTTTGTTGGATTATCACCACCACTTTATTTAGTCCTCTCAACATCCATCTGAAACAAGTTTTATTTTCTCCATCTTATAGTTGGACCACTGAGGTCTTGAGAGGAGAAAGAACTTACACATGTTTGGAAAGTAAATGGAAAAATCAGAAATGAAATCCAGACACATTTGATATCTAAATCCCTTCATTCTATTTGTTTTCCTTCTCCTGAAAGTGTCTATGAGTACCACTTCCAGCCAGGATGGAAGAAGAGAGACGACTTGCCTTTCCACCCAAAGCAACAACAGCAAACAAAGTGTGTGAAATGGTGGTTTTCCAGATATTGAATATTTGGCAAAAAAAGGACGGTGATCCCTGAGAGGTGACACAAAAATTAGATGAGCCTTTTACAGTTGCCTCCGCTTATTGCCTTGAGAAGTTTTCTAGGTCAGAGCACAAAGAGGGGATATGCAAAGCCACTGGGCTCACCGAACTGAGGTAATAGATTGGTAAATCCAGGGAGAACAAAGTGGCTAGTGTTCATGGGACAGAATATTGGTGGGGAGAAAGCAGCACATAGACAGAAATTCACAGATAAGCACAGGATTTTTCTCTAGCATTCAATTGAGTGATAAAAGTGCTTGCATGTATGGAAACTACTAGAAGCGAGGGGAAAACAACAGAGAGAGAGGGAGAGAGAGAGAGAAACAGTACCCAATATTCATTCAGAACCAGAAATAGTGCATTTTCCCATCAGCCAGACTAGAAAACCTTGTGATTCATGGGGCATTGAGTAGGAAACACAAAAGGATCTTGGCATAGTCATGGAGAATAATTAGGCCTAGAATAAAAATTGTTTTTGTCCCAACTAACAAATCTTAGAAGCAAGACATAGAAGGATCAAAATACTTTCAAATAACTGTGTCTCAGAAAAAGCTAATTAATACTTAAAAGTATACAAATATATCTAGCCCCCAATAAGGTAATTTTAAAGCTGTTGAGTTTGAAACATATCAAAGAGTCTACACAAAAGCAGGGAGAAGTCACCCCAACCTGGGCACAGTTTTCCAAGGAAAAATATTCTATGGTTAATGGAAGAAGGAACATGAGGGAGGAAGGCTATTTCAGCCTGTTCCAGAAAACAATTTTTACAGGTAATTTTACAGGGTAATTTTCCAATAAAGTTACCAGGCATGCAATGAAAGAGGGAAGTATGGCCCATACCCATAATGAGAAGAAAAATCAATTACCCAAAACTAGTCAAAATTGACACAAATGTTAGAAGTAGCAGGCAAAGACACTAAGGCTACTAAACAGGGAAACAGTCAATGTCTCCGTTCAAAGGCTAGCAGGCAGAATTCTCTCTTATTGAGGGAAGGTCAGGCCTTCTGTTCTATTTGAGCCTTCAACTGATTGGATGAGGCCCACCCACATTAGGGAGAGCAATCTGCTTTACTCAGTTTATTGATTTAAATGTCAATCTCATCCAAAAATGCCCTCAAAATAGTGTTTAAAGAATTGTCTGGGCATCCCATTGCCCAATCAAGTGCACCCATAAAATTAATTATCACAGTACTATTAAATCTTAGAAAAGAGATTGTCAGTGCCATGGTAGTGCCAGGATGTGCTTAAGATGCCGTATGTGCTGAAGGAATGGGCCATGAGACTCTTGTAGAAAGAGGCTTCTGTTAGAAAGGGAATTGCCATTCCAATGATCATGAGTCAGAGAGTTCCTGACATGCTCTAGGAATGGCACGAAGACTGGATGTGCTTGTATGGAGATGAGTGTTGGAAGCAGTGATAAAAGAAGTCAGAGATAGAGCCAGGGGTCATGTCATGAATGGCCTTGTAGGACATCAAAAGGCACTGGGTTATATTTGTGACAAGTACTAGAAGACTATGAGAAGGAGAATAGTACACAGAGCTTTGAAAGAAAAGATACAGGGCGCAGGACAAGAATGAAAACATGGAGGTCCATTGAGAGCCTATTTCTATAATTCAGTTTCATTTCCTTGAAAGGATAGTAAAGAATGTGTCCTTGGTGGGTTGTAGTAAGTGTCCCAATTTGAGTGGTCTCACCGCATGGACTGTCTTATGTCTTACATTCACCTTCCTTTAGGAATCTGTACTGAAATGTGGAAGTTGGCATATGTCAGCGTCATTAGCTTTCTGGTCCCAGAGGGCAGATGCTAACTACCCTTAGGATTTCTTTTGCAACATCAGAAGCTGTAGGCTCATTAGACTCAAAACATGTGAGCCACCACCACAAGTCAACTTTGATTTAGAGCAAGGAGCTGGCATCGCTTGAAGGTGAGGTCATTGGAATCGGAGCCTTGATGAAGTTACTCAGAAAGAAGACATTGTGCTGTATTTGTGTCTTCCTCACATTCCTCCTTCCCTCTTGCCTCCTCCCACCACATGTGGGTTGGCTGTTTCTAGGGCCCCAGAGATTGAAGGAAAGCTGTTGAGTTTGAAACATATCAAAGAGTCTACACAAAACCAGGGAGAAGTCCCCTCAACCTGGGCACAGTTTTCCAAGGAAAAATATTCTATGGTTAATGGAAGAAGGAGCATGAGGGAGGAAGGCTATTTCAGCCTGTTCCAGAAAGCAACGCTTGGTGTGTACACATGGAATTCACTGCATAACACAGAGGCTGATTCTCCAGCTGTGAGTCAGAGTCTGGCTGATGTAAAATGATGGACGGAAAAGCTCCTGGAGGTTTATACACAGGGAGAGCCTCCAGGACTCTTTGTCTCATCGGCAAAGGCTGGGTGGGAGAATCGGGATCCCTGCATTTCAGGATCAGCTCATCCAGAGGAATCATGCATGAGCTGGTCACTCTTTTCCTTTGGCTCTAGTTTTCTCTCGAGTAAAATAGGGGTAGTAATATTACTTCTTCCGCAGGCTTTAAAGTGAGGCTCGGGTTATATGGGTGGGAAAGTGCCTTATAAACTCCAGAGTTGTTACCTGTGTAAGTCTGTTCTACTCTCATAATATTCAAGTGATATCTATCATGAAGTCTTATTCTATGGGTGATCATGTTCTAAGTCTGGGAATTGAACCACAATGAGGTACCCAGTAGAGACATAAGTATACTTTTTTTTGTTGTTTGCAAATAAAGGTGAAAATATTGGTATTGGTCAAGCTATAAACAGTTTTTCTGGGTCTTTCAAAATGAAGTTCATTGTCTATTCCAAACTCCCTCCTCATCCAGTATTCCCCTCTCAGAAGATACGTTCACGTGACACTCACCCAGTTGCTCAAGTCACCGTCTTTGATTTCTCCTTCCTTTACCCCTTCTGCATCTGATCTGTTGGTGAGTCCTACTTCCTCCACCTGCAGAAAATACCCAGAAATCTGTCTTTTGCCATCTTTCTCTGCTGCTACCATCCAGACACAAGCATACTTGGCTCCCATCCTGCCTGTCACAATGGTTTACCGACTGCTTTCTGTGTTTCTGCTATTATCATTTACCTTGCCTCTTCTCCAAAGCGGTCGAAGCGTCTTTGAAAAATACTATGTCATTTCCTTGCTTAAAAGCATCTAATTGTCTAGGCTTCACATTCCTTAGCATGACTGCTCATGCCCTTCGTGATTTGGCTTCTGTCAGAGCACAGCTCATATGTCAGGCTGGTTCACTTTGCTCTCATCACATGGGCATCCATGCTCTTCCTCAAGAGCAGATTATCCCCACATCAGAGCATTCACCTAACTCTTTCCTTGGCCTAAAAGTTTTGGTTCCACATCTTTGCATGGCTGCATCCTTCTTCTGAGTCAAACGTCCTGGCCTCAGAGACACTTCTCTGACCACCCAAAATAAGGTCCACCAGCCTGGTCACTTTCTCACTATGCTGCCTTTGGTTTTCCTAACATTTATCATTATCTGAAACTATTGTTCATTTGTTTACATCTTTGTTATCTGTTTTCACCTATACTAGAGACTCCATGAAAACCAGAATCTTCCGTATCTGTGTAGTTCCGTACTGTGCCTGGCTACCAATCTCACTATGACACATGCATGGAATAGCATCTAGTGCATAGTAAACCCACAGTTGGTATCTTTACAGTGCATGAAGTGGACTCTTTTATTTTGAGTGTCATTTTATTGTGCCTTTTAGGTATAAATGTCAAATAAAACTCCAAAAATCACCCCTACTTATTCAGATAGATTTGAGTTGAACAGCACTGAAAACAAATTCCTTAATTTAGATGAGTTGATGAGTGCCTTGTTCAGTGAAAAACATACACGTGTGCACACACACATACACACACAACACACATGAATAAAATTAGGCTTCAGAAAATTATTTCCTTGGAAAAACTTTTTCCTAAATCATGGAGTGTTCTTTGTGGAATTAAGAGCAGCTGCATACAGGAGAAGGAGAGTAGATGCAAAGGAATTACAAGTAGGGGGTGTGTAGATCTGGTATATTCATCATCTCAAACTAGTGGAAGGCTTGTTGAAAGAGAGAGAGAGGGGCGCCTGGGTGGCTCTGTCGGTTAAGCATCAGACTTCAGCTCAGGTCATGATCTCACAGTTCGTGAGTTTAAGCCCTGCGTTGGGCTCTGTGCTGACAGCTCAGAGCTGGAGCCTGCTTTGGACTCTGTGTCTCCCTCTCTCTCTGCCCCTTCCTCCCTCCCTCTCTCCCCCCCCCCCCACTCTCAAAAATAAACATTAAAAAAATTTTAAGAGAGAGAGAGAGGAGACTGAACAGAGCTCAGCAGTAGAAAGAGCTTGGTATTATTTACCAACACACAGAAAAGTACCCAACAATGGTACTTTGGTACATTAATGGTACATTAAGGAGCCATAATACCCTCCTTGTGGGCGAATGTGAGGTTTTCCATGAAGAGAATGTATATTCCCCATTGCCAGCCCTCTGGGGAATTTCCTAATCCTGTTGCAGATTAGGCCTGGGGCATGAACACTTTAGAAATGGGAGGGAGAAGCTCCCATGTTTCTGGGGGACAAGCTTCCTTAGACTTGACTGTGACGAGAGGTGCTGGGAAAACCATGGGCAGTGGGGTGTGGGGGCAGGGACATTGCCAGGGACTGGTTCCTGCATATGCAGAAAGGCTCAGAACTCAGAGGCATGGCTGAGGAAGGGACCATCAAATTGCACTTTTTCATGGATTCTGAATGAAGCCACTTCTTGGATCAACTATAAGTTATTCTGTGACCTATGTCCATTTTATTATCCTCCATCTGTGAGAATGTTCCCTCACCCTTGGTCAGAGCAGGAGCCCTTTGTATCCTTCATCCAGAATGGAAATGAGATAGTGTTGGCCAGGGTGAGGCCCATGTTTAGGCTTCAGAAAGCCTATGTTTAGGCCATGTTTAGGCTTCCCTCTGCCTCCTGTGGGGACATGGGTACAGGGCAGAGTGTTTGGAGATAGAGGACACGTGCTGTATGGTGTCTCCTGGAGGGGCATGGCAGGAGTGTTCCTTTCCCCTCAGTGCATTCTGCTGGTGAGTCTGTGATTAAGGCAAGCCTCTCACCCACCCCTCATCTGGGTACAAAGTATGTCCTAATGTGGAGGTTGCAGTCTTTTGGTGGTCACCTGCCCCAGTAGGTTAGAGCAGGGAAACCTGGGAAGGGAAGATTGAATCTCAGCTCCAGGCCAGAGCATGCCACATCAGTCAGGTAGCTCCCACCGGCACCCAGGTAAATGCTGAAATTCACGGGGTATGGCCTTGGGCACCCAGAGAGGTTTGTACACTGTGAGTATCCTCCTGACAGAGATAGTACAACATTAAATAGCAAGCATAAAACATCTTAGGAGATGTTGACAGCTTGGGAGAGAGTGGAGAAAAAAGGAAGCTATTACATTTTAGTAACTTTAATGACACTTTTGTCTTCTTTTTGCACGTGGAGCCCCATGGATTATATAGCTAGTCTGGGTTTAATGCATAGTTTTGTGGCTGTCCAGATAACCTCAGCATTCCTGCCCCCCCTCCACACCTTTATCTGCCCAAGGAGGCTGCCAGAACGTTTCTCAAAGGCATTGCCAGGTCTTATAAGAGCAGTGACTGAGACATTGGTCGTTGGGGGTGTGGGATCTCAGTTGAAAGTCCGAAAGGATAAGAGTTGTCCCCAAAGTTATATTTCAGCCAGCTCCTGCACTTTGCAGACCTGGGTGACAGCAGTTCCTACCTAAAATCTATCCATAAAAACAAATCTTCACAATTGTTAAGTCAAAACAATGGCTAGACATTTTCTTTCCTGTTGGACTTTTAGAAGTTTTGGGGTGTTTTCACCCAGTTACTCACAAAGCAACCTTAAATGTTATACTTGAAAATTTTCAGAATGTCAGAAAGGGGAATAAGTAAAAGATTATCTAGTTCAACCCGTATAATTTACAAGTGGGGAGAGTAAGATCTGTACCATGGAGAATTTTTCAAAGGTATTAGAATAAAGTGGTTAGTGGCAAGATTTGGGAAAGAACTTCCGAGACCAAGTCCAGAGTGGTTTCCACTAAATCTGAGTATTTCTTCCTTGGGGTTGGCCTTCTTTTTCATGAGTATTAAATGTACCAAAGCCAGAATTTACTTTAAAAAAATTGTTACCATGTATTGAGTGTTTAGTACATGATAGGCACTCAGTATTCATGGTCTGTTTTAAGGTCATAACAATTTTGTGAAGATAATGTCATGGCCCCATTTTACAAGTGAGGATGTGAAATCACAAAGAGTACAAATTGAGTAATTAGTATATGAATTGGGATTCCAAATCCAATTTAGTGTCGCTCAGAGCCTTTTGTAGTAGGTTGAATGTAACCCAAAGATAAGTCCATGTGGAACCTGTGAATATGGCCTTGCTTGGAAAGAAAGTCTTTGCAGTTATAATTAAGATAAGGATCTTGAGATGAGGTCATCCTGGATTGTCAGTGGGTCCTAAGTCCAGTGACAGGTGTTCTTATGAACCACGGAGAGAAGACACAGACACACCAAGGAGAAGGTGATGTGAAGATGGAGGTGGATGTTGGAGTGGTGTGTGTATAAGCTGAGGAACGCCACGGTTTGGAGGCAGCCACTAGAAGCTAGGAGAAAAGCATGGAATGGATTCTTCCTCAGAACCTCTAGAAGGATCCAGAACTTCCAACACATTGATTTCAGACTTCTGGCCTCCAGATCTGTAGAAAATAAATTTCTGTTGTTTTAAGCCACCAAGTGTGTGGTAATTTCTTTCAGCAGTTCTAGGAAACAAATTCACTCTGCTTTTTTTTTTTTTTTTTATCATATCTCATAGCTTCTTCTGTATAGTTTTCTACCTTTAGTTTACCTCCTACTCTCAAGGTATCCCTCAACAAGGAAATTTATAGATAGTGGATAGAAATAAAATTAAAAGAAAGTGGCTCATATCTGATTGCTGTTTTGCAGGCCATTTCTGGATCGGTTGATTCCATTACACAAGCAAGAGTTCTTAAAATAAATTTCCTTGGAAAAATAAGGGGAAGTACCCACAGTGAATTGCAAACCATTGTTCCAGTTGCTTTATGTAACAACAACAAAAATAATAATAAATAAATAAAAATGCACAGGCGACTGAAATCATTCACAAATCATGTGATTTTAATATGGATGATACTGTGCAGAACTTCTTTGTTTACTAGGACCTTTTTTTCACACGCAGGATTTCATTTTGTTTCCTTGTCAAGCCTATATTTTTTTGTGTTATTTTACTCATGAGAAGACAGTAGTTCAGCCAGTTATCTGCCCAGGGTACCATAGCTAATATGTGTCAGAACAGGGAACTGAGCCCAGCTTATTTGCCAAAATGCTTTTACCACTATGAAATAAAGGAATCACTGACTTTTTATGGTATAACCCCCTTGTTTTAGTGGTGGAGAAGTGACTTGTGCATTGAACTCTTAGTAGAAACAGAAGAGAGATCGAAAGATAACCAAAAGGATTATACTCCAGGCTCTTGGCTTTTCTTATCTCGTCTGATTCAAAGCATGTTCTGGATAAAGGAAAATTGTTGTGTGAGGTATTCTGGAACTTTAAATTGGGATCAAAGTCATAAAACAGCCAGATGTTTTGGAGCAAAGCTTCCAAAAAAGCTAGAGAATATACAGCGATGACCACAGCTCAGCCAATTTAAGATTTGGAAGAGGACCCTCAGTTTTCTAGTTTGCTCCAATGGCCAAATTCAGGGTAAGAACTAAAATGGGAGGGGGGTACACTCTAAAAGTTTATAAGATTTGTGACATCTTTTCCTTCCTTTATATATTTGAATCCCTATAGACCTGAGACATAGAAGGTAGTGCCACCATTTTACACATGAGGAAACTAAGGCTTACAGGGGCCCAATGACTTCCCAAGATGACTTAGCAAGAAAGCCTTACACATGAGGAAACTAAGGCTTACAGGGACCCTGTGACTTCCTAAGATGACTTAGCAAGAAAGCCTGAGATTCTAGCCCAGATTTACATACCCCCCTTTTCCATCAGACTTCATGATAAAATCACATAGTGGAGATAAATTTGATTCCTGTCAATGGGGCCAGAATTTTTACAAAGTATAATATGCAATGTTGGACACTGGGTGACAAATTATTAATGTCCCTGAGGAGCTCACATCAAGCTGAAGAAAGGCAGAAAAAAGCCTCAACAGAGCACCTAAATTACAACGACCATTCTGAACACATAATTTTAAAAGCCCATCCTTGAGTCTGTACTGTGAGCTCTCCACAGTTAGGCACTGTTCTTTACTATCTAGGATGCCGATTGGAAATAAGCAAGTCCTGAATGATAGTAGTTAAAATAATACAGATATTTATCAATTGATTAACCAGAAGGCTGGTAACTTGACAATTCTAGGTCTGGTTCTATGGCTCAGTGATGCCTACAAGCATCCAGGTTTTCATCTATGTGCTTGTTGTCTCATGGTTTTATAATGGCTTATGTACACCAGACCCCACATGCTCAAACTAGTGCCCTAAAGCAGGGAAAAAGTATTCTGTAAAAGGCTCTATCAGAGACTTAGTCTATGTCAGGCATTGTGTTTATCTCATTTAATTTTTACACACACAAATAACGTTGAGAAAGTTATAATTATCCGCCCCTTACAGGTAAGGCAATTGAAGGATTATTTAATTTGCCCGGGGTTATGGGTCCAGAATTAAAACTCAGGTCTAAAATACTCTAAAAGGTGCATAAAACTTGCTATGCTGAAAGCTATAGTCCTTTCAGATAGCAGTAGATATTATTGTAGCCTAGTGCTATTACATGGCAATTCAAACTATTCTATGCACCCCCCCCCTTTTTTTCCTTTTGAGAAAGAGAGATAGGGAGCAGGAGGATCTGAAGTGGGCTCTGCACTGAGAGCAGTGAGCCCGGTATAGGGCTCGAACTCACAAACTGTGAGATCATGACCTGAGCTGAAGTCAGACACTCAACTGACTGGGCCACCTAGCTACCCTTACTCCTTCTTTTAGCAGATGAGGATCCTGCTGCAAAGAAGCACGAAACAGTTCATACCACTGTTAAGTGGTGAGCCACATCCCAGACTCCCAACTCGGAGCTTCTGCTCTGCTGTGTAGAAACCTTTCTGCTTTTCTCCCCTCAACTTTATTCTATTTCAGTTTAGGAGAGGACAGGTTTAAGATGAGCATATGCCTTAAATATTTCAGTGAGCAGGTGGGGTGATGGGGGTGGAATGGGTTATGCATTGCTGTCATATCTCAGAGAAGGCTAAAATACCAAGAATGTTTCTGCCTTTCCCATAAGATAAATGCCAAGAAAGAAACCACTTCAAGATGCTCTTGTCTTGCTATGCAGGAGTGGGGGTGAGGGCTAGAAGGGAAGAAAAAAAATAAAGAAAAAGCAAGTAAAGGCCTAGAATGTCTTTCAATCTACATTAGCAAGAAAACTCCACTATTCCCTCCCTTTTAACCACTGCTTATATCAGATGAAAGACTGTTCATCATTTATCTTTATCTTCTTTCATAAAGACCTTCACTGCTTGAGGTTTGAGAGAGCCCTGGCTGGACAAGGGCAAATGAGCTGGAGCAGTGTGTTTAAGTTTGTCCTTTTTCTATGCGCCTTCAATTCCTTTCCATTTTCTTCACATTCTTGGCTATGCTGCTGTCACTGTCTCTGCACTGGATTTTAATGTCTTCAAGATTCAGGATTCCTTTGCTTTGATAGCAGTATTCAATTAGTTTAGCCCCTAGTGTCCTGTCCAAAGTCCTGTCTTCCTTGGTGCCTCATCAAATGTAATTTAGGAATTGGGATGGAGATGGGGTAGAATCTAAGAAAGAATTATAACACTCCATGATAGAAAACTTAAGTCCATAATATTTTCACATAACTTCTAAAAATTTTAAACTATGGGGAAAATGTAGCAGGCATATTGGAGTCTTAAATCAACCTAATTTGCCAGACAAATTAGATAATTAACAAAGATATTCTTAAAGGATCATTAGCAAACTTAGATCTGAACATGTAACCATTACAATACATGTTTTTCTCATAAAACAGCCAACATGATGACTAGTAATTCACCTAGGGACTGACAGAACATTTTTCCTTCTGTTCCTTTCCCAAGCAGAATTGTGCCACAATGACAAGGAAAGCCCAAGAGAATTTTGATTTCTTCAGTGTATATTAATTATATGTATTTATTATTTATACCATACATTTGCCCACACAAAATATATCTGGTACTAATGTCAGTATCAGGATCTCTTACTTATTTCTCATGGTCTGTGGGGAGATGGTTCTAAGCAAAGTCCCCTAGTTTATAGAGCTAATATGTCTAGACTGTGTTTTCCATCGAACAGGAGGTAGAGCTAATGCATTGTTTTTATTGAACAGAGGTTACTAATGTTGTTGAGCACATGCACTGTGCCTGGCATAGGGTGAGGTGACTTTTGTTTACCCCATTTAGTTTTTATTAAGATGATTTTATGGGTCAGAACTCCCAGGCTTAGAGAAGTAGAATGGTTTGAATTAGATCCATCTGATTTTCAATCCTGTGCTCTTTCTTCTATACCACAGTGCATATGCACGTGCACACACACACTCATTTATATTTTCACTGAAATTCTGATTTGACATAAGGTGTAACATGAAAAATGGTCCCTTTAGGTTGAATCCTTCCAGGGCCACACATCCAGATGTCACCACACATAAACCACACATTTTAATTTGTGATATTTCCAAAATATCTAAATGGATTTGTGAGACACATAAATCCTCTCTCCTTTTTCTCAATGAGTTGTCAGTTTTATTTAGCCAGGTTTATAGAACTTTACACAGAGGAGGCCACATAGTGAAGGATCTAATGAAGCATGTCTCAGTAGGGCATTGTTCTACTGAGACAAAGTTCAGGCAACATTTCTCAGTACAGATAAAGGCCTATCAGAGAGGAGGAAATCACTAAACCTTGTTACACAACAAAACTTTTGTACCTGAGGTTTATATTTCCATCCTGAAAGGCCAAATGCTGCCAATATATACTTTCATTTTGAGGGAATTGACAAGTTAAAATTGTATATATTTAAGGTGTACAAGTTGATGATTTAATGTATATAATGAAATGATTACTCCAGTCAAACCATTTAACATATTTCCTCACAGAATTATTACTATTACCTCTCCGCCCCGGGATAGAGTACCTAAATATGCTCTCATAGAAAATCTCTAGCATTCAGTACAGAGTTAACCATAGTTATCATGCTATGTATTAAGTCTTTAGACTTATTCATCCTACATAACTGCAAATTTGTACCCTTTGGCCAACATCTCCCTATTTCCCCAACCTCTCTGCCCCAGGTGACTGCTTCTATGTATTCAACTTTTTTAGATTCTGCATATAAGTGAGATCATGCAACTTTTTCTTTGGCTTACTCAATTAGCATAATACCCTCCATATTCATCCGTATTGTCACAAATGCAAGATTTCCTTCTTTTTAAAGACTGAATAATATTCTATTCTAGCTAGTTAGCCTTAAATTTTCTTTATCCATTCATCTGTGAAGGGATATTTAGGTTGTTTCCATATCTTGGCTGCAATGAGCATGAGAATGCAAATATCTCTTTGATATAGTGATTTTATTTCTTTTGGCTATATACCCAGAAGTGGGATTGCTGGATCATATGATGGTTTTATTTTTAATTTTTGGGGAAAACTCCATATTTTTTTTCATAATGCCTGTACCAATTTACATTTCCACCAACAGTGTTCAAGGGTTTCCTTTTCACCACATCCTTACCACCACTTGTTATCCTTTGTCTTTTTGGTAATCGTCAGCCTAATAGGTATGAAATGATATCTCACTGTGGTTTTGATTTGCATATCCCTAGAGATGACTGATGTTGAGCATCTTTGCATATACCTGTTGGGCATTTGTGTATATTCTTTGAGAAAATGTCTATTCAGGTCCTTTGCCCATTTTTTAATTGGGTTTTTATTTTGTTATTTTGTTTTTGCTTTTGCTATCGAGTTGTTTGGGTTCCTTACATACTTTAGATATTGACCCCTTATCAGATCATGATTTGCAAATATTTTTCCAAACTGTAGCTGTGTTTTCATTTTATTGATTGCTTTATTTTCTGTGCAAAAGCTTTTCAGTTTGATATAGTCCCAGTTATTTGTTTTTGCTTTGTTTCCTGAGGTTTTGAGGTTTTGGGGCCATATCCAGAAATGGCATTGCCAAGGCCAATATCAAGAAGCTTTTACCCCATGTTTTCTTCTAGGAGTTTCCTGGTATTAGGTCTTAGCTTTAAGTCTTTAATCCATTTTGAGTTGAATTTTTTGGTAGATTATGTAAGATAAGGCTCCATTTCCATTCTTTTGCATGTGGATATCCACTTCTCCACACTCTTTATTTAAACACTTTATTGAAAAGATTGTCCTTTCCTCGTTGTATATTCTTGGCACCCTTGTTGAAAATTAGTTAACTGTATAGAAATAGGCTTATTTCCGAACTCTTGATTCTGTTCCATTGGTCTATGTTTATTTTCTTCTATGCCAGTACCATACTATTTTGATTACTGTAACTTTGTAATATAATTTGAAATCAGAAAATTTGATGCCTCCAACTCTGTTCTTCTTTCTCATGGTTAATTTGGCTATTTGGTATCTTTTTTGGTTCCTTATGAATTTTAGAATTATTTTTTCTATTCCTGTGAAAAATGCCATTGGAATTTTAATAGAGGTTGTGTTGGCTCTGTACGTATCTTTGAGTGGTATGGATATTTTAACAGTATTGATTCTTTCAGTCCATGAACATAGGATGTCTTTCCGTTTATTTGTGTCCTCTTTAATTTCTTTCCCCAGTGTTTGTAGTTTTCAGTGTATACATCCTTCACCATTCTTCACCTCCATCATCCTATTCCAAAATACAGTAAAACCTTGGTTTGTGAGCATAATTCGTTCTGGAAACATGCTTGTAATATGAAGCACTGTATATCAAAGTGAATTTCCTCATAGGAAATAATGGAAACTCAGATGATTTGTTCCACAACCCAAAAATATTCATATAAAAATGATTATAATACTGTAATATAATACAAAATAATAAAGAAAATGCAAAATATAAAGAAAAATAAATAAATTTACCTGCACTTACCTTTGGAAACCTTCATTGCTGGTATGAGGGAGATAGGAGAGAGGAGGGTTATTGTGTAGGACAACTAGTGATAGTGATATCACTAATGGAATCACTGCTGTCTTTTGGCTCAGTGGAATCTTTTTCTTTCATGCAACTTTAACAAGGAAACTATCCAATGACACTTGCTTTTGCCTCCTTTTGAGGATTTCTCAGAAATGTGACATTTCATTGTCGTTAGCCTGATCCATTGCTCACACTGCTGCCTTATTCAGGTCGTACTTTGTACAAAATTTTGCACTGTTTCCCAGTGAGGGATTCCTCCACCTTTTTCTCCTCCTCTTCTGCAGATGAGATGCCAAAGACTTCTTATAAAATCTTGCAATTTTGGCCACTCATATACTTCATTCATACTTCTTGATGATTTCCTTCTTAACTTCCACTGTGATCATCTCCTTCTTACCACATTTCTTTTCAACCTTTTTCTGCATTGGGGCCATTGTATATGCTTGCACGGATGTTGACTGTGGGGATCACCCACAATCCCGCAGTGAGAGAGAAAGAAAGAACCAACCATTGGCTCAGTTTTTATCATGTCACATTCACCATCACATACCACTTGTATCGCAAGACGTTCCTTATTTATCGAGTTAAAATTTATTAGAAATGTTTTCTTGTCTTGCGAAACACTTGAAGAACGAGTTACTTGCAATCAAAGGTTTTACTGTATATTGTTCTTTTTGATGCAGTTGTTAATGGAATTGTTTTCTTGATTTTTTTTTTGATAGGTTGTTGTTGGTGTGAAGAAACACAACTGAAGCTTTGTTGATTTTGTAATCAGCAATTGTACAATATTTATTTTATAGGTTTTTTGTGTGTGTATGTGGAGTTTTTAGAGTTTTCCAGAAATAGGATTATGTCATCTACAAACAGACAATTTGACTTAGTCCTTTATGATTTGGATGCCTTTTATTTCTTTTTCGTATTGCTCTAGCTAGTACTTGCTGTTTTATTTTGAATAGAGGTGGTGAGTGTCAGCATTCTTGCCTTATATTGTATATTAGAGAAAATTTGTCAGGTTTTCCCCATTGATTACGATATTAATTGTGGGCTTTTTATTTTTGTTTATTTTTATTTATTTTAATATAATTTATTGACAAATTGGTTTCCATACAACACCCAGTGCTCATGCCAACAAGTGCCCTCCTCGGTGCAATTGGGGGCTTTTTATAAATGACATTTATTGTGTTGAGAAAATTTCCTTTTTTATCTGTGTTATTATGAGTTTTTGTCATGAATGGATGTTGAACTTTGTCAAATTCTTTTACTGCATCTGTTAATATTATCATTTGGTTTTTATCTTCATTCTGTTAATGTGATGCATCACATTAATTGATTTGAGTGTGTTAAACCAAATTTGCATCCCAGGGATAAATACCACTTTGTCATGACATGTAATCTTTTTGATGTGTTGTTAAATCTGGTTTGCTAGTATTTTATTGAGGATTTTTGTATCTATGTTAATCAGAGATATCGTCCTGTGTTTTCTTTTCTTGTGGTGCCTTTGTCTGGCTTTGATATTAGGGCAATGCCTCGTAAGATAATTTTGGAAGTATTCCCTTCACTTCTATTTTTCAGAAGAGTCTAAGAAGAATTGGTACTATTTCTTATTTGAATGTTGGTAGAATTTCGCTGTGAAGTCATCTGGTCCTGGGCTTTCCTTTGTTGGGACTTTTCGATTACTACTTCAATTTTCATATTTGTGATTCAGGCTTTCTGTTTCTTCTTGACTCAGTTTTAGTAAGTTGTGTGTTTCTAAGGAAGTTATATTTATCCCTTTTGTTCTCATATAATTGTCCATGATAGTCCCTTATGATCTTTTTTTATTTCTGAGACATCCATTGTAATGTTTCCGCTTTCATTTCTGATTTTAACTTGTAGCCTGGGGTAGTTTTATGGGGTAGTTGTGAACCCCTCTGAATAATGTTGAGGGAAAAAATGGTAAACAAGGCAGAATGTGCATCCTATTCATCTTTTTAGGTTGTCTTCACGCTTCTTCCTCTAAGAACCATTCACCTGTAGCTGGATGTGATTTCTCTTTCCTTTAAATTTCCTTTTTTTAGAGAACAGTGTTGTTCTAACATTCACGTGCATAGGAATCACCTTGAAAATGTAGTAAAACCATGGGTCTGGGGTAGAACATGTAATCCTTCATTGCTATCAAGCTCCCAGGTGATGCTTAATGCTGCTGGTCCATAAACCACCCACTGAGGATAGCAAGAGTTTTTGGAGCACTGGCCACTTCTTACCTTATATTAAAATTACTTGTTTTGTGTGGCTGACTTCCTCAATTGGATTGTAGTAATTTTCTTGATAATCTGATAATTGTAGCTTTTTAAGTTCTTTCTGAAAAACTTCTCTGACCAATCTAAACAGACACTCAGTGATTCTCTATAACATGAGCTTGTTTTAATTATCTGTACAGGATTTATCCTCTTTGTACATATATCTCCTCCATTTTAAGGCAAGAGCGTGAACCTTTCAGCTGGGACATAAGCATCAAAATATTACCTTATATGGATTAGGTACTTGGTAAATGTTTATGGAAGCAATGAGCAAACTTTTTTTTCTTATTTCCGAGTTAATTTTCTTTATAGTTTAATGGCGGATATAGCCATAATCATGATGGGGTAACTGTGGATAGTTAATGTTTTGTATTATTTAAAGTTCATCATTTTCTGTAGTTCATAGGGACTGTAGCAAAGCAGTTAGACTGAATGAGGGGTTATTAATAAAGTATTTTAAACAAAAGCTTTTATTAGTACAAGTGTGTATAAGTGTAAACTATATATGATATAAAAACATAAAATAAATGATTTCTGTTTCCCTTTTTCCACTTGGGTCCTTATCCCACCTGTACTGTTTTTTTTGTTTTGTTTTGTTTTGTTATGTTATGTTATGTTTTGTTTTTTGATGCTTGATTAGAATCAGGTAAAGCACAATCTCTTCCTTGGGCAGCAAAAACCCAGTATTGATTTTTCTTTATTGACCAATCATACATTGCAGTATAAATATTTATGATGGCTTCACATAATAAAAAAAATAAGTTAAATAACCACAGAGGAAAATGAAATGTAAATGGGAAGGGATTTCTCGTGGGTAATATATCACTTTATAATCTTACGTTACTCTGAGAAGCACCCAATGGCTTTCTAGGCTTTCTAGGATCAATGCTCAGATTACAAAACCTCCATCATCACAAACAGACATTTGCAATTTGGTCTTGTGTCCTTGTGGGGATCATTCGTGTCAGGTTTATTTGGCGATTTAGCAAGTGAAATACAATATATATGCAAAGCCCTTCTAAAGTGGCCAGGTGTTTAAATGGAACTCTTCTAATATCTTGGAACATTTTTGTAGATTCCCCCAAATGTCAGAGTTGAAAGGAGCCATGGAGATCATTATTCCAAGGCTCTCATTTTATGATGGGAGGCACTGAGATGCAGGAGGAAAAGTCTGGCCTGAGGTCACACAGCGTGTTGTTGGTTAAGCAAGAATTTTCTGCAGCTCCTGGTTCAGTGGTTTCTCCTGAACATGTCTTTGTTAATTCTGGAGAAGTAAGAGGGGTTTGGAGAGGGCACGCAGGGATGTAGTAGGAATAAAGTGTGGGTTATTAGGCTATAAAAGGTTTTTCCAAAGGACACAGTATGCAGCAGATCATTTTCTTCTGTAGTTACTACTGACTTGGTTAGAGTGTATAGAG
This sequence comes from Acinonyx jubatus, assembly GCF_027475565.1. Taxonomy (NCBI): domain Eukaryota; kingdom Metazoa; phylum Chordata; class Mammalia; order Carnivora; family Felidae; genus Acinonyx; species Acinonyx jubatus. Next base: position 18,772,884 of record NC_069391.1, read on the forward strand.
ACAACCATTTGGTTTGATATCAGTTCCTGTTTTATCTACCTCAGAAGGATGCTGACTGATACTAAAAGGTTTTGAGGTCAAAAAGGTGCTTAGGTGTTAGTGACAAAGATCTTTAAGGAAAAGTGGATTCTCCCTACCACACTCTTCCCTATCTTTCAGTCTCCCTGAGGGAAGTGACTTCCATTTTTGTAGACACAGACTGTTTCTTGATAATTCAAGATGGTGGAAGATGGGAAACCCCAATAAACAGCATCAACGGAGTTAGAGACACTAAATGTGCAATGTGTTTGAGTATAAACAATAATAGTAGTACTATTATACTAGTAGAATAAAATGTATTTCATACCATTAAAAATAAACTATGCATTCATATTCTATACCACTATTTATGGGGAAGAGAAAGGAAACATAGGATTTTCAGTTTGTATTGTACCCTTCTTATTATCCTTTAGTATCCTCACAATTATTGTAGCAGGAGGTGTAAAATGCCTCCCTTCTCTGTCATTGATCATCCTCCCCAAACACACTTAGTGAACACAGTTCCCAAACCGCAAATGGTAGTGAAAAGCCTCGAGAGAGAACATCAGGGATCAAACATCCATCTAGACTGGGTACATTTCAGCCCCTTATGCAAGTCTGCCATATTTATCCCTAGAAAGACATGCCTTTGCAGTGAAATAAGTATTTGTGTGTGTACACTGATGTATGTGCATACACATGTGTGTGCATACACTCTTTTTTTTTTTTAAGAAAGGACAGAAGAAAGTAACAGCTGCTTTCCTGCATTGAAAATGCATCTATTCAGAGTAACTTGAGTATTCATACCAGATCAGCAATCCAATGCAGTTTGAGATTTGACAGATTCCCTCAATAGCTCTAAAACCAGAGTCCAGATGATGAGAGGGATACCTGATGTTTGAATTGCCTTTGCAACTACATTTTTTTAAGGCTTTCAAATTGCTGCTTGCTAACATTTACAGTTCTCTGCAGCTATAATATACCACCATGGGATTTGGGAGGAGATCAAAGAAGCAGGAAAGAAATTACTATTCCCAAATTCTTACCAGTAAAAGATCGGTGCATGTCAAACAGCTTTTAATGTCCACAAACCCAGGCCGATATACACACAAGGCCATTTCTATTCGTAAAACCTACACTTTCTTCATCTGAATCCGTTCAGCTCAAAAGAGGAAAGAAATTCCGCTGTGAATCTTAATAGCCTTCGATGGAACTTTCTTAACTTTTTGTTCTTTTATTGATTGTTGAATGTAAGTGTACCTTTTGTTAAGAAAACTTGCTCTACATAAAACTACTTTTACTTAAATAATTGGGGTAGGTACAGGAAAGTATTTCAAAGGAAGATTCTTGATTTTTGAAATAAGGCTTGACAAGGTCCAGAATAGCAGGTATAGTATATGTTACTTCTTATTTAAGATCCACATATGCAAATGTATAAAAGTAGAAGAATAAGCAAAAATTAAACAAATTAAAGCAGTTATATATAGGCAAGAGGGAAGGGACAAGTAGAGGTTACAGTAAAATCTAGCTTTGAGTAGATCTCATTTTGTAGATATTACTTTGGAGCCATGTAAATATTTTACATAATTAAAAAATAAATCAGAAGTAAAAATGACCATCCATAGAGGCGCCTGAGTGTCTCCGTTGGTTAAGCGTCCAACTCTTGACTCGGCTCAGGTTGGAGAGATTTGGCTCATGGTTCGAGAGTTTGAGCCCCACAATGGACTTGGCACTGGCGGTACAGGGCCCTCTTGGCATTCTTTCTCTCCCTCTTTCTGCCTCTCCTGCACATGTGCCCTCAATCTCTCTCTCTCAAAATAAATAAACTAAAAAAAAATGATCATTCATAAAAATAAAAAGCAAAATGTAACAAACGGATCAAACTGTGTATTAAGTTGGTGACTTAGCTACACGTGGAAGACTTATTTTAGTTGACTATAAGATACAATAATGTGGTAATACATACAAAGAACAAATGAACTACCAAAAAATCTTAATTTGCTTTCAACAATTACATTGATAGTATTAATATTGGTTTTCTTATTCTAATACTATTATCTGTTATATTTGGATAAAGCAAATAATTTGATTTTACAAATTACCTAAATTACCTAAATTTGATTGCAAATAGGAAGATATTTTCTCTTAAAAAGATACATAATTTTTCGCTCTGTCTACTGAAAAGTCTGAGAATCAGTGTCTGACCAGTACTGACCACTAGCAGTGAGCACCCTTAGTTCCCGGAGAATTGTGGTCTCAAAATGCCATTTCCTACTAAAAAAAAAAAAAGGGCATTGTTTTCCTCATTTTTTTACCTTCATAGGAGTCAACTTACTCTGAAACTGTTAAACAAAGAGAAGGACTCAGCACTAAATTGTCTTTCTGTAAGAACTGTATCTCATGTTTCCAAATGATATGGGAGGAAAATCATTCTTTATAGAACAGTTGCAGCTATTAAAGGTGGGAGTAAAAGAATATCAACATTTTGGTACCTCTAATGAAATAATGAATGATCATTAATGGATTCTCAAACCTTAAATAAAAAGCTGATAAGGAATTTTAAAATAGATGCATCAGGGCGCCTGGGTGGCTTAGTCATTAAGCATCTGACTTCTGCTCAGGTCATGATTTCACAAGTTTGTGAGTTCCAGCCCCACACTGGGTGAGCTTGAACCCCGTTTTGGGTGAACATGAGCCGTGCTTCGGGTAAAACATGAGGTGAGCCTGCTTTTTCTCTCTCCGCCTCATCTCTCTTTCTCTGACCCTCGTGGGATTCTGTCTCCCTCCCTCTCTCTCTCAAAAATAAATAAATAAAGATAATCTTATTTTATTTTATTTTATTTTATTTTATTTTATTTAAAAAAATTTTTTTAATGTTTATTTTTGAGACAGAGAGAGACAGAGCGTGAACAGGGGAGGGTCAGAGAGAGGGAGACATAGGATCCGAAACAGGCTCCAGGCTCTGAGCTGTCAGCACAGAGCCCGACGCGGGGCTCGAACTCACGAACCACGAGACCGTGACCTGAGCCGAAGTCGACCGCTCAACCAACTGAGCCACCCAGGCGCCCCGAGATAATCTTAAAAAAAGAAAAAAGATGAATCAGACTGAAAACACCTGAATGGACTAATCATTTTATTTTTTTTTTCTTCTCCAAATTTTTATTCAAATTCCAGTTAGGTATACAGTGTAATGTTCATTTCAGGTGTGCGGTATAGTGATTCAGCACTTCGATACAACACCTGGTACTCATCACAAGTGCCTTCCTTAATCCCTGTCACCTATCTGACCCATCTCCCCACCCACCTCTCCTCTAGTAACTGATAGTCCTCTAGTAACTATCAGTTCTCTGTAGTTAAGAGTCTGTTTCTTGCCCCCCCCAGGTTCATTTGGTTTTTAAAATCCACATATGCGTGAAATCATACGGTATTTGTCTTTCTCTGACTCACTTGTTTTGCTTAGAATAATACACTGTGGGTCCATCCATGTCATTACAAATGGCAAGATTTCATTCTTTTTTATGGTTGAGTGATATTCCATTGTGTGTGTATATATATACACACACACACCACATCTTTATCCATTCATCAGTCAGTGGACATTTCGGCTCTTTCCATAATTTGGCCATTGGTGATAATGGTTCTGTAAACATCGGGGTGCTTGTATCCCTCTGAATTAGTATTTTTGTGTCCTTTGAATAAATACCTAGTAGAGCAACTGCTGGATTGTAGGATAGTTCTATTTTTAACTTTTTGAGGAACTTCATACTGTTTTCCACAGTGGCTGATCACTCTTAACATAATAGGAGGAGACATAATCAGACATTAATTTTCTTCTGATATGATGCTACAGGAACCATTGAATACCTACTATAAAATATTCTTGCCAAAGAATCGAAATAAACCATATCAGTTCATAGAACATACATACAGATAGTAGGCAAGAGTGCATCTAAAACTCCAGAATAAGGAAAAATGTGCGGGAACAAACTGCCAAGTTTCTTCAACAAATAAATTATACACCGGCTCATGCACGTGCATGCGTGCGTGCGTGTGTACACACACACACACAGAACCTGTAAATTAAAATCAATTTAAGAGATATATTATCCAGGTTAATGGTTTCAGATATTATTTGGATCCTGATTCGAAGAAATATAGTAAAATTAGATTCATTAAATGATCAGGGAAATCTGAATATTGTCTATTTTGCTAATTCTAAGGGGATTTTTTTTTTTTGGTGTGATCTTGCTTTTGTAGTTACATTCTTAAAAAGACTTCTTAATTTCAGAGATACAGATTGAAATATCTATATTTTAAATGGTAAAATTTCTGGCATTGGTTTCAAATTGATCCAAAAATGTGTGTATGTATGGGAGGGAAGGCTGATGAGGTGAAGGGAATTAGATTAGCGATATACTAAAACTTTTTGAAATTGAGTGTCTTTTACACTAATATTTCTACTTCTGGATTTGTTTGAATATTTCCATGATAGAAAGTTTTTAAAATGCTGAAATCAGGCTTTACACAGATCCTTCAAAATGTTAGATGACATTCGGGTATTACCACATTTTGAAGGGAACATGACAGAAACTCATTCCAACTAGTTTACGGGGGAAAAAAGGGAGAGAAATGTATTGGTTTATATTACTAAAAATTCTGGAGGTGTAGCCGGCTCACACTCTGAAGATTCAGATGTGTGTGTGTGTGCCACATCTTTCTCTTTCTTCCTTCCTCTTCCCCTCCTGCTGTATCTCTGTCTTGCCTGTTTCACCCATCCCTTTGCTCTCTTCTAGGTTCCACTCACCTTTGTTCCCATCTCATTTCTCCTTTCCACAGCCAAGATTACTCAGTGAGAAGGCAGTAGAGACAACACCAATATGGCACAATCCCAGTTTATCCACCCTAGGAAAAGAGAGAGACTCTCCCACTGAACGCATTATCAATTTCAGGTCCAGAAAGTGAGTTGAAGTGACCATCCTCCCCAGTCATGGTTCAGTCACCTTAAAGCTATTTATGGACCTTCTGTAGTTGACTTTATCCTAATTTCAGTCTCTTTTGTCCCTAAACCCTACTAGCATTTGCTTCCTGTGATTTTTACCAAAAATATTGATTCATTTCTTCTGTTTATATCCTTTTAAATATCAGTATCTTTGTAAAATATATATTGTGGTTTTGAATGCATGTACAGATGCTGTATATCTCATCTGAAACTAATCTTTTTGCCCTTAAAACTGTGTGTGTGTGTGTGTGTGTGTGTGTGTGTGTGTGTGTGTGTGTTTAAATAACATTCATTGGGGTGTATTTACATACAGTAAAATATACAGATCGTAAGCATACAGTTAAACAAGTTTGACAAATGTATATTTCCATGTAATGGACACCCTAATCAAAACACAGAACATTTCCATCACCCCAGAAAGTTTCCTTCTGTCCTTTTACAGTAAATCCCCCAATTATATTCAACCACTGTTCTGATTTCCATTACCATAGATTAGTTTGCATGGTCAATGAACTTAATAAACACGGAATTGCACAGTATGTACGTATGTACTCTTTTACATCTGGTTTTTTAAAACTAAATATCTGTGAGATGCATCTAAGTTTTGCCTGTGTTAGTATGCTTTTAATCATTACTTCACTATTGAGTAACAATCCACAGTAAGAATATAATACTATGGTTTTAAGATAGGTATGTGTGCATCTAGTCATTTGCTTCTGACTGCTCCACAGTATTCTGCAAAATGCCTCTTCCATATTGTACTTATCCACTGCCCTGGTCATAACACTCAATTGTCCCCATAGCCTGTTAGCAAAAATAATGCTGTGACAAACATCCTTGACTGAATGCCCTTTGAAAGCTATGTGAGAATTCTCTGGAGCATATAAACATTCTTAATTTCATTGAGACCGGTTGCACTACAAAGTGCTCACATCAGTTTATATTCCCTTCAGCGGTGCCTGTAGGCACCATTTGCCCATGTGGTGGCCATGAATAGCATTAAAATAAGGTAAATAATGTTAACCAGTATTGATATTTAGAGCATGGCTTTCCAACACAAATTGTTGTGATAAAGGAATTATTCTATATCTTTATTGTCCAAAATGGTAGCTACTAGCTACACATGGTTACTGAGCACTTGAAATGTGGCTGGTGTGATTGAAGAACTTCATTATAAATTTTATGTAATTTTAATTAACTTAAATGCAAATTAAGTAGCCACATGTAGCCAATGGGTACCGTATTGGACAGGAAAGATTTAGAGTCAATCAGGACGATGAGATTTGACTTAGTTTTTGAGACCAGTGGGGAGTCACTGGAAAAGGATTCAAGAGAATGGCATGATAGAGTTTTCTCTTAGAAAGATCATTCCAGGGGCACCTGGGTGGCCCAGTCGGTTAAGCATCCAACTCTTGGTTTCAGCTCAGGTAATGATCTCATGGTTTTTGAGATCAAGCCCCGAGACAGTCTCTGATCTGACAGCAGGGAGCCTGCTTGGGATTCTCTCTCTCTGCCCCTCCTCCACTCACATGCACACTCATCCATTCTCTCTCTAAAAAGAAAAATCATTCCAACAGTGGTGAGGCATGGGTGGAGTGGGATTCAGCAGAAGTTAAGAAATATTACTTGAGATGATGCTGCAGCAATCCTAGCTTAAAAAAAAAAAGATCGTGGTTTGCATAGGAGCAGTAGAGATTGATCGAACAGAGTCAAGAGTTTAAGTGGAAACGCTGACAATGGACAATGGACAATGACTTGAAATGCTGGATCAGAAGAAAGAACCAACAATGAATTCCAAGTTTCTAGCATGGATGATAAGATTCCTGGAGGTACAAAGTTTCAAATGAAGGTCCCAGAAAATTCATATGGAAAATCACCTATCAACCAGGAGTGGTGGTGGAAACTTAGTTAAGGTGTTCTGAATCACAGAAAGATTGTGTGTGGAGCCAGATTGTCTTAGGGTCTGGAACCCCATCTGTTACTGCTCTGGTTTCACCAAGGCTCATGCAAAAGGTCACCTTCATCCATCTTACACATTTTTTGCTCAGTCATAGGCTGACAGAGTTCAGCACAAGAGGAATGAAGCGACCTGGAGACACTTGTAAATACCTGGAAGCTCTGAAGTTGACACAGAAGGAGAAATATGGGAACTGATACGCATCCATTGTTTAATGTTGCAGGCAATTAGTGATCAGGAGCAGCTGGTATGGTTAAACTGTTAAAAATGCCAAAGTAAGTGAAACAGAACATATGGGATAGGTTTTATCTCCAAAATACTGCTTTGAGGATAATATTGACATAATTTGCCTATCATATTTTCCCCCTTTGAAATGATTTGCATAACGTTTCCTAGAAATAGGCTCCATATGTGTGTTAGTAATTTGGTGGAAGAAGTGTAAACTCAAGCTCATTGAAGAAGAGCCAGCTACAAGAGGAATCATGAATCTACAACTAGTGCTAGACAACATCGCTCTTCATGGGAAAAGTAGATTGTCAATGGAAAGTCAACAAAAGGAGCTAGGAAATGGACAGTGAGTGAGTCCTTTCTATAATGCCAGCCACTGAAGTAGGCATGTCATGTTGTGTTTAGTAAACTTTCCAGGTATATGTTAGCAGCTCCATTTTGTAGATTTGAAAACTAAGACTTAAACAGAGGTGGTAATGTGCTCAAGTTGCAAAGGTAGAAAGTGTAGGAGTCAGGATACAAACCAGTTTTACTTGACTGACTGAAAAAAAAATCCATCTCTGGATTTGGACAAGTGTAGTGATTCTCAAAGTGTGGTCTCTGGACTATAGCATAAGCCTCACCTGGGAATATTGTATGAATAGGAATCATTTCAGACCCACTGAATCATTAATACTGGCGGTGAGGCCCAGAAATGTGTGTTTTAACAAGCCCTCCAGGTAATTCTGACGCATGCTACTGTTTTGGAATCACCGGATGAGTGAGATTTAATTAATCATATAAGAAGCAGTTACCCAGGAAGGCTTCAGTGGGGAATGCAGCTGGGAGGATGCAAAGAAACATAACACATGTTTCTACACAAAGAGTAATTGCAGAACATTTGGGGAAGTATGCCTAACTGAAATATCAAAACTCTGCTTAGTGGGAAGAATGTAGGTAAGTGACTTTGAAATCTTACTTCTAGTCCCAGATCTGATACTAATGTGCAGGTCGGCTTTGGACAACTTTTTTTTTTTTTTTAAGGTTTTGTATTTATTTTGAGAGGAGCAGGAAGGGCAGAGAGAGAGAGGGAGAATCCCAGACAGACTCCATGCTATCAGTCAGCACAGGCCCCAACTCGGGGCTCAATGTCAGTAACCATGAGATCATGACCTGAGCCAAAATCAAGAGTCAGATGCTTAACTGACAGAGCCACCCAGGTGTCCCCAAATCATTTAACTTCTATATCTTTCAATACCAATTTAAAATGATAATTGTGGTGGTCATAATAGCTGGTACATTTTCATGGCCCTTTAGAATTTACAAGGTCTTTACATTATTTTAGAGGTAGATGGGACAGTGATTAGCCAAAAATTAAAAGCTGTTTAATTAGAAAATCTTCAATATTTCTTTCAAATTGACAATTATAGTAGAGTTTTTTAAAAGTAAGATATACAAAATTATAGATGGCCAGGTTAATGGTTCTCAAGCCTGATTGTGCTTCAGAATCACCTAGGAGTTTAATGGAAATTTTAAAAAAGCATCCAGAAAAAAAGCATGTCATTTCTCCAGAACAATATACTGTACTCACATTCCATAAATATACACATACACATACACACACACACACACCATATATATGTATATATAGAGAGGTGATTATAATCACTTTCAGATGATTATAATATGCTTCTAAAGTTGAGAATTATGGCTCTAAATATCAACTGAATCTGAATGAAGGAGAAATTGCAGTGGCCAGCAGGAGTTTGGGGGAAGAAGTAGAATGACATTCTAGCCATCTATCTTTGTGACTCTCTATCATCTATGGGGGGAAATCTAGTTTACTTAGCTTGGAATTTAAAGTTGTCCATGCTTTACGTCCTAAGTCCTACTTTCTGTTCTGTTAATCACTTCCATAAACCCTAGCTTTAGCCAAATTAGCATGCTTTCTTTTTTCTTCAGGTATGCCCAGAGCTGTATGTTCTCTGTAATTTTAACAGTGTTATTTCCTATCACTGTTTTTGTCGATTGAAGGCATGTCCCTTCCTCCACAGCACAATTCAAATGCTAGATTCTTCATGAAGCCTTCCCTGAGACCATCATAGGGTAAGCATCTCTCCCTCTGATGGCATATCACAGTTTGGATATTGTATCCATTAGGATATTATTGACTGCATAACAGAATACTTTGTCTCAAATAGCTTCAAAAATAAAGACAATGTATTATATTACAAGTCATGAAGTAAGATGGCTGAGGGGTCAATTAATTTAATAACTCAACGGTGTCGTGAAAGACTCAGGTCCTTTTCACTTTTCCCATCCTCCAGCTTCGCTTCAGCTTCCTTGGAAAATCTGAAACAGCCCCCACAGTTATAAGTGTCATTTACAAACATAACTCTGGCCAGTCGGTGAAAGGAGCTTTTGTTGATATTGGTTTCTTTTGAAGAACAAGGAAACCTTTCCAAGAATCTGACCATCAGACTTCTTATGTTCCATTGGCCAAAATTATGTCACATGCTTATTTCTAAACCATTCACTGGTAAGGGGAATTCAGTTTCTGTGACTGGCTCATTGAAGCACATGTTTAATAGAAGGATTTCCTGAACAAAATTGGAGTGCACTTAGAAAGGAGGAGTGATGGTAATTGGTGAGTGGTGCTTGGCCAAGCTGTTAACTCCTTCTCTCAAGCAAGTAGGCCCTCTCAGCTTGTATGATAGTTGTCTGTTCCCATGTTGTAATTCTGCTATTAAACTCAAGTCTCCTTGTTGAAAAGTGTTAGTTTGATGTTTAAAAGCATGAGCTTTAGAGGTGCCTGGGTGGCTCAGTTGGTTGGGCATCCGGCTCTTGGTTTTGGCTTAGGTCATGATCTCACAGGTCGTGAGTTCGAGCCCCACGTCAGGCTCTGCGCTGGCAGTGCAGAGCCTGCTTGGGATTCTTTCTCTCTCCCTCTCTCTGCCCCTCCCCATCTTTCTCTATCTCTCTCTTCCTCTCTCTGAAAATAAATAAATAAACTTAAAAAAATTTAAAGGCATGAACATCAGAGTCATGCACACCTGGGTTGAAATTCAGGTGATAAACTCATCCCTATTTGCCTAAGACTTTCCTGATTTTAGCACCCAAAGTCATATCCACAGAAACCCTGTAGTCCTTGGAAAACAAGGATGGCTGGTCACCCTACTTGAAATCTCATCTCTACCATATACCGGATGCATGATTTGGAGGTCAAGTCACTTACTCCCTCAGTGTTTCATTCAAGAACTACTCCTTGAATGTCCACTATCTGCCAAGCACTGTTTCAGAAAGTTCTCCTTGTTTTCCTGACCACTCTGGCACTAGCTCTCTAATTTCCCGCAATCGTGCTAGAGCTGTCCCAGGACTGCCTTGTGTGTGACCCCCTCTCTGCACCCCATCACTTAGAGATGATGTCAGAGGAAGCCTGGCCGCCTGACGAATGGGGCTTGGGAAATCCCCAGGAGTTTTCAGACACTGTTTCTGGCCTCAAAAACAAAAACACCCTCGAAACAGCCAAGGGTCCCAATCTGCTCAGAGAACATGCTGTCCTCTCCTGTTTCAGGGCCATTTCTTGGACAAGCAGCGGTTCTGTTTGCTGGACTTTTGGCCCCATGCAGTCACTGTGAGGCAAGGCACATATTGCACAAACGGGCCAGTGAAATGAGGTAATTGCGGCTTTCGATGAATGCTATTTCTGTCTCCTGGGCGATGTTGGCTGGGATATGAACGAGAGCTAGTGTATCTGACACGTTATGGCTCTCTCCACAAAGTGGAGATAGATAACACAGGAGTGGGAAAGCCCCATCCTGTTTTCTCCTCCCAGTACTCCATGCACATACAATTTTTAGACAAGATATTCCCCATGTTGGAAAACTCTTCCAAATGTCACAGCTTTTCCATTTGGGCACCAAAGCTGTCTTCTGTTGTAATTTAATATAGCTGTGTTGAATATAATCTACGTGCCAAGCATGTTAGATGTGTCATCATTTTCCTCTTCCGAAGGACCCTCAGAAATAGATACAAGTAGTATTCCCACTGTAGAGAGGAGCAAAAATGACACAGAATGGTGAGGTCCCAGCTTAGAGCACTAATCTGTGCAAAGCAGGGTGAACACTTACGTCTCTCTCCTTAGCTAGAGCTATTTCATCCCACGCTGTTATTTTAGCCATTTGTGTTGGATTATTGTCCCCAGAAATACGTTTTATTCTTTCATGTTACTTCAAAATGGGAAATATAGTAACATGATTTCTTTGTAACACTCTTTGTAGCTTTCTGTACCAGAGTCCGGTGTGACTCCAGCTGCTTGACTGACAGTTCAGTTTGCTCACACTGATTATTTCTGTTTGTTTGGTTTGTGTTTTTGTTTTGTTTTTCTTCTTTTTGTCCTCACTTAGGGGTACTAGTGTTAGTATCCCAACACTAGTTGAGGTTGTCAGTGAACCTACCTCTCAGATTCCCTCACCGCTATTCCTCATTAACTATTTAGTTTTGATTGTTTTAATAAATCAACTAGATAGATATACACCCTTAAATTATTATGTAATGGAGGAGTAAAGAAGCTCTACTCTGGGACACAAGGGGCTACTTTATGGCTAAAGGACAAAGACTTGGTTTAGTAGTCACTTTTGGTTATTTATAGGAAGATGTGTTTGGTTAAGAATATTTGGTGAAGAACAGGCTTTTTGGAATCAGAGTTCTGGTGCAAGCTCTATCATATTCTAACCCAAGAGAGCTTTGGTATCTATTTAGCCTTCCTAGACTCTGTTTCCTTATTAGGAATATGGGAAGCATGCATGCAGTTTTTGCAAATATTAGCAGGAAAAACTCTTTATAAAGTACCTGATGCCTTGTGCAAGCTCTGTCAGTAATAGTGATGCATGATTATTAGGGGTTGCTGTATGTATTTTTATGTCAGTTCCTCAAAAACCTTTCACGGTCTTTCCCTAGGTCACATAGGCTGTATTACAAATAGTTCTCTTTGGGTAGGTGAGCTACTGCACTTATACATGTGTAAGCATGTTTATGGTGCCGTTTTCATAAAGACTTCTCATGGCCTTTCTTGTCCAGGGAGAGGTAGACCATTGTAATTGTGTCAGAAGTTACTGGTATTCAGGTGACCTGAGTACAAGCTTCACACGTGCCTGGGATTCAGCCTCTAATCCCTTGCCACGTTGCCCATTTCCTCTCACTTCTCCTCTCTTCTGTCCTTCAACCTCACTGACTTTTCAATACTGAACAATTATTCATCTTTTATATTTCCTGACCTCTTTCTAACCATGCCCCCAGGGCCTTACTTTCCACCCCAAGATGTTAATCAGGTACTTTATAGACAAAACATTTCCCACTGCAGGAGAACAAATTTTTGTGCCAGCCATTAGGTTAATGTATATGTATTTTTCCCTTTACGATTAGAAGTATATACATAATCCAGGAGGTTCCTAACTACCTGAGCCACCTAGAGGTAGGTAGGGAAGTTAGAGAGGGCTTTACTAAGCACACATTATTTGAGCTGTTTGAGCTGAATCTTGAAGGATGAGATGACCAGGTGTCAGCTCCAGGTCACTGCTCTCCCCAGTGCTATTTCAGGTCACAATGAAGTAGACCCAATTAGGTATGCTTCCAGCATGCTCAGAGGGAACATTCGCGATCAGCAAGAACCATCAGAGTTAATAGAAGTTGCAGAATTGGTGAAGGGCTTATGAAGGGTGAAGATGGGACGTGTTCCTGGACATTTGCTCTGAGTTGGAAAACGGTGTTGTGTGTTCATTAAAACAACATCAAAACAAAAGACCCTCCAGGAAGTCCCGGTAACCAAGGTCATCACTATTAAGAAAGCAGAACCCTAGTCCCTGGACAGACATTCTGTCATGCAAAAGCCTCATTTAGAAATATTGATGAATTGATCTATATTTTTAAAAGAAAAACAAAAACACTTCAGACACTGGTGGTTGCACTTACGTAATTGGAAGGAGGATGCAGGAAATGGAAGGGAAGCCATATTCATTTAGAAAGCACTGTTGTGTGAGCAAAAGCAAGGGCAAATCTATGGCAGAGAGGCTCCCAAGAGTTTTGCTCAGAAAAGCACCAGACTGGTAGAAGCAGGTTTTAAACTTGGAGGAGATACCAAAATAAAGCTCAAAGGGTGCAGCAGCTAAGTACTGCCATATTCCTGTAAGTCTGGCATTGTGTCAGCATCAGCTAAAGCAGCAGATGTCTTGGGCGCTTCAGGTCCAGATTCTTACATACTCAGTCACCCACACTATAAACTTCTGGACCATCTTGGGCTCCCCCTTTTTCCTCCTCACTCTTAATTCATCTAGTTTTGTAACTTCTGTCTCCTAAATGTGTCTCAGTTCTGAATTCACTCTTCCCCTAATGCTACTACCATGGCATAAGCCCCATTTATATTTTTGCCTGATTGTTCTGGCTTATTCCTTAAGCTTTGACTTACATTCATATTCCTGAGGACCCTGTAAACTTGCAGATTCTGACTCAGTGGGTCTAGGATGAGGGCTTGCACCCTCCATAGAATAGAAGGGATTAGACTTAAATAGAGAGGATTAGACATTCTCTGTGGGACTGCAGAAGATGAAACAAAGACCACTGGATGGAAATAGAGCAAAATCTGGATATCTGGAAAGTGATTCTGATATCACAAGTTGATTGGGGTGCCTGGGTGGCTCAGTCAGTTAAGCATCTGACTTTGGCTCAGGTCATGATCTCATGGTTTGTGAGTTTGAGCCCTACATCAGGCTCTGTGCTGACAGCTTAGGGCCTGGATCCTGCTTCGGATTCTGTGTCTCCTTCTCTCCCTGCCCCTCCCCTACTCACACTCTGTCTCTGTCTCTCTCTCAAAAATAAACAAACATGAAAAAAAAAAAAAGAGCTGATAGACAATAATAGGGACTATCTTATGAGATGAGTACCCTATCATTATTCAAGTAAAGACCAAGCACTATTTTTTCCTAACATCTCACTCTGAACATTTCAAACATAATGGAATGTTGTAAAAACTTTATAGTAAATACCATATTTCTGTGATCTAGATTCTAGCATCTTAATACATTTGCTTTATAACACATCCATTCATTCCCCTATTGATCTGACAACATAGTGGTTTTTTTCTATGCATTTCAAATTAAGTTGCAGACATCAGTACATTACCACTCTAAATTATTGGAGTTAGTGTTTGTTTGCCTGTCTGTCTGTCTGTCTGTCTGTGGGATAAAATTCACATGCAGTGAGTGTGCAAGTCTTAAGTGTATCATTTTATGAGGTCTGACAAAGACATACACCAAACCTCTGTCAAGATATAAAATATTATTGTCACACAAGAAGGTTTTCTCACTTCACACTCAGTCCCTACCCGTCATCCTAGAAGCCACCACTCTTCTGAATTGTTTCCCATAGTTTAATTTTGCCTTTTCCAGACTTTCATATCGTCAATGGAATTAGAAAGTATCTAGTCTTTTGTGTATAGCTGCTTTCATGCTGTGTAAATATTTGAGGATTACCTATGTTGTTAGTTGTATCTATAATCTGTTCTATTTTTGCTGTTTTTTAAACAGAGATGTAATTGAAATACTATAAATTCACTTGTTTAAAGTGCATAAATCAGTGTGTTTTAGTATATTCACAAGATTATGTACCCATCACCACCATCCAATTCCAGAACATTTTAACCATCACCGAAAGAAACGTGTGCATTAGGAATCACTCTCCCTTCCCCTTCCCTTCTGCCCCCAGCCTCTGGCAACCACTTTGTATCCTGCCTTCTGTCTATGAATTTGCCTATCCTGGACCTTCCACATAGTATTCTATAGTAGGAACTTGTCACAGTTTATTCTTCCATTCTCCTATTAATATAAACCTTGGGCTGTTCCCAGCTTTTAGGTATTTTGAATAAAACTTCTGTGAATATTCATGTAAAAATTGTTGTGTAGGCATGCATTTTAATTTTGGGGGGGTCAGTGCCTATGAGTAGGATTACTGGTTTACAGTATAGGTGTATGTTTAATTCTATAATAAATTGTCCCCAGGGTGCCTGGGTGGCTCAGTCAGTTAATCGTCTTAATCTTGATTTGGGGCTCAGGTGATGAACCCATGATTTATGAGATCAAACTCCACATTGGGCTCTGCACCGACAGTGTGGAGCCTGCTTGGGGTTTTCTGTCTCCCTCTCTCACTGCCCTTCCCTCACTCACACACATGTGTGTTCTCTCTCTCTCTGTCTCTCTCTCTTTCTCTCTCTCTCTCTCTCTCTCTCTCTCTCTCTCTCTCTCACACACACACACACACACACACACACTAAATAAAAGCAGAATGAAATTGCCATAAATATTCCCAAAGTGGTTGCACAATTTTATATTCCCGTGTACAGTATATGAGGGTTCCAGTTGCTCCACATGTATACCAACATGTGGTGTTGTCATTTTTTTCTTTAAATATGGGCTACTCTAGTGGGTCCAAGCAATATTTAACAGGAATATGGTAGTGTAGTTTCCTGTAGAATGGGGAGCTTGAACATGAATGTATCCACAGAAGTCAGAGCTCCTGAGGTTCTAAGGCAAGTTACATGTGTAACTTTGTTCTTACCCCTTGTATTAGTTTTATATTGCTGCCATGACAAACTACCACCTAGTGGATTAAAACAACACACCTTTGTTATGTCATGGTTCTCTAGGTGAGACATCTGTGTAGACTCGGCTGTTGCTCTCTTCCAGGTCCCATGAGGCTGAAATCAAGGTGCTGACTGATTTGGGCCATTATCAGGTGGCTCTAAGGAAGAATTTGTTCAGGTGTCAGCCACCTTTAGTTGTTAGGGGCCCCTTTCCAGCCCTTGCAAATGGCTGGACCACAGATCCAGAAACTATTTTTTGGACTATTGTTGTGCTTGAAATCTCTTTGACCTATCTTTCTGCCACAAGTCTTCTGCTTCTAGCTGACAAAAGTTCTCAGCTTTTAAGAGTTCATGTCATTAAAACCCACCTGGATGAACCAGGATAATCTTTCTGTAATCTTAATCACATCTGCAATGTCTCTTTTGTCATGTAATACAACACGGTCACAAGATCCAAGGATTGGGACATAGGTATCTTTGGGGAACCCTTGTTCTGTCTACCACAGCTCCATTAGGTGACTCATGCCCAGACCTCTAGCAGATGAAGAGTTTGGAATTTTAGATTTTGTTCTCCACACTCTACTCTGGTTTTCCCCTCTTCTATCAACATTTTGTCAGCTCTGATTAAATGCTTCTGGAATTTTATGTAACTGGATCAAGAGCAACTTCATGTGGAATATTTCAGTTTCACTTGGTGGTTATGAGTGCTACTTCATAGGTTGTTGTAAGAATTCAGTCAGTTCGTTAATGCAAGCCAAAGCACTGGATAGTGCCTGCCCCAAAGGGACTGCTCTGTAGGACCATAGTTATCATGTTAGCTCTGCCAATGAGCCTTCGTGTGGGCAAGTCAGCATTCTTCCCCAATCTTCAATTTTTCTCTCAGTTATGATGTGTATGTTGACTATATTTGTGGGCACCACCATCCTTTTCCCCTCTTCTCTTTGACCTCTACATGCTGTATCAATGAGGTCCCTCCCCCACTGATGTTAGTTGGGTTTGGCCAGTGGAGGGCACTGAAAAGAGACTGAAGAAAGGGAGATGGTGGAGACTTGGATTTTCATTCTTCTGCTCCCTGTCAGCCCACACGTGAACAGTGGCTAGTTCTTCATCTGAAGACCACAGCTTCTGTCACAGGTTATCTCCTACAAGTATCGTCTACTTTCTCTAGACTCTAGAAACACTGTTCCTTCTTGTCATCCCCCTCAGGACTAAGGGTGCTAATAGCTCCCTGCTATTGCCAGCCTGGTGGTGGTACACCAGTTCTTTTTGGTTCTTCTGACTCTGATCACGCCTTAATAAATCATCTCTTCATTAAGCTCTCCTAAATTGTCCTTTCTAAGCATACCACGTTGATCCTACCTGAAAAAACGGGGATGTACTGTACTATTTCTGTGGGCCCTTATCTATCTAAAATACTGTAATTTCCCTGGTTCTCGGGATTTATGAATTCTCCACAATTCAGCACTTATTCAGTGATTTTGTGTAGAAGTGCTGAAGAAGACAAACAAGTACAGACACAATAAGGACCTTTGAGACTTTCACACTTTTAATCATTCATTCAAAAATAATTGTGCATGTGCCAAATGAGAGAGAAATATCTTAGTTAGCCCTTTAGACTTCTTATCGCCTCCTTTAATACAACCACTTCTCTTTTCCTTTGAAATATTATGTTAAGGAAAAAGAGACATGTGATGAATATTTATTATGTGCTGGGTGCATTAAACACATCTCTTCAGTAATCCTTCTAAGAACCCATTAGAGAAGAGATCGCTTTTTTTTTTTTATCAGATGAGGAAATTGAGGCCCATAGAAATATTATGAGAAATTCAGATTCAGACCTCTTTTGCTCAAGTCTGCAACTTTTAACCAGGCTTCTTTCAGGCCTTAGCTGTTAGGATGGGATTCAGTGACCCTTGCCTTAAATTCATTGTAGATGTGCAAAATAAGCATGGAGCCAGGCACATGGGAGCAGTCAAGATGGTTTGGATAAATGAATGAACGAATACATTTTTGCAGCTGAGTTTCACTTTTGTAAAGAAGTCAGAGGCAGACACAGGTTGATGCAGAAGGTGCCCAGAAAAGGGCTAGGATGTTGACTGAAACTCTTGGGTGACAGTGTCTCCAGAAAGATGAGGCACTGGTGCAAGCAGGGTTTGACAAGGCTCCATTGCCACCCTGGAAACCCTTGCTGGGGATTCCCCACGTTTCAGTGTTTTTTAGAACTACATCTTTCATCAGGTGAGTTGCCGGGGATTATGCTGGTCCTTATGCAGTGGTGGAGAGAATGCCAGGACAGGGCATGGTTCTCACCTGGAGTGATAGCATGACAGAACAGAGTCTGTCTCTGCCCCAGAAATGCATGGTGGTTTTCAAAGATAATGTTTCTCCTTTCTATAATAATGGGCATATTATTAATCTATTTTTTCCATAGATTATTATATTTCAGCTTCATATCTGCTGTATGAGGCAGGTATTATTAACCCCACTTACAGATTGAAAAACTGAGACTCAAAGTTCACATGATTCAGGGTCATAGAATGGATAAGCGGCTGAGCTGATACTGAAGAGCAGGCATGTTTGACTTCAAATGCCTTCCTCTTTACCTTCTATCAGACTACTGCAAACAGTGCCAGTTAGCATCTGCCTAATGTGTCAGGGGAAGTACTGTGTTCTGCCAGTTACTTTGGAAATGCGTATATGAACTGAATTCCCTTTTTGGATGATTGATACTTTGATAACTGATTAATCTAAAATGTAATTCCTCACTGTTTTCTTTCTCATTGTTCAAATTTACATTCGTGTGTGTTTATGTATATGTGTATGTTTTCCTGAATTTCCATAGTGCATGTAACTTGCATTTCAAGTTGGAAAATAGGGTGAATAATTTCAAAGTTTACCTTGGGTGAATAATTTCAAAGATCTGAGTATCAGTTTAACCCCCCCCCCCCCCCCCCCACTGAGTGGAGGTAATTATCCCTATGCAACCTAGTTCAAGGGACTTTGAAGGATCAAATTGGATAATGGATGTGAAAGAGCTATTTAAACTCTTACAATTTAAACTCTTACTATTTAAACTCGTACAATTAAAATGTTGGTAGGTTGTTTTGTGATTTTTACTATTCAATATAATTTGTGTGTGTGTGTGTGTGTGTGCGTGCGTGCGTGTGTGTGTGTGTGTGTGTGTGTTTCTCTCAACCTGTAAGCTGTCATATGAGTTAGGAAACATTTGCTTATCCCAGATTTGTAGGTTGTTTTCTTCATTCTTTTTTTCCTCCCTTTTCTACCTGTGCATTTTCCCCTCTCCCTTCTACCTTCTCTCAGCTTCTTCAACAAACCCCTTTTTAGGTCTTACCATGGACTTTGTACTGTGACACAGCATATAAGGCCACATAAGGCACAATCTCAGCTATAAAGAAGTCTGTTGCTGAGCACAAGAAGTAGACAGATGACATGATGGGATCGAGAAAAGCAAAGTGGATTAACTAAAGCCCATGGCTAGGTGACTGCAGAGACAAGCTGGAACCCTCAGTTCCATATGCCAAGACAGTGTTCTTTCTAACCTTTTACAAGCTTCCTCTGGGAAAAAAAATACTACTTCTAAGCCAATATTTTCAAGGATAGAATCTGGCTTAAAGCAGAAGGAAGCCAGTGAGTGTTCATTGAACATGTGTATGTGCAGAGCATCATGCTGTCTCTTCATGTTCCCACAAGTACCCTTATTCCATAGGTAAGGACAGAAGGTCCAGAAAGATGAAGTACTTTTCTCAGGCCGTAGAACTAGTAAAAGGTGGAGCTCTGTTCCCACTCTAGGCTAGGCTAGTTGAACTTTAAATATGTTAAGGTAGAAGCATCTTGAAGCAATATAGAATTAAGTGAAAGCCAACAAGCTAGATTTTATAGGCTAGTA
The DNA here is from genome assembly GCF_027475565.1 of Acinonyx jubatus. NCBI lineage: Eukaryota > Metazoa > Chordata > Mammalia > Carnivora > Felidae > Acinonyx > Acinonyx jubatus. The sequence goes on from NC_069391.1 coordinate 18,792,604, forward strand.
GGGTCTGTCCTTCATAGTCTTAGGGCCTCAAGCCCTCTATGTCTTCTCTCTTAATACAACCATGAATTACTGTGAATATGGCCATGTTAGCCAATGTTTCCCTTCTCTAGAGTGATTCCATTTGGTGCCTGTCTGGGGATGCAATTATATAGACCTGTTGATGGCCTTTGAAATTGTCTAAAGTCTTCTCTTCAAGTTGAACAGAAACCCACTCCAGCTCAAGGGAGCAGCCTATGGAAAATTCCTGACACTGTATGTTCTCGTAATTTTTGGAACACTGTAAATATTTGAGTCAGTAGATCTTAATCCATAAACACAGCTGTACTTAAAAAACCCTGATGGGGAGTTATTATAATTTAAACAATTGGGTAACAAAACAAATCAATGTTAATCATTTTCGTTTTCTGAGGACAATGGACTCAGACTTCTCATAAAACTGACATGATGAGCTTCGCAATTGCATCCACAAATAAACTTACAAATGCTAAGATAAACCATTCTCAACTTTTTAAGAACATTGTAAAAAGAAAGTGAGGTGGGGGCGGGCCAGGAAAAGGAAGAAAAACAAAACAATTTTGAGTAAGACCAAGACTCTCATAGCCATAATGCATGTGAGGCCTCTAAAGATAAACATTAAGGGAGAAAACCCTCTGTGGGTTTGTCATTTCTCTGTCTAAATTATGTTATGAATTACCATTATTTGGGTATTTTTCTTGTATGTGTGAGAATTACCTTCAGTTCCCTTTGTGGACTTTCTCTTTACTGCAATTTACAGAAATGACTCAGAATAACCAATTCATTCCCACGAAGGATATTGAGCTCTTGTGTCAAGTACCATGTTAGGCACTGGTGATAATGTGAAGAATAACATGTAGCGCCTGTCCTCTAGGGGGATTGTAGTATAAAATCAGAAACAAGAAGTTGCCATTGATGAATTTTTTAAAAAATAAATGAATAAACCAACGTTTGCATGAGGAGAAACACTTTGGAGGATATTTCCAGCTGAAAAGTTGAGGGTGGTATTTGGGGGTAAGGTTGCGTAATCCTTGGAGTCTTCATGGAAGATGAGACATTTGAGCTGAGGATGTTAAAGAGCTGAGTTTGGGCTGGGGGCAGGGGGAATCCAGCAGAGGGAACTGTTTGATCAAAAGAGCAGTTCTAGGAAACAAAGACAACAGTTTGGCTCAAGTTTAGGTTTACTGCTAGGCTTTCTATTCTGTTCTATTGATCTATGGGTCTGTTGTTGTGGCTTAAGTTTATGGAAAGGAAGGAAGACCAGCACCTGATAAGGTTGGCAAGGCAAAACATAACAGTTGCTAGGGTCTTGGATTTCAAGCCTGGGAGGCTTTATAACCTCTTCTGTAGCACAGACTAAGTTTGGTAAAGACTTGACCAGAATGGAATATGGAAAGATTCACTTGGCAAAGGAGAGCAACAGATTGAGAGGAAAAACAGGAGGTAGAGAGATGTAGGGAAAGGTCATGAGACCCTGGATTGTGACAACAGCAAATAGAGAGGAGAACATGTGGTCTGAGAGGGATTTGAAGGATAAAATCAGAAAGACTTGCTGAGGGATTGGACACAAGGAAAGCCAGACTTTACAGACCTAAGGGAGACAAAGATTTCAACTGGAAGAGGCCATTGGATTAGAGCATTTAGTGTTGGAATTCAGTCCCAAGCACTATTGGATTCCAGTTTTTTCTTTTTCTACATACTAGTGACAAGACCTTATATTCCCATAGCCTTTAATGAATGCTCCTTCTCTTCCTTCCACTCCCTTTCATTATATATATAAATATATATAATTTATTATATATTTATATAATATTAAATATTATAATTGTAATATACTTGTTAATTACTTGATAATTAATAACCAATAATTTATTGTTTAATAATTAATTATTAATTAATAGAGTTATTATAAATCAAATATAATTATAATTAAATTTGAGGTATAATTAAATATAATGTTAAAATATTACATATATATTATTAGTGATATTGTTATTTAATCTTAGTATTCTGCCTGGGGATCTTCTGATGTGGTTATCTTATAATTTAGGATACTCATATAATATAGATGACAGGATCAACGATTATCTAAAAGGATGGGAGGGAGACAAAGGTTAAGAACTTTTACTCAGTACCTACTAGGAACCAGGTGTTTTTCATGCAGTGTCTCTTGTGATTGTCCTAATGCCCCATTTAACAGATGAGAAAACTGAGGCTCAGGTATGTGAAGTTCCTATTCCCTGTAAGACCTCTGTTATAGCAGAACAATCTTTGTGAGGAGTGAATGAAGTGCAGCCAGCACTTCTGTGGATTCTTCTCTGTCAACTGCTGCCTCTTACAGCACATCTAACTTTGCATTTATTAAGAAGCTATTATGTGCAAGGATTATGTACTAAGCACAGAACCCATAAACATGACTGCAGCACCAGATTGGATTCTGACATCCTTTACCTAGCCTATATGTCCTGTGTGTACTACACCTTGCCTAGCTGTCTTGCTTCAACTCTTACCACTCTCCCTAACCCTGCTAGTTCTACAACCACAGCTGAAGTCCCCCCAATGTTCTGTTTCATTTGTTGGGCTTACCCATTGCTTTTTGTCTCTTCCTAGAATACATTTTTATCTTTTCATATGGCTAAAATCTATTCATCCTTCATCCCTCAATCTAAATGTGATTGCAGAAAAAGCTATCCTGCTCTCCCATCCAGGTTAGATCTCCAAGTAAAAATTTGTCTGTACGTCTATTTCACAAAGTTTGGGACACTCTGAATTTTTGTAGTTGTTCATTATTATTTGGCTTCCGTTTCCTACTGTAATCTCATTGAAAACAGCAAACCATGACTCTCTTTCTTTTTCTCTCTCTCCCCTCCTTCCTTCCTTTCCTTCATCCCTTCCTCCCTCCCTCCCTTCTTTCCTTTCCTTTCCTTTCCTTTTCTTTCCTTTCCTTGCTCCATCCCTCCCTTCCTCCATCCCTCCCTTCCTCCATCCCTCCCTTCCTCCCTTCCTCTCTTTCTCTCTTCCTCCCTCCCTGTGCTGGTGGTATAATAAAGTCACAAAAATACTCATTGACTATCTTAATGATAGACTCACTACAAAATTTGACTAAAGACCAAAATACTGAGGCAGGGTTTTGGTGGGTGGTAGCAAGATGAGGAACCAACAAAGTTTCCTGGAAAAAATGCTGAAGTTAGATAGAGAAATGAAGACAAGAAAGCTATAAGCACAGCTGATTGAGCTATTAATAATTGTAATATTGAATAAAACTCAAAATCAGTATGAGGCTTTATGTATAGATTCATGTTTTCTTCATTCCATGTATGTTTTGGAATCAAGCCCTAGCCTTTTGTCTCTACTTTTGGTGTACTTTATACTATCTCCTATATTTATTAATACTGTAACAGGGATATAGAAATGAGGGAGCACTACATGGTAGACCAAGTGTTCACAGTTAATCTAGAGTAGAAAATTAAGTCTTGACTTTAGCCTCAATGGGGACTTTAGGGTCCAGAGGAATGGGCACATTAGAAAGACTGAGAGCAGAGGGAGGCTATGCATGGCCCAGAAGTTACAAAAGGACGAGGGGTAGGATGTTTTCAGAATATCATAACCTGCCCAGAAGAATGTCTCAGAAAGCTAACGAGAGGATCTCTGGCCAACCAACACTTGCTATGTAATTCACAGAAGCCCAGGTCTAAACTCATTTCAATTTGTGGCAGCTTTGCTCCCTCCTCCCATAGACCTGGCTGTGCCTCACCTGAGGAAGAAAACCATTCAGAAGCTACAAACCATTTCATTCCTCAAATATACAACAAACCAAGTCCAAACCTTTTCCTACCACTGAGAGGTTTTTTTGTTTATTTATTTTGGGGGGCAGGAAAGAAAGAGAGGGAGAGATAGACTCCCAAGCAGGCTCTGTGCTGTCAGCACAGAGTCCAGTGTGGGGCTTGATCCCATGAACTGTGAGAGCATGACCTGAGCTGAAATGAAGAGTTGGACGCTGAACCAACTCAGCCCCACAGACCACCACTGAGATTAAAGGGATTCTCCAAATCTGCCTCTGCCTTCTGGAGCCACCATCTTTCATTTCTCTGCTTCGTTGCTTCTTCATCTGTGTCAGTCACATCAGAAGACTTTACCTTTGCTCCCTAGTCATGGACTCGGAATTCTTTTTTGGCTGCTGAGCTGCAGTCTGAGAGACTAAGTGATGCCTCCATGTTCATTCTGAACATCACATTAAATTCATGCATTATTAATGGGATAAACTCAAGTGAAACATAAAATAAAAAATTCATTTATTGTCATGTTTAGTTTTGGGGACTTGAGGAAGGAAAATCACTCTTACTGCCTTTTAAGTCTTGTTCTGGGGTTCTGTGCTCATTTTCTTTTTGTCTCTTGTTTGGGGACTACGTGCCTGTATGGGATGCTAAAGAGTTATGCCATGAGCAACATCTAAAGATAATACTAGAGTCCATCCAGAAGGGAAAATAGTCTGTGTAGCACAGTGAATGCAGTTCTAATGTAAGAGTAAGAGCAAGATTTGGGCCATTTTCAACCTCTTGTCTACAGTATCCCCCCCCCCCTTATATAAATGAGAGTTGAATTAGCATACATGTAAATTCACTCAGTACTTATATCCAACATTTCTGTACTTTCCAGCACTTACCAATAGAGTAATTCTGGAACAAATGACTTAATTTCTTTATGTTAAGGTTCTTCATACATAAAACAAGTTATATATATGAGATATGCATATGTATGATATAGACCTATATCATACATATGAGATATAAACACATGAGATGTTTAATACACTTGGCAATCAGTAAAGGCTACTTCTTGCTGGTTTAGTGGTATGGTGGTTAATGGTGCTGATGATGATGGTAATGCTGAGATAACGGCTGTTTAGTTTTGTTGTTGGGTTTGATGGTGGTAGCAGTCATAATGTTAGTGCAGATTTTATTGGTGATGGTGACTGTGTTGAGCTTTTGGTGTTGGTCGTGGTAGTGAGGCAGCAATGATGATGATGAGGTAATGATGATAGTGGTGATGGTGTTATTCCACAAAAGGAAAGGAATCAACTCACAAAAGATGAATTTAACCTCCATCACAATCCACAGTTATGCTTGCCCTGCCACAATATTGACACTCAAATAGAATATTTAAAAATATTCTTCAGAACCTCCTTCTCACTCCAGTCCAGAAGATGTAAATCAGGTGTACAAGAAGTGGTGAAAATAGTCAGGGGTCCTTTGAATAAATGGATATCTATTGAGTGAGAAGTTCTTTCATTGGTTCTATAAATTCAAACCACCTCTGAGGTGGGGTATTAAGATATCTGCAAGATTAATAGAGAAAGCACTAACTAAAGTAAACATCTTTATTATCTTCTCTTCAAGATTAAGGCCATTCTAAGCAAAATCAACAGCATGTGCAACGGTAGAGAACGATGAAATGGGAAAGATGAAGAACTCAGGGGTGGGATCACAAAACAGATGGAGGACTAGTAGACGAGAATGAAGAAGTTGACTATGGCCAAATCATGGATGGTCTCACAAGTCAGGCTAAGGAGCACCAGTTCTGTCCTTGAGAGCAAGCAGGAGCATTTGTAGGGGGGTGATCTGATCTTTACATTTTCAGAACATTTTTTAATCTGCCAAGTGGAAAAGGGTTCAGTTATGGGGGTGAGGAGGGTGGTGAGGAAGCGACTGGGAAGAGTAATACCAAAATGTCTCAGTGGTTTAAATGAGAAGTGAAGAATCCCAAACTGGGAGGAGGCCATGAGGAGAGATTTAAAACACTTTGGAGCTGAGACTTTCAGACTTTGGAAACAGGATGAAGGTAGAAGATGATGTAAGAAATAAGAGAAAAAGAGGAACTAGGGAAATCATTTCTACTTCTGTTTTAGGCAGCAGCTTCAATTAACAAAAAGAAAGTTGAATACTGCAATGCAAGATAACTAGCAACAGACCCACGGGGGCTCCTCATGACCAAAGCTGAACACTTTGAACAACAGAATAGAAGATGATAGTATTGGATTAGAATCCACAGTAAAAAATAAACATCCATAAGTTCACAAGGATAAAAAAAAAAAAGTATTTGATTGCCTAGCTAGATGGGAGTGAATGGACAGTCCTTCCTTACAATGCAATTTGCATTCATACAAATGGAAGGGAAGAAATTGAAATTGAGCAGTGAGCAAACAACACAGGGATACTTGCTGCCTACAAGTTTTACTAATGGATGCTGAAATCAGTGAGTGAAAGATTAGAGAGAAACAGGATAGATAGAGTCTCAGAGTTATAGTTGCCAAGATATTTGCCAACTCTAGGCACAGAGGGGAGATCAACTTACAGCGGAACAACCCAGCAGAAACCACCTTCTCCAAGTCACCAAAGGTAATGTCACATCACCAGCAATAAGACACATGGGTAGCATAAACCTGGTGACATAATGTACTAAGGAGGATATAACATCACTTCTGTGACCTTCATGCCCCAAATGCATTAACCTCAGTCCAATCATGTGCAAACACTAGACAAACACAAAATGAGGGACCTTCTACAAAATAACTGACCAGCACTGTTCAAAGATGTCAAAGTCGTGAAAGAGAAAGACTAAAAACTGTCAGACTCTGTAGGAAACTAAGAGTAAACAATGGTTAACTGTTCTGTGGGATCTTGAGAGGATTCTGGGACAGAAAAAGAATGTGAGTGGAAAAACTGATGACATTTCAGTAAGGCCTTGAGTTTAGTTAGTGGTGTTTTACCAGTGTTAGTTTTCTGGTTCTGATGGTTGCACTATGGTTATGTAAGATGCTAACATCGGGGGAGGTTCGCGAGAAGATATATAGAAATGTGTTCTAGTTTTGCAACTTTTTAGTAAGTTTAAAAATAGTTCAAAATAAAAAGTTTTGTTTTAAATATCTGACAGCAAATTCTCTGTTCATTCTGGATCATTCTCTTGGAGACAGGCATCCTGGTTCCAGTGCTTACTCTTCCACTTGCTCCTTGAGAGGTTTAGGGCACACCACTAATCTTCTCTGGTCGTCCTTTTGTCTGTCTCTAAAATGGGCTGATGGTATTTTATTTTACCTTTTCACGAGTAGCAGGCTGGCTCAGCTGGTCCATGCAGATACTCCCCTGCTCTGAGGAATCCGTGAAGTACCATTTGGTTTGAGAGAATATTGAATTCAAGTCTGGACTTTTTACAGGCTAGCTGTGAGGCCTTGGGCAAATTAGCTAATCACTCTAAGGTTTTTTCCCAGTCTATAAGGAAGCTAATAATAGTATTTAATCCATAGGGCTGCTGTGAGGATTAAGTGAGATAACAAATAGAGAGTGTTTATCTCTGTGTCTTTTATGTGGGGAATGCCTAAAATAGCAATTATTAATATTTTCCAAATTTTATGCCCCTGAAAGAAGTTGAGGAAAGGAGCACTGAATCACACTTATGCACAGAGACTCTGAAATGGTGATTTTTTCAAATTCTGTTTGAAGAAGGCAGCTTGCCTATAGTCAATCACTGGTGACGGAGTGAGGTTTCAGGGTGGAGGGTGCATTTGGGAGCGTATGCACTAATCAGATTGGCTGTAGGGGCTGCTCGTATTTTCTTCTCCTAGGCCCATTGCCGCCACTGCCCGCATCCCTCCCTGGCACGCCCTGACATTATACATTGGGGTAGAAAACAACCTCAGACAAGGTACTGTGCCCAAACGTGGTTAAGGAGTTAAATTTAGAACAGACGGACAGCCTGACTTCATTTGGCTGCTGTGCTCCACGTCTCACATCCAAACCACAGTGGTTCTCTATGCATTCCCGAAATCAAGGGGTGGAGGAGGAAGAGTGTCTGAGAAACTCCTACCTGGCATGCCCATTCCCCTTCTGGAAGCAGGGGAACCCAGGAGCTGAGCTCATTGTTCCTCATGTTGTGCTGGGCCTTGGGTCCACAGAGCAGCCCCTGGGGCGGGCAGAGTCTCAGTGGTCAGTTTTCTGAACCAAAGGAGGACATCCAAACTGGCAGCCAAGCTAGAGATAGAGAGGCTGCCCTTCCAACCTTGCAGTGGCCTTGGGCTTGTCCCTCCATGCCAGTGGCCACTGCCTGAGTCCAGCTCACAGCATCCCTCCACAGATAACTGCATAGGCCTCTTTGCAGGCCTTCCAGGGTCCAGTTTCTCTCTCTTCCCACTGAATCCCACCAGTAGCAGTGCCAAGATGTGGTTTGGGAGGGCCCCCAGGACACCTCATAACCCATTCAAGCCTAACCTCCCAAATCATTCCCAAAGTCAACACATGATCTAAATAAAACCAGCTTATTAGCTGAGCATGTGCTCCGTAGACATATGTATATCATTGCCATTCTTCACTTTACAGGTCTGACTTCATCTGGACACTCCTCTGCTCCCCACTGTTTACAGGATACAGCCCTTCCTCTGTCACCTGCTGTCTAGGGCTCTCCATGATTCTCCCCTCTTTTCTCACTGAGTCTCCATCCCTCGGTGTATACACATGCCCAGTGCTCCAACTGTATGAAGCTGTTTTTATTTCTCAGCATGAGCTTCTCTCTTGCTTCCATTCTGTGTACATGCTGAACCCTCCTCCAAGAATGCCCTTCCCCGTTGTATGACTAGACTCAGAGATCAGGCTTCAAAATCTGTACGCAAAATCCTCTCAAACAGTATAGGGAGAGTTCTTAGAAACCAGTTGTTCTACATATGTTATTCACACTTTCATCAAGAGGATACTAGTAATAGTTAATTTGTACTCTACCAGGCATCATACTACTTATTTCATATGCATTAAGTCACTCAGTACTCACGAGAAACTTGTAGGAAACAAACTCATACTATGCCCATTTTATAGCAAAAATAACTGAGTTTGGGTGAGGTTAAGTAACTTGCAAACGGTATATGCCTAGAAAGGAGTGGCTTAGAATTCAACCTAAGCACCAAAGCTTTGGCGTGCTCTTATCCAATTGTACTATCCAAATCAAATCCATATTCTCTGCTCTCCCTCATTTGCAGTTGGGGCAACTGAACCCAAGAGAAAGAAATATTTTTCTCAAGGATAAACAGAGAATTTATGGAGAGAAAGAGTAATATCTGTATCTTCTATTTCCCAGCCTATGGACTTCCCTCTTGACAGTTTCTCCAAGGGAAGGAAATCAACAAATGGCCCATTGCTATTATTTATGTGGCTGGGTGTTCCATCTGGTACATACCATATAAGAGGGAACTTGAAGAAAGGTAGTCAGCTGGTATCTATGTAGAGTCCATGCATGTGAAGATCCTATCAAGGCATTTCTTAAGAAGGGCCATCTCAAAAGTGACCATAAAGGAACATGATCAAAATTGCGTTTCTCTGAGATTCTTCTGGCCCTCATCTGTAAAATGGAAGAGGAGTGCCCTCTTGCAGGGTTGATGTGAGGATTAAATGAGATATTGCACATGAAGCCCTTAGCACGAACCCTGACAACACACTCAATAAACAGTATGACCAGCCCATGAGGCACCTCATTTTCAAGGCCAAAATAGACTTTCATGGAAAGAAGACAAGAGAAGATTTCAAAACCAAAAAAAAACCTTAAAGATTTTTTACTTAGGATTCTTCCCACGTAAGCAAAACTGATATTGTAAGAGAAAAAGAATAGGTCCTGGTCAAGTAAATGATACCCAAACTCAAGTTTGGGTGGAAGCCCGGTCTCCTGACCTCAGACCTGTGTGCTTTCTAGCACAGACTCTGCTTCTAAGCACCCACAGACTGCACAGTCCTTACTAAATGGGCAGACAGAAAGACAACAGGTTTCAGCTCTGGTCTTTCCAAACTATGAACCTTGAGTGTGAAACATAAGAAGTTTCCAGCAGGTACTGCCACCTCGAAAATCTATACGTGTAAAGATAAAAAGTATGCGTGTACACGTGTGTACGTGAATAGAGAACAATACCAGGAAGCCGATGGGCATGTTGTGTAAAATCGGCATAAATTAATAGTGAGGCCTGAAAATAGAAGTCTTGTCACATCCTCCCCTGAGCATGTTACAAACGTCTCTATTGTTAATTCAGAAAATTCTGACCCTTTGTCTTGTTTCTTTCCAAGCCAAGCCTCATTTGTGTTACCGCTCTTTATATGCGCTATTCGTAAGACAGGATATACGCGCATAAATCTTCTTTCTTTCTTCTCTTCCTCTTTCTTTCTCCATCTTTTCCGTATATCTTCCTTCTTCTTCTGTATCTCCCTATTCCCTCCTCCTCCCTTTCTTTTTCTATCGTCTAAAGGATTCAAAGTCTGGCCCTACCTTTCTCAATAGGCAGTTGCCCAAGGACAAGCCTTGCAGTCAGCAAATGAAGTGGTGGATACTTGAAGCCTTTTTTTTTTTTTTTTAAGATTTTCAAATCGTAGCTAGAATTCATTTATTGAGTCCTACTATGCCCCAGGCATAGCACATGTTGCTTGGGATGTAAGAATGAATAAGACTGTGTCCCCCCCCATTAACATTTAACATCTAGTTGGGAAAATCATCTGTGCTGTATTTGTTTTTTTTTTTTTTTCACATTGTAAGCTTTTTTTATTACCCGTTCAAAGGTCATGACAAGTGTTGCACATTGTATACAGATGAATAACGTGTGCTCTCATGATGTAGGAGACAGAGATCAAACCATTTCCACCAATGGATTCAGTTTGTTAAAATCCCACAGTGAGAAAAATCACAAGAATACCATAACCCAAGATGGGGAAATCATCTGTGGTACCCTAAAAATACCATTTTTTTTCTGTTGCAAAAGCAGTAGGATTTCTGAGTAAACCACACTGTTAGGCTGTGAAGAGAGTTCTGGATGATTTGAGCCAGATTTAGAATTTTTCTGTTGTTTCTTGTATAAAATGGAGATAGTAGAACAAACCTGCTCCCTTGAACCTCTGAGATGACAGTAAGAATCAATAGAGGGACCCACCTGGCGTCCTGAGAAGGAAGTAAGTTTAAAGTCAAGGGCCTGGAATGCAGACTCTCTCCTGTGGGGTGATCTTGACTTAATTCTCCTGGAACAGAGCTCTCTCAACTATGACAACCCTGGCATTTGTTGACAAAGCCATCCCCGGGTGTTCAGTGTGGTACTGGATGCTATATATGCATTGTCTTTATTTTTTTTAATCCACATGGCAAACCATTAAGATATTTACAAAATATCTCCATTTAGCAGACAAAGGTCCTGGATCTTCGGTGAAATTGAATAAATTACCCAAAACTATCCAGCTGGTAAGTGTTGGAGCTGAGATTCAATATGCAAATATACAGGCTCATCTATATGAACTCTTAAATAATATTTTTTATCATTAGCAAAATCTCATACTTACTTATCCATGTGACACAAGATGCATCGAGTAAGAACGCCAAGATAAATAAAAGCCAACTTATATGTTTTCTTAAGGAAAATTTATAAACACATTTTTAAAAGTTTCTTTTACACATTTTCAAAACTAAAAACTTATTGTAGTACCATAAAAAGTATATACTCAAAACTGTATCAAGAAAAAAAATAACTCTACTCCCACCCCCTCACTCCTCCATCATTCTTCACCATCCTTAAAGTAAGCAGTGTTAACAAGCCTGGTGTTTGTCTTTATTTTTAACGTTTAGCATTCCTTGTTCACATAACTCACCACTTAAGAACTCCTAAAAGTCACAACCTGTCAGGGAAGATTCAAGTTACAGTCTGTGAATGACCTGGGCATCAGCCAGGAAAGTAGGAGGTAAATCATTCATGAAAAACAAGAGATGGCCTACAAAACCAAGACCAAATTTGTCTGCATTGGAGCCTGCTAAGAATCCTTACTCTTTCCAGCAGGAAATGTAATGTGGCTATTACAAGATGGAGTGGCCTGGCTTGAGGGCTGTCTACAAGGATTGTGTCCAGGGAGGCCCTGTATTAGGGCTATTCAGGAGCCTTTACACTTGCTTTCTTGAAGTAACTGCATGCAGGTCCATTGATCTGGTGACCATAGTGACTGTCCTAGAACAGAATCCTTATTACTTCCCTATACCCGATTCCTGCCACCGGTGTATCATGATTTATTGACATAACTATTTTCTATTTCAACTTCCTTCCCTGACAGCTTTCTGTCTTTTCCTAAGGTGTTTGTTAATATCAAGGTAAATGTTGTGGTTTTTTGTTTTTTTTTTAATACCATGCTAATTGATTCACAGGTAGATCCCAGGAGCTACCATACTTTCTGGAAACATGTTATAAACATATTAACATCACCAAGTCTGAGAAAGTGCTTTCAGTTGCAATCAGTTTCCCACCAGGGTGGTAGAAAGCTCTCAAAGAGTTAATGGGCCCCATTGCTAATGGGGCAATCAGGGACTTGTTTGATCCCAGTTCTAATCACTTCCTAAGTCTCTATCCCATCACCTAGACAGATGAGTGTGCTAGGGCCTGAAGTGTGCTGTAGAGGGCAAGTGAGTCATAGACAAACTTCCTCTCTGAAAGGTTCATTGAGAGAGCCAATTAGCCAGGAAGGAGGTGCTGTTCTGCATGCTCTAATTACCCGGGGATGCGAGGGGTCAGATCAGAAGCCTGACCCCCACAAGTAACCACACAAAACGCCTCAATAGAGTTTTTGAGGCGGGAAAACTTGAAAGCCGGCCTTATGTCTGCCTTAGCAGTCCTTTCTCAAGAATCCAACAAAGGTTGGAGCCTGGGACAATGGCTGGGGTCCTCCCCTGGACCACCTCAGGGACAAAGGGGGAATGCAACTGCCAAGATCCAAGAAGCCCAAGCTGCCGCCTGTTCAGAAGGAGGGTGGGGAAAGTGTGGCAATTTCTAAAACCTGATTTGTCCCTTGGTCCAAAAGAGGAGCTTTTGATCTCCAAAGAGGGGGTGGGGTGAAGAGTACCACCAACGAACACACAAAGATTTCCAAACGGAATACATGAATTCATTAGCTTTTTTTTTTTTTTAATATGTAACTTCTCCAATGCACTTGATCCTGGGACACAAAAAATAATTATCACAATTCTGCAAAAATTGAGTTGGAGCTCCCTAAAACATACTTCAACTTGGTTTGTATATTTGATAAGCCAAGGTGATAGGTTGGAGAAAAGATCACTCAGAAATATAGCAACCTGCCCAGAGACAGCCTGGACTTCTAAGGTAAGAGGAAAGCTCAGAGTAATCTAACAAAACCCTCTTATCCTAATGAGCTTAAAGTCTGAGGCAAGAAATGTGGACCTACTTGTCCGATGTGCAAAAGCAAGTCAACTGCTTCTATAAAGTATGTTGTGGAATGACACACGCCTGCACACACATGAACGTACGCCTAAAACCATATGTGCATATATTAGTTTTGTAAGTCTGGAGTATATTTGTTTTCAGTTGACTTCTCTCATTTGAGTTTTATTGGAGAATGTTCCAGGGTTGAAATTCAGGATTGGAAAAAGAGAGTAACCTGTTTGGGAAAACGTTTGGTGGTTTCAAAGTGTGTAAAGAAAGTAAGATGATGAATATCTTTTGGAGCTCCCACATCAGGAACCTGGGGGTAAAGAGGACAGAGACAAAAGTGACAGTTTGAAATGACCACAGGCAATCACTATGATGTATCTCCTAACAGAAGATGAAATGGGGACTGAGACTGCTTGGAAAGAAAGGAGACTACCAGCCAGAGCAGCCTTTGCCTTCACTCCCTGGTGGTCAGAGTCCCTTTCCTTGTGCCTTGGTTTTCTCATCTGGTAAATGGACCAAGCATACTAGATGATCTCTACAGGCCCTAGAGTTCCATTCACAGTTCTGTTCAATACTGGAAGCTCAGGAATCGAAGTGGGGCCTCTCCTCAACCACATGCATCTGGCCAGTTTCATCCATCCCCTTTACCACTCTTGTTCTGCTTCTCTAGCCGACGTCTCTCAAGATGAATGCTTCAGAGATAAGAGAGGACAAGGAGGCTTTATACAATTAGATGGGAGACCAGAGTAAGAAGTGGGGAGGAGAGAATGTAATTGGAGGGAAAATAAAGGAAAAAGGAGGGATTCCATTTATGAACGTTGCCACCATTCATCCTGACTGTGGTCCGAGGGACACATCGTGGAGGCTTGAAATGTCACCTTTGTGACCACATAATCAAAACACACATCAGCATACAATTCAGGGAGAAAATGGCATTTTATTTCTTCTTCTCCTCTGTTCCTCCTTTGTCTCAGCACTAATCTAATTTTATGTATGTATGTATGTAGATCTGTATTTAAAAGAGGCAGCATGCTGGAATAATAATGTTGATAACTTTAATGTTTACAATTTTTAATGTACTTATTTATTGCTAGGGACTCTGTTTATTCTGGGCAAAAGCCTCAAAAGCACCCTACACTTTTTTTCTTGAGGAGGTAGACTTTCTGCTGGGTTCATCAGTAATTCATCCAAGGTAACATACCAAGTAATTGGCAGAGCCAGGAATGCTGAGAAAAGAGTTTAGATTCTGGGTCTCAGAAGACATTTTGGAGCCACTGGTTCTCTGCTGCTTGCTAGCTGTGTAAATTTGGGCGTGCTGTTTAAACCTTCATAGTCCCACTTAATTTCTTCACTTGGAAAGCAGAAATAATAAATAGCTTCTTCTTAGAACTTAAACGGTAAATGCAGGTAAAGGCACGCTCATGTGCCTGGCACAGAGCCAGTGTTGATTAATGTGAGCTCCTCCTTTCTCTTTGCCCTTCACTCTCTAAAGTCTGATTTTAGAATAATTGGCTCTATTACATTTTCGATCATGCAATTCCATTATCAGAGAACTTTCCTGGTGCTGAATCCACACCCAAGAAGCCTTATTTCCCCCAAGGCTCTGCCTCTACAGACACTAAACTCAGACAATACACACTCTTTCCAGTCATTGAAAGGGATATGGCTTTGGAGTAATAGGGGGAAAATATATCATGAGTAATATTAACAAGAAACCTCCATAAAAGTTGGCCCATAGCTTCTAAAATTCTTGTGGTTTATCATCGAAATGGAAACTTGGTCTCCCAATGGTAGAAGGCGGCGTTTTAGGGGCCATCTTCTTACAAGTCACTAAGGATTATTGATGGAAAAAATTGTAAGGTATCATTTCAGCTGAGGGTAGAGACACTTAAAGAAATTTACCAAAGGAACATCAAGAAACAATATAATAGCAGGACGTCAAAGACCTCGTAATTCCTATTTGTGAGTCGGGAATATGGAACTGAGAAAGGTTTCCAAGTATCTATTAATTCAGTACGTTCTGAACTGAGTGGCAAGGCAGCATGAATTGCCACCATCCGTCTGTGAATCTTTTATCTCGACTGGCTTTTGAGAGAAATACATCTTGTCCTGAAAAAGTGAGTAAGAGATTAGAGTCTACTGTCGACATCACTGTTTCGTTTTCTAACAACCCTGATTTTTTTTTTTAAATTTTCCTGCTGCTGTTAGAAAGTGAAGAAAAGTAATTGACAGTTTGATTCTTGGTTATGAGATGCTTGGTGCTTGTCTCCCTTGGAACCCAAGGCTTTGCTTGCACTCTGTGAAACTAATGCCTCGAATTTCTGACCTGGAAGAGAAATGGGCAACCATTTGGTCTGATCCTAGCCAGCCCCTGTTCTTACAGATGGTTAGATGAAGACACAAAGAAATTAGCTGTAGTGGCAGTATTAGTACTCAGGTTTTCTGACTCCCGGCTCGATGTCTTTTCTACATATTCTGTGCTCTCCTTGAGACTAAATAATTTCGCTTAGAATTTGAGAGCATACAGCTAATTTATAGGAAAGTTACTTTCACCATTCATAACTTACAGATTCAGTCCACAGAGCCCTAACTAATTTTCTATGGGAAATATGCCTTATTCTATGTGAATGGGAGAAAGAGTAGATTCAATTGACAAATATGGGCAAGTGGAGGGATCTAATTAATATGACTTACGATATATTTTATTTATCAGTATGTTCAAGGCCATATCCATGTTGGTGACTGGAAATCGTGAAAAAGGAAAGTTGGTTCTGATTACAATCATCTCCCTCTTCTACATTACTATTACTTTAGATCTGGCTCAGGTTAGTAAAAGTTTAGACTTGTTCTAGAATACTATGCCTCTGGCCCCATCATTTATCAAGTCACTCATTAATTAACGTTATGGGTTCAAGAGGTGTGTTGGTATCCAGATCCTCCCATCCTTCTCTCCATGGCTCCCTGACAAATGGAGCACTCAGAAGGAACAATGATATAAAGTAAGTACTTCTTTGGTAATTGTCCAACAAGTGATGCGCTGAAGTTCCATAGGTACAGAAATTCATTCAGCACAAGAAGCAACGTTTCACTTTGTAACTATTCATAATTGGGAAGGGGAGCTGTCTTGTGAACTAGAGGGTTCTCTGGTAAATAGAAGCATTCAGATAGACTGTATAACCAATATTCCTGTGGGGTGGAGGTGCAGTTGTTAGTCTTAAGAACTTAGTCTTTGAAGTTACGCAGAAGAAGCTTTAAATCTGCACATCCCTACCTTGAGACTTTGCAGTATTTACCTAGGCTGTGCTACCATCACTGGGGCGCTTGTTAGAAATGCAGAAACTTGGGTTCCACCCCATACCTACTGAGTCAGCATCTAGATTTTAACAAGGCCCCTGGCTGTATGTGCATTGAAATCTGAGAAGAACTGACCTAGGCTTTCCAAACCTTGGCATATTTACTTATTTATTTGAAAGGGGATAATAATAGCTATGTCTTAGTGTGGTTCAGTGATCAATCATATGATGTTAATAAAGGTTTTAGCAGACTATCTAACAGTTAATACACAATAAATTGTAGGTGCTAATATTAGCTTTTCTATAGATGAATGCAGCACTGGGTTGAAAGTTGGACTAAATTACTTCTAGAGTCTTTTTATTACTCTAAGACTATATGATTCTATAGTTTTATTTCACATATTTTGACATTTTGGGGTCAGATCATTACTCTGACTCCCACACCAAGAATATAAATATATTTGGAAAAATCATGTTATGTTATGATCTGTCTGTTAGGCAGATGTTCTTCCTGTCCCCCCCCCACCCCTATATTATAAAGAAACTGCATTGAACATGCTTGACAGCAGGCATTTCACTTCACTCATCCATAAATATGGGCCTGGTGGGGAGTGGGAGCATGTTGAAGTTTCATTCCATCAATTTTACTTAGTCTGGGAACCAGACATCCTCCTTTCTTGATGCTACTGAGAGATCTTATACTGTCTACAATCTATCATTCTCCAGTTAAAATTTACATTTGCTGTGTTTGATGCAAAGCATTGTGTTCAGCGCCACGTAGAAAGAGAAATTTAAGAACATAGTTGGTCTCAAAGAGTCCACGGGAATGTAAGCCTGACGACATCGTTTCTCTGCTCAAAACCCATTAATGATTCGCTGTTGTTCTAAAAGTTCCAACATCTTAACAGGCCTTATAAAAGCCTATGTAATTTGACCCATGTCTACTTCCCTGGTCTTAGTGCATATCCCTTTTCTTTTGTAAGTTGTCTATTGCTGTGTAACAAATTGCCCCCAAACTGCATGCCTTAAAACAGCAAATATTATCTCACACACTTTCTGTGGGTGAGTTTCTGTGTAACAGATTGCTCCCAAATTGCATGCCTTAGAACAACAAATACTTATTATCTCACACACTTTCAGCTGGGGAATTCTGGCTCAGGATTCTTATAAGGTCACAGTCAAGATGTCATCTGAGGTTGCAGTCATCTAAAAGCTTGACTGGGACTGGAGAAGATCTACTTCCAGCATAACTGACTCATAAGCCTGGCAAGCAAATGCTCATTGTTGGCAGGAGATCTCAGTTCTTTTCTATGTGGTTGTCTCCATAGGACCACTTGAGTGTCCCCATGACATGGCAGCTGTCATGCCCTCACACTGAGTGGTCCAAGAAAGGGTATGGTACAAGCTGTAAGGTTTTTGTGTCCTGGCCTTGGAAGTCACACATTATCATTTCCAAAATATTTTAGTGATTACACAGATTCACCCTATTTAATGCAGGAGGAAACTACACAAGAGCATAAATAAATACCAGGAGACCTAAATCATCAGGGATCATCTTGGACACTGATTATTATCACACCTCTCATGTTCTAAGCATTTTAGTTGGTCAGTTTGCATTGAGGTCTCACAAACAGAGCTGCCTCCTAGACATTACGCATAGTTTCCTCTAGGAAACTAGGGGTTTCCTAGGTTAACCCCTTCTCATCCTTCATTCCGTACATCGGATGCCATTTTTCCTGAGGGGTCTTTCCTAAACCTTTCCCCATACAATGCAAGGACCCCTTCTGTAGGCACCCAGTATCCCCTGTATCCTAGCACTTTTCACAGTAGATTGTAATTTTCTCTTTTCGACAGTTGCCTCTGATAGACTTAAGTAGCATTAGGATGCCATTCTATTCCCAGAAACTCACCCTGTACCTAAAATTTAGTAGATGTTCAGTAACTACTGAGCATCTCATAAATGGAAGCATGGATAAAAAAACGGAAGTAGTAAAGTTAGGCTTATCTTGAAAAATAGGTAGGCCTGGGATTAGAGGGGAGAACAGAAAGGATACACAGTATGGGCAGTGGGGTAAGAATTGCTTTGAGCAGAAGTATAGCACTCTCTTCACTAAATTTTGACCATGTCCAAGCTGCTAAACTTATTTTTCAAGACCCTCTAAAAGGGAAAGAAGAGAGGCAAACCAAGAAACATACTCTTCACTATAGAGAACAAACTGATGGTTACCAGAGGGGAGGTGGAGGGTTATGCAGGGTTGGGTTATGCATGTGTGGGTTAAGCACTTGATGAGGACTAAGGAGGGCACTTGTTGTGATGGGCACCAGGTGTTGTATGGAGGTGTTGAATCACCGTATTGTATACCTGATACCAAGATCACATTGTATGTTAACTAACTGGAATTTAAGTACAAACTTAAGAAAAGGGAGACCCTCTAAAACCTCCCCTCAATCTTACCCTTCAGTTTTTCCTAGTTTTGCCAGTGGGGGTGAGGGATGGATCCATGCATCTTTGATAACTAAGGTTAAGAGTTTTTATCTATGGAAATAGGAATATAGAGGAGAGAGAAGCGAGAGATAGAGAATGAGAGAATAGAGGGATAGCCAAACAGAAGAGCAGAAGGGTCAATACATAGCTGATATATTTTGGAAAACCATAGGATTCAAATAAAAAAATTATTTTTCAGGGCCTCTCTTTAAGTTATGAGTCTGGCATTCTCCATTTGGGATATTCAAAAGCTTTTAATTATAGTTGGCACACAGATCTGCTTGAGACAGTGATCTGAACTAGTATTTCTTGGATCCCTCTGTCACCTCCTCTCCTGACACCTGACCGCCTAGGCCTTCCCCAGGGTGCTGCATGGCTTCTGATACCACTGATCCATAGATGCTCAGATGGCTGTAGTGACTCTGCAGGGTTGGATAATGCTAAGTGGACATGTTGGAGAATTAACTTCTTTGGAGAATATTATGACCAATCAGATATAGCAGAAGGCAAAAACTAACCCTTTCTCTTGGCTCAGCCCTGGATGACTGTTGCGATACATAGTAATTCTTTTTTTTTCAATATTTATTTTTTTGAGAAAGAGGGACAGAGCACAAGTGGAGGAGGGGCAGGGAGAGAGGGAGACAGAATCTGAAGCAGGCTCCAGACTCTGAGCTATCGACACAGACCCCGATGCCTGGCTTGAATTCATGAACCGTGAGATCATGACCTGTGCTGAGGTCAGCTGCTTAACTGACTGAGCTACCCAGGCACCCTGCTTTTTTTATTCTAAAGTTTATTCATTTATTTCTGAGAGAGAGAGAGCACAAGCGAGCGCGCACAGGTGCACACACATCACAAGAGGGGGAGCGGCAGAGGGAGAAGGGGAGAGAGAGAATCTCAAGCAAGCTCCATGCTGTCAACACAGAGCCCAACGCATGGCTCACTCTCAAGAACCGTGAGATCACGACCTGAGCCAAAATCAAGAGTTGGAGGCCCAACCGACTAAGCCACCCAGGTGCCCCCAATACATAGTAATTCTATACTGTCTCTCCAGGGACATCCTCCATGAGCTAGCCATCGGTGGATAGCTCAGCAATTTGTCATCTTGTATTTGTTTTTCCTTTGTACTCCACTTCCCTTCCTCTCACCCCTCCTTTGGGATGGAAGTTCCAAGAAAGTATTAAAATATAAGCATGATTAACAGTGCCTCAGTGTCCTGTTTGAAGGAGAGTGAATCTCTATTAAGAAAGACCAAGGAAGATGACGGAGGTTACCCTTGCTGTGAGGAGAGAGCAAAGGGGCAGGCCGTGGAAGAATGGCAGAGTGGGCCCTAGGAAAGGTCACTATCCATAAAACTGAGAATCCACCACAGAAGGCCTTATAGATTATACTTTGGCGTGGAAAACAATGACAGAGAAAGGACTAAGCGCTGTTCTGTCTGTCCATAGGGCCTCTGCAACCAACCACAGTAACATTCAGTGCCTAAAAGGCTCATGTCATTAGTTAAAACTTAGCTAGGAAACAGGGATATCCATCCTTGATTTGTTGGTAACTCACTGTATGACCTTGGGTCATGTTACTTTCCTACTCTTCCCTTTGATTTTCTCCTTTAAAAAAATAAAATAAAACGAGATTGGTCTAAATCACTGGTAATATTCCTTATAGCCCAAGTTTTCTCTCCTGGTATGTTTTAAAGCCTCCAAATGCGCAGGATTGACATCTGCATGGCCAGGCTTTAGGTGTGTTTCAACTAATAACACCGAGGCAGTGAGTAATTTCTTCTTCAGAGCATAATGGGCTCTCAGTAGGGTCAAACGCACAGTACTGCTTTCCGTCCTCGTGTGCCATGCAGGAACACCCAAAGAAATAAAAGTATGAGAGGTCTTATGTGGAGACCTAATTTTACTCCCATTTAAAATTCAACAGGAACACTCTTCAGAGGCAGGGCGCTGGAAACCTGAGCCAGCAGCTGACAAATTTAAACCAGCCATCCACTCCACCACAGCCAAACACACGCATGGAGTCACCCTGCTGCCTTTTCTCCCCCTTGCTTGCTTTATTTTTCTCTTCCCTGAGAGGGAGAGATTACGAATGTAATGGAAAATAGTGGACATTCAGTGTTGGCTCTGAAAAAATTGGTCAAATGAAGGCATATTATTGGTTTCCATGATTAATGGAACATCCCATCCCTCAAAACGCAGTCAAATTTCCAAACCCCTCAAAAGCAAACTGGGATGCTAACTACCCTGGATCCAGAGTAAATGGAATTCATTTTTCTGGCTTTTCAGCCTTGAGTATCCTCAGAATTTTTAGAAAAGCTGAAAAGAGCAATGAATAGGGAACCCACAGACCTGCATTCCAGTTCCGTGGCTCTGTTACTGAGTGGCCTTAGGCATATTCTTTCTCCCTCTGGCCTCAGTTTTCTTCTTAAGGAAATGGGCAACTTCTTTACAAGAGTCTTCAAATTTAATGCCAGATTTGTTGGCAGTGATGTTCCTTGTGGGACTCTGCAGCCCTTCCTGGGGTGTTGAAAGCTGTTTTAGTTATGTTACAACTTCTAGCTAAGTAAACATTAGTGGAAGCATATGATGAGGGAGAAAAGTACTGCTCCAAGTCTTTGATTTTACAGACACCCAATTTATTTGGTTTTGCAGACATCAACCCCCTAGTTTATTTGCATTTTCTGTGTGAGGTAGGGGGCTTGATGAGGGCCAGGTGAGAGGGAGCCTGGTTAGTGGGACCTGCACTTTTTTTTTTACCTCTCAAGGGAAGACTGAAGGAAGGAACCACAGCACTTCTTGGGAACTTCTTTCTCTACTCCCAAGAGAGACAAGGACAATGTGGGGTGCAGACAATATGGGTCCTCAAGAGAACAGCTAGAGAAGATAGTGGAGGGCTAATGGAGACCAGATGAGGGCTAAGAAAGCTTTCTTCATAGAAGACATTTAGGTAGTCCACTGTATGTCACTGTATTATAAATTACATGCTATATCCTATCCATCAACTGAGAAAAGAATGAATTCTCACAATTCCTACAACGTGGCCACTCATTTTGTTTGTTTGTTTGTTTTGTTGTGCTTTTCCACTGTGCAGCACGTGATTTGGAGAAACAAGAGTAGTAGCTCCTTCCCTCCCAAGTGAAAGATCTCAGACAGGTTACTGCACCTCTCAAGTAGCCATCAAAGATCCGCAATGTGCAAGACTGGCACTAGAGTCTTTGGAGCTAAAGTTGAATAAGCTGTAGGTGCAGCACTCAAAAAGAACTCAGAGAAAATAAAAAGTTAAAACAGAAGCAAAAACACTGTAATGGAATGAGTGCCATAGTACAGGGAAGTATAAAATAGTATGAAAACCTAGAGGAGACAACTTAGAAAGGTACTCAGGGAAGATTTTTTTGGAGGAGGCAGGGTGAAAGGAGAAATTTCAATCTGTTAAAACACAAGAGTCTCATGGCTTGGGTGGGAGTGTAAAATGGGATAACATGGAAACCCAATAAAAGTGAGACTAGAATAACTACTACCAATATTCAAATCACAAATAATCAATAGGAGTCAGATCACAAATAATCAAATATGTGGATTTGCGCCTCCAGACTCATGAAACCTGAAAGTTTTAACTTACAGGAAGGGAAAAGTGATAGGATCAGACTTTCCTGTTATAAAGAACACTCAGTCTATGGTTAAAGAATGGACTGAGCAGGACCAAACTCAATATATAGAGGTTGGTCAGGAGGCTGACAATAATAATGGCTTGGACTAGGCTGGAAGCAATGGACATTGATTTACAAGATTATAAAAAGGGAGAGAATCTATAGGACATGGTAACTGATTGGATGTGAGTCTGCAGAGGGAAGGAAAGATCTCTCTCTTGGATGATTGGCTGGATAGCAGGGGCTTTTTATTGAACCAGATTACCTAGGAAACACTAGAGTGAGAAATAGGGAGGGATGTGAGGTGATAAGGCCACTTGTAGATAAGCTGAGTTTGAAGGGTCTGTGGGTCATCACAGTACCGATGGCGAGTAAATAGATGGATATGTCTCCAACTAAAATTCAGAGCAGCACAAAATAAGAAACAACCAGGCTTACAGCTGCTCTTGGATCCCAGCTTTAGTAAAATGGGGATAATACTATTTACCTACTTACTTCTCAAAATTGAAGTGCAGAGTGAATGAGGTATTGAACCTGAGGACACTTGGTAAAGTGTATGGTGCTGTACAACTGCAAGGTGTGTCTTTTTTTAATTAATTTTTTTAATGTTTATTTATTTTTGAGAGACAGACAGAGATGGAGCACGAGTGGGGAAGGAGCAGAGAGAAGGAGACAGAATCCCAAGCAGGTGCCAGGCTCCGAGCTGTCAGCACAGAGCCTGACACAGGGCTCGAACTCAGGAACCGTGAGATCATGACCTGAGCCGAAGTCGGTGTTTAACCGACGGAGCCACCCAGGTGCCCCATGGTGTGTCTTTTTAACTGTAGAGCTCAGGGGCATAAATAATATGTTTGGATATTGTACCGTCTGTACCAACAGCACTATTCTCGTAGAACTTAGTCTGGACTTGCAAATGGAATCAGAAGAGAGGAGCTGGGGAGGAAGGAAAGGAGGGAATAGAAAAGAAGGCAAACCAGAACCCACCCTATCGAAAGAAAGCCTTAGTCATCTACATCAGTTACATATAGACTGATGTTTTCTTACTCTGGTGCTAGGTGCAGGACTTCTCTGGAATTCACTTGGGGAGAGCAACCATAACCCCCTACATCACTACCACTCTAAAATGGACTGAGACTGTTCAATAAACACCTTCTCTGCATACTCATAACATTTTGATGAGAAGGAGGGGTGACTCAGCCATAGACTAAGAGATGAATAAGTATCACCAGCCCCACTCAATTATGGGGCCAGAGGGAAAAGCAGTGTCTGCAAAAGTCAAAACAGATTTTTGAAACAGTTTCTCTTCCAGCCTCTGAAAAACCTGCTCATTCAATTCCCTTTTTGTTGATGACTTTGGCTTCTGAGATAGGGCCTTTCTCTGGCAGCCCAAAGCTCTGACAATCCCCCAAATGTCAGGGCTTGGAGAGCTCCTTTGGGTAAGGTGTCCAAAAGGACAAGGCTCCCAAGCCTCAGAATCTTTGCTGAGTTCTGGAGTTTCCAAAGCCCCAGTCTCCTGTGGAGACACTGAGTTGCAAATGTCAATTGTTGGAACCCTGCAGCCACAGCCTCCTGGGTGTTCTAACAGTTTGGGCTCCTTCTCTGCTGCCTTGTAGTGATTAATTACAACCAGCCAGCCAGGTTTCATGGGACCCCACTTCCATAGCAGCCACAGTTGACTTATCTTGGCCATTTCGAACAAAAGACCCAGCTCAGACCCTGAGGATCCTTTGTTAGCCCACCACAAAAGAGGGGTTTATTATAGAAAAGGCATTCCCGTCTCTTCTTCTCTTCAAGCCAGGATAGATAAGGAGATATGCATGAAGGCAGGAAGTATGATGGACAGGGCCATTTGGTCCAGGCCATAGTTGTAATCCTTGCTTTAACCCCTAATGCCTGTGTGATCCTGGTCAGGTAACTTCTCTTTTCTGAGCTGTAGCAGCCCTCAAGATCTAATGGGGAGGGATCCTTGCTCTATCATATGTTAGACAGGAAGCCATATGCTTGAGAAAGTACCCTTGACTTCCTCTTTTCCAGTGCTGTGCACAACATTATATCAAGTAAGCAGTAGAGAGTTAATCACAGCACTTTTGTATCTGAGATCCTTATAGAACAGTGGTAGTTTTCTACACATGTATGTATTACCCATCTCTGTTTTTTGGATAAGCTCTTCCCCCTGCCTGGAGTGGCCTCCTTTCAAACACACCTGTAGCTGCCCGCGCCCCCCCCCCCTTTCACTTGCAGCTTCAGTGTCCTCAGGAAGTCTGTGCTCCAAAATTATCCTCTGCTTACCTCAATTGTGACCCTCTCTACTTACCACATCAGTTTATCATTATCTCTTTATCTATTTCTCTCTATGTCACGGAAGAAACACTCAGTTAATGCTTGTTTGAATAAACTTGGCTCATTTCAAGAATAGACTGCTTTTTCTATAATCATAAAATAACTAACTTGAGTAACCCTCCAGCATTTACAAAGTACATTTACATATATTTTCTCATGTGAGTGTAACAGCCGCTCTGTAAAGCAGGTAGTATTAGCCCCATTTAGTAGACACAGATACCAACCTTCTTAAGTAAACTTAATAGCAAGCACATGACAGAATGGAATACAAACACAAGTGTGTCTGGCTTTAACTGCAGAGACCGTCCTTCAGTGGCTTCTCCAGAAGAACCTCTAAAGGGCAAACGATTGTAGCAAGCAAAGGTTTACTGAGTGTCTGCTATACACTAGGTACTCTGTTAGGTGTGGAGGAGCAAAGGTGAGTAAGGCTTGGGTCTCTGTCCACAAGGAGCTCCCAGCTGAGTGAATAAAATCAATGAAAGCAGAACTCATTCATCTATTCAACTCATGTGTCCGGAGGACCTACAATGTTCCAGTCATCAGGCTATGTGCTCATTATAAGAGAGTTTACACTGTTGTGAGAGAATGAGGGTTAGATCCTGGTACAACCCAAGGTAGAGCATATGGATTCTACATTGGTTGAGGTTTGAATTTTATATAATGAACGCATACTCATTTGTAATCAGGGAAAACAAGTTGGAGGAGAAAAGGAACAAGATAGAAAACATTACTCACCTCTATCTCATCTTTATACATCTTGCCTTTAGTTTATCATCTTTAAGCTATAAGCCATAAGAGCATTAAAGGTAAAACAATGTAGGATTTTGCAAGAGAGAGTATATATCTATCTGGAGAATCAGTTAAATCCTCATGTTATTTGGTGATGATATTTTTGATGATAACTCTTTGGATAGTCCTTGGTATAGAGATTCCTAAGGTGTTCTCTAGAAGATGATAGTTCCAAAGGATGTGAACAGCATTTCCAAGGTTGGGGGAAGGGACACTTAAAAATCTAAATAGGAGAAAAGACAGTCTGATGAAACAAAAGTAAATGTTTGTGTTTTGTTTTCTTTCTGCTTTATTTGCTTTTTTCTACAGAACGTCTCAGAATCTTCAATAAGCATCTGTTTCTTGAGATAATGAGTGGAGATAGGGAGGGGGAGAATATTTAGGATCTCTCAAAAAATATTATTCTGAAAGCAAACATTGAAACTAGTGTTCCCAAGAAAACATATGTATAAGTGTTGCCCTGTGAACTCAGTATCTCTTTAGCCTCATCTATGGAGTGTTGATGATTGCTCAGGTAAAGTAGCAAAACCACAGACAAAAGAGGTGTATCCAGAAGGTGCTTTGGCAACACAGCAGTTAAAGAAAGGCAGGTCAACTCCATCTGAATATTGTCTCCTCTGTGGACAGCAGTAATAGCCCTGCTTGATAAAACCCAAAATAAAACAAAACAAAAACACAGTTCCATGTTGTTTGGAGCCAGAAAACCTTTTTCTGAAGGTTGATGTATGAGCTGGGTTTTGAGAACCCATAAAGCATCAATGATGGAGATACAGCGCTAATGTCTTCCTGGACACAAGATCACTTTGAGGAACTACAGACCTCCCTCTGTTTTGAGCTATGGGGAACCACCTTTTGTATTGGCAATAGCATGGTGTTTGGAATCAGTTTCCCCATCCAGCAAATGGGGATGATAAAGTGTCTTCTAGGGTAGGTGTGAGGGTTATGTGAACTAATTCATGAAAAGACTTTAATAATGCTAGGCACATTGTAGGCACTCAGTAATGAAAGCCAATATTAGCTGCTACCTCCACAAGAGGTTGAGACTCCTTTACCATTTTGCAAGATGAAGCACTATCTTTTGACCTGACTGAGAGCAATACGATTTAAAAGCCC
The DNA here is from genome assembly GCF_027475565.1 of Acinonyx jubatus. Taxonomy (NCBI): domain Eukaryota; kingdom Metazoa; phylum Chordata; class Mammalia; order Carnivora; family Felidae; genus Acinonyx; species Acinonyx jubatus. The sequence goes on from NC_069391.1 coordinate 18,819,501, forward strand.
CTGCTGAGAATGAAGGTCCAGCATTCATCTTCAGTAATTAATACATGCCCTGGGGGATACTTGGGATTGGAGATGGGAGGGTGGGGGACTGTTTTCCCATTTTGATTGAGTGTCTTTTTTATCCCAAGCTATTCTGAATGTCATGGAGAGTTAATGAAGACATGTTGTATACCCACTGCAAATGCAATAAAATAGAAAGTGCAACCAATTCTACCACTGTCTGAGTAGATTAAATCCTCAGTCACACTGGAAGTGCAGGGGAAGAAAGGAAGGCTGTGCTAGGAGATAGATGGGGGTGTTGTTGATTACAAAGGCAGAAAGGACAGAGGGGTATCCTCCTCCATCTTTCCACATTCTCCTGCTACTTTTTCTTTCTTCTTCAGCTCCCCTCTCCCGCCACTGGCTAGAAACAGAGAGAGAGCACAAGGTGTTGGTACCCACTCAAGCACCAGATCACAAAGTCAGCATAATTCAGTCTAAATAGTATGTACAGAGTGATAATCTCTGTGTTTTTCTTATCCTCACCTAGCAAGCTTTCCTGGATAATCTAAAGTGCGCACGCGCGCGCACACACACACACACACACACACACACACACACACACTCCCCAAAACCCCAAAGTCAAAAACAAAGCAATACCTGTTCCATTAGTAGGTCTTGCTGCTCAAGGACTGGCCTCAAGTAACAGATGTGAAGTTCTTCAGGTTAGCAGCCATTCACAACACTAGAGATATCCAACTGGGAACAACCTCCTAGTGTTGGGATAAACCAGATGATCTAATGCCTGAAGATCCCCCACTCCCGCCCATCTCTATGTATATGATACATCTGAGAAATAGTTGAATGTGTTCTCCTCAAAAGCCTGGGTAGGGCACTCCTTCTTTAATGAGGCAGCAATTTGGAGAGACCCCAAGGGGGTGGCTGAGGAGGTTAAGAAACACTGCAAATTTGTTTAGAATCCTCCAGAGAAAAGTTTCATGCATAAATCTTAGCAATTATGACTCTTTTTCTCTTAAAGAATGAAACAAGAAGAAAAAGAAAAAAAGTTAAACAAACCCTAGAGTGATTTCTACAGTGTGGCTATAAAGTGAGATTTTTTTTTTTTTCCAGAGGAACAAAGGCATCTCCATTTTAAGGGAATTTTTAGTTCCTCTCTGCTCTTTCTAGAAGGGGTCTGGTATATTTTAGACCGTGGTAGATTAAATCGTTAAAAATGATGGCTCTGCTTCATACCCAAAGCAGTCTGCAAACAGAGCACTGCAGTTACTTCAGCAAGGAGATTCTTTCCAGAAGAGAAAAGGGTACATGATTATAATCTGGTGCTTTTCTGCACTGAGTTCAAATCTTGCCTGCTCCCTCATGCAACTTACTTAACCTCTCTGAGCCTTGGTTCCCTTCTTTGTCAAGTGGTGATGATAATAGTAACAGTAACCCCTCCCTTTGAGATTGATTTGTGTGATACTATTTTAAAGGGCACTGTAATCATTATTTACTATATCAATTCAAACACTGGGTAAATGTTCCATTCCTACATGGTAACAAAAGTATAAGGTGTCATCTCAGTGTCCGTTATTCTGCATGCATTGTTGCATTGAACTCTCTTCCCTCATTTGACCACCCTATAAAAATGAAAGCCCATGGGGGCGCCTGGGTGGCTCAGTCAGCTAAGCATCCGATTTTGGCTCAGGTCATGATCTCACAGCTTGTGGGTTCGAGCCCCGCGTCGGGCTCTGTGCTGACAGCTCAGAGCCTGGAGCCTGCTTCTGCTTCTGTGTCTCCCTTTCTCTCTGCCCCTAACCCACTTGCATTCTGTCTCTGTCTCTCTCAAAAATAAGTACACATTTAAAAAGTTAAAAAAAAAAAATGAAAGCCTGTGAAAATCATCTCTCTTACTAAAGATCCCAGGGTCCGTAAGCTCTGTAAGCTCAAACCCAGTTCTATGTAAATCTAAACTCTAAGCTTTACAGTACTGCCTTGAGCTGGGAATGTACATATCCATTCATTTATTCAAAAGTATTTATTGAACAAATTTGGAGGTGCATATTAAATATGTAAAAGGACTTTAAAAGCTCAAGTCCTATGTGAATGCAGGTATTATAATAAGGGGCAAAAAGCCTATCTACTCTCCCTGGTAACATGAGTGGGAAACACAAACAACATTCGCAGCCTCTGACTCCTTATCCTATGGCAAAACAAAAACAAAAAAACAAAACAAAACAAAAAACCCAAAAACAAACAAACCAAAAAACACATATATTACAACCTATTGCTAATATAATCCATCTTAAAACCATTGGCTATTCAACAGATTCAAAGTGTAGCCTCTTGGGCGAATTGTATTACAGTAAAGGAGGCACTTGAAAAAACTGTCAGGAAAGTCAAAACACCTCCTTTTCGCATGCTCCCAAAGTATCCCTGGTCAGCAGACTGCCGTAGAATCCTGTTGGCTAAGATCATAACTCCCAGCCATCTAGGATAGTTTGATATAGAAGCAATGCTCCAATAGATGACAGATGGAGAAAGGAAAAACTCAGAGAAGGTAAAACTGTAAGCTTTAAAGGGCACTGTTGTAGCTGAGGCAAGTAATCAAAGTCACCACCAATGGCAATAAAGACCTGTTGACCCAATCTGCTTAATACAGTGTGACAAGAATAGCACTTTACCTCCCCAAAACCCATAACTCTGGTCTAGTCATAAGGAAGACATCAGAAAAATACCAGTTTAGGGACATTCTACAAAATACTTGACCAGTACTCATCAAAATTGTCAAGATTATCAAAAACTAGGAAAATCTAAGAAATGATCACAGCAAAGAGGAGCCTGAGGAGACATGAAGACTAAATGTATCCTGGATGAGAAACTATAACAGAAAAACTACATTAGGTAAAAACTAAGGCAATATGAATAAAGTATGGACTTTAGTTAATAATAACGTATCAATATAGGTTCATTATTTGTAGCAAAATACCACCATCAGTGTAAGTAGTTAATAATAGGGGAAACTGGTTACAGGTATACAGGAACTCTTTGTATTATTTTTGTGTCTTTTTATAAATCTGAAATTGTTTTTAAAAATAAAGTTCTATTTTTAAAAGGTGACTTTATCATGCAAAGGAAAAAAAGCCAAAAAGATTGTTTGAAGGAAAATCAGCTCTTCCCTTATCCCATTAGGCACTACTGTGTATTGTTGTCTCAGGAAACCAAGATAATTTACTTCATTTTGATTTGTGCCATGTCTTATTCCATATAATGCTTCAGATGACTTACAATAAGATATAAAAATTAAAACTGAAGAAGCTGATATGGGGGAGGAGTCAAGTAGGAACATTTTGGCTTGGAACAGATAGATAAGATTTGGTGTCAGGTGGTCTTGTGTTTATGCTCTGTTCCTTAGTGAAGTTAATTAACTTTTTGTGAAGTATGTTTAATAAATAGTAAAGATGCAATAATTAATGATGTAAGCATACTAACAGATAAGTACTTAACAAATGTACCATATTTTTATAACTTGGGCACAGTGACTTTTCAGTGCCTGAACATTTCAGAGATATTCCAGGACCCCATCAAGGGATCCAAATTGAAGTCAATGCTGTTTTAGCCGAAAAAGTTTCTGGATTATTCGGAGTCCCACCAAAGTATCTTCATAATGGAAGACATTTTCTATACACAAAAGCTTTTTCATCCATTTTAACATAAATGTGTTGATTTTATAGATCAGAAAACGGGCCAGTGGAGAAAGGTGATTTGCCCAAGATCCGCCCAGGAGATTTCTAGGCAGAATAAGGACTTGAATACAAGTGTCCCACTGCTAATTTGACTTTTTTTTTTCCACACAGCAAGTTGCATTTTTCTCCTTCCAAAAATACTTCCTGTATAATCTTTAAAATAAAAAGGAATTAGAGGTGTGGAACTTAATATCATCCAATGTTAGGGATTAAAGATTTCTTCAAGCATGGAAGTGCTGATTGGCTGAGAAATACAAACCAATCTTTGCAGATCTGCATTAATAATAATAAAAAAACCCTCCTTTATGACATATTCTTGCAATAAATTTGAAGTAATAAGTATCCCCGAGGTTTGTTTTGTTTCTCTTTAATCCTAGCAACAATGAACACAATAGTTAAGAGAATAGACTTTGGAGCCAGACAGATAAGGATTAAATTCTGGCTCCTCCACTTATTAGCTATGTGACCTTCCCTGCTCACGTTGGTAAACATTTCTGAGCTTCACTTTTGTCATCTTTAAAAGAGATGATTAAGATACAAAATTCAAAAAGTTTATAGGAATGTAAAATTAGATACTATATATACTTCATAACAAAGAGCTTGGCGCATAATTAACACTCACTGAGCTGTAGTTGTTGTTATTGCCATTATTGCTGTATTTTCTTCCTGGGAAATCAATAATTTGTGGTTCCCAGGGAGGTACTCAGCATAGCAATAAGGCTAAGTCCTTTTGACTGGGCACCAGGAGATCTGGTTCCTTTTATGTCATATTTGCAACTTGTTAACTGTGTGATTGGGTCAACATATTCCTTCTCTGGCCCCAAGTTGTCCCACATTTCAGAGCATTTCATATTGCATGGAACAAAAACCTAGTCTCAAATTATCTTAAGCTAAATGCGGAAGTTCCAGCCTCACGTCATTGAAACCTCCACAGGTAATCTCTCCTTTAGGCTCAGCCTGATCCAGGACTTCTTTGATACATCAAAAAATCTGTTTTCCTCCATTGCTGAAATCTCTTCTTCTCAATGTTGGCTTCATTCCCCAAATCCACATGCTGGCAGTACGGTTGACATCAGCTCCAGAGCTAAATGCCCCCAGCTTCAATTTCAGTGAAAATAGAGCACTGTTCTTTCCTGAACAAATCCCATAAAAGCCCTAGGCCTGATTATCATAGGCACAATTTGACTCACATGCCCATCTTGAGCCAGTTACTGTGGATGGGAGGATGGAGCACGGTCCTTACTTCAGCTTGGGTCACATTCCATTCCTGAAGCTATAGGTGACATATTTTGCTCATGTGACCAACTGTAAAGAAATGGACTCTGTATTAGTGCTTGTTGCTGTGTAACTAATCACCACAGATCTAACAGCTAAAATGACATTTTATTATCTCATAGTTTGTGTATGTCAGAAATCGAGGTACAGTGTAACTACATTCTATGCTGAGGCCCTCAGCAGGCTGAAATGAAGGTGTGAGCCAGGGTCGTGGTCTCACCTGAGGCCCAGAGTCCTTTTCCAAGCTCATGTGGTTGTTGGCAGAATTCAGTTTGTTCTGGTTGTGTGACCAAAGTCCCTAATATCTTGCTGGCTTTTGGCCAGGGATCTCTCTCAGCTTTTAGAGGCCATTTCGAGGTCCTTGCCACATGGTCCTGTCTTCTCACAACGTGGCAGGTTTGTTTTGTTTTGTTTTGTTTTGTTGTTTTTTTAATCCTCAATGTCAGGAGTGTCTGACACTTTACCTTCTCTTAAATGGCCCGTCTGATTAGATCAGACGTGCCCAGAATGATCTCCTTTTTGATTAATTCAAAGTTGACTGATGCTAATCTAATTATGAGAGTGAGATACCATTGTATTCCATTGGTTTTTTACATACAGAATGTACAGGGGAGCAGGAATCTTAGGGGTCATCTTCAAATTCTGTCTGCCACAGACCCGCCAAAAGAAAACGGGAGTCTGGATAACAAGAGGACATTAAATGTTGTGCAGCCAGGAAAACAAAATCCTTGCTTCCCTTTGGAAAAACAAAAGCTCTTGGATTGGCCCAGATTATCTCTAACATCCCTTCCAATTCAAATCATGATTAATTTTTTGAAATCAAATATAGAATCTAAATATTTCCAATGCAGTTGGGGGAATCAGCAGTAACTTTGTAGGAAAGTCACTAGAAGTAGAGGGCAAAATCTTTAGAAATATCATCCTCCTGAGTGTTTTCTCAGCAATTTCTGCAATCCTCCCCCTTCGGGGGGCATCTCTTGCCCACCTCATTAATATTTTCTGACTTGCTGTTGACAGCCCATTTTTTATAAGGCTGGAAGGACACAGTTTAACCTAAGACCCAAGGGAGTTGAAGGAGCCTTCCTAAAATATGGCCCCGACCCAGCAAGCGGGTCACCTTCCCTGAAGTCTTGGAGCTTGAGCTATGGTTTATCTCTAGCCACCCCCTTTTTTGGCAGTGGAAGAAGAGGATGTGGTTAAGATCGCAAAGGCATTACTCAGAGCCAGTTTGGTTCAGGGGAAAGAAATAAGGCTGAGATCTATTCCTGCGTGGCTCCATTCCTGTCTGCAAAAAGATTCCCAGAGGACTGCCTTCAGGACCTTGGCCTTAGTTAGGAACTGACTGACCAGCAGAATTTGAACACAGATCTCCCAGTTATGGCCTTTCCCCATGGGTAAGCATAAGAGAAACCATGAAAGAGCACAGAGCCTCTTCATTGGGAACAAAACTCGCTACAGTGTCTCAGGTTCACTGGGCTGAAATTGTATAAATGACTGTGCATCTCTTATGGGTCAAAGTAGTATCTATATCTTCTATATCCTGAGTATATATAGTAGGGGATCAGGAAAGGCCTTTGTCATAGAAGAACTAACAGTCTAATGGATGAGATATGGAAATGTGTTGGAAAATTCTAGCAGAATGTGAAATGGTAGGGGAAAGTGCAAGGTATAGCACCTAATGTAAACCAAGGCCAAGGGATTTAGGGAAGGCTTCCTGAAGAAAGGAGTGCCTGAGTTGAGCTTAGGAACTAGATGGATGTTAGCTAGGTGATGAATGAAGGTCAGAAATGAATTCTGAGATGAGCAAACAGGATAGGAAAGGGTCTGATGTGTAGAACATCTAAGTGCATGCTGAGGAAAATAAAAGATTGATAGCATTGGGATATGGACTTGGTTATGGTAGGAGAGGAGGAGAGGTAGACAGGAAAGCTCTATAAATGTGAGTATAGAAAGATCAACAGGAACAGGTCATGGAGAGTCTTCTATGCTACATCAAAGAGCTTAGTCTTTGTCCTGTGGATAATAGGGAATCTCTGGAAGGTTCTGAGCTGGGGTGATACTTGTTTGTTGTGAATCCCTCCATCTGTGGTGTATAGAACACATTCAGCTCTACAAAGGTTAGGGATACAGAGCTTTTAGATCTCAGCTGCTGCAGTGGTTTGGGTGAGAGATGATGAGAGTATTAACTCTAGCAGTGAGACTACAGAGAAAGGAATGGGCTTAAAAATATTTGGGGGTGCGGTGCCTGGGTGGTTTAGTAGGTTAGGCATCTGCCTCTTGATCCCAGATCAGGTCTTGATCTCAGAGTTCTGAGTTCAAGCCCTGAGTTGGTCTCTGCTTGGAGCCTACTTAAAAAAAAAATTGAGGATATAATCTACAAGATTGGTGATCAATTGGCTATAGTGTACTGATAGCATCAAGAACAGTGTCCAAACTGACTTGCCCAAATTGTTCCGTGTGTGTGTGTGTGCGCGCGCGCACATGCGCATGCACGCCTTGGATTGTAATTCAACCACATTTATTGAGTAACTATTGTGTTCCAGGCTTGCTTTAAGCATTTGATTATATATAATCACATTTTACTCCCCAGTGAACACTCCAAAACAGATAAGGTAATGGAATTGTGGAGAGAGAACCAACTTATTTAAGATCATCTGGTACCAGATGATACAAAGGTAGTTTATGTTTGTTTCACAGAGTAGATGGACTTTGCTTGAGTCCTAGACCACTGAAATGAGGATTTTATAAACTCAAAACACATATTTCAAAGAGAAGCATCATGGAATAAAGCTGATAGCTTTATGTAGACCACTGTCTTTGTGTCACCAACCTTAGTGGTTAGATTTGGAGACTACCGGACCATTGTTTTTCAGTCTTAGTTGCACATTGGGATAACCTCAGGAAACACTGTTGCTTATGCCTCATTGTAAGGGAACGTGATTGAATCGTTTTGGGACACAGCCTGAGCATCAGGTATTTAAAATCTGCAGATGATTATAATGTAGAGCAAAGACTGAGGATCATGAAGCCATGCGGCAAAACAAGAAGCAAATGATCTTCTCTGTTGAATTCTATCCCTGATCCTATCTTTCTTCTGCCATCAATAGTTTGACTTTCATATGAACATAAGAGCATCTTTCCCAGCATGGCCCTCTCCCCCTGTTGCAGCCTTCCGCTGCTGGTGGTCCCATGTTCTTGGCACAGATGGATCTGCTACCTAATTGCCTGCTTATTTGTCAAGTGGATGTCCCCAGCAGATGTTCCCATGTGGGAATTTGGAGGCCAGCATCTGTACACAAACAGCTGATTGCAACACTCTTCTGCTTTTGATCTAGTCCTGATGGGGCACCACCCAAGCCATGGATAACCTTCCAAAACTGACCTGAGGATGAATTTTTTTACCCCCTTTTTTCACCCCAAACCCTTTATTTCAGTCATCTTTCATGGTTTTAGAGGATCTTCATGTGTATTCTTGGATTTCTTTCTCCCTCTGCTTTTTGTTGTTGCTGCTGTTGCTATTGACCTTAGACCACTATTGACCACTGAGCCAGGAACCTCAGCGTCTTCGTGATACAAATGGCTAACTGGGCCCAGAGAGGAAAAGGAACCTGGTCAAGATCAGGAAAAAGAATTCAGGGACCCAGCTGAGTTTTAGTTCTGTCTTTTATCTCCATTATCAGACTCCCAGAAATATCCATGGGTTCTATGGCTGGTTCTAGCTGTGTCCTTCAACAAATTGCTTCACTTCATCTTGTAAGAGATTCATCATCTATGCCTCTGAGCATCATTGTGAAGCTTAGAAATCTTGTGTATGAAGTAAATAGCACCATATTAAAAGACTGGAAACATGATGGAAACTTGATAATGATGATGAAGGGCATAGGCGTATGAGTTACATATTTTCAAATTTGAGTCCCTTTTTTTGGGCACTCCTTAGAAGGATTTCCTTGGCTAAGTTACCTCCCTTCTTTCCATATCCATTTCTTCACTTTTAAAATGAGAATAAAAGTAATATTAACCTCAGATGGTTGCAATAATATGGAGTGCTTATAACACAGCCTGGCTAATAGTGAGCATTAGGGATAATAATGAATATCAGGGATTATAAGAAAGAAGGAAAAGGAAAAAAAAGCATAGCAATGTTTTCTATAATTTGGAAAGAACACTGCATGAGAAGTCAGGTCACCAAATGTCTAATCTTAGCCCTGAAACTAACTTGCTGTGTGTTCTTTGGTAAACTCTTCTCTGTAGCTGTGCTTCAGGGGTTTTGTCAAGAGGACCAGATGACCTTTAAGCATTATTCCATTCTATGATCTTCTGTATCTCAGTAAAGTTCTCTGCTATCCCTAAATTCCCTCACCAGCCAAGGGATGTGGCATGCCAGGGTCCTTCTGGCTTCTTGAAATCATCTTCCTTTGATATCTACTTCCCTGTCTTCCTAGCCTTTGTGGTGTGGCCTCCTTCCCACTGCCTTTGAGTTTGTACATAAGAAGGCAGTCTCGCCCTCTCCTAAGACCCCTTTCTTAGATGTGGAAAGACGGACCTGGGAACCCAGCCTCGGAAATGGACCACTGAGTGCTTTCAGAGATAAGCCATGAGCTCCTTCTGAGAATGCAGGGCTGTCAAGTGGAAATACTGACAGCAGCCTTGGTTCCAGCCATGTAAGTAGTATTACTGCAAAGACATATATTTAGCATCCATGACATCAGCTTGATTTACCTTGATTAACGGAGCAATTTGCTGTACATTTTTCCAAATGCTGTAGCCAATTAGAACTCAGAATACATTAGAAAACCCTCTATGGTGTGGCCACAGTCCAAAAAGGCTAATCTATCATAATACACACACACACACACACACACACACACACACACACACACACATACACCCTTTTCCAACCATGCAGTGGATAAAGATTTGTGTCTTGGAGGAACTCGGAGTGGTTCAGGTTTTATTCATTTGGGCACCAGACACTTTTGCTATCAGCCATTACTAAAGTCAAATTAGGGGGAAACTATCTTTGTAAATGCTACTCCATTTTTGTGTAGCTTTCCAACATCTTTCTGCTTATAGGCTCTTCCCTGCTTATCCCTACAATATGTTTGTAAAAGACCCAATTGGTTATAAACCCCTTGTAGCAAGAGGATATGGACCCTTAGAATGGCTTTAATGGCTCTTTAAGATCTGGTCCCAAATTACTCTTTCAACTTCATATCTTCCTATGATACTTGATCTTCCTTAAACTTTCCCCCAGATACTTTATACTTCCTTACAACTTTGTATTTGCTCTTGAAGTTCTCTCATTTGAATGAAAAAGTAGTGTTCAGAGTATGTATTATATATAGACAAGGCACTGTGCTAAATGCTTATTACCATATAATATTGCCCTTAATCTGCTTAACACCCCCATAAGACCTGAGAGTTAAGATACTTGCCTGAAGGTATACACAGGTAAGTGGCAATACTGAGATTATAGATCTAACCCCAAAGCCTTTGGTCTTTCTGTAACATTCCTTCATCTTTCAGTGTTTCCTTTCTTCTTACTCTTTCCCTATATCTCAAACTCTCATGGAATTCTTCTTATACAAGGAAAGCTGTATCTTAAACTTAGTGACAGTTAGATGTTAGGGGATGAATGTGTTGCCCATTCACAGATCAAAATTATTCCATGTCTAATCTATTCTACAATGACTGATTGAGCTGTCACTCTAGGTAAAGCACTTTCCTAGCCCCTATATATGGCACAGTGGGATGGAGTATGTTTAGGGAGTGGACATAAAAAAGTGTTGGTTGACAAATGATTTAGGATTAAATTCTGAATCTTCTACTAACCATGTGTGTAACTTTGAGTGTCTCAGAATCTATACTTCATTGCCAGTGAGTAGGAATAATGATATATACATTGCTGTCAATATCAATTGAATTGATGTGAAGAAACGAAAATGCTTTATCAGGTGATGTTTATCCTCCCTGGCACTTGACTAAAAGTAGCTTATGGTCTACTAGCCTATACTTTTTCTAAAAATTTTTTAATGTTTATTTATTTTTGAGAGAGAGAGAGAATGTGAGCAGGGGAGGAGCAGAAAGAGAGGGAGACACAGAATCTGAAGCAGGCTCTAGGCTCTGAGCACAGAGCCTGATGTGGGACTCAAACCCACGAACTGTGAGATCATGACCTGAACCGAAGTCGGATGCTTAATTGACTTAGCCACCCAGGCACCCCTACTAGTCCATACTTTAAATGACATATAAAATGATACTATAAGCTACAAAGCAGTATGAGTTCCTGTTAATTCTGAGCAAGAATTAGAGGAAAAGTGATGGTAAAATCATTGAGATTACTGGCTGGTTCTTCACGACTTTCCCAGGCTTTGCCAAATGCCTGGGCCATAACTGGCCCTTGAAACACACATACCAAACGAATAAATACTGTTGTTATTTTAGAAGCACCAGAATGGGAGGTCAGAGACCTAGGTTCTGGCCCCTGCTCTACTCACAGACATTAGTAAGTAAATCCAACCACTTGTGGCCTCAGTTTCTTTATCTTTAAAAAAGGATGTTAAACCCCTGACTTCATAAGATTGCTATGTAGAGCAAATAAAACTGTCCACATGGAAGTGCCTTGTAAAATATAAAGAAATGTATATGTACAAGGGGATGAACAGGATTGATTTGGATTCTTAAAGGAACACATAGGCATATTAGTGCTGTGCTTTGAGGTTCTAGGAGGATTCCCATCCAAAAGTCTGTAATTCAAAGTTCAGTGGTTTATTCCATTTTTACAAATGACCATTTTTCTTCTTGACTTGACTCTTAGCAAATGAACCACAAAATCTTCCAGTCCACTGCTTAGCATATTCTTGGCAGAAAGGACATTAGAGACCACTACCCTTTCTCACCCAAACACACACCATACTGATGAGGAGCCTGACCCCTGGAAGGTGGGGACTGTATCTTTCCCCCTTCCCCAGCACCTACCACAATGCTTCATCTATTATATAATCCTTAAATAATTGCTGAGTAAGTGAATGAATAAACAAATTAAATGAATCGTTCAAGTTATCCTCAGTACCTGATCCATGGTAAGTGTTTGTTTGCTTATCAAATGAGCAAACAAACAGTCTTCCAGCAACTTGCTCGCAGCTCTGGGACTCAGATCTCTTACTGTGCAATCCATTTCCCAATATATCACAAGATAGTATTTGTCCTGGCTTGCATTTGTTACTGATTGATTTAAGTTTGTGCATTCTGCCACTATACATACAATTCCAAAATGGTAAAAGCAGCAAGGGACCATATCTTCTGCCACTGTGTTTTTTGGAACATGTAGCTTGGGATTGGTCTCCCACCCAGTAGGTAATCAATAAATACCTTGTCTGAACCTGGATGAATTAAAGAAGCAATTTGGAGTGTGACTTCTGAGGAAGAGACCGGGTAGGAAGAGCTTTGTGTGGTCTGATAATGTATTTATTTATGAGACTAAATGTTTATCTAAGTCTCTAGAAGATCTCTGGCTTCATTTTGGTGTCTGTGCATTTGTGTTATTTTCCATGGTCACAGCAGCCCATCCTTCTGGGGTCCAGCTGGGCTACAGAGTAATAAACAGACATAAAAATTGGCTCATTCCATGACAAGAAGTGGGAGCAACTCAAAGCCTTTAAGAAATTCTCTGAGTAGTGAATGCATCAGCATCCAGCTAGTTCAAGTAGGGTTCAAGTAAGCACTCTAACTTCGTGAAAGCTATTTATGACCAACACAATGAAACCTCTCTACCCATTCAGTCCCTGGGCATTTGAGATATAGCTGTTTTTCTTTCAGTCTGTTCTGTGACAGCATTCAGCAACATTGGGTTACTTTGACAACTTCAATAACTAACTCAGGATATGGGCAAGCTGCTCCTTTTGTTCCCTTAGTATATCCCTTTGCCATTTAAGTATCAACAGGAGCTAATACAAATCAGTAATCATACTTTATTCTGAAGGGCTGAACTGAGTAAGTTCAAAACCACTGTCTAAAATATCTTACTGGATGTTTTGAAGAGGCCAGATAACTTTTCATGGTTCATCACATCTCATTGGTCCTGACACTTCATTTGCAAAGAATCCCATATAGTCCCGAAAATCACTATACTGAGACATTTGAGTTGCAACTGATAAACCATTCATCCACCAGTCTTTGTTTCATGAGCACAGAATAAATCAACTTGGGCCAAGACATAGAGAGAAAGATAATAGCTATGGCCTGTGCCTTTTAGGAGCTTGTGTCCTGGCATGAAAATGACCCCTGAGTATTCATTTTTTATGGTGCCAGTTATATAGTGCTCACTGACACAGAAAAGGATACCTAATGCTCTGGCAGCTCAGAGAAAAGGGCGGCCACTTCTCTAGGTGGACAGGAAGAGGAAGAAGGAATTGCAAGGCTTCATAGAGCAGGCAACACTTGAGCTGGGCCAAAGTGTATATGCAATACCGGTTAGTTATAAGTGAGTGAGGGAGGTGAAGCACAGTCCAGCCAGGAAGCAAGCAAGGTCTCCACCAGCTCAGCATTTCTTCTCATTCCACTGACATCTGATGGCACTTTTACCTTCTCAGGGCCACTCTTGGAAGAATAGTAGTAACCAGGTTTACTGTGTGCCAGATACTATTTGAAGTGCTTCACATTCACTGGCTACCCACCACAAAGGTATATGAGGTGTAATAGCCCCATTTTTGTAGATGCAGAAACTGGAGCTCAGGTAAAATTTGCCCAACATCACAGAGTTAGTAAAGCAGTGGGGCTCCATCCCAGTTTTCTCCTACTCCTTAACCTACCTTTACTTAAACACTACGCTAACCACAAATTGGTCAGATGGTTTGATTGTTCCATGGCAGAAAAGAGGGTAAAGAGGGAGCAGGGTTTGTGGAAGCGCCTAGATGTTCCCTTGGAACTCCCCTAGGCCATACATATCTTCACATAAATAGGCTTGTGTGAGCTAGAAGTCTCTCACCATCTGAGCCCAAGGTCAAAGGAGATTGTGGGAACTCATATTTGTCAAGTGCTCATTCCAACCCAGGTTGCACTGCGGTGCTTTAATTCACCCTCTTGGGTTATCCTCGCAAAGAAGCCTTTGGACAACTGATTATTTCCTCCAATTTGTGGATGAGTACTAAGTCCTGTGTAGTTTTCAGGATTTTCTCACTTTCCCACAGCTAGTCCCTATCAAGGCCAGAGCTCACAAGTAAGATATTTCCCTCTGAAGTCCATTTTCATTTTACCCCCTTCCTCTGTAGACTTACAAAGTATGCCAGAACATAGGCATAATGATCATGATGAAAAAGAAAAATAAAAAGTACAGGGAGAAAGAAGACACAGAAGGAGGAGGAGGAAGAAGGGGAGGAGGAAGCAGAGGAGAACGAGAAATGTGCCTACACACAAGTTATTTATATACTTTAAAGGAGCTCTGGGTATTGAGGGATACTCACTGAGATAGGACATCGATAGAAGCATTCAGTGGACATGTTCTGACCTGGATTTTGAACAAGAGAAAGAGCGTAGCATGAGAGTGATGGGATTTTCAGTGTTTTGAGGATGCCAGATTGGACACAGGAGGGAAGGCTACATGACTAACCTGGGGTAGCAATGGAGTTGCTTATAACATAGCAATTTGCTGGAACATCCTCAGCATGACTACACAGTCCTCTTACCCTGAACGTCCACCCCCTTGTTTTAATGACTTAAATGATGAGTGCATAACAGGTTCCATCTTTTTTCTGTCAGCCCAGGGGATTTATTAGTCAAATAATGATTGCCTCACCTCAAGATATGTTTTCATTGTGTTTGTTACATGTCTTCTGGATTCTGGCTTCATTGGAATGAAGTTTGCATCTCTGCAAGATTCGTTAAATCCCTCTACTTTGCTGACTGAGAGCAGCTCAGAGACAAACAACAACAAAAAAGCCCCTTGAATCTATAACATATTTCCTGCCTCTTTCCTTCCTTTTCCTTTTCTCTCTAACCCCTCCCCTAGAGAAGGCAAGAGAAATAAAAATAAAGTCGTAATTAAGAAAAGGACTAAGAATAAATTCCATGCATTTAACCGAAGTTCCATCTCTGAGCCCAGGAGAATTGGTGCATAGCTGTGGTTGTGTGAGAGGAAGCGCTCAGGGGACTCATGCTGTGCTTTCAACACAAATACAGCTCATAAGGAATAGTTTATCACTTAAACCATCGCTTTAATTCTGCAGAGCAAAGGCAAGACCTCAAAAAGGGCTCAGATACCACCACCACCACCACTGGGGTCTCCCATTTCTGGAGTCCCTGTGGCCCAAATAGCTCAGAGCAATTCACAAACATTTATTGACGGAACCCCATGACCCGTCCCCCAAGTGAATACTTTAATATCCCATTCTGCAGAGGGCAAAATGGCAACATGGAGAAGTTCAAGGCTCTTGGCTGCCTGCCATGCAGAGAAATCAAAATAGTGGCTGGATTCTGAAAGAAAAGCATGGCCAGGTGCACAGTGGATTTTTCAAGAAATGTGGTGAAAAGAGCACTAGGCTGAAAGGAGACTGGGCTCTGATTCTAGTTTTGTCACTCATTCACTGGGGAACTGTGGCCACGTCCACCTCCCCTCAGTCTGTACAGTGGAAGTACAATGTAACTGTACAATGGAAGACTGAAACAGAAGACCTTAAAGTCCTTGCTCCCTCTGAGCATGGTGCTCTATGTCCACCCAGCACTAGGCTAGCTTTCCTATCACTGTGGCTGCTACGTTGCTGCCCTATAGGAATTTTACAGTCTTTAGAACTCTTGATCACTTACTTTTCCACATAGGAGGAGCTCAGTAAATATTTACTGAACTACCAAATTCTGTATAGCTTAATCTTTAGTGCATCTGCCTTTATCTGACTGGTCAGAAAGCAAGGATCTTAGGGACAGAAGGAGAGTGCTTGCTAAACCCTAAATGTCTATTAATAGATATCTTTTCCATGTCCCATCTGGATTTAAAAATCCTGATGACGTATGTCCAAGGAGGTGGTTTGTAATCTGTAGGTCCAGTTCAATGCAGTATAATTCAATTCCTCAAAATTAATTATTGATCATCCACTCTTTGCCAAAAACTATACTAGCATCTGGAGTTACAAAGATTTCTAAGATGTAGCTCTTGTCCTCGATATTCTGCTCCATGGGAGAATCAAGCAAGGAGAAAGGCAAGCATGATACATTGAGATTAGTTCAATAACACAGATCGTGTGCAAGACAAAGGGTATGAGATAAATAAATAAATAGGCCAATTACAGCTCAGATTTCCGGTGAATTTGCTTTAATTTAGACCCTAAAGTAAGAAAGTGATGACATAAAGATTTCAACTCTGGTGAGATTTCACAGTAAAAAATTTATTTGGTTATTGTTCATACGTATGTGGGGAGACAGCTGCATTAGTGGAAATTTAAAATTAGATACTATTTTAAAGGATAAGGCGGTTGGCATGAACATAGTTTCCAAACTAATGGATACCAAGGTGTAGACCAGCTTTCATGAAAAGTAGGTCATTTGAGATAATCCCATGGCATCACATATAGGAATATTTCTTCTTCTTCCTGGCTTGGTTTCCTTACATATAAAGGGGTGGTTAGATGAGATAATCCCAATGATCCCTTCCAGCTCTGGTGCTCTGTACATGGAACACAGACAGTGCCTTCTCTGTTGCCTACCACAACATTTACTGTTGGTCTGGGCGCTAGAATGGAAGATGGGAAAGGGCCAGGGAAGGAGGGCTATGTTCTCCTTCCAGGGATGCTGGATTTGGGGGAGAGGTGAAATTCAGAGACAATTGGAAAAGAAAAGGAATAGCAGTAGGGGAACTCTCATTATAAATTTGTTGCTTGGAATGTACTACAGGTTTCTTTCTCATGTAGTGACATGAGGATGACATTTGAACTCGGGTTCAATTCTGGCATGTTAGTTAAATAGCTTATAGATTCTTAGGAACTCACTCTTTGGATCTCAATTTCTCCTCTGTGAAATGGGGTAAACAACCCTGACCCTGTTCATTCAAGTGTGTTAAATAAAATAATTGAGAGAGGCATGCTTTGTAAATGCTATAAGACTATACAGAGGTTGATTGTCGCTATTGTTATAATAATAAAGGGGTACAATGCCTATTCAAATTATGGTATTATGGAAATTTGTGGCAGGCTATGAGGGGAAGAATTTAGGATAAGAAGGTCACCAAATCTTCTAGGATGTCCTGTTCTATGCTTGCATCAGTTGTGAGCTGAGCCTGTACTCCGTCTCCTTTCACAGAGTGGTAAGCAGGAGCCATGGAGTGCTGGTGGGCTCCCACAGGCCTGCCAGTCTATACACTCAGAGGAGAAGCTGCTAATACTTTCCAAGTCACCCTGGAGCAGAGACACACATAGTGCTGTGATTGCTCGTGACCATAGCAGGGCCTCAGCTAGTGAATTTATAGAGGGTTGGTCTGCATTTTTAAGCAAGATAACTAAGCCTCCAGAGTTTACCCTGAATATATTTTTAAAAAAATTCTTTACAAGTATATGCATCTCACAAGCTGGGATTTATGTAGACATTTAGGTCTGATGATGTTGAAGGTAAATTTTTAATACAGAAGATGAAAACCAAAGTAAACCAAAGCTAGGGTATTGGCACCATCTAGTGGGTAGATGTAGCCAGTGCACACACTACAAGGAAAAGGGATGGGTGAAGGAAATGTGGCTTTGGAAAGGCACTGCAGAGGTAACAACAGCACCTATAAAAGAGAATGTTGGTTGCTCTGGAAGTCACTAGGGGTCAACATGTCTATAGCACAGCTAATGGCATTAGAGCAAGGAAACTTGTCAGAAATCAGACACTGTCTACTTTAAGCCCTGTGCCTCTGAACAAGTCTCTTGAACCCTCAGTTTCTTGGCGTGTAAAATGGGAATGATAATGCCTGCTTTAGAAGGCTAATGATGAGCTGCTATTATAGTATTAATCTGTAGGCATTTGGAAAATAATCTGATATGGAAAGTAATAATTTAGTATGTACCGATTTGATGCCAGCTTCTTCACCTCCCTTGTCATCTCCTTTAGATCTCAACTAAAGCAGCCATCAGTACCTTCAGTTTCCAAATAAGAAACTGAGGTTCCATTTTGCTCGTGACCCAAGGTTACACAGCCAGTAGGTGGCAGAGCTGGGGTTTGAACACGTTTTTGGATATGCTCCGAAACTCTCCTTTACGCCTCTGTACCAGATAGCAAACACACAAAGTTTGCTTTTTCTTCCTCCTTCTTTTTCTTAAGATGAACCATTAAGTATTATATAAGGTACCTGGCTCAGTACAAAACCCACTTTATTCAACTTTGAAATTTAGATACCATCACTTTCTTTGTCAGATGAAGAAACTGTAGCTCATAGAGACTAATCCAGCAAACATCAACAATTAGTGAGATCGCTGGGATTCAGACTTCCTGATTGCAGACCTACTGCTTTAATCCACCCTCTACTGACTCATTCACTCATCATTCATCCCTAATTGTGAAGTATGCTTCTGTTTATATTTACATCCCAAGAATTAGTTGTTTATTTAACTAAAGACATCTGCATTTATTAAGGTTCCTGGCTCATCTAATTGTAATCTGTTTGTCTGCCCATAGTGGGGGGTGAGGTGGGGGGATTGACAAGTTAGCTTTAGTGTACAGATTTGTCTCTAAAGTCCCCTACTAGATCTGTCTCATGAGGACTGGAAGATTAAGCTGTCTGGATGGAGAGGTCAGCTCTGATCCTGTGAAGGAACTGTTGTTCCACAGTTCTGCTTAATAATGGACACTGAAGGGCCTTACAAAGACAGCTACTGGCAAGGTTAGGAAAAGAAACACAAAGGCCACTCATGTTTCCTTTAGGGACCCTACTGTGAGCTTGGGGGACCCAGAGACTCAGAGTGCCTGAAAGCAGTTTGCTCAAAGTTGATGAAAAAAGCTTGAAAAAAGTCAGCTTCCTTGACTCCAAAATCCCTGATAGAACAAACTTTTAGAATCTGACCCAGAAAGGGGCTCCTGGGTGGCTCAGTCGATTAAGAGTCCACTTAGGCTCAGGCCATGATCTCATGGTTCATGAGTTCAAGCCCCGCATCAGGCTCTGTGCTGATAGCTCAGAGTCTGGAGCCCGCTTCTGATTCTGTATCTCCCTCTATCTCTGCCCCTCCCCCACTCATGCTCTGTCTCTGTCTCTCTCTCTCTCAAAAATGAATAAACACTAAAAATGCTTGAAAAAAAAATCTGACCCAGAGAGATTTATTTATCTGTGTTGTAAAGAAACTGCTCTGTCTGGCAGCTGCTTCCCTCTAGTGGTCATACTGCCTTCAAGCAAGAAGATGCTTGTGATCACATTACAGAATTGAAAATCCAAACCCAAAAATAGGATGCTGTTTGACCAGGGCATGTCTGGTAGTCACTCAGACAATTTCAGAGGAGTATAGTAACAAAAGAAAAAACAACGCAAAATACTGGGAGTTACTTGTATTCTGGTCTTTGCAAAAGTACATTGTCTGAAACATATGTTAGAGGAAAAGCACTTTTTAATTAAAATTTCTAATTCGATGTATGAATGAACCTCCAACACATGCATACACATACCCCCCACACACACACAATCTTGGAAAACAACTTGAGAAATACTGAATAACATTGATTCCCTGCATAACATTAATCCCCAATTTAAAGATGGGACAATTGTGACCCATGAAAAGACACTCGTCATACAGTGGCCCAATGTAGTGCTTACACCGTGACAGTGTCTTCTGGACATGTGTATTGGAGCCTCCATAAGCCTGTGTGCCAGCATCACTGTGATGAGCAGAGATACATGTCAACCTAAAATGAACTGTCATGAAAATAAGAAATGAACTCTAAGTCATTGGGGTCTTTTGTTTGTTCACCACTGCTACATAGCCTCACCCACACTAAATATACTGCATCTTTTATTAGCCAGTTTCTATTTTGCTCCCCTCTGAGTTAAAGGTTAGTGGGGACAAGGAGATTGGTCATTCCTTATGTTTTATTTTTTCATTCTCTCATTGGTGAACATAGATAGTTTCTAGTTTGGTGTTATTAGGAACAGTGCCTGTATGAACATTCTTGTATGTATCTTTGAATTTATTTATTTTTTATTTTTTTAACATTTATTTATTTTTGAGACAGAGAGAGACCGAGTATGAACAGGGGAGGGTCAGAGAGAGGGAGACACAGAATCCGAAAGAGGCTCCAGGCTCTGAGCTGTCAGCACAGAGCCCGACATGGGGCTCGAACTCACGGACCCGGAGATCATGACCTGAGCTGAAGTCGGCCGCCCAACCAACTGAGCCACCCAGGCGCCTCTGTATCTTTGAATTTAAATACCTACCCAGGTCTGGTTCATAGACTATACATATGTTCAGGTTTGTTAGGTAATACAAAAATGGATGCACCAATTTACATTTCTACCAACAGTGCATATAGCTATCCGTGAGTGGGCGGGGCGGCAGGGATCTTGCTCCCCCTCCGAGGGTATTTGGCAATACTGTATATGGAAGCATTTTTGGAGGTCATAAATGGGGGTGGGGGTGGTGAGTGCTACCAGCATCTAGTGGGTAGAGACCAGGGATGCTGCTAAAGATCCTATAGGACAGCCCCCTACTGTAAATAATTAAATGACCCAAAGTTTCAAGAGTGCTGAGGTTGAGAAACCCTATTTCATGCCAACTTTGTTAGTGTCTGTTCTTTTATTTTTACAACATGGAGTGACTTTCATACCCTTTTCCTTCCCATGTAAAATGGTACATACACTTTGGGAAAGAGTTTGTCCATGTCTTCAAAATTTAGACATATACCGTCTATCATATAACCTACCCATTTCACTTCGAGGTGTTATTCAAAAGAAATGAAAGCATATGCACAAAGTCTTATACACAATTTTCTTAGTAACTATATTTGTTAATAGTGAAAAAATAGAAACAACCCAAATATTCAAAGGGTGACTGGTTAATAAATTTTAGTGTATTTGTGCAACAGAATATTACCTAGCAATATAAAGGAATGAACTCTTGGCATACCCTGAAACGTGGATATATCTTAAAATAATTATGTTCAGTGGAATAAGAATGACAAAAAAAAAAAAAAACCCAGTATATTGGTTGCATAGAGCTATCTTATGGTTTTGATTGGCATTTCTCTGATGATTAGTGAAATTGTGCTCTTTTTCACTTGTGTGTTTTTTTTTCTTTTGTGAAGTGCCTATTCAAATACTTTGCCTATTGCTCTACCTTTTCCTTATTGATTTGTAGAAGTCCCCTATAAAGTCTGTTTATAAGTCTATAAGACTGCTCAATGAATCTATAGATGAGCTTGGGGAAAATTTTCATCTGAATGCTATTAAGCCTTCCAGTTCATGAATATAGTGTGCCTTTCATTTATTTAGATTCTTTCCTCAGATGTGTTTTATTTACATTTTGATATCTTGGATATCTGTTATATTTATTTATCTGTTTTTGTTTAGCAAATTTATTGATATATATATTTTAACAACTTTGTGAGTTATAATTAAACTATGGTAAATTGCACATATTTAAGGTATACTATTTAAGAAGTTATGACATAAGTATACAACTGTAAACCACAGCCATAGTCAAGATAATGAATAAATATGTCATCTCCCCAAAGTTCTCTAGTGTCTTGTTGTAATCCCTCCCTCTTGCCCATTCTCTTCCTATTCCAATCCCCCATACCCCTAATCTCTTTTCTACCAGTATACATTAGTTTGTCTTGTCTTCAGAATTATATACATGAATTCCTACAGTATATGCTATTTTTTGTCATACTTATTTCACTCAGCATAATTATTTTAAGATATATCCATGTTTCAGTGTATGCCAAGAGTTCATTCCTTTATATTGTTAAGTAATATTCTGTTGCATGAATATACTACAATTTCTTTAGCCATTCACCCTTTGATGAATATTTGGGTTGTTTCTATTTTTTTGTTATTGTGAATAAAGTTACTAAGATACTTGTGCATAAGACTCTGTGCATATGCTTTCATTTCTCTTGGATAATACCTAGGAGTGAGATGGTTAGGTCATATGATAGGTGGTATATGCCTAAAGTTTTGAGAAATTTCCAAACTGTTTCCCAGAGTGTATGTATCATTTTATATTCTCACCAGGAGCATATGAAAGTTATTCCATGTCATTGTCAACACTTGATACAGTCATTTGTTTTCATTGTAGCCGTTGTAATAGGTATATTGATATCTCAACGTGGTTTTATTTTTCATTTCTTTAAGGACTAATGATGCTGGGCATCTTTTTCTGTACTTATTTACTATATATATATATATATATATATATATATATATATATATATATATATACATACACACACACACACATTCTTGGATGAGGTGTTTTTCAAAACGGTTATTTTTTTTAATTGGGTAGTTTTAAAATATTGTATTTACTTTATTTATTTTATTTGGGAAAGAGAGCATTGAGTAGGGGAAATGAGCAGAGGGAGAGAGAGAAAGAATCCCAAGCAGTGCTGAGCCCAACACAGGGCTCAATCCCAGGACCTGAAATCAAGAGTCAAATGCTCAACTGCTCATTGAACTGAGCCACCCAGGCACCGCTAATCAGGTAGTTGTTTCCTTACTGAGTTTTCAAAGGTTGTTATACATTATGGATAAGATCCTTTATAGTATACATGATTTGAAATTATTTTCTGGAAGTCAGTATCTTGTTAGTTCATTATCTTAACAATACTTTCTAAAGAGCAGAATTTAATAACTGGTGAAATCCAGCTTATCCATTTTTTTCTTTTATTCTGTTGTGCCTAAGAAATATTTGTGTAGCCCAAGACCACAAAGATTTTCTTCTATATTTTCTACTAGAAATGTTATACTTTTACATTTTACATGTATGTCTGTGATATATTTTAAAAGTTAATTTTGGTATATGATGTGAGGTGTGGATCAAAGCTAATTTTTTTTCATGTGTGCATCTGGTTTTTCCATACCTTTGTTGAAAAAAAACCAGCCTTTCTTCATTCAGTTACTTTTGCAACTTTGTTGAAAATCTGTTTACCATATGTATGGATATATTTTTGGTCTCTGTGTTCTTTTCCATTTATCTATTTGTTTATCTTGATGCCATACATACCACATTGTTTTGATTAATGTGGATTTATAATAAATCATGAGGTCAGATGGCATAAGTCATCCAAATTTGTTTTCTTTCAACATTGTTTTGGCTCTTCTAGGTCCTTTACACTTTTTTGTAAATTTCAGACTTTGCTTGTCAGTTTCAGTAAGGAAAAAACATGTTGAGATTTTGATTAGAATTGCTTTGACTCTGTAGATCAATTTGGGGAACACTAATGTTTTAACCCGTGGATATCGTTCAGTCAATAGACATGGAATATGTCTATATTTATTTAGATCTTTAATTTCTCTCAACAGTGTTTTGTAGTTTTCAGTGTGCTTTACCTTACACATCTTTTATCAGATTTATCCCTGCGTGTCTATTTTTGATGCTATTGTAAATGATACTTTTAATTTCAGTTTCTAATTGTTTGTTGCTAGTGAATAGAAATGCAATGAATTTTTGTACATTTATTTTGTAAGCTTCAATCTTGATAAATTCAATTATTATTCATAAAAGATTTTTTGCAGATTACATTTGATTTTCCAAAGATGATTATGTTATTTATGAGTAAAGACAATTTTAGGCCTTCCTTTCCAATCTGGGGTGCCTTTTATTTATTTTTCTTTCCTCTTTATACTGGCTACAGCCACCACCAGTACAGTGTTGAAAAGAAGAGCTGAGAGCAGATGGCCTTTCCTTACTCTTGATCTTTGGAGGAAAGTTTTCAGTCTTTGTGACTTTGTGACTAAGTATGATGTTAACTCTAGATTTTTGGTAGATATCTGTTATTAGATTGAGAAAATTTCCTTCCATTTTTAGTTTGTGAAGAGATTTTTATCAGGATGAGCTTTGGAGTCTGTCAAGTGCTTGTTCCCCATTTATAGAGATACCAAATTTTCTCTTTTGTAATCTATTGACATGCTGACTTTTTTTTTAATGATTTTTTCGAATGCAGAACTGGTCTTGAATTCCTGGTAAACCCCAACGGATCATGATGTATTATCATTTTCATTTTTCGTGGATTTGATTCGCCACAAACTTGTTAAGAATTTTAAGTCTATTTAATGAGAGGTATTGTTCTGTAGTTTTCCTTCATTGTAATATCTTTATCTTATTTTGGAATCTGTGTAATTCTGGCCTCATAGAATGAGTTTGGAAGAAGTGCTTCTTTTCAGTTTTCTTGAATATTATGGTAAGATTTCCCCATGAAAGTAATGTAGGCCTAGAATTTTCTTTGTAGAAAGGTTTTTAAGTACCTGGTCAATCACTTTAATAGATACAGGACTATCTGATAATCTATTTCTTATTGAGGAAGTTTGACATTTTATGTCTTGCGAAAAATTGTCTATTTCATCCAAGTTGTTACATTTATTTACATATAATTATTCATAATTTATCTTTTTAAGATTTTAATATCTGTAAACTCTGTAAAGATATCACCTCTCTCATTTCTGATACTGTTAATGTGTCTTTACTTCTTCCACATCATTCTGACAACAGGTTTACATATTTAATTATCTCAAAAAACACCTTTTATTGCTTTTTTTCCTGTTGGCTTTCTGTTCTTTATCTCATTATGTTTCCCTAAGATACTTACTATTTTCAAGAGGTGGGTATTGCTACAGAATTTTTCCTAAGTACTGTTTTACCTGCATCCCACAAGTTTTGATGTTACAGTTTTTATCCCCCCTTTTGATTTCTTTTTTGGTCTATTTGTTATTTATTTGAATGTTATTTAGTTTCCTAATATTTGGGGATTTTTCAGACGTTTTCCTGCTAATAATAGCAAATATAATTCCATTGTAGTTAGAGAACACACTTGGTTTAACTTGCGTTCATTTAAATTTAACTTAAATATTTAATTTAAATTGAACTTGATTTATAGTCCAGAAAATAGTCTATATTTGTGAAAGTTCTTTGTGTACTTGGAAAGAAAATGTATTTGGAAAGAAGATGTTGGGTGGAATACTTTATGGTTATTAATTAATTCAAATTGGATGATAGAATTAAGTTTTGTTGGTCCTTATTTATCTTAAAGTATTCATCCTGACTGATTTTATGTCTATTTGTTTTGTCAAGTATTAAGGGAGGAGTAATAAAATTTACAGTTACAATTGTGTATCAAGTTTTGCATCGTGTATGTTATTTGGTGCTATATTTTAGAATTTTTATGTCTTCCTAATGAATTCACACCTTTGTTATTATGAAGTAAGTTTCTTCATCCTTAGAAATTGCTTGTTCTGAAATATGTTTAGTTTAGCATTAATTTTAGCATTCCATATTTATTTTAATTAGTGTTAGCATGGTATATAAATTTGTATGTTCTGAGTTTTAAACCATTTCTCTGTCAGTATTTAAAGTAGTTTTCTTGTAAGTAACATACAGTTGGGTCCTGCTTTTTTTAACCAATCTGATCATCCCTAACTTTTACCAGGGTATTTAGACCACTTACATTTAACATGATTATTGACATCGGGTTTAAATCTGCCTGCTGTTTACATTTGTCTTTTTTTTTTATTTGATCTTTTTTTTCTTTTTTGCTCCCATGTCCTCCAAATTTGTTCTCTTTTGGAAGTGATTCCATTTTTGTCTCCTTTATGTTTATTAGTTATAACTCTTTTGTATTATTTTAGGGGTTGTTTTAAGGCTAATAGGTTTATAGTATACAACTTTATTACAATCTACCTGTAAGTGATATTATAGTATCCAAAACAGAAGAATCCTAAAACAGCATACTTTGGCTTCTCCCTGCTGGCTTTTGTGCTATTGTTGTCATTCATTTTAATATTCTATATGTTTTATATATCATAAGTACCACAGTATTCTCTTTGAGAGTTGAGTATCTTCTAAAATAATCTAAATCATAATGGAAATTCTTTATATTTACCCATGAAGTTACTATTTCCGGGGATTCCTTTGTGCAGATTCAGTTTCCATTTAGTGTCATTTTCCTCTGGCCTGAAGGACTTCCTCTAACATTTCTTATAGCTAGGATCTGATGGTGACACATTATTTCACAGCTATTTTTTTTTTAATGTTTGGAAAATATTTTATCTTCGAATTTGAAAGATTTTCCATGGGTAAAAAAAATCTAGGTTAAAAGGTTTCTCTTCAATACCTTCAAGTTATTCATTTACTGTTTTCTGTCTTGCATTGTTTCCAGTGAGAAATCAGCAGATATCCTTATCTTTGTTTCTTTCTATGGATTGCATTTATTTTAACCCTCTGGTTTTTAAGATTTTTTTTTCCTTATCACATGTTTTAAGCAATTTGATTAGAATGTGCTTTTTTTACTTCATGTTTTTTGTACTTGAGGTTATGAGCTTTTTGGATCTCTTCATTGACAGTTTTTATTGCATTTAGAAAAAAATGGCCTTTATGGGGCGCCTGGGTGGCTCAGTCGGTTAAGCCTCCGACTTCGGCTCAGGTCATGATCTCACGTCCGTGAGTTCGAGCCCCGCGTCAGGCTCTGTGTTGACTGCTCAGAGCCTGGAGCCTGTTTCAGATTCTGTGTCTCCCTCTCTCTCTAACCCTCCCCCATTCATGCTCTGTCTCTCTCTGTCTCAAAAATAAATAAACGTTAAAAAAATTTTTTTTTTTAAAAAAAGAAAAAAATGGCCTTTATATTTTTCAAATATTTTTTCCCCATTCTCCCACCTTCAGAGACTCCAATTACATACACATTAGGCCACTTAAAGGTTTCCTATAGCTCACTGATGCTCTACTTATCTTTTTTTCACTGTGTTTTATTTTGAATATTTTCCATTGCTGTATCTTTAAATTTACTTGCTTTTCTTCTGTATTGTTTAATTTGCTGTTAATTCCAGCCAATGTGTTTTTCAATCTCAGACATTATAGTTTTCATCTCTAGAAGTTGATATGGAGTCTTTAAAAACAAACATCTTCCAAGCATGAAAAAAATGAGACACAAACTAGGAGAAAATACCTGCAAAACACATATCTGATAAAATACTGGTATTCAAAATAATGCAAAGAACTCTTAAGATTCAGCAATGAGAAAATGACCTAATTAAAAAATGGGAAAACCTGAAAATTTCTCAGATTTTACAATAGACATAAACATAGGCATCAAGAGGCTGAACAAACCACAAATATGAAAAATACAAAGAAATCCACACCGAGATAGATCATGAATAAACTTCTGTAAACTAACAACAAAGAAAAAAATTGCTGAAAGCAGCCAAAGAGAAATGATGTATTACCTATAGAGGAACACCAATTCTTTTATTTTTAATGAATTTATTTATTTTTAATTTACATCTAAGTTGGTTAGCATATAGCACAATAATGTTTTCAGCAGTAGATTCCAGCGATTCATCCCGTATGTATGACACCCAGTGCTCATCCCAACAAATGTCTTCCTTAATGTCCCTTACCCATTTAGCCCATCCTCCCACCCACAGCCCCTCCAGCAACCCTCAGTTTGTTCTCTGTATTTAAGGGTCTCTTATGTTCTGTCCTTCTCCCTGTTTTTATATTCTTTTTGCTTCCCTTCCCTTTTGTTCATCTGTGAGAAATACCAATTCTAATGACAATGGATTTCTCATCTGAAACTGTGAAGGCCAAAAGGAAGTAGCACATTTTCCAAGGGTTAAAAACACAAAAAAAGTCCCTGGCAATCATGAGTTCTATATATGATATAAAGGAAATTATAAAGGAAGGAATCCCAAAGCGTCAGTATTGAAAAAAGAAATGGAAAGAGCAAAAATATGAAGAGACACAAAAGAAATTCTTTCTCCTCATAAATTAATCGGGGCATGGTAAGGTTTGCTCTGCTTCAGGAATCTGGTTCCCTTGGGCTGCCTGGGTGGATCAGTCAGTTCAGCATCTGACTCTTGACTTTGGCTCAGGTCATATCTCATGGTTTGTGAGATGGAACCTCACATTGGGCTCTGTGCTGACAGTGTGGAGCCTGCTTGGGATAGTCTCTCTCTCTTTCTCTCTCTCTGCCCCTGCCCCACTCATGCATGTGCTCTCTCTCTCAAAAAATAAATAAAAATTAAAAACAAAAAAGAATCTGGTTCCCTTAACACTAACTGTGCTATGCTGAAAGAGAGGGACACCTCTTGATTGACCCAATAAATATCATGAGGTCAAAAGAAGAAACTTCACATTCTGCACTCTCAGAATGTCCTGCAGAGAGGTGTCTTTTAATTTTTATTATTCAGAGAACTTGTTGGTAAGGTATCACTCAGATCCCAATGTTCATTTTCAGTTATGAATGAACAGGAGGTGGATGCATATCCTATAATGTTAATGTAGGAAGTATCACAAGATTAAGTGTAGACATAGGAAGACCACAGGTCTCAGTTTGCCTGAGATTGTACCACTTTGCTCTCTAAGGTAACTATTAACTGTACTCCTTTTTACTGTCAAAAGCATCCCATCATTAGCATCCGGTTTGGATGTAAAACTATGTGATTGTCCTGTACAGACATCACAAAAAATCAAACATCAGACAGAAAGCTAGGCAGGTAATGAGTGATATGAACCAAGTGAATAATGGTAACTGGAAACTGAGAAGGCCCTATTATCAGCAGGCCAATTGCTTCCAGCTGATAGTCATGAAATTAGATCCAGTAATATATTATGATTTTTCAAAAGAAATGAGTCACCTGCCTTTATATGAGAAATGTGTTTTTTAAAAGACAAGTCTAAACAAAACTCATATTCATGGTAAAGTAGATGTCTGGAACTGTATAATCTGCTAAAAGTTGGGATATGGGATAGAATCTCATAAAATGATGGAATTCTATCAAAAGGAGAAGAAGCCAAGTTGAAAGTATGATTTGTTGACAATAGTAGTGCAAAATATTTTGGTAAGTGTATTGTGGTTATGCATTGCTTTCCTTGTTCTGAGGAAATACACTGAAATAATTAAAGTAATGGAGTGTGATCTCTCCCACTTAAATGGTTCAGAGATAACAGAACCATTGGTGAATCTCATATTTGGGAGCCACTTGTAGTAGCCTTGAAACTTTCCTATGAGCTTATGTTATTGGAAAACAAAGTTATCAAAAAACTCGAAAAAAGAAAAGAAAAGAAAAGAAAGCATTCAAAACTAACCAAAAATCCTAAGTCAGACGTTGCCACATTTTTTTTCTGTGTGACCAGAATGCAACCTCTTATGTAGTTCCATATTTTTACTTTTCAAAGAGAAACTTTGAGACTTTGAGTATGTAAGAGACCCAGAATATGTAAAGGACTTGTCCCAATGGCATAGCCAGTCAGTGGCAGAGCCAGCTCTGACATACAGTCTGCCTCATGCACCTTTCTACCCACCCCATTCTTTTCCATCCTCACATATTACATAGCCAACCCCCATTTTTATTCTCTTTGGTATTCTTCATTCTACCTCATTTCAAATATCCAACTCTGGAACAAAAACTGGGGCTTTTAATAAAATATATGAAGAGTTTATCTGCCAATAAAAATTACTATTCCAAATTTAATCATCCTGGTACACATTTAGAGCCTAGAAAGACCCACTAACTTTAACCAGAGTCAGTATTTGACTCCTGCATAAGATATTAGCTGGTGTCTATTTCCTATCAAGATAACATACTTTCCCAGAGATTCTTGTGTGAGGAACTCTTTGAGGAGATATGAAAGTTAAGGACAGGGGAAATTGAAATCTGCCAGTAATGCCCACTGCAGTTGGGAAGAACATGTTTAAGATGACTGTTGTATGACATAGCATATTGTGTCCTTTATTCTTCATAAATTACTTGGTATGTGGGTAAGAAATCATTTGCTGAAAGCACTTGGGACATTTTACCTGCATTGAAACAAATGAAGGGAGGAACAAACCTCCCTTCAAAAAGGGAGACCTGGGCAGTCAAGATGGTTTTGTTTGTTCTTAGTTAACTGTTGAAATACGGAAGAGCAAAATAGAAGGTGAGATTTGGAAATATTGGGCTTCTCAATTTGAAAACTGATGTTCATGGGTGTCTAAAATGAATGACTTCTGTAGTATTTTGCAAAAGAGAAGAAAAACAGGTATTTCTCTGTAATTTCCACTCTGTCTGACTGAAACTTTCCATACCTCAAAGTCCAATCTCATAATTCCTGTAAGGTATTAAATCAGATATCATTTTAAAAAATTATTCAGGACCTGGACAGAGCAAGCACTCACCCCAAATGCTCCACACACTTAGTGTGTGGTAATCAGTGTACTGATCAGCTGTAAATCTACTGAGCATTTAACTCCTGTCCCACATTGTTCCTTTGCATGTCTGTTTAAAGTTAATAAATGTTTTGAGTCTTTACTAGGGTCCAGGTATTACACTAGGTCTTCTCTACTATCCCAGTCTTCTTTTATTTCATGGCCCTGTTCATTTCCTTCTGTGTACTAATTACAAGGTATAACGACTTATATTTTTTTTATGTGATTAGTGAATTCTACATTAGAGAGTATATCTATGAGATCAGGCATCGATTGTATCATAACTGCTCTGTGCCCTACATCTAGTACCAGGTATATCCTAGGGGTGTGGTGAGCCTTTCTTTGCTCTACAAACAACTGTACCAAGCATCTGTGATAAGCCAGGCACTGACTATCTGTGAAGCTGTGCAATGCAGGCTTAGAAATATTGTGTGGAACTTCGTCTGCCTGGGGCCAGGTTCTGCCTACATGACTTACTAGCTTTGTAAACTTGGATGAGTTTTTTTTTTCTTTTTTTTCCTTTTGAGCACTTTTCTATGCCTGACTTTATCTCTGTGCATGGGTAATAATGATAGTACCTTTCTTTTTTTTTTTTTTTAACAGAATTTTGAGATATAACTGACCTACAACATTGTGTAAGTTTAAGGTGTAGAACACGTTCTACAACAATGTTGTAGTTGATACACTTCTGTATTGCAAAATAATTAGTTCTGTAGCTTTAGCTATCACCTCCATCATATCACATTTAATTACCATTTCTTTTTTGTGGTGAGAACATTTAAAATCTACTCACATAGCCACTTACAAGTATGGGTATATATGTGTGCATGTCTATGTATATATATATATATATATATATATATATATATATATATATATAGAGAGAGAGAGAGAGAGAGAGAGAGAGAGAGAGAGAGGGAAGGGAACCCTATGTGCACTATTGGTGGGAGTGTAAATTGGCTCAACCACTATGGAAAGCAGTGTAGAAGTTCCTTAAAAAATTAAAGACAGAACTATCATATGATCCAAGCAATTCTACTTTTGGATATAAATATAAGTATATATACATATATATGTATAAATATAGATATATATATACATTTATATTTATATATTTAAAAATTTTTTTAACATTTATTCATTTTTGAGAGACAGAGACAGAGCTTGAGTGGGGGAGGGGTAGAGAAAGAGGGAAACACAGAATCCGAAGCAGGCTCCGAGCTGTCAGCGCAGAGCCCAATGCAGGGCTCGAACTCATGAACCGCGAGATCATGACCTGAGCCGAAGTCGGACGCTTAACTGTCTGAGCCACCCAGGCGCCCCAACTTCTGTATATATATTGAAAGGAAATTAAAATAGGATCTCAAAGAGCTACTTTCTGTCTGTGTTCATTGCAGCATTATTTGCAATAGATATGGAAACAACCTAAATATCCATCAACAGATGAATAAAGATACGGTATGTAAATACAGTAGAGTATTATTCGGTCATAAGAAAGAAAGAATCCTTGTCATTTGCAATAACCTAAATGAAATGTAAGGGTATTGTGCTATGTGAAATAATCAAGGTAGAGAAAGACATATACTCTATGATATCACTTATATGTGGAATGTAAAAAAGCCAAACTCATGAAAACATAGAGTGGTGACCTGGGGCTGGGGGATGAAGGAAATGTGAGGATGTTGGTAAAACGGTACAGACTTCCAGTTATAATATTGTATTATGTACTTGATAGCACCTTTTTTCATGGAGTGACATAATACTGTCAATACTGACTTCCAGCAGTTCACAGTCTAGTCGGATGTCATGCACACACATAAAGGATGCTGTCAAAGGGCAAAGTGATCTCCTGCTACAAAGGAGAAGTTCACAGGGCTCCTGGTGTGTAGGGTGGTGAGAGGACAACCCCACTGCAAATGCTGTGAGAGCTTCCTGGGAAAGGAGAGATTTGAATTGGGCCAGGGGAGAACCCTGTCACATGCCTTTCTAAAATCAAGACTCTCTGCCTCTAAACCCATCACCAATCCATCAGTTTAGTAGCCCTGTCAAAAAAGGAAACAAGACTGTCTGGATAATGATTTCCACATGTTCTCTTTTCATGTGGTTGTAGGTTTAGCCACATGCACTGGTAAAGAAAGGAGACCATTGCCATATTCATCTGCTCCTTTTTTGTCTTTGCAGCTGTACTCTTGTGTCCATTCTGTCCACAGTGGCCCAGAATGAGTAGATAATAGTGACTGCCAATATTTATTAAGCCCCTACTATGTGACAACCATATGTAGTAATTTATTTATTTATTTATTTATTTTAGGTGTACGTTTAACTTTATTTTTTAATTTTATATTTTAAAATTTACATCCAAATTAGTTAGCATATAGTGCAACAATGATTTCAGGAATAGATTCCTTAATGCCTCTTACCCATTTAGCCCACCCCCCTCCCACAACCCCTCCAGTAACCCTCAGTTTGTTCTCCATATTTATGAGTCTCTTCTGTTTTGTCCCCCTCCCTGTTTTTATATTATTTTTGTTTCCCTTCCCTTATGTTCATCTGTTTTGTCTCTTAAAGTCCTCACATGAGTGAAGTCATATGATATTTGTCTTTCTCTGACTAATTTCACTTAGCATAATACCCTCCAGTTCCATCCACATAGTTGCAAATGGCAAGATTTCATTCTTTTTGTTGCTGAGTAATACTCCATTGTATAGATATACCACGACTTCTTTATCCATTCATCTGGCGATGACATTTGGGCTCTTTCCATACTTTGGCTATTGTTGATAGTGCTGCTATAAACATGGGGGTGCATATGTCCCTTCAAAACAGCACACCTGTATCCCTTGGATATATACCTAGTAGGGCAATTGCTGGGTTGTAGGGTAGTTCTAATTTTAGTATTTTGGGGAACCTCCATACTGTTTTCAGAGTGGCTGCACCAGCTTGCATTCCCACCAACAATGCAAAAGAGATCCTCTTTCTCCACATCCTCACCAACATCTGTTGTTGCCTGAGTTGTTAATGTTAGACATTCTGACAGGTGTGAGATGGTATCTCATTGTGGTTTTGATTTGTATTTCCCTGATGCTGAGTGATGTTGAGCATTTTTTCACATGTCGGTTGGCCATCTGGATGTCTTCTTTGGAGAAGTATTTATTCATATCTTTTGCCCATTTCTTCACTGGATTACTTGTTTTTTGGGTGTTGAGTTTGAGAAGTTCTTTATAGATTCTGGATACTAACCCTCTATCTGATATGTTGTTTCCAAATATCTTCTCCTATTCCATCGGTTGCCTTTTAGTTTTGCTGATTGTTTCCTTCGCTGTGCAGAAGTTTTTTATTTTGATGAGGTCCCAGTAGTTCATTTTTGCTTTTGTTGCCCTTGCTTCTGGAGACGTGTTGAGTAAGAAGTTGCTGCAGCCAAGATCAAAGAGGTTTTTGCCTGCTTTCTCCTCAAGGATTTTGATGGCTTCCTGTCTTACATTTAGGTCTTTCATCCACTTTGAGTTTATTTTTGCATATGGTGTAAGAAAGTGGTCTAGGTTCATTCTTCTGCATGTCACTGTCCAGTTTTCCCATCACCACTTGCTGAAGAGACTGTCTTTATTCCACTGGATATTCTTTCCTGCTTTGTCAAAGATTAGTTTGCCATACATTTGTACGTCCATTTCTGGTTTCTCTATTCTGTTTCATTGATGTGAGTGTCTGTTCTTGTGCCAGTACCGTACTGTCTTGATGATTACAGCTTTGTAGTATAGCTTGAAGTCTGGGATTGTGATGCCTCCTGCTTTGGTTTTCTTTTTCAAAATTGCTTTGGCTATTCGGGGTCTTCTCTGGTTCCATACAAATTTTAGGATTATTTGTTCTAGCTCTGTGAAGAATGCTGGTATTATTTTGATAGGGATTGCATTGATTATGTAGATTGCTTTGAGTAGTATCTACATTTTAACAATATTTGTTCTTCCTATCCAGGAGCATGAAATCTTTTTCCATTTTTTTTTTTTGTGTCTTCAATTACTTTCATAAGCTTTCTATAGTTTTCAGTATATAGGTTTTTCACCTCTTTGGTTAGATTTATTCCTAGGTATTTTATGGTTTTTGGTGCAATTGTAAATGGAATCAATTCCTTTATTTCTCTTTATGTTGCTTCATTGTCAGTGAATAGGGATGCGATTGATTTCTGTGCATGGATTTTATATCCTGCCACTTTGCTGAGTTCATGAATCAGTTATAGCAGTTTTTTCGTGGAATCTTTTGAGTTTTCCATATAGAGTATCATGCCATCTGTGAAGAGAGAAAGTTTGACCTCCTCCTGACTGATTTGGATGCCTTTTATTTCTTTGTGTTGTCTGATTGCAGAGGCCAAGACTTCCAATACTTGCCACTTCCAATAACAGTGGCGAGAATAGACATCCCTATCTTGTTCCTGACCTTAGGGGGAAAGCTCTCAGTTTTTCCCCATTGACGATGATAGTAGCGTTGGGTCTTTCATATATGGATTTTATGATCTCGAGATATGATCCTTCTATCCCTACTTTCTTGAGTGATTTTATCAAGAAAGGATGCTGTATTTTGTCACATGCTTTCTTTGCATTGGGAGGATCATATGGTTCTTGTCCTTTTCTTTTATTGCTGTGATAAATCACGTTAATTGTTTTGTGGATATTGAACCAGCCCTGCATCCCAGGTATAAATCCCACTTGGTCTTGGTAAATAATTTTTTTTAATGTATTGTTGGATCCGGTTGGCTAATATCTTGTTGAGAATTTTTGAATCCATGTTCATCAGGAAAATTGGTCTGTAGTTCTCCTTTTTAGTGGGGTCTCTGTCTGGTTTTGGAATCAAGGTAATGCTGGCCTCATAGAAAGAGTTGGGAAGTTTTACTTCCATTTCTATTTTTTGGAACAGCTTCAAGAGAGTAGGTGTTAACTCTTCCTTAAATGTTTGATAGAATTCCCCTGGAAAGCCATCTGGCCTTGGACTCTTGTTTTTTGGGAGACTTTTGATTACTAATTCAGTTTCTTTGCTGGTTATGGCTCTGTTCAAATTTTCTATTTCTTCCTGTTTCAGTTTTGCTAGTGTATATGTTTTTAGGAATTTGTCCATTTCTTCCAGATTGCCCATTTTATTGGCATATAATTGTTCATAATATTCTCTTATTATTGTTTTAATTTCTGCTGTGTTGGTTGTGATCTCTCCTCTTTCATTCTTGATTTTATTTATTTTGGTCATTTCCTTTTTCTTTTTGATCAAACTGGCTAGTGGTTTATCAATTTTGTTAATTCTTTCAAAGAACCAGCCTCTGGTTTCATTGATCTACTGTTTTTTTGTTTGTTTGTTTGTTTGTTTTTTTTTTTTTTTTTTTTGCTTTCTATAGTATTAATTTCTGCTCTAATCTTTATTATTTTCTGTCTTTTGTTGGTTTTGGGTTTTATTTGCTCTTCTTTTTCCAGCTCTTTAAGGCATAAGGTTAGGTTGTGCATCTGAGACTTTTCTTCCTTCTTTAGGAAGGCCTGAATTGCTATATACTTTCCTCTTATGACCATCTTTGCTGCGTCCCAGAGGTTTTGGGTTGTGGTCTTCTCATTTTCCTTAGCTTCCATATACTTTTTAATTTCCTCTTTAACTTCTTGGTTGACCCATTCATTCTTTAGTAGGATGTTCTTTAGTCTCCAAGTATTTGTTACCTTTCCAAATGTTTTCGTGTGGTTGATTTCGAGTTTCATAGTGTTGTGGTCTGAAAATATGCATGGTATGATCCACATCTTTTTGTACTTGCTGAGGGCTGATTTGTGTCCCAGTATGTAGTCTATTCTGGAGAATGTTCCATCTGCACTGGAGAAGAATGTATATTCCGCTGCTTTAGGATGAAATGTTCTGAATATATCTGTTAAATCCGTCTGGTCCAGTGTGTCATTCAAAGCCATTGTTTCCTTGTTGATTTTTTGATTAGATGATCAGTCCATTGCTATAAGTGGGGTGTTGAAGTCTCCTACTATTATGGTATTACTATCAATGAGTTTCTCTATGTTCGTGATTAATTGATTTATATATTTGGGTGCTGCCACATTTGGCACATAAATGTTTACAATTATTAGGTCTTCTTGGTGGATAGACCCCTTGATTATGATATAATGCCCTTCTTCATCTCTTGATACAGTCTTTATTTTAAAGTCTAGATTGCCTGATATAAGTATGGCTACTCTGGCTTTCTTTTGTTGACCATCAGCATGATAGATGGTTCTCTATCCCCTTACTTTCAATCCAAAGGTGTCTTTAGGTCTAAAGTGAGTCTCTTGTAAACAGCATATAGGATCTTGTTTTCTTATCCATTCTGTTACCCTATGTCTTTTGATTGGAGCATTGAGTCCATTGACATTTAGAAGGAGTAATGAAAGATATGAATTAATTGCCATTATGTTGCTTGTAGAGTTGGAGTTTCTGGTGGTGTTCTCTGGTCCTTTCTAATCTTTGTTGCTTTTGGTATTTAATTAATTACTTAATTAATTAATTATTTTTTTCATCTTTCCTCCCCTCAGAGAGGCTCCCTTAAAATTTCTTGCAGGGCTAGTTTAGTGGTCACAAATTCCTTTAATTTTTGTTTGGGAAACTTTTAATCTCTCCTTCTATGTTGAATGACAGCCTTGCTGGATACAGAATTCTTGGCTGCATATGTTTCTGATTCAGTGCATTGAATATATCCTGCCACTCCTTTCTGGCCTGCCAAGTTTCTGTGGATAGGTCTGCTGCAAACCTGATATGTCTTCCCTTGTAGGTTAAGGAAGGACGTTTTTTCCCTTGCTACTTTCATGATTCTCTCATTGCCTGAGTATTTTGTTAATTTGACTATGATATGCTTTGTTGATGGTCGATTTTTGTTGAATCTGATGGGAGTCCTTTGTGCTTCCTGGATTTTGATGTCTGTGTCTTTCCTGAGGTTAGGAAAGTTTTCCACTATGATATGCTCACATAACTCTTCTACCCCTATTTTTCTCTCGTCCTCTTCTGGGACCCCTATGATTCTGATGTTGTTCCTTTTTAATTAGTTACTCATTTCTCTAATTCTTAAATCGTGCTCTTTTGCCTTCATCTCCCTCTTTTTTTCTGCTTCATTATTCTCAATAAATTTGTCCTCTATATCGCTGATTCTGTGTTCTGCCTCGTCCATCCTTGCCGCTGCTGCATCCATCCGTGATTGCAGCTCAGTTATAGCATTTTTAATTTCATTCTGGCTATTTTTTACTTCTTTTATCTCTGCAGAAAGGGATTCTAATCTATTTTCAACTCCAGCTAGTATTCTTATTATCGTGATTCTAAATTCTGGTTCAGACATCTTGCTTGTATCTGTGTTGGTTAAGTCCCTGGCTTTTGTTTCTTCCTGCTGTTTATTTTGGGGTGAGTTCCTTCGTTTCATAATTTTGAAGGGAGAAAAGGAATTAATGAGAAAAATTAAAATTAAAAGATATTAAAATTGAAAGATTAAAAACAAACACACACACACACACAAAATCAAATAAATGATGCTAGACCCTAGGTGTGTTTGGGTCTGGGTGTTGAAAGTGGCTTGACAGATTAGAGAAAAAAAGGGGAAAAAAGGGGAATATTTTGAAAATTTTAAAAAATGAATACACTGAAGTAGACTAAAATGAAATGATGGAAGTAAAACAGATTTTGAAAAAATTTACACAAAAGTAAAAAATATAGTAGAAAAAAATTAAAAATATTTTTAAGAAAAATTGAAAATAAAAATGATTTTTGTCTATTTCTATATTAAAGAAAAAAGAAATGAAAAAGAGGAAAAAAAAGAAAGAAAGTTGAATAGATGGACATGCTAACAGACTGAAATATGACTGAAATTACTTCATTTTACCCTAGAAGTCAAACTGTGAAGCACTTTATAGTCCATAAACTAAGCAGGCAGTGAGACTTGTGTTCTTGAAGAGGGAGGTTGGCCCAGTTGGGCAGGGCTTAGTGTAATGCCTCCATTATCCATTAGATAGTGCTGCTTAGCCTACTGGGGTGGACTGTTGTGGCACTTGTAGGTGAGTATGCGCATGCATGGAAGCAGTGAAAATGGCGTCACCCAGCTACCCAGTCTTTAGTATCGGAACTCTCTTCTCCCTGATCAGCAATCGCACACCTGTCCTTTAGCTGTCTTCAGCTTCTGACACTCCCCACTTCCACACTGTCCATGACCAAGCCCCAGGCAGCACCTCCCTCCTGAGTTTTGTCTCACATGCGGCTGCCTTCCCTGGCCCCTCACTTCTGAGGGACTGCGGCTTTGACCTGCTCTGCCCCTCTGTAGGTGGTCTCACTGAGCAATGGCCAGGTGCCGGCTGCACCCAGGAAAGTTTGCAGGATGGTGCTGCTGCCGAAGCCCAGAGACTGCGGCCGGGTGCCAGCTGCCCCAGAAAAAGTTCATGAGATAGTGTAGCAGCAGCGTTTCGGGGATTATGGAAAATCACAACACACATCTGGCACCAGGCTTCACCCTTAATGACCTTGCTCCAGCACCAGCGAATGTGGCTGCCTTCCGGGATCTGCTGGGACCAGGTGGCTTCAACAGTCTCTACCAAATGTCCTTCCAGCAGTGGAGCCGCTTCTCCCCGTGTGGCCCGAGAACCTCCCGGACCCCACTCTGCTCCTGGGGATTCGCCCTTGCCACCAGAGCACCACCAGGTATTGAGCTGTGGAGTTGCAGACTCTGCACTCCCCCTGTTTACAGTCTTAATGGAATTTAAACCCTCTCCTTTCTCCTTTCTCCCTTCTCCCTTTTTAGTTCAGTCCCTGCGGCTGTTTCCAATTTTCCACTTTCTCTCCAGCTGCTTTTGGGGAGGGATGCTTTTCCCGTATTATCCCCACTGTCTCTGTCCTCTCTCCACATGCAAAAGCACCTCCCTGCCCTCTGCAGCTTCTCCCTCCCCCAGTTTACCTCTCCACACTGCGTACCTGCTGAATTCTGTGGTTCAGGTTGTGCATATTTTTGTGTTAATCCTCAGATCAGCTTTCTAGGTATGCAGGATGGTTTAGTGTTGGTCTGGCTGTATTTCATGGATGCAAGACACACAAAAAACTTCCATGCTATTCTGCCATCTTGGCTCCTCCTCCTGTAGTAACTCATTTAATCCTCATAACTACTACAGTGGAGAGGTACTAGTTTATCCCCATTTCAAAAATGCGGGAACTGTGATGTGGAGATTAAGTAACTTGCTTAGATCATACAGCTGTACAGAGAGACATTAGGACCTGAACTCAGGTAGTTGGATGTCAGAGCCTGAATGCTAAATCCTCAAGCTCTCTCTACTGCTTCTGTGAGCTCTAGAACCTTTAGGAGACTGACAAGAATTCCTGGGGCTAGATATGGGGCATGTTTAAAGAAAGTTAATTGCCCTTGATAGTTTCTCATGGGTAACACAACACCTATCTTTCCTTTGGACCCCCCCTTCCCTGACCCAAGTGTCCTAAACAATAGCTAGTTGACAATTCACTGGGGGTGCCTGGGAAAGAGATTGCCTTTGTGTATTACACAAACTATTGTGTCTTATGTATCATTAGAATTTGTCTTAAATACCACTGGAATTTGTCCCTATTCTCTCCTGTGTGTCACACAGGAATCCTGGAAGGACCAACCTACCTGTCTTACCCAATGTTATCCTCTCCAATCCATCTTCTCCTCATCGGTTGGGTTCCAGCTGGGAGTGGTCAGCACACTAAAAAAGTGAATTAAAGAGAATTGAATGAGGGGCGCCTGGGTGGCTCAGTCAGTTGAGCGACCGACTATGGCTCAGGTCATGATCTCACGGTTCGTGGGTTCAAGCCCCGCATTGGGCTCTGTGCTGACAGCTCAGAGCCTGGAGCCTGCTTCCGATTCTAGGTCTCCCTCTCTCTCTCTCTGCCCTCTCCCGTTCATGCTGTCTCTCTCTGTCTCTCAAAAATAAATATTAAAAATAATTTTTTTAAAACAAGAATTGAATGAAACAAGTATTTAGAGAGAGAAGCCATCACACCCCAAAGCCTGAAGGGGAGGGGGGACAGATCATAGTTAGCAGAACCTGGCAAGAAGTTTGGTTGTGGGAGAGAGTTGGCCAAGCTGTGGTCATAACAGGGAAACAGAACCTTTATCGAGACCAGCACCCACAGGAAGCAGGGACAAGGTGAGGGATAAATATCCCATCCTCTCTCTTCTCCCATCTTTGGAAGCCTATCAGAAATCAGAGGGCCAGGAGCCCATGTGATGTAGTTAGTAGACATTGAGATCAGATCTGGAAAGGTAAAGGGAATTTACCAACACAGGTTATTCCTCTCTTTCTGTTCTGTTTGGCTTTTTATAAGCAGTGCTAGAATGAACAGCATATGTACATAGTTTCATGCTGGGCTTTTAATTCTATTAAATAGATAGCCAGTTGTGGGACTGTCAAGTCAAAGTGTTTCAGAAGTTTTAAATATTTACAGACATAGGATGCCTGGGTGGCTCAGTTGGTTAAGCATCCGAATTTGGCTCAGGTCATGATCTTGCTGTTCCCAAGGTCGAGCCCTGAGTCAGGTTCTGTGCTGGCAGCTCAGAGCCTAGATCCTGCTTCAGATTGTGTCTCCCTCTCTCTCTGCCCCTCCCCCACTCACACTCTGTCTCTCTCTCTCAAAAAGAAATAAACATTAAATAACTTTTAAAAATGTTTACAGATGCTACAGTAACTTACCTAAGAAACTGTAGCAATTTCACCAACCCTGTATATGTACTTTCACTAGAAGTAGATGTTCTTGGGCTCCTGGGTGGCTCAGGCAATTAAGCAACCAACTCTTGATTTTGGCTCTCACAGTTTGTGAGTTCAAGCCCTGTGCTGGGCTCTGTGCTGACATTGTGTAGCTTGTTTGGGATTCTCTCTCTCTCTGCCTCTCTCTGCCCCTTCCCTGCTTGCACTCTCTTTCAAAAATAAATTAATTAGTTAAAAAAAATAGATGTTATTAATGTCTTAAAATGTGTTGATTAGATTGGCATGAATTATGTGCTGTTTTATTTTGAATATTCTAGGTGATGAGTGAGATTGAGCATGATTCCTAAGTATATGAGATCACTTCTGTGAATTTCCTGTACCTAGTGGGAGTATTTAGTACCTTTATTGGCAATCTGTATTTCACTTGTCTTTCTTTGTTGTTTATATAGTCTTTGCCGCATATGAGATTTAGATATTGTTTTAGACATTTTAGATATTTTTTTGTTTTGTTTAGAGTAAGGTTTCTAAAACATAAATCTGACCTTCATCTCTTTTTAAAAGTTTATTTTGAGAGAGAGCAAGAGCGAGCGAGAGAGAAAATGCACGTGAATGGGGGAGGGGCAGAGAAAAAGGGGGAGAGAGAGAGAGAGAGAGAGAGAGAGAGAGAGAGAGAGTAAGGAGGGAGAGAGAATCCCAAGTAGGCTCCACACTCAGCAGGGAGTCCCACACAGGGCTCCTTCTCATGACTGTGAGATCATGACCTGAGCCAAAATCAAGAGTCAGATGCTTAAGTGACTGAGCTACTCTGGCACCCCAAATCTGAGCTTTATCTTAAAACCCTTCAGTGACTGCCCTTTGTCTTCAGGATAAGCTGTACATTCCCTCTCTGACTTAAAGGGCTCGTTCATGACGCTGTGCCAGAGAGCTCTTCAGCCTTGTCTCCTGGTCCTCTCCACCTGCTCCCTATCCATATCTCAGGTACAGGTATAAACTGCCCTGCTCTTGCTTCCATCCCCGGTGTGTTTTCAGGCACTGTTTTCTCTTCCTGAGATGACTGTCTTCACTTTCTTTTTGCTCCATTAACTCGTGTCTTCTCTCAAAGATTAATTTTGACATTGTCACTCTGCAAGGCTGTAAGTGTTGCTGCCTCCCTTGTCCTCCCAGACTGAGTCTCACACGGCTTCCAGAAATGGTGGTCTGGATTAAAGGCAAATGGCATGTAATATGGAGAGGGTGTGACGTATCAAAATGAAGAAGCTCTATCTAGTACCTGTAGCCTAGGGGCACACGTGTAGTGGTTGAGTTCATTGCCCACATGGAACAGAACAAGCGTCAGCAAAGTATTGATAATTGTCACTTTGATTTATCCTACCAGCAGTCTTCCCAGAAAAGAATCAAGATGATTGCTCTTAGAAAAGCCACATACCTTTTGTCAGAGTCCGTTCACTGTGATCTCAGTAGGCCAGCTGCAACATTCTAAGTTTATTCCAGAAAATAATCCAACTACAGTGAAAGATCCTCCAACCACCCCTACCAAATATGAATTTTTGCTGTCCTGTGGCCCTGGGGATCCCCTGTGACATAATGAATGAGGCTTCACTGCATAAATAAGCACTGTTCTAATGTATCACTTTCTTGGTGGGTCTTTTCCTCATAGCATGGAATGTAAGTTATGCATCAGATACTTAGCCCTATTTTTTTTTCATCCCTATTGAGACAACCTCCAATAATCCAACTCAAGAACTTCTTGCCACCTCCACTTTAAATAAACTTAAGCATGAATGTTCAGACTTACAGAGCAATGTGATAGTCTTTCCAAAACAATTCAAATAAAAGTTAGTTTGAAGAAAATTCCTCCACAAAGGAATTGCACTTAAACTAGGACTTGAGAGGTCCTGTGTCAGTGGGAAGGGCACCTGTCTGTAGGAAGACCTAGATGGTCAAGGGACTCTACCACTCTGAGCTTCAGTCTCCTCATCTGTAAAATGGGATAATGTCTGTATTGCAGGGCAATGGTGAAAAACGAAAGAGTGCATGTTTCTGAGATATCTAGCATAGTAAACAATGAAATATGAATAAATGGTGGACAATACTTCCTTTCATTATTTATCTAGTCTCCATTTCCTCCACTATTCTCGATACGGAAGAAGATGGAGGAGCAACAGGCCCACTTCTGGCACTGACTCATTTTATTATTTATCTAAACTCTGAATCTCCAGGAATCTGAGATGACCCAATAACCAGCGAGGAAGACAGCTGAATAATCAAAGATTCATGTAATCAAATGTGGACAATCCCTTTCATCAGATTCTTTCTTGGAGAAAGTATTCTATTTCTTTGGGGGGAAATTATAAAGTACCGTGGGTAGGGTGAGGTTAACGTGCCATTTAACGAGATGGAGATTATCACCCTTTTTTTGGTGAGCACCCTGATAAGTATAGGTCTATAATTTGGGAAAGTGGTCAGAAGAATAGGATTATCAGAATTTATTTTAAGTAATACAAAGGTAAGAAAATTAAAGTTTGATTGGTGACTATATTTGGGGGAGAACTATGTGAGGAGAGAATCTGAAAAGTTATTTACTGCTTGGAAAAGGACAAAAAGAGATAGATCAATCTGAGTAGTTTCCTGAAGAAAACAGGACTTTGGAGAGAATAAGAACTATGTAATAAGAATTTTTAGTTGTCTGTGATGTTTGTATCCAAGTCTCTACACTAAGATCTTCAGCAAAAGCCACATTGTTCACTAATGCTTTGCAGCCAGAGAAATCTTTGGGGAACTCCGTATCGTGTATTCAAATCTGGTTTGGTATGGGGGCTAAAATAGACACTGCTGGTGTAGATGCAGTAGCTCAATGAGTCGTGGACAGCTGATCTATAAGTTGTGCATTCAGTAAAACTTCAGTAAACACATGCTGGGTCTCTGGTCCTGTAAATGCAGATTCAGTGGAGAAGAAAACAGTGTAGTAAGCAAGGATAAATTATGCAAGGTGCTATAAGACAGGAAGAATGTGCATCCTGAAGATATACAGATGAAGGAGTCACTTATTGTATGTGATGATGGCTTTGGGAAAGCTACAGAGAGTAGAGACATTTTAGTAAGATCTTAAAAAATGTGTGCGAGCTTGCTTAAGCTGATAAGGTGGAAAGGACAAGTCCGGCAGAGGTAACAGCTAGAGCAAAAGCAGAGAAGCTCGCAAGGGGGAGGGGGGGGAAGAGGGGGGTGTGCCTAAAGACCCAAGAAAGGAAGGAAGCTGAAAGAGGAGTCCAGGGCTGATTTTAAAAGGTTTTTCTCTGTTGCTTATTCTGACTCAGTAGGTCTTAAGATACCAACGTTCTTTTGAAGTTTGTTC
The DNA here is from genome assembly GCF_027475565.1 of Acinonyx jubatus. Classification (NCBI taxonomy): domain Eukaryota; kingdom Metazoa; phylum Chordata; class Mammalia; order Carnivora; family Felidae; genus Acinonyx; species Acinonyx jubatus. Next base: position 18,863,900 of record NC_069391.1, read on the forward strand.
CTTACTCTAATTCTTTAGGCAAATAGAACCACCTTTTGATAAGTAACACTTGCAAAATATCCAATGAGATGCAGTCAAACAAAGCCTGCTGAGCCCAAGGATTACTTTCTAACTTCCTTTCAGGCATTTAAAATGGATTCAATTGCCCCATGGTCTTGGTTTTGATGCTGAGATATTCTGTCCACTAAGACTTCTGTACTTCCCATCATTGACCTCATGAGTGGCTTAATTCCCACCATCTTCAAGACACTAGTCCTTTCTGTGAGGAAGAAGGATGAGGGATAAAGAGAGAAGGGACTTACTCAGGTCTTATTGGACTGACCGTTTGTCTAATGGAGCTCCATGTCAACAGTTGTGGTTTGTCAAGAGTATAGTGAAATGAGTGTTCGTAAACCATAGAACAATAGGTTTGTCTCAGGGTTTGGGAAGCAAAGAGCAAACGGACAGTGCTCCATTGGATTCATTCTTGGCTAGAACAAGCTAACTCACTTAAACTCAACTGCACCCACCCCCACTTTCTACTTTAAAAGAGAGAACTGGAGGTGATAGGTGAAGGGAACTTGGGCAAGGTGATTGAATAGAAAACATATGGCTTTATGACTCCAAAAATGTATAGTAAAAGTCTCCACTTAGACACATACTGGCTGGAAGGGTTTGGACAGCTTTTTAAAGCATTGTGATCCTTATTTTGTTTATCTACAAAATGGGGATAGTAGTATATGCCCTAAAAAGATGTGACATTTAAAAACAATATAAATAAATCATCCAGTTCATTGTGGATATTTAGTAAAAGACAGTTACTATTATATGGCATTCTTTCTTTACCCTGTCCTAGGACTCATCTTCTGAATGCAAATGTTGAATCACTAAGAATATGTGCTCAGAACACAGGGGTCCTTTTAATTTTTTAAAAAAAAATTTAATGTTTATTTTTGAGAGAGAGAGAGAGAGAGAGAGAACATGAGTGGAGGAGGGGCAGAGAGAGAGATGGAGACACAGAATCCGAAGCAGCTCCAGGCTCTGAGCTGTTAGCACAGAGCCCAATGCGGGGCTCAAACTCTCAAATCGCGAGATCATGACCTGAGCCAACGTTGGACGCTTAACCGACTGAGCCACTCAGGTGCCCTAGTTTTTGTTTTTGTTTTTGTTTTTGTTTTTGTTTTTGTTTTTGTTTTTTAACCATCTGAAGCCCTTGCTCATGCCCTGTGTCACTTGGACTAAAAAGGTCATATCCCATACCACTGAAGTTTTCCTTAGTTTTGGTCTTTATTATGGGTCAAGCACTTGGACTGTTTCAGCTTTCATAGCCTGGACATCTTTTTAACCATCTATAAAACTTAAAATCATGAAGTGCCTGAGTGGCTCAGTTGGTTAAGCATCTGACTTCAGCTCAGGGCATGATGTCATGGTTCATGAGTTTGAACCCCATATTGGGCTCTGTGCTGACAGCTCAGAGCCTGGAGCCTGCTTCAAATTCTGTGTCTCCCTCTCTCTCTGCCTTTCCTGACTTACACTCTGTGTCTCTCTCTCTTTCAAAAATAAATAAACATTAAAAAAATAAGAATAAAATCAAAGATAGGTACTGGGATGGATTTTATGATGTCAGTGCTCTTCTTGATTTATAAATAAATATTGGACTTAGGGAAATTCAAGTAGAAATAAGAAAATAATTAAGTTAATCTCTTTTTTGTGTGTTTCAATGAGAAGAGATCTAGAAGATCTAAACAACACTGTTCTAAGCAAAGTTTATCTAATTAGCACTAATATTATATTCTTCTAAAACTTTACATTTCACAAATTATTTTCTTAATACATCTAAGAAAAATAAATGGAATAAGGAAATTCATCTGGATTTGCTCAAAAAACCATAGAACTGTGCTGTCTGTAAGGATGATTTTCCTGTACATTTGAAAAATCTTGAAATGAAATTTATTCTGTTTGTGTCTTAAATGGAAAAAAATGCAGATTGACATCAAACAGAATATTAGATTTAAGTGATATCTTTTCCATTTATGGGTGCTTATAACTTGGGCAAGGTATTTAACTCCTGAGCTTCAGTTTTTTCATATAAGATGAAAATAATGTTCTCTATCTCACAGGATAATTGTAATTATAAAGCACTTTTAACATTACACTGCATTCTTAGGCTTCCTGAAGTATTGTTCTCTTCACCCCTCATTCTTCTTTTGCTGCTTTCAGTAGCTCTTTTTTGTTGTAAACTAAAGTCTCAACTCCTCACATGGGCTTCAAGATGCTTTCAGTATTCTGACATTGGCCTGCCTTTTCGCCAAGTTCTTACTTTTTGTGCCCTACATATACCCAAACGGAACTGCTCACTATTTGTTCACCTACCCCAGGAGGCTCTAACTCCTGTCTTTGCTTTGCTGTTTTCTCTGACAATGGTGCTCTGTCTTCAGCCTATCAAAATTTTGCCAAGGCTTCAAGATTTAAGTTCAAATGTTTCTACCTCCTTGACATTTTGAAATTTCCCCTGATATCCTCAGAGTGGAAATGCCTCCCCTTCTCTCAATCCTTACAAAGTTCAAGTCAACATTCATTTATCATATACCATCTGGATGTCTACCTCTGTGCTAACCAGATATATAAAGACAAGTAAGACACAATTCTTCTCTAGTAATGAATAAGAGATGATTTAGTAAAGAAAAACTTAAAAGAAAATTCTTAACAATAGCAAAATATCTCATTCTCCCTTTTAAAATTTTATTATAAATAACTACTATTTACTGCCTGGCCTGAGATAGACACATTGTAAGAGTTAACCCCTACACAATTAGTATTATTCCCAGCTTAACTGACAATGGCGAAGATCTAAATTTGAGGGGTTGGAAAATAGCCTCTACTTTTTCTAACCGAGATCTGTCTGACTTTATGACTCATACCTACACTAATATCTAAGATCTCATATTACATATGAAGAAGACATTTCTTATGAATTTAGGGAAGGCTCTTTTTCATGATAAAGAAGGAACTGTGAAATTATGAGGTGCAGCAGTTTAGGGGCCACATTTAATTCATCTGTATGCACCTCCTAGCACTCAATGTATATTCAGTACTAGATTGGTCAGCAGAAGTGAATTTGGGATATGGCCACTCTATCAGTTAGGATCAGTTAAGTTATGATTCTGTAACAGACAACTCCCAAATCGTTAACAGCTTACAGCAACACAGGGTTAATTTTGCTCACATGGTACCCCATTCAGGCTCCTTCTAATCAACATCATGGCTGACAGAATAGCCACACACGGAATAGCTGCATGTTGTAGTTTAGGTAAGAGAACAAAAGAATTCTGGAAGTATCTGCGCTGAAAATCATTGCTCCAACAAGACTCAACTCATTCTTCGTGGTTCTTGTTGTTAAATAAGAATCTTTTGATCATCCAATATGTACCAAGTAACACAATAATCACTGTGAGAAAGCAAAGACTAAAACAAACAAGGTACCTACACTCCAATAGATTGAGTTCAATGTTAGACAAATAATTAACCCCTAGATCTTTAATTACAATTGTGATAAATGTTATGAGGAAATTACATGGTGCTATGAAAGTATATAACAAAGATACCTCATAGTCTGAGAGTTTAGAAAAGATACCTTTAATACATTTAATCTGAGACTTGAAAGCAATGGGAACAATCCAGGAAAGGTAAGGAGAATGGATAAGAATTCTGGATTCTTGCAGAATATACTTCCCCACAATTAGGCTAGCTGCCACTTATCATCATTTCTAAAATTTCTGTTTCACTGTTAGCATTTGTCACATCCTGTTAATATTGCTATTATTAGTATAGATGACTGTCCCCTTTCTCTAGATTGCATTTCTTTGTAGAATTTCATTTTAATCTCTGTGTTTTCAAGCATCTAGACTCAACACATTTTCAGAATCCCTTGTTGAAATGAGAGAACGTTGTAGCTTGCTAGGCCTGTAGGGTAAGCAGGTGTTGAATGAAAATCTAATTTTTGGAAATTATTATATAATATTACATAAAATTTTAAGGTTATATAGTATTTAATATAAATCAACACCAGACATTCCACCAGAATTTTATTTACCTCTCCTCATCTTTGTCCCATTTTCCAATATTTTCAGTATTTCATAAAAGCAAGATAATACTGTTCCCATTTGTATGTCCAATTGTGGCCACCAACAGGTGATTCCAGGTACATTTTCCTGGTAAGCAATGTTAAGGTAAAAAGAAGTTTATTAAATTTCAAAAATTGATTAGAGGGAAAATATAAACTAAACCAAATATCTCTTTAATGTCACAAAAAGGGAGGTTTGCATTCAGAAATGTATAACTCCACAATAAAAGACTAAACACATGAAAAAAGTTAACACTGTTGGAAAGTTAGGGTGTTGAGCTATCAGGAAATTAATGTTCTATTCACTGATTTCCAAAAAAAATGTTTGGTAGGGCTTATCCCACTTATAACAAGAGGAAGAGAGAACTTACACATTTCTGGCGAGGAGAGGGCTTCCCAAGTTGGAGATAAATATGGTGTTGGCTTTAAAGCAGAAAAATCACACATGAAATCAAACACAATAGATACATGGAAGACTTTGGGGAACTTTATGATTTTGCATTTAGTATCTTTCCGTTTAAGGTAAACTTGAATCGACATTTTTGCTGTTGAAGGTCAACCAGGCCAGCAGCTGGGCTGTCAGTTCAAAGAAACATACAAATCTTTTTAAAGATAAAATTATATTCTAGAAGATGCACAATTTTAAGTTACAATTCCATTAGATATGACAAATGCATCCATCCATGCACCTACATACCTGTCTATAGAATAAAACTCAACCTAGATTTTTCCCTCCCTTCTCAGTTAAAGTATCTCCCAGAGACATGACTGCTCTGAATTTTTTTTATCATAGATCAGTTTTGCCTATACCAGGAATTCATATAAATGGAATCATACAGTTTATCCTCTTGTGTCTGGCTTCTTGAGCTCATCATAATGTCTATGCAGTCTGACCGTATTGCTGAGTGTGTAAGAAATTTATTTTTTTTATTACTTAATATTATTCTTTAATGTGAATATATCACAATTTGCTTATTCATTCTAGTTTTAGGCTCTTATAAATAAGGTTTCTGTGAACATATTTTACCAGTCATTTTGTAAGCATAGATTTTCATTTCCTTTGGCTAAACACCTAGAATTGCCAGGTCACACAGCAGAGGTATGTTTAAATTTTGTAAGGAAATACCAACACTTTTCCCCAAAGTAGTTGTGCCATTTTATATTTGCACCAGAAATGCATTAAGAGTTTGGTTACTCCCCAACTTCATCAATATTTGGTGTTACCATTCTTCAGTGGCACCTTGTTGTGATTCAAGTGTGCATTTCCCTGATGATTAATAGTGCTGAGAACTTCAAATGTGCGTATTGGCTATTCATGGTTCATCCACTGTTAATATTGCTATAGTAGATGCTTGTATCATATTGAAAACAGTTTCTTTTTCTATTCCTAGTTTGTTAAAAGTTTCTATGATGAATACATACTGAACTTTTCAAATGAATTTTTCAATTTATTAAGATATAATTATGTTTTTTTTCTCCCTTTTGTTAGTATGGTTGATTTCATTGCTTGGTTTTTTAAAAAAACAAAAATAACCTTTTTTCTTACTAGGACAGGAGTCACTTAATTCCTTTTATGTATAGTTAGATTTAATTTGCTAATATTTTGTTCAGGAGTTTTTCTCCTGAGTTAATGAGAGATATTGCTTGTGATTTTATTTACTTAGAATATCTTTTTCAGATTTTTCTCTTAGGGCACTGGTCTCATAAAAGTAGTAGTGAAGTATTCTCTGGTTCCCTATTTTCTGAAAGGTAGTGATTACTATTATTGATTCCTTAACTATTTGATAGCATTACCCAGGAATAACACCTGGGTCTTGAGATTTGTTTGTGTAAATATCTTTGACAGTAAATTCAATTTTTTTAACAGAGCAATTGTCAAAGATGGGCATGCATCAGAATTGTCCAGTGGGCTTTTAAACAAAAATTTTTGAACATCATTTTCAGAGTTTCTGGTTTAGTAGTTCCAAAGTGAGGCTAAAAAGTTTCATTTTAATACAGTATTGCATGATGTTGATAGTCCTGGTTTGAGGACCAGACTTTGAAAACCATAGCTTTATGAGATACAGAGCTGTTTACATTTTATATTACTTCTTGTATCAGGTTTTTTAAGTTGTGTTTTTTTCAAGAATTCTTTTTCCCATTTCACCTAAGTTATTGAATTTACTGGTATGAAGGTATTAATAATATTACCTTACTATGTTTGTAATATGTGTAGGAAATTTAGTGATGTCTTCTCTGCTACAATAAAGGAATTGATATTTTCACTAAACTGTTTTTGTCTCCAAGTACTGCTTTAGATCCATTTCGACAATTTTGACATGTGTGTCAAATCATTCAGTTGATAATCATTTCTAGTTTTCCTCATTATTTTTACATTGACCCATAAGTTATGTAGAAGTGTGTTAATGTCCATATGTAAGATACATTGCTAGATATCTTATTTTTCTGACACTCTAATTTTGTTGAGATCAATGAGTAAAGTTTGTAAGAAAATTTCTTCTAGATCATTGAGACTTTCTGTGACCCAACATAGTGTCTCTCTTGGCAAACATTATAAATCAAGTTGAAGAGAATGTGCATTATGCACTTGTTAGATGTAGTTTTCTATAAATATAAGCTAGGCCAGTGGTGATTGACAACATTTATATTTTTTATAGCTTTACTTATGTTTTTTGTCGAGTTTTGTGTTTGCTTTTTTTTTTTAAGTTTACCTGTCTATTAGAGAGAGAGAGAGAGAGAGGAAGTGGGGAGGGGCAGAAAGAGAGGGTGGGAGAGAATCCCAAGCAGGCCCCTAGCTGTCAGGGTGGAGCCCTATGTGGGGCTTAAACTCATGAACCATGAGATCATGATCTGAGATGAAATCAAGAGTTGGAAGCTTAACCGACTAAGCCACTCAGGTGCCCCTGTTTGCTTGTTTCTTTAATGCTGTGAGAAGAGAATTAAAACTTCCAAATCTGGCTGTGGATTTGTTTATTGCTTCCTTTAAGTCAGTGCATACTGAGCGCCTGGGTGGCTCAGTTGGTTGAGTGTCTGACTTTTGATTTTGGCTCAGATCATGATCCCAGGGTTGTGGGATTGAGCCCTGCATTGGGCTCTGCACTGAGCGTGGAGCCTGCTTGGGATTCTCTCTCTCTCTCTCTCTCTCTCTCTCTCTCTCTCTTCTTTTCTCTCTCTCTCTCTCTCTCTCCTTTTCTCTCTCTCTCTCCCTCTCCCCCTCCCTCCCTCCCTTCCCCCCCTGCACTTTTCCCCCACTCATGGACTCTCTCTCTAAAACAAAATTTAGAAAAAATTAATTTGGTACATACACATGTATGAGTTCATAATTTTCTAATGAATTGATCATTATAAAATGTCTCTATATTCCTCTGTCATTATTCTTTGCATTTAATGTATTTTAACTAATATTTAAATGACCATTCCACTTTTATTGTAATTAGTGTTGGTCCCATTGCTTTTGTTTGCTTGTTTGTTTGTTTTTAGGCAATAATTTAATCTTAGTTTCTATCTTTAGGTGTATGTATGTGAGTAAAACCATATACACTTTTTTAAATCTATAGGCTTAGGCACTATCTCCTATAGAGCAGAATATGCATCCAACATAACTTTAAAAGAATCACAATTTCATTAGAATACATTACCATCTATCATCAGTCCTATGTAAGCATTTACAGAATATGGAGGTGTGCTCAGTATTGGTCCTGTCGGGTAAAATCTATTGAGTATTACCTATGATGTTAGGTGATATTTGAAGAGTTTTATGGAGATAGTAAATTAATTTAATCTCTGTGTCAACCCTGTGAGTAAGAACTATAATAATTTCCCCTAATTTTCACTTGAGGACACTGAGACACAGAGATGCTTAAGAAGCTTGACTAAGGTCACACTGTTTGGAAATGGCACAGCAGGCTTCGAACCCAGACATTCTGGCCCCAGAAACTTCAGTCAAGGACTGTGGGCCATATTGCATAATTTCTTTTATGAATAAGGAAGGGTAGAGACATATGAGTCCAAAAAGAAGGGAAGAAGGGGAAGGATGGAAGAAACCAGTATAGCGGAGCGTGAGGGAGGAGGAAACTGTCTACAGCAGCAAGTGCAACAGAGAGCCTAATCAAACAGAACCAGAACATAATCATTGAGTCTGGCAATGAAAAAGAAGACTCTCCTTAGAAGGTCTCAGCCAAGTGCAGGAGGCAGATGGGCAAAACAGAGGAATGAGAAATACCGAGGAGAGGCTGGCACTCAGAATGCACATTTCTGATGGGCTGGTATGGAAGGAACTGTATTGGAGGCTGAATGGAGGTGGGAAAGGCTGTTGTTGTTTGTGGTCTTTCTGTTCTGGGGCAGCTTTCTGTTCGGGGGCAGTCTGTTGTGTGTTTTAGGATGAGAGAAACGTGAGCATGCTTTGAACAGATGAAAAGGAGCCAGCAGAGAGGGAAAGGCCTGTGTACAAGCCTGATCACAAAATAGTTGTGAAGACCATCAGAGCTGCCTAAAACAGGGGAGACAGAACAGAAGGGTGCGGGAGGAGTGAACCCACTTCACCTGCTTTCCTACGTGCTTCTCGCAAGCCACCTTGCCTTGGCCTTCCAGGCAGACCCCGATTCCACAGCAAAACAGTGCAGCCACATCAGAATTTGTTTCTCTGACGAGCCGTCTGCTGATGAATTAAGTGTGAATGAATCAGATACAGATGGACTGAATTTCACTGAAAATAAACATGAGTTACAAAACTGGAAGAGGAAAAATGCCCAAGGAAAAATCACTTCATGCCAACTGAAAATTATTTGGAACATTAATTTTCCAGCCTGCCTCTATATTCCCATCCATCCATCCCTTTGCCCTCCTTTAACCAGCCCCCAATTTGTCTGCGTAGATGACATTCGTCAGTCCTTTGAGACCTTTGGAACAGGTCCGGGGAAACCTTGGAGGCAGGGACTGCTGGGAAGCAGTGATACAAGATTCGTGTAGGCATTTATTAGTCAGCATGGGGTCTGTGGGGATGCTGGTGAGAAATGATTCTGGCATGCCTCAAGGATGTTCTTCCTCTTTGGCTAGACAGACTCAGTCGTGGCAACATATCAGAATGGAAAAACCCATGGGCTTCAGAGTCAGACTGATCTGTTTGGGAATCCTGGAAACACCATCCATTAGCCATGGGCCCTTAATCAAGTAGTTTTTAGCTGATAAGCCTCAGTTGGAGGGAAACAGGAAATGAGAACAAGTGCTATCTGTCTCACACAAATATTAGGCTTCAGTGCGGCTGTGCATTCACAAAGCTGATAGCGAGTACCTGACAAAGTCTATATATCCAGAGAATATAAGCCAGTTTTCATGTGGAGGGGATCACAGAGATCTCCGAAGTCATATGAAAAGCAGAGCAGACTCTAGCTTAAGTTTGCTAAAGTAGAAACTCTGGCTGGGGTTCAGAAATACATTTTCTTCAAAAGCTTCTCAACTGATTCTGATGGTTGGGTACATTTAAGAACTAGGAATAGAGGCTAAGGCAGGAGGGAAAAGAGCCTCCTCATTCCCAGTGTGAGAGATTAGCTTCCTGAATCTTGCTCATGTACTCGGGGTATTTTCTGCTTCTCTGTTCTCATCTTTGTGGGACCATGTGATTCCATGTTAAGAAAATGAATTATAGCAGTATTAAAATGTTGATCCCAAATGATGATGTGTTCTTTCGTTAAAGACTTTCTCCAAGGGAGGAAATTGTTGAAGGATCCCTGGGATAGCAGTTTATCTCTGTTCAAGATCCAATTCATCATCCGTATCTCTAGAAGGCGGAAAAGTTAACTTATACCTACAATTCATCAAGTGTTCGTGAAAGGCCTGTTCTGAGGAGTAAATGAGATAATATAGAAGGAACACCTTGATACTTAGCAAAGGACTACATACATGTGACAATAATAAGAGCCCAATTTAAAACCAGAACTGGAAATGGTCATGTGACTAGATTCTAGCCACTCAGATATAAGCGGAGCTATTGGTGGGGTTTAGAAAATGGTCTTTAAAAGCAGTCCACTATCCTGAGAAACTTGACAGAAACCCATGGGGAGGGGAAGGAAAAAAAAAAAAAGAGGTTAGAGTGGGAGAGAGCCAAAGCATAAGAGACTCTTAAAAACTGAGAACAAACTGAGGGTTGATGGGGGGTGGGAGGGAGAGGAGGGTAGGTGAGGGGTATTGAGGAGGGCACCTTTTGGGATGAGCACTGGGTGTTGTATGGAAACCAATTTGACAATAAATTTCATATATTAAAAAAAATTAAAAAAAAATAAAAGGAGTCCACTAAGCCAGTGTATTCCTTTATTTTCTGCCCTCCCCCTTCTTCTTGCCTAGACCATGACTGTGATACTGGAAGTACTTCAGCCATTTTGGTGGCCAACACATGGTAAAGTAGTACTAAAAAAAAGAAAGGAAGAGCTTGGGTTCCTGTTGTCATCTTGAAATAGCTGTAGAAGCCCTGGATTGCTTACCTCTAGATTTCTTGCTATATAGGAATAACAAAACTCCTGATTCACTTGTGACATTTGTTTTTTGGGCTTCTCTTACTAAGAACCAAAGAAGTTCTTGATAGGAGCTATAAAACATAGATCACTTTGAATTCAAAACACTATAGGATAAATACTATATGATGTCACTTGTATGTGGAAGCTAAAAAAGCCAAACTCCTAGAGACAAAGAGTAGAATGGTGGTTTCCAGGGTCTGGGCGTGGGGGAAACAGGGAGGTGTTGTTGAGAGGGTATGTTCTGGGGAGTTAATAGACAGCATGATGATTATGGTTAATAATACTGCCTTAAATACTTGGAAGTTGCTGGTAGATCTTAAATTTTCTCACACACACAAAAAAGAAATGATAGTTACGTGATATAATGGAGCTGTTAGCTAACACTATGGTGGTCATCTTTTTGCAACATATAAATGTATCAAATCAGACTTACACAATGTCATGTGTCAATTCTATCCCAATAAAGCTTGAAAAAAATAAAATAAAAATAGAAGAAAACAGTGTAGGGTAGATCCTGCTTTACAAGTTGGGAGTCACCTTCTGGGACCCTGAAGTAGGTGATTTCTGATGGCTGGATAAGGAAAAATAAAGGGCCACTGCTGTTTGACCCAGGCTGGCTTAGAAGTGAGATGCCTAGGGGCTAGGGACATAGTAATGGTCAGGCCCTGGGAGCTGGTGTTGGAATTGATGACAAAGCTCTCCATTGGACTTGATGGAGATTTGGCAGTAAGACAGATAGATGACTGAGCAGGTAGAATGATTATAGTGTAGAAGAGGTATCAGACAAGGATGACCTCCAGTGCCTATAGAATTGAGAAAGACAGGAGACTGAGGAAAAGCTTTCATTTCCTCAAGAGACTTCTGTGGGAGGCCATACGGGATAGCACCAGTCTGGGCATATTGCTGTGAGAAGAATACAGAACCTGAAAGAATATTCCAGGCCAGGTTTGAATCTTGGCTTTATCATCTACCAAGTGGTACCAAGTGATACCATCTTGGTATTCTAGTCTTCTAAGCTCACAATTGGTATAACAGTGGCTGCTTTGGTGGAGCATTGCAGGATTATAGAATATGTACAGATGTACAGATGTGTCCAATGTAATGCTTAATAAATCTTAGTTGTTACTGTTTATTAGTCATTATTTCAGAAAACAATTGTAAGTGCCTGCTATAGGCCAGCTACCTTGTAGATGCTACAAGGATACCGAATATGGCCTCTGTCTTCAGGTAGTCACATTCTCTTAAAAAAAAAAAAAAAGACACTGATATTTTACAATTAAATTCTAATCAAGTCACTGTTATTGTTAAATCCTTTTTGGATTCCTAGACAAAAACCTGAAATGTTTATTTGTTTGTTTGTTTATTTATTGTTTTTTAAATATTTATTCATTTTTTAAATTTTGTTTTATTTTTAATTTTTTTAAATTTACATCCAAATTAGTTAGCATATAGTGCAACAATGATTTCAGGAGTAGATTTCTTAGTGCCCCTTACCCATTTAGTCCATCCCCCCTCCCACAACCCCTCCTGTAACCCTCAGTTTGTTCTCCATATTTAAGAGTCTCTTATGTTTTGTCCCCTTCCCTGTTTTTATATTATTTTTGTTTCCCTTCCCTTATGTTCATCTGTTTTGTCTCTTAAAGCCCTCATATGAGTGAAGTCATATGATACTTGTCTTTCTCTGACTAATTTCACTTAGCATAATACCCTCCAGTTCCATCCACGTAGTTTCAAATGGCAAGATTTCATTCTTTTTGATTGCCGAGTAATACTCCATTGTATAAATATACCACATCTTCTTTACCATTCATCCATCGATGGACATTTGGGCTCTTTCCATACTTTGGCTATTGTTGATAGTGCTGCTATAAATGTGGGGGTGCATGTGTCCCTTCGAAACAGCACACCTGTATCCCTTGGATAAATGCCTAGTAGTGCAATTGCTGGGTCATAGGGTAGTTCTATTTTTAGTTTTTTGAGACACCTCCATACTGTTTTCCAGAGTGGCTACACCAGTTTGCATTCCCACCAACAGTGCAAAAGAGATCCTCTTTCTCTGCATCCTTGCCAACATCTGTTGTTGCCTGAGTTGTTAGTGTTAGCCATTCTGACAGGGGTAAGGTGATATCTCATTGTGGTTTTGATTTGTATTTCCCTGATGCTGAGTGATGTTGAGCATTTTTTCACATGTCAGTTGGCCATCTGGATGTCTTCTTTGGAGAAGTGCCTCTTTATGTCTTTTGCCCAATATTTATTTATTGTTAATGTTTAATTTTGAGAGAGAGAGAGAGAGAGAGAGACAGCATGTGAGCAGGAGAGGGTCAGAGAGAGAGGGAGACACAGAATCCAAGGCAGGCTCCAGGCTCTGAGCTGTCAGCACAGAGCTCAATGCAGGGCTTGATCTTACGAACTGTGAGATCATGACCTGAGCCTAAGTCTGATGCTTAATCAGCTGAGCCACCCAGGTGCCCCCAAATCTGTAATCTTTAATATGCCACACAAGGCCATGTTTGATGTCCCTGCTTGGGGAAAAAAAAAAAAGTCAATCTAATTCTAAGCCACCCTTTACTATCTCAATCCCAGTGACTTAGATTTTTATATGTAGTTTCTGGTTATTTGATTAATATTTGTCTCCTTCATAGGGGCACCTGGGTGGCTCGGTCAGGTAAGTGTCTGACTTTGGCTCAGGTCATGATCTCACAGCTTGTGAGTTCGAGTACCGTGTTGGGCTCTGTGCTGACAGCTCAGAGCTTAGAGCCTGCTTTGGATTTTGTGTCTCCCTCTCTCTGCCCCTCCGCTTCTCGTGCTCTGTCTCTCCCTCTTAAAAATAAATAAATATTAAAAAAAATAAAAATAAATATTTGTCTCTTTCACTAGATCTGAGCTCTATTTGTGTAGGAAGTCTTATCTGTTTTACCTGCCACTGTGAACCTAAAACTGAACAGAATTGCTGACAGCTAGAAGGCAGCCAATAAACAGGTTTTAAATAAGTGGAAGAATGAAGGATAGTTGTGACCATCATGGTAGATATTGCTGTCCCATGCAGTGGGAGCACTGAGAGGGAAATGGCAAAGTCTGTTTTGGGCGGAAGAGGCAGGGAAGACTTAGAATAAATAGGACAAGCAAACTTGGCTGTAAAGCAACCACCAAAGAGTTATCCAAGCAGAGAAGGTTTGGTGAGAAAAAATCCCAGGAGCTACTAATTGCTCAGGCCTCATTTTTTTTTCATCTGTAAAATAAAATTGTTGATACCTATCTTAATAGAGAAAGGTTATGAGTATCGACTGAGATAACGTGATGTGAAATTCTCCAGCAAATGTATGTAATGTACTATGATCAGTACCTACCTTGCTTAGGGATCCTGTTTTACATTGTGAGGATCTCGAAAATGGAAAAGCTAAATAAAATAATAATAATAATAATAATAATAACAAAAACAGTAATTGCTCTTAGTTGTCTATTGTGTACCTAGCACTTGATGTACATTATTTTGATTCTACCACTGTCCCTCAACTGTATGTCCTTCATTTTGCAGATGGAAAAACATGTCCAGAGAGTTTAAGTGGCCTATCCAATATCAGAGTAGTAAGGAATATACCTTATGGTGAAATTTTAATATAATGGCCAGAGATAGTTATTCATCAAGTGTTTATTGAGCATCTACCATGAAGCAGTCCATTGTTCTATGTGCTGGGGATGCAATGTGGATAAAAAACACAAACATTCTGCTTCCATGGGGCACACAGTCCATTATGACAAAGCATATTGCAGAGATCTGGCTGGTGGTGATTGGAACCACACTGGGAAGTAGGTCACCACTTTTCTGCACTTAGGGGTACTATTCTGGATAGATGGCCACTCGTTTTGTACTTCATGAATGTCTTGCTATTTCACCTTGGGACTTGATACCCTCATGTCGTGAAGCCTGAGTCAGTAGGAAAAAGGAGGAATCCAAGACTAACATGGCCAGTAGGTGAAACCATTAGCAGGGTGACATTAGCCATCCTCGGGTTCTGCTGTCCAGGTAAGAATGCAGAAGAGAGCTGGAGTTGGACTCAGGCACTTCAGCTCTTCTTCAGATCTGTCCAGGACATGTTGGTGCTCAATATGAACTTGTAAGATGTCACTGCAAGACATGAGACCAGTGACGTGCTCAATTGTGCACATTTCTTCCCAACTCCACTTTCAATAAAACAGGCATGGAAATTAGCAAATATTACAAGTCAGCCTGTTGCCACCTCCACCCTGAGCTGCTTGTTAAACACTTACCAGTACACCACGGGACAAATAGCATCTCTCTGAGTCAATTTCTCCACCTATAAAAGGGATAGAAGGATAAAATGATTGAAAACCCCTAGAAGCATGGGTTGTGTATTAGCAGAAGCCATAATTTGGAGCAGTACAGACTTGGATTAAATTCTGCATGCTGGCCATGTGTTAACCATGGAATATTCAGCTAATTACTCACCTCTGAGCCTCAGTTTCCTTCTGTGTAGAATAAGACTACTGATTTCTACATCCTGAGGTTTTTCTGTGCATTAAATATAATAAAACATATAAAACATCGATCATACAGAAGCCAATTAGTGATAGATTTGCCCAATTTTTTCACCTCCATGAGATATGAATAAAAGAAGAGATGAACATATGAATATTCATTCTTTTTTCATAGTTGCTTTACCTCTCTCCTGCTTGGATCACTTCTAATTTCTTGGGGTTGATTAATAAATGCTATTATATACTGTCGATTTTGTTATTATTACATATTCTAAATTCTTCTTATACAAACATAGTATTTTTAAAAGCTCTTCTAAACCCACAAATTGAGACCAATATCTTTGGGAAGGGACAAGTGCATATGCATTTATTCACAGCTTTTGATAGCTGGCTATTTGTTGGCACGATACATATTTTGTTCATTAATCATTCCAATAAGATAGGAGTGGGATCTACATCTCAGAGATGTTTTCTTTGGATATCTGTAGAAACTTCCTTGAACCACCAGGGAGCAGTAAATAGCCACTCTTCAAGATTTTGAAAACCAAGTACCCACTATCAGATAACTGCATTTCTCTTGGGATACAGCATGCTGGCAAATATTGAGTAAGAATCCCCTGGCCAAGTCATCACCTGAGGGTATATGATAAAGGGAAGGACCTGTGAGTCAGAACAACAGGTCACCTTTAATTATAGGCATGAAGCCTTTACGAGCTTCAAGGAATTGAGTGAACAGGGATATAATTTTCCAAATGAGCATGGAGATAGTCTGTTCATGCCACTGCCTTTCAGAAGAGGGGAGACTGAGGCCGAGAGAGAGACAGAGATGTGTCCAGGGTCACCCAGTGAAGTGGTAGTAGAGCCGGGGCCAGAACCTGTGGACACCATGTGCACATGAACTCACTCATTGACAAGAAGATACGGATGTGTGAAAGATTTTTATATCACTCTTATCCCATATGGTCTAAGAGGAGACTGTGACTTTTCTTCATGGTGGGCCTTTCCACCCTCTTGTAGAAGGCTTTGCTCATGGTACTTCCATTTTTATTGTTATTAGCCAATCCTGAGTTTATTGCTTCTCAATAGAAGATAGCCAGAAAGCCAGATAACATGTAAGTGGATTTATCAAAAGAAAAGTCAGATGTCTTTTTCAGGAATATAATTCTGGTGGCCACAGATAAAGGGCCTTTTTCATTCTGAACATGGTACCCAGAGAGGACTCTAGCAGGGGGCTGTTGCATTCATTCATTCTTATTTCTTTCATTAAATAATAAGTAAATCATTAGATTCCAATTCTGCATCAGCTTCTATCTTAGAAATAGTGGGCATAGATAGAAATAAGATATAATACCTACTGGACATAAGCGGGATATAAATCCTGCTCTGAACAAATCCACGGGCTAGTGACAGGTCCTGACATAGAATTGGATGGTTGCAATGCAGAATCGTATATTTTACTATGGTGTGACACATGCCAGAGATTAAATTTTCTTTCCTCCTCCTCCTCTTTCTCCTCCTCCTCCTTCTTCAGCAATCCACTTTCCACTCACCAGGAGCAGTCTTTTTAGCCGGGAGGTGGGGACAGAGTAGAGTACCTTGAAAATATGGATGCATACGTAGATACATTGGAATCACTTGATCATTGGAAAAGTAGATCACTCTTGAGTTGCTGAGGGAGTTGAGAAGCAGGGAGCATGTCTCTTGGGAGGATGAGCGTGTAACTTCATCATACAGGGAAGGGACAGTCCGATGCTATGTGCATGAAAAACTGCGTTTTCTCCTAAGTAGATTTCCAGGAAGAGAAGGGAAGAAGGATTCTAAATTGGAGATATATCAGATTTCATCGTCACCTTGACCAGAATTCTCAAATCTGGCTGATAGCCTAAGGGAAGGCTGGGTGTGTACTTGAAAGAACTGAGCATGAGGACTTTCTAATGGGGAGCCAGTGGTGGGGGCCTCTTGGCCTAGCTTGGTTCAGAGGATGTGAACTTACTTTCCTTTGAAGAACCATAGAGGGTGGCACAGCAATTGGACAAGTGAGACTCTGGGGAAAGTTGAGCCTACATGCCCCGTCAGAGTGGCAGTGAGGAATTTCCACTGTAATAGACTTGGTAGTTAAAGACAATGGTAGGCAGAGTGGGTGGGAGAAATAGGTGATGGTGATTAAGGAGTGCAGTTGTGATGAGTACCAGGTGATGTATAGAAGTGTTGAATCACTATATTGTATGCCTGAAACTAACATTATGTATGTTAGCTAACTGGAGTTTAAATAGAAACTTAAAGTAATGGCAGAAATTCTTCTCTCTGATGCCATTCCTCTTTACTTTTGGATTTCATAAGCTCATATTGTTATTGTTTTACTTGTTTATTTTTAACAGTTTTTTGGGGGAAAGAATACTCTAAAAAATTGATCCTGTATAGTAATGAAGTAATATAATGGAATAATACACAGTAAGGAAGAAAATGGGGATCTGAGAGATTAAGAAAATAAAACACATGACCATATTTTAACTCCAAGTTCAAGAAGAGATTCATAGAGGTTACAGTGATGTTGGAAATACAGTCTGCTGTGGATACATAGAGGAGGAATCCCAACTACAGCTGCACCAGGTGTCAGGAAAGGCTTCCCAGGGGAGGGAGGCCTGCAAATGAGTGCAGGAATATGTCAGGAATAGGATCAGAAACATGAAGTGTGCACAGTGGGAACAGCCAGTGCAAATGCACAGATGCCTGAAACCATATTCAAGTCTCAGGTCTTTCTCATTAACCTTGTGTTAGTGGTCGTAGGGCTGGCATGGTGACCAAATTTACAGATGAGTAGAGGGAATCATGTTATTTTGTTTGCTTTGTTTGTTTGACTTCATTTTGTTTTTCCCAAGCCAGATTTGGAATTCTGCATGGCCATAGTATCAGGTTCATGAGCACAATGAATAGAAGAGCCTAGTGACCTTGCCCAATGGGTTAAAGACTCAGAATATTCCGAGGGGAACACTGTCAGGAAAAGAATCTCTTGGCTTCTGAAGAGTAAAGCCTCCAGGTATTGAGGCACTGAGGGGCTCTCCATCCTGAGCTGGAGACTTCCAAGGGGGGAGTGGAGCAGGAAGGGCACAGCCATTTCCCAGGCACTGAGGATTTGATCTTCATAACTATCTATGAGGTGCACAGGCAGGGCTGTTATCCATTTACAGCTGAGGAAGTGAGCTCCCAAACAGGGGATGCCTGTCAGTGAGGAATGGAAGCCAAATGCACACCAGCACCCACAGGTGAGAAAAGCAAATTGTGTTCTCCTCATGCTTTCCATCATTTCCCCCTCTTTTCTCCTTATTGCTTCTTGAGCCCAACTTTGTTATAGACCGTGGCTTTAATCAGTTTGCTGAATTGGCTTCAAACAATTTCCCCCATACATCACCTCCTGATACTCATGACATGCTGCCCCACCCTGATATCTTACCTAAGTCACACTTGAATTCTTTGCAATTGTCTTGAGCATTCTGAGATGTAGCCCTCCACCCTCAGCACATTTTCAGTTTATCCAGAAAACTGTTCTTTCCATTCTCATCTCTATTACTATAGAATTCATTTCCTCAGGTCTTGGCTTAGATATCACCTCCTCCAGAAGGCCTTCCTGGACTCACATGCAATGGCATTTGTTGCTGTGTCCATTCTGTGCCTCCACAGCACACTTCCCTTCTTCCATTACACCTATCGCAATGTGTTGTCATTGCCTGGCTATTTTCCTGTGTTCCTCACCAGAGAAAGAGACTTTAGTGACTGGTAAGCAGGGTTTTCTTATTCTCCATCATCTCTCTGGCGTGATGCGTGACATTTGACAAATGATGCATGCTCAGGAAATATGTTGATTGGATGAGTTAAATTATGCAAATTATCTACACTGGTTTGCTCAATAAATCCTGGGAGAGATCAGAAAAAGTGTAACAATTCTCCAGTGGAACACCTTCCCATGTTTCCATGGCAGCTTGGGGCACCTCAGTTCTGTCTCTCTTAGCCATATTCCCACATTCTGCCCCTGCTCAAGAGGTCAAGCAAGGTCTGCTCAAGCAGGGAGCCCATTTTCCTCTGGAAAATATTCACTGCTTCTATTTTGCATTCTTTTGACTCTGATGTTGTCCGTGAAGCCAGGAGCTTCTGGAATCTCTATTAGCACCAGGCTGTGTGAACAAACTCCAGGCCAGAGCTGCAGCTGGGAAGAATGCCCCTGGTGTGAACAGAGTTGATCTGGGTGTGTGTGTGTGGAGAGAGTAGGCAGCATTTGCTTTTGCTGTGAGTGGCCAGGGTGGTCAGGTGTAAAGCAGAATGAATGAGTCAAATACGTGTTGAGTCCCTCAAAGGCATTGGGACACTGTAGAAAAGTGAGCTTGAACTTTGGAGGCACACATCCCATAATTAGAATGCAGATCTGCCACTGTCTATAAACTTGGACAAGGAATTTAATTTTCCTACCTCCAGCTTCTTATTGTCAAATTAGATGAGTATCAGTACCTAAGGCAGGCATGTTCTAAGGATGAGATGAAGTGATTCTGTTGGGCCTCTTAGATGAGTTCTGAGTATTTAGGCCCTGTCACTCTCTCTCTGAGTCAGAGTTCTCTGGAAAAATAGAACAAATCAGAAGGAGAGAGAGAGAGAGAGGGAGAGAGTTTAAGGAATTGGCTCCTGTGATTGTAGAGGCTGGCAAGACTAAAATCTGAAGAGTGGGCTGGCAGGCTGGAGACCCAGGGAAGAGTTGATGTTGCAGCTTGAGTCCAAATGCAGTCTGCTGATGGAGTTCCCTCTTCCTCGGGAAAGGTTAGTCTTTTTCTGACAGCCTTCAACTGATTTGATGAGGCCCACCCTCATTCTGGCTCTTACTCCGTTTTACTCAAATTCTAATGATTTTAATGCTAATCTCATCTGAAGAATATTTTCACAGAAACATCTAGAATAACGTTTGACAAAATATCTGGGTACTGTGACCCAGCCACGTTAACACATAAAGTAAACAATGACACTATCTATCACATCAGATATGTGAATGAATGGGGATTCCTCATCCTTCAAATATAGTGTGATTCCACAATCCTTAAAATTAGCACAGCAGCAGGGGCTTTCATTCTATTTCAATCTTCCACTATAAATATCCAGGAGACAGTGACTTAAGTCTCCAAGCCAGTACCAAGAACACTCTGTGTTAAAGGGGTCGACATATTACTAGGTCTCTGTATCCAGAAGATGCACAACAGTATCCTTGGAAAGAAAAGCCTAATCTGGTTATCTGAAAACGTGGACAAATAGCAGCCTGTGCAATAATTGTACCAGTGAAGGACTGTCTACTACCAGCAATGGTAATGCCAGAAAAACTCGGATTATTCTTCCTTCTCATCCCACCTTCATTCATCCAATCAAGGCTGTCATCTCCCAGAGATAGCACTCTGATGAGGTGGGGTACTTAGACAAGTATACAGGTAGCACTCTGCCAGCTGGAAAGCCTGGATACACGTGTCAGTAGGCAAGCCCAGGCTCCCACTCTTATTGGCACATGGGTATCCAGGGAAGCTGTCCATGCCTTGAGCCTCCTCTAGGGCCAAGGCTGGGGGTGCTGCCCTGGGCTAGCTAGCTAATCTACTTGGGTTTCAGTCCTGCGGCACACAGCCCATCCCCTTTCCTTCCTTGGATGTAATGCTGCCAAGGTTGACTTCCTAGCAACTGAATTTGAGCCATGCCAAGCTCTCTGTAAATCCTGCTAAAAATGTATTTGTATTAAACAAGAGACATCCCTCAGATCTAGACATTAGGTGTGGAACTGACTAAAAGTCTCCGTTTCTAACTCATTCAGTTGTTGTAGGGACACAAACTAAGACATAATTTCTATATTAGTGACGATGCACCCTGAGCCTGGCACCCTGTGGTGACCATATTTTTCTCTTGTCCATTCTGATTGTACAACCCCCTTTGTCTGGTAGTAGCACCCCCTTTCCTATGGTAAAATTGTTCCTCAGTCTATATGATCCTGATGGGAGAAGGAAGCTTGTCCTTCTGGCTTCCAGTTACCCAACTATAGGGAGATCCAGGGTGAACCATTCATAATCCTGGATCTCACTGAACACAGAATGGCCCAAGGAGTATGGTGGGGAGAGAAAGAGAGAGAAGGAGGAGGAAGAGGAGGTCATTTAAAACTTAGAACCTGTAGAATAGAACACAACTGAAGTCAGTTACACTCCCTGGGCAGAACAGTAGAGTGTGTATGTATGTGTGTGTATTGGGATTATAGATGATTTATGTTTTCTGTGGTTTTGGATTTTTTTAAGTAAAAAGAAAAATGCAAACAGAAAAAAGATAAGTATATTCTAACAGAAGGAATTCAGTGTTTCAATTCAATATATGCTATTTATACTATGAAGCTAATATTAAATAATACTGATGATACACAGTAAGCCAAAAAAAGGAAGGAAGAATCTCACAAACATAATGTTGAGCTCAGGAAGCCAGACCCCAAAGAGGACATGCCACGTGATTCCATCAAATAAACGTTAACAAGAGGCAAAATCGAAGCTGTTTATCAGAAGTCAGGAGAATGATTACCCTTGGAGCATACTGGAAGGGCATAAGAGGAAGACTTCTGGGTGGATGGAAATGTTCTCTCAGCTGGCTGCTGGTTATGGGTACAGACGCAGTTTGTGAACGTAGATCAAGCTGTGCACGGGTGATTTGTACACTTTCCTGTTTGTTATACTTCAGTGGAATGTTAACTTTTTTTTTTTTTTTTTTTTTGACAAACCTTGTCCTGTATCACCTACATCAGTCATTCAGGAATGGTGGCGAGGTTGTTCTGGTATACTTAAGGGGATGTATCCGATAAGTTTGTTGTATTTCACATCATCTTTTTCAAATTCCAGACTAGTTCTTACTGGTTTGAAAATTAATGACTTTTGCACTTGCACTTCTTCAGTACTTCCTTGATTTTTGCAATTCTCAGCAAAATGCTCTGCATCTGCCCTTCTCACAACTTACTGTGGCATTGAAGGTGTGGTTTTCTGGACCTTGTCTGTGATTCACGTTCTGAAAGGGTAAAGAGAAGCCAGCCCTCTCTGCTTTCTCCAGATGATAATGTAGGCATGCCCAGTGGTTTATGGAAGAATAGAGTGGCAATTACTGAGCTGCACATATGTAAACATTCCTAGATTTTAGAGGTAGTGTATGTAAATGTAATTAGTCTGGCAAAATATTATGGTTTTAACAACAAGCACCAGTTTCCTCTTTGGGAGTAAGTTATCTTTTATTGGGCAAAAGTTCCCTAATACATCTCTGTGATGGAAATAAAGATCCCAAGGACCTGGCCTGGGTGTTGGTTGATTTCAGGGTTTCAGAGAAAAAAAGGCATAGTGGGTCTTCATAAGAATGGGGAAGGAATGGATTGTGGTTCTTTGGTGTAAAGGAAGCTAAGAGAACAAAGGCATTTCAGGAAAGATGAGTGGAAGTCCTTAGTGTGGTGAGGATATTTTAAAAATGGAGATACTAGCATATTTGATTTCATTTATTGAATTAATCTGGTACAAATCCTAACTGTAAACTCCGCTGATTCAGTGGTTGCCTTGTGTGAACGAGATTTTAAAATGGCACCTGAAGACAGGGCCGAGTTTCTCATTCAGATTGACATCATGCATGTTATCAGAGAAACAGAGACCAGGGAAAGAAGGAGCTCAAGGAGGCAGATGAGGCCCCAAGGAATGAGCCTCTGGGTGTGTGTTGAATATTTTCGTTAGGCCTTTGATTTTCATAGCCATGGAAATGCACAGGTCAAGGGACTGGGGAAGGAGGAGGACATTCAGGCAGGGAACCCAAATGATAACTAAGTTACATAAATGTAAAAGTGAGTTATCTGGAAATCATTCTTCCTACCACATTGTAAGTGGAATTTTACAGTACTTTTATTTATTTTTTTAAAAAATATTTATTTCCTTTGAGAGAGAGAGTGAGAAAGCAGGGGAGAAACAGAGAGAAGAGAGAATCTCAGGCAGGTTCCCCGCTGTCAGCACAGAGTCTGATGTGGGGGTCGAACTCACAAACTGTGAAATCTTGACCTGAGCTGAAACCAAGAGCCAGTCACTTAACTGACTGAGCCACCCAGGCACCTCAGTACTTTTAAATATGTACAACAGCTCAATAGTCCTCAACACTTTTGTAGAAGAGAAAGTTGTGCTTTGTTTTACAAAGCAATAACTTATCACAGATTTGAGAGTTTATGACATGCACCACCCCTTGTGCTATATGCGTTGAGCAAAGCAGACATGGCCATGGCTTGTGTTTAGACTTACGGTCTAGCAGAGGCAGCAGAAATAAACAAATTATTATAAAAGCATTGTGTCCAGTGCAGGAAGTCAAGATCCTATGGGAGTCTATGATAAGAAGTGCAAACTCATCTGGGGAAAAAAAAAATATCTCAAGGATGAGGATCAAGAAGGCAGGCTATGTCAAGTTGCCTTAAAGATCAATAAAAAAATGGTATAAAAAGATAGAGGCACCCAATTGATATACAAACCTGGCTCATGTCAACCCATTTCAGCTAGCTATTTAATATTCCTGATAGCCCATCAGATTTCCCAGTAAACCTATCTGTATGGAAAATAGAGGGAAGTATATTGAATTTGAGTGTTACATTTAATTAGTTTAAAAGTGCTCTCGAGCTTTATACATGATCCCTTTGAAAAGTTATTCAAACCATTAACTTTTTCTTTCTAGAAACAAAATGTCATTTAAAGAGTGGTTAAGAGTGCCTCTGCTTTAATATAAAGGCCAAAGAACTAAAATTCTGTGATTCTACACCTTAAGCATCAAATCTTATCAACAGATAACACAAATGTGATCTTTAACATTAGAAAGTCTATGTGTTTAAAGAACTAAACATAAAATTGTAGAATGATTTTCCCCATTAAAATGGAAATATTTAAAAATATAAAAAATAACCAATCATGGCAAGATAATTTCCAAAGAGGAACACTGGTTGAGAATTTAAATCAGTAGCCTTTTTTTGGTGGGGGGAGGGGGTGGGAAAGAATTTGTAAAAAAGTTAAATTGTATCTTTCCTTTACTTCAAAAATCTTATTTTTAGGGGAATGCTCAGATTTATTTTCACATTTACATACACATATATGTATAAAAAAGTTCTTATATGGTAGCAGTGTTGGTAGTTATTAAAAATAGGAGCACCTGGGTGGCTTAGTCAGTTAAGCATCTGACTCTTAGTTTTGGCTCAGGTTATGATCTCATGGTTCCTGAATTTGAGCCCCGAGTTGGCTCTGCACTGAGAGCAAGGAGCCTGCTTGGGCTTCTCTCTCATGTCTCTGTCATGTCCCTCTCTCTCTCTCTCTCTCTCTCTCTCTCTCTCTCTCTCTCTCTCTGCCCCTGCCCCTGCCCCTGCCCCTGCCCCACTCATGCTCTTTCTCTCTTTCTCAAAATAAACAAATAAACTAAAAAAAAAAAAAAAAGCCCGGAAACAGTCGAAATGCCTATCATTTGGGGAACTAGTATAATATAAAGCATAGTTTATCCAAATAACCAAAGATGGGATAGCAGGCAGCTATCAAAAGCTATCATGTTATAAGAACAGTGGATAACCTGATAAGATGTTCAGAATATATTATGTAAGGAGTAGAAGCTCCCAGTTGCGACGTAGAGCAGGTACTCGAGTTGGGTGCTGGAAGAGGGAATCTTTCCCCTTCTTCCATTCCACCATCGACCTGTAAACATTCTCAACTTGGAGAATGCCAACAAGGAGCACTTTCAACCATTTCAGGAGGAAAAGTGGCTATTTTGTTTTCTGAGTGTAGTGAAGTATCTGACTCCATTTTTTGATGTTTGATAATGGCTCTTAAGTCTCAGCCTTCCCTCTTTCCCATCTGCTCCACATCTAAGCAAGCTGGTAAGAAAGCTGATGCTGCCTCCTGTGGGTACACTGGCGGATTCCAACCAATCAAAGCCCTGCTCACATAGGGTAGCCCTCACCCCGGCCTATTCCTGGGCCACAATAACAAACCCACACCAGTCGCCTTTTACTGTACTCTGGAGCTCATTTCTAGACCAGCTGGGGAGCCTACCTTGATCTCCCCAGAAAAGTAAGTATATGAGTAATAAGTCTTTTCAAAGCTTCTCAGTGTGTGCAAGTAGTGTATCTTGTGTCGTCAGTCTCTACATCTCAGCCACATTTTGGGTGAGGGGTCCATCTTGTTTCTGCAGAGTGGCTACATCGCTGACCTTCATGTCCATTTGGCTGTGTCCCAATCTCTTAGTGAGTCTTCACTCCAAAGCACCTATCTATGCTCCGTACTGTGATTCTGGGGACTAGGCTTTGCAAACCACATCCCTCCTTTGCCACTTCTCCTCCCATTAGGTTCTAGAAATAGCCTTGGTCTGGAGGAGAGTGAAGGGGCTCATTCCTCTGGATTACTTACTTTTCTCACCAGCCTGGCTTGAGGAGTGACTCCTCCCCGTGTAGTGGCAGTTAGCTCTAGCTTCCAGACTCTCCCCAGCACGAAGAACCAGTTCTGTCACGAACCCTTAGAAAGACCAGCTCCAGCCAGACTGTACTTCTTGGAGATCTAAGTCATAGCTCTGTGAAATTCCTTTTGCAAGCTCCTGATATCCCAATATCTGCTGGCTGGTACCCACAGGACCACTTTGTGCTTCGAGGTATGGATAATCCAACCTCCTTTCTTTGTACCTTATACCTTGTTACCTGCTTCTCGAAGTTACTCCTTTATAACCTATTTCTTTTTGTTTTCATTTTTCCTTCTCAATTCCCTCTATTAAATTCTCTCTGCTAAACTTATGGGTATGGTTTCTGTTTCTCTGATTTGATCCTTCCTACTACAGACAGAAACTTGTACTAATGGGTGAGGCCACTTTATCTCTGCCTTGTAGATTTGAAAGAAGAGCTTGGGTTTCTCTTTGGTTTTCCTGCTTCCAGTTGCTAAGAACACCTACAGAAGTGCTTAGGGTCAACCTCCTAGAGCTGAGCCCAGATTTCCATGATTCACTCTTTTTCCTCTGCTTTACATTCTTTGTTTGTGAGGTAGGCATATTTTCCATAGAGCTGACTACGTGAGTACAGTCCGACATAATTCTCCCCACAGTAGATCTGAGGGCATAGGTGTGGAAAATGGGTTATTAGGAGGATCTCTTTTTAACATGAGATGTCAGCTACATTCTCTAATCTTGCCCTAGAAAGGACACCCACAAGTTTGAAATTATTAAGCCTCTGTTATTATTACCTCCACATTTGACACCTTGTTTCTCTTTCCAGTGCTTGTTATAACCTGGAAAGGGGGAATTTATTTCCAAAATAAATTTCCAATTTATTTCCTTAATTTCCAACAGGCAGAAATCAAACAGAAGGAGACTAGAATAGTATTCCCCCAAATACGTGTAACAACTGTTATCTCTGGATGATTTTTATAGGTTTATATCTTTTATATCTCTCTGAATTTCACCTATACTGAGCTTGTATCATATTTTTATTAAAGAATGATTATAATAACATTTTTAAAAAGAAACTAAATCTAGAGAGAAATTACACTATGAGAGGAAAAATTGAACTCTCAAAAGCATGAGATTTATAATCAAGTCATGTTGTCTCAGCCATGCCCCCAGTTTCTTGTGTATCCTCCCAGCCAAGAGGAGAAACAATGGTCCAAAGAGTGCAAGAAGAAACTAACCCAAGCAGAGGCACATAAAGGGCTCATTTTAGAAGCATAAGCGAAAGAGAATGATTAGGTAGGGGATGAAAGTAGATGTGCAGTGGACAAATAAGGGTAAAGTGGAGGGAAGAAAGAGCCCAGGGTTTGCACGCAGTGGCATCTGATCTACCACCATCTATGGAGATTTCCTCAGAAAAGGAGGTTGGCTCCTGGCCCCAGCTGGCAGCTTCTCCAATCTCGCTCTCATGTCAGACATCTGTCAGCACTCTGTGAGGACCATTGGAAATCAAGGCCATTCACAGTTTGTCTTGGACCTCTTCAAGTCTTCCCACCCCTACTGGCTACTGAAAAGGAAAGGGGAAAAAAGTTATAAAGTTTCTCTAGCCACAGTGAGAATAGCCAAAAAAAGAAAAGAGAACAAGACAGTCTTAACAAAGGAGAAGTGTTCCCAGGACGCCTCATTGTCAAAGGCTCCATTCATTCATTCATTCCCCCAAATGTTTATTGAGCATAACTATGTGCCAAGCATGGCAGTCAGCACTGGTGACACATTATTAATGTCAACCTGAGCTAGGCGTCCTTTATCTTGCCCTATGTTCTTCCATCAAACAAACTAGAGCTCCTCCAGCCTCAACTCACTTCCACCCCTCTTAAGATGTTCTCTTTCCCCTGAGAGCAGAATATAGATTGTACCTAACACATGCCTAGATATCTGGGAAAGGGGAAACAAGACAGGGGAGCTCATCTTCAGTTGACTACCCAAAGGGGCACATATCTAACCAGTGATGGCTTCATCTGCTTTCAGTTGACTCTGAAACTTTAAGCTCAAGAATATATACTTGTACTAGGTGTCAGTCTTCAAAAGTACAAACATACATAAATGCTTTTTACATGTTTATACCTTTGTTCATGCTACTTTTTCTGGATTTTCCTTTATCATTTTTCTATTTGCTGTCAAGTTCCTACATAATTTTTTGTTTTTTTTTCTTATGAAATATTCTATGTCATGTATACAAGATGTATATCTAATGTGTGTTGTAGATAGATGATAGATAATATAGAGAAGATAGATAGGTAGAATAGATAAAGGATGGGGCACCTGGGTCCAACTTCAGCTCAGGTCATGATCTCATGGTTCATGAGTTTGAACCCCAAGTTGGGCTCTGTGCTGATAGCTCAGAGTCTGGAGCCTGCTTCAGATTCTGTGTCTCCCTCTCTCTCTGCTTCTCCCCTGCTCACACTTTGTCTCTATCTCTAAAATAAATAATAAAAAATTAAAAAAATAGATAAAGGAGCACTAAGAAAACAACCGTGTATACTCCATCCGACTTCAAAATTAGAACATTACAGAACCGTTCAAGCTGCCTGTGTGCCTTTCCCTGTATGCATTCCATTATCCTGCTCTCAGCTTCCAGAGGTTAACCACTATTCTGAATTTTGTTTTTATTATTAACAAATCCCTTGTTAACTGTCCCTTATTTTTATTTATTAACTATCCCTTGTTCTTCTGTACTGAATTCTCTACAAATCTATGCCTCTGTTTACTGTATCTGTTTTATACCTTTACATAAATGGAATCATACTATATGTATTTCCTCATGAATTACTACTTGCAATCAATCTTATGGTTTTAAATTAATCTATGTTGAATTTTGCACTACTTTTTTCTTTCTGCTGTATAATATTCCATATAATGACTGTACTGCAATGTATCCATTCTACTGATTACAGGAATTGGAAATGTTCATGGTTTATTGCTAGTAAAATCAGTGTTGCTGGAAACATCTGAATAGAATGTCTCCTACTCTATATGCACAAGTTTCTCCTAGGCGATATTCCTAGAAATATAATTGCTGAATTTAGGGCTTTTAAAATTTGGGAGTTAATACCAGTGTACTTTCACTGTGTTTGGATCAATTTACATTCAATTGGCATGATATGAGAGTTGCTGTCGCTCTATGCCCTTTACAACAATCAATATTATTAGACATTTCCAATGCAAATTGTTATCTTATGCTGTATTGTTTGGCATTTCCTTTTTAAATGGGCATTTTAAAAAATGTTTATTGGTTCTTATGTTTCTGCTTCCATGAAATATCTGCCCACAACTTTGTTCATTATTACATGTAGCTACATGCTCTATAATCAATATATTTTATTTTTTAATTAATTAAATTTTAATGTTTATTTTTGAGAGAGGCAGAGTGCAAGCATGGGAAGAGGCAGAGAGAGACAGAGACACAGAATCTGAAGCAGGCTCCAGGCTCTGAGCTGTCAGCACAGAGCCCGACGCAGGGCTAGAACTCGCGAACCGCAAGATCGTGACTTGACACTTTAGTTGGACACTTAACCCACTGAGCTAGGTGCCCCTAATCAATATATTTTAGATACTAATGCTTTTTATTGTTGTTAAATGCCTCAGATACCTTTTCCAAATGTGCGGCAAGCTGTAGTTTCACTTTCTTTATGCTATTGATGAACATAGCTTCTTAATTTAAAAAATGTAATTAGCTTTATCAGTCTTTCCCTTTTTGATTTGTACTTATTTATCTTTTTTCATATTTTTACACTTCAAAGTCACATATATATTCCCCTTTTCTAAAATTTAAATTTTAAATTAATTTTTACATGTAGTATAAGGAAACATGTTCTTTTATTTTTCCAATGGCAGGTTCCATGTATTTATCCATCCTTTCCATCTTTGTTCTGCAGTGTCATTTTTGTTGTATATTGCTTATATAAATGCCTATCCCATCACTTAACTTTCTGTT
This sequence comes from Acinonyx jubatus, assembly GCF_027475565.1. Lineage (NCBI taxonomy): Eukaryota > Metazoa > Chordata > Mammalia > Carnivora > Felidae > Acinonyx > Acinonyx jubatus. The sequence goes on from NC_069391.1 coordinate 18,893,466, forward strand.
TGATTCCATTAGTTTGCCTATAGCTGCAGCAATCTAAAGAGCCTTAATTAGTAGAACTTCAAACAAGTCCTACTCTGTCCCTAGGCAAATTCCCCTGTCGTGTTTGTTTTTCAGGAGTATCTTAGTTTCTTTTTGTCTTTTAATATAAATTTCAGAATTAGCTTGTCAATTACACACACACACACACACACACACACACACACACACATCTTACAGAGGTGTTGATTGATATTGCATTAAATCTATTAATTTAGGGAGAATCAATATCTTTAATAGATTGAGTATTTCTGTCTATGAATATTTCATGTTTCTCTACCAATTAAGTATGTAAATTGATACAGTCATTGTGGAAAAGAGTATGGACATTCTTCAAATAACTAACCATAGAACTATATTATCCAGCAGTCCTGCTTCTGGATGTGTATCTGAAGGAAACAAAATCAGAAAGAAATATCTGCACTCTCATGTTTATTGCAGTATTATTTACTATAGCCAAGATATACAAACAATCTAAGTGTACATGGATGGATGAATGGATAAGGAAAATGTGATATATTACATATATAATATAGTATATATATAATTATATATTTGTATAACATAATAATATAATATCATAAAATACATCATATCTATTATATATAATAGAATATAATTCAGCCATGAGAAAGGATGAAATCTTCCCATTTGTGACCACATGGACAAACCTGAGAAGACATTATGCTCAGTGAAATAAACCAGAGAGAAAAAGACAAATACTGTATTATCTCACTTACATGTGGGATCTAAAAAACAAATACAAAACAGTTGAACTCAAAGAAATAGAGAGGGATGCCTGGCTGGCTCAGTCTGTGGAGCATGCAACTCTTGATCTCAGCGTTGTGAGTTTAAGACCCGCGTTGGGTGTTGAACCTACTTAAAATTAAAAAATAAAAATAAAAGAGGGGTGCCTGGGTGGCTCAGTCAGTTGAACATCTGACTCCAGCTCAGGTCATGATTTCACAGTTTGTGAGTTTGAGCCCTGCGTTGGGCTGTGTGCTGACAGCTTGGATCCTGGAGCCTGCTTCGGATTCTGTGTCTCCTTCCCTCTCTGCCCATTCCCTGCTTGCGCTCTGTCTCTGTTTCTCAAAAATAAATAAATAAATGTAAGAAAAAATTTAAATAAATAAAAGAAATAGTAGATTGGTAGTTGCCAGGGGTGGGAGGTGGGGGAAATGGGGCGATGTTGGTCACAGAGTACACACTTCCAGTTATAAGATGATTAAGTTCTGGGCATCTAATGTACAGCATGGTGACTATAGTTAATACTATATTGTATACTTGAAATTAGTTAAGAGAGTAGCTTTACCTGTTCTTACCACACACACACAAAGAATAACTATACAAAGTAATAGATGTGTTAGTTAACTTGATTGTTGTAATCATTTAACAATGTGTATGTATATCAAATCATCACTCTTTACACTTTAAATATGTAGAGTTTTATCTATAAAATAAATAGTTATAAAATAGTTATACCTCACTAAAGCTGAAATGTGTGTTAGAAAAAAAAAGTTACTGTCCTCTTAAGAATTGACATTGTTACTCACAAATAGAGGTTAAACTGTACTGGGTATTTTTTCCTGCATCTATTGAGATTACTTTTATCCTTAAATATGACAATATGATAAAATATCTTAATAGATTTTATAATGTTGAATCAACTTTTCCATCTAGATTACAGTGATAATGGAATAATGCTAGGTTTAGATTATGACTCTATCACACTATATGGTTGAATGTTTACCTACTAATTTTTTAAGTTTATTGTTTTACCTCCCAAATCCCCTTGTATTCCACTAGTAGTACACATACTTCACTTTATGAAGTGTTGGGCTAGATGATCTTCCAAACCAATCTAGAATTCAAGAGTCCAGGGAGTGGTACAGATGAATGCTGAGCTCAAAAATTAGAGGGCTTCCTGGTAGCATTGGGAATTCTTAAGGAAGTCATGTGTGGGAATAGTAAAGAGGTGAGATTTAGATTTTCTGGGACTCTCTAGCTGAATTCTAGCACATGGGCTGGCATGACACTAACTTAATAACTATTTATATGATGGTTAAGTTTGCCAGGAGGCTTGATCTGAGTTAGGTACACCCGAGGTTCACTCTATAAATGATAGGCTACTAGATACAACCAAGTAATCAGTTTCTACATTCATAGCATTAGTTGGCATCTGATAAGAAACTCAACATGAACCTACCGTGTGCCTGCAGTTACCATCTCACTAGTATCAATGTTGTTTATGAGAATGCAGTCTGGGTTTTATGGTAGAGTCATTAGGACAAGGGCATTTCTCCAAATAGTGGAGTACCTAAAAAGCACACTAAATATATCCTAAACATCCCCAGTGCTTGCTTACCTAATAGACAAAATATGCAGAAATCCAATGGGCCACTCTTTATGTGGACCTATACAGTCTCTTGTGGGTGGGTAGCCGTTTGCATGGCTAGCTTTGCTCAGGAACAGGGGATAGCTTGCTTTTTGCAGTTCCTGTTTATTTTGCAGCAATTGAAGTCCTTCCAAATAGCAGTTAATGAGAATTACAGAGATATTGCGCTGTCTTGAGAAAGTTGTACAATTCCACAGGCTATCTGAGTCAAGATTTCAAGCAAGCAAGTGCACATTACAGTTTTTGAAGGGTGCCTACCCCACCTGAGCTCACCCAGGCAGCATCTTTCCACGTCACAGAGTAAGAGACATACAACGGGAGACCTGGTCTTCTTACAGTCTTGGCTATTAGGTGCAGTAGAAGTTTTTAAAGTGGTTATTTGTTAATCCAAAAACATCTGACCCTTGAAGAATCTGTTTTACTAATAAAAGAAGAGTTGTTCTAGATATTGACTGTTCACTTTTTACAAGTCTCATGTTTCTAGTTTAAGATATTTGAATTAGATTTGCCAGTAATTTACTGTATGGCTTTGGCTACTTATTTATTCACCTGGATCTCAACATACCTATGATAAAACATTATTAAAATGAAATAAAACAAAACTACAAAACAAAATTTGGATTGAGTAATCACCAGAATTACTTCTGTTTAAAAGATGTGTAGTTCTAGAGTGTGACTGACATCCAGCAAGGATTTTATCAGCTGTAACTACCTGAGAGTCTACTCCCAGGAGTGTCTTCTGTAGGTATTGATTCTCAAAGACAATCTGATTCGTGCTTAAGACACAAGAGGGACTGGTTGACATGAATAGATACCTTGGGAAATCAGTGAGCAAGGTGAAAATAGGATATTGAGATATTACCCAACTCAGCCATCAATGCAGTTCCAAAGCCTTTACCGATAAGTTAGAGAGAGGGAGGGAGGGAAACTATAAGAGACTCTTAAATACTGAGAACAACCTGAGGGTTGATGGGGGGTGAGGGAGAAGGGAAAGTGGGTGATGGGCATTGAGGAAGGCACCTGTTGGGATGAGCACTGGGTGTTGTATGGAAACCAATTTGACAATATATTGTATTTAATTTTTAAAAAGTCAAATTTAGAATACTCAAAAAGCCTTTAGTCAAAACAAGGACAGTCTTTATGGCTAAATAAATGGGGTGGCAGGGGCCATTTCAGAGTTGGGAATTTTAGAGAAGCAGAAATCATGGCTTTTATTTTAGATGGCTGAATACTAACATTTGACTCTATTAGTTACTGGTTTTGTGACACTGGGTGAGTTGCTTAACCAGAGCCAGCTTCTTGAGCATGTGACCTGTGCAGTCACATAAGACCCTACACTTAAAAGGGTCTCATGATTGGCTTAATATTTTGCTGCTGCCATCTTGAAATTTCCAGTAACTTTTGAACAAGGAGCCATGCATTTTTACGTTTCACTGGGTCCTGCAATTATTTAACTAGTCTTGAGCTTAACCTTTCTGAAACTTGGCTTTTCTGTCTGTGAAATGACAAGTAATGCTTGTTCAGAATCACGGTGAGGATTGAGTGAGATAATTATGAAAGTTTCCAACAAGCTCAATGTATGTCTTTGCTAAATAAATGATAAGTCTTGGTCCATTTCTAAACCCAAATCTGACTGTTCTTTAAAAGGAGACACAAGACTCAGTTTTGTTCATTTGTTTTTGTTTTGTCTTTTAATTTTCTCCTTACTTTACATTCACAGACTGGTGCAGTTCAAAAGTGGAAGCATAAAACCATCTTGAATAAAAGCTATTTTTGGCCATCTTAGAGATATTAAATATAATAAAATTTCTCATGTGTTTATAGTTGGTTCTGGGGCTTCCCATGGATTGATAGTTCTGATAAGGCTTTTGAGAATGTCAACAGTATACTGCATTTCAAACAGTACAGTGTGTCCATATCAATAATTAACATGGAGTTTGACCCCTTACATGTCTTCTCTGGACAAATACGCCCTTAAATGGCCAATATCTTACTTCAGTAGATCTTAACTTGTGGGGACAATGTGAGTTGTTACTATGGAGAAGTTATGTCATTTATCTCCCTTGAACTCTCCGTTCTGAACACATTATTAGCTTTTAAAGAATATGAATTCTTCAGTTTCAAAAGAGGTCTTCTCCTTTGCTCCTTTGCTCTTGCTGAAGAGATTTTGATGAATATCTTTTGTTGTTTGATTTTGTTTCCATTTACACATTTTTTCTGTATTTTAAAAGAATTTGATGTGATAGTCATATACTTGCAATTTTACCTAGAATGGAATGGAACGGAGAGTCAAGGGATTTCTAACAAAATAAATAATAAAATTGTAATGATAGCTCACATTTAATGAACTATGTACCGGTAGTCTCAAGAACTTATCACATCTGTTATTTTATCTTCATAACAGCCTTATGAGATATGTATTTCCCCATATGTAAATATAGAAAGTGAGGTTTAACACAATGAAGTAATTTGATGAGTCACATTAGTTGTAACCCTAGACTCAGATCCATGTCTGCTGAATTCCAAAACCTGCATATTTAACCTTTATGGTATCCAAAGCAAAAACATCAGATAAGTAAAGAACTTACCATAAGGGAGGAGAAAGTCAGTTGGTATTCATTCAGAGGGAGGCAAACCATAAGAGAGTCTTAAATACAGAGAACAAACTGAAGGTTGATCGTCGGGGGTGGGGGGAAGGGGAAAATGGGAGATGGGCATTGAGGGGGCATTTGTTAGGATGAGAACTGGGTGTTATATGTAAGCGATGAATCACGGGAATCTACCCCCAAAATCAAGAGCACACTGTATGTTAGCCAACTTGACAATAAATTATATTAAAAATAAAATAATTAAAAAAACCCAGAAATCCAATATATATTCATTGATCATATGATGAGTCAAACACTATCCTAGGCAATGGGGATATAATGCCTACAATAAATATAAGGGGCTTAAAAAATGAAAGGCAGAGCCATCCAAGTAAATTCATTATTTGAATTGTGCTAAATGGTACGAAGGAGAAGTGTAGGATATTTGGTGAGTGTGTAATAAGAGAATGGATCCCAATCTAGTGTGGCCAAAAAAAAAATAAGTCTGCTTGAGGAAGTGATAATATGATAGCATATATTATCATTGAATTATAGAAATATTGTACATAAGTAAACAGTCCAGAGGAGAAAAGTAACCTGCTTAAGATCACACAAAGTCAATGGAACATTTGGTAACCCTAGTTTGTATTCTATGGTTCTTTCCTATGTAGGGGGCTCTGCACAATCATAATGGATTCCAGTTTCTCTTAGTAGGATCAAAGGACTGTATGCAGGTGCAAAATATCCTTTTCACTGATGAGAACTCACATCTAGAGAAGCACTCTCTTGAATGTCTGAATCTTCTTTTATAACCTCTGGATACTTCAAAGAATACTGCTACCTTGACCGAAGCACATACACTCACATCTCCTTCCCTAAATGTTCACATGTCTCTGGACATTCCTATCCTGTTTATCATAAAACCAAACAACTTTCAAGATCTAAATATGTGTAACTTCTTTAAAGGTTAAACATGTTTCTTCCTCTTGAGATTTATGTGTGTGTACACTCAGGGTTTCCAAGCCTTGCCATTGCCTCAGGGAATAAGACAGCTTGTTTTGGCTATAGTTTGGGAAGAGCTCAATTGAAATGTTGCTCAGATAAATGACACAACCCCCATCTCTGATGTCATGGCTTTGCTATGGAGCTGGTGCAAAGAAGTCCACTGAAGTTATTGAAAAGGAATAAAGAGTCACTCTTTATCTTGGGTTTTTGAGAACTGAACCTTTATTATATATTCTCATTATTTTAGATAACTTGGCTATGACTGTAGTTCAGATCACTTTCAGAAATACACAGTGTCTACCAGGCATGGTGTTTGGTGCTAATAATTTCGGAATGAATAAAACATTACCTGTGATATCCCTCCTTTCTCTCCTTCTCTTGTTATTTGCTTCGCTACTTCATCCTTAATTTTTTTGCTGCTTTCAGTCACTGAAAGACAGTATATAATTTGGAGGAAATACCCCTTAATTACTATATTTCATGAACTCCAAGAAAGTTCCATTTCAGTTCTAAACTTTTATGAAGATAGTAAGTGGAAAGCTGGGTGCAAAGGTAATTACAAGATAATATTTTTAAGATCTTGTGACAAAAATAGATTTAAAGTATATTTTAATTGGGTGGTAATTAATTGGATGACTATTGTCTCAATGCCTTTTTTAATGTCTAGAGTATTTTATGGTGTTGTGATAAAGGTAATAGTAACAAAGCAGTATGAGGGCCTAAAGAAGAGTTCTTGATTCAGGATGGAGCAGAGAGTGAGGGTGAGGATGTCTGAAAGGGAAGTGTTCCTTAAGAAGGCAATGCCTGAACAATCAGAAAGACGACTTTAAAGAGGAATGAAGAAGAGTAATATTCCAGGCAGAGAGAATCCTTTGGATAAATGCATGATGGTGTAAAACAACAGAGTGTTTTTAAGTTTCTCCAAGGCCAACCCTACCATTTTATAGAATTCATAGCCTCTGGAAAGACAAGGTTGGTGTGGAGCACTTGTCTGATGTGTTAGTGTCAGAGCAGGTACCAGAACACCAGCTTCCTGACTCCAAATCACTGGTTTCTATGCCAGTGTGAGATCTTTGTTCTGTATGTTTAGACTACATTCCAAGACCTAACTGTTGGTCAAAGTTCCTATAAACATTCTGGTTATCCCAAGCAAAATTCCTCAGCACAGGTTGCATGAGAGTGAGTCCAAGACCACCCTCTTTGCTAGATGAAATATTATTGGAGTTTGTTATGAGATGAACAAATTGTGGAATGTCTCTAACTTTCTAACAGGGATGGGTCTTACTTAATGTTACTTTGAAAAATTCTCTCAAGCGACTTTGTTTTGACCCAAGTGGGAATTTGAATACACCTACTCTCCTCCTCCTCCTCTCTTTCCTTTTCTTTTTTCCTCCTCCACTACCTCATTCTCAAAATTTTGCTTCTCTAGTCACTGAAAGACAATTTATGTTTTGAGGGAATCATATAATTTAATTAGCATATTTCAAGAAGCTCAGGAGAGTTTGAATTCTAACCATTTGAATTCTAACCTTTGAGACCAGGTTAGGAATGCAGAAGATAAGCTGTTTGACCTTGAGCAAACCACTTCTTCTGTTTCCTTCTTCTTATCTGTCCACTGAGAGGGATTGGACTGGCTGGCTTTTCACATTCCTCTCAGCCCTAAAGTTTAACATTTTGTTTTTCTATGTTGCTGGCAGAAATACTGAGTTTCTTGCAACTTGTTTTCAAAAATTGTTTTCCAGGAGTTTGATGAAAAGGAGAGCTAATTTCCCAAGCATGAGCCTGCTAATGGCTTGCACAATCTCCCCCTAGTTCTTTTAGCCAAAAACCATCACTGACTTTTCCTACCCCTTGAAGCTCTTTCCATTTTTCTAGCATGGCTTCCTATTATGATTCTTGGATGATTTTCCATGTTTCTCCTGTGGCCAAACAAAAATAAAACAAAACCAACAACAGCATTTCTACAAATTTGTGGAAAGAAGCCATCTGAAACACAACTATTAATGTTTCGGTGATCTAAAACAATTAAATTCTCCAAGAACAGTTTGCCATGTCCCCCCATGCCCTGCCTTTTCTAGCATCTGAGGAAAAGTGTCCCAAGTAAATGCAAGGCTAAGATGTAAGGGTGGAATTAATTTCCTCTTCCGGGATTGCTATAAAATGGGATTTTTTTTCTTCTCTCATCTATAAATGTGGAAATAATGTTCTAACAAAGCTAGGTGGAAAAAATGTTGACATCTCTTCATTCCTTAGTTATAAGATCACCAACACCCTTTGGAGAACTGATAACACACATAAATTAGTTCCCTCACACTAAAAGAGAGCCTGGTTTCCCAGTGGAACAGTGAAGAAGGTCTGGGAAAATGCTTACAGAAAGCTGTTATACATGCATGCTATAGTATAGTTGTGACTGGTTTCCTCATCTCATTGCCTATGAGTTCTTACCTTTTCCTTATGTTCCTATAACATTCTGCTTGGGGTTTCCCAAAGACCTACAATATGCCATGGCTTGCCCAAATTTTTCCATCTATGAGAGATGCCCCTTTTACCACCTATTCATTCTGGCACACCCTGGAAGAGCTCCTCAGATCACTCTTCCTGAGAATCCTGTCCTAACATCCATGAGTTGGATTCTCATCCTACAATTACACTTCCATCATGACAGTTCTTATATTACACTCCAATTACTTTTAAGCATCTACCATGCCTGGAGGATAGGGTCTCCATTTGATTTACCTCAAAATACTCAGCACATGGGCAGCTAGGCTCTGAAGAGTACTGGATAGCACTGAACTAAGCTAGTGAAGTAAACTCTGATAAATATATCTTCCAAACACATAGATAAACACACGGTGGGCTTCAAACATGTGTTGAAATGATTAATAAACTAATTTTAAGTAGAAGAAGAGAAAATCCATTGTTTTGTAAGGGTGTGACATTTTTGTTGGGTACTTTAAGAAAATGTTGACTTACTTCCATTCAAGATTGTCAGGGTTTTTATTTCAGAGCCATTTGGAGTCTCTCTAATTAAGGATGGTTTTTTCAATGGATGTAAAGTTTCTGTTATACATGATGATTAAGTTCTAAAGATCTGCTGTTCAACAACAGTGTGTGTTCTCACCAAGAAACACATACATATACGCAGACACCAGAATACAAGTAAAGTTTTGGAAGTGATGGGTATATTTAGTACCTTGGTTGTGGTGATGGTATCATAGGTGTATGCGTATGTCCAAACCCATAGATATATGCATTAAATGTGTGCGTTTGGGGGATATCAATTATACCTCAGTAAAGCTAATTTAAATGTAGGTTTCAGGGTAAAGAAGGAAGCATAATTTCCTCTTGATTTTTCCATGATTTGATTTCCTATACTGAATGGGAGAAAGAGCTCTGGAGCAAGGGTCGGCCACCTGAATTCAAATCCTAGCTCTACCACTTAATACTGTATGCGACTTAACTTCCTCACTAGTAGAAAGGAAATAAATCACCCGAGAGTGTTCTGACAACTGAGCAAGGTAACACTTATGAAAATATTTTGTAAATATTAAAGCAATTTACAAATATTAAGTCAAAGTGGCACTCCCCTTTTCCTACTGAGCTACCTAATCTATTAGTATTTTTCTTAACCAAAGGAAAATTGAAGGATGTGACCAGCAGAAAAGTACCACTTTCCTCTGTCCCTTTCATTCCAAAGCTCTGCCTATGGCTAACTTTTCTTTAGCTTTATTGAGATATAATTGACAAATAAAACTGCATATATTTAAAGTGTACAATGTGATGATTTGACATCCATATATTTTGTGAAACAGTTACTTTACTCAGGCTAATTAACACGTTCATCACTGTACAAAGTTAACTTTTTTTTTTTTAATGTGATGAGAACACTTAAGTCTACACTCTTAACACATTTTTCTATGCCTAAATTTTTAGATGTAAAAGATGGTTATAATGAGCAGTTGGCTCACCATTGCATTGCAAGGCTTTGGCACATTGTTGGGTGTTTTGGAAATTATTAATTAGAATTCGATTTAAACCAATTATTAATTGGGATTCCAAGCATTAACTGTAATTGATAGATTTGCTCTCTAGTTACATGAATTCCATTTATTAATTGCAATAAGCAGATTTGCTTTGTAGTTACCCAGGAACATTTGATCTTGTTTCTTTCTTTGTGACATGGATGAAATACCATCTTACACATCCCTCCCTGTATATTTCCTCATGATTCACAGTTCTCAATACCCTGTATATTGAAAATGGATTGTTAAATTGCAGCTATTTCCCAAATTGTTTATATGCCTGCATGTGTTAGTGTTTTTATGTTAGCATTGAATAGTGGAAGGCAGAGGACCTAAGTATGAGTCCTGGCTCCCCGACTTTCTGGCTGTGTGACAGTAGTGAAGAAGTTTCAACTCCTTAAATGAAAATAATACTTGCGCTGATCCAAATATTGAGGCAAAGGAGAAAAATAATACTCTAGAACATCTTCAAGTCAGCCTATTAATCACTTATTGACATATTCTTTCATTAAGCAAATATTTATTAAGGGGTCAAGTCCTATATTGGGTATACTGTCATGAGCAAAGCAGATATGGTCCCTGGAATATACTTAAGGCCCACCTTATATCTTGGTCACTGGACAGGGTCCTGGATTAAAAGTAGTGTGTGACTTGATGGGGGGTGGGGGAGAGGGGAAAGTGGGTGATGGGCATTGAGGAGGGCACCTGTTGGGATGAACACTGGGTGTTGTATGGAAACCAAGTCGACAATAAATTATATTTAATATAAAAAAAAACAAAGTAGCCCTTCCAATGGTGGAGCAAGATCTGCCTAAATTCTTTCAGTGATGAGTAACCCTATCCTTCATATTTCTCAAGGAACCAGAGTGTTTTAGATAGCCGTTTCATTTTGTGAAATCAGTCTCCTAGGGACTATCTTCATTTTGTGGAATCGTTAGCGCCTGGTGTCCCACAGAACAGTTTCCGCCTGGCCATATACCATGTATCTTTTAATTTTTAGGAAAATTTGAGACAAAGGAAACACGATCCTGGAAGTCAGTCAAGATTCTGACACAAAACAGGTTTGTTTTCAAAAATATCCTGTGATGGTTAATTTTATATGTCAACTTGACTGGACCACAGGAAGTCCAGAAATTTGGTCAAACGTTATTCTGGGTATGTTTGTGAGTGTATGTCTGGATGACATTAACATTTGAATTGGCAGAGTAAAGCACATTGCCCTCTTTAATGTGGATGAGCCTCATCCAATCAGTTGAAAGCCTGAATGGAACCAAAAGGCTGAGTAAGAAGGAACTCCTTGTGCTGACCTCATTGAGCTGGGACGTCATTCTTTCTTGCCTGAACATCAGCTTTTCTTGGGTCTCAAGCTTGCTGACTTTCGGACTGAAGCTTGCAACATCTGCTCTCTTGGTTCTCAGACCTTCAGACTCAAACTGAAACTATACCACCTGCTTATCTGCTTCCCTCAATCTCCAGCTTGCCCACTGTAGATCTCGAGTCTTCTTAACCTCCATAATTGTGTGACTCAATTCCTTATAATAAATATCTTTGTGTATATAAATATTTTCATATATATATGCAAGACAAGATTGGGAGTGAGCCAGTGCCCTGGTATTTATGAGGAGTGTGACAATGCAGCAATGTCCATACTGGGCAGGGGAAGGTCTGTTTGGATAGGAAAGTTATGGGCTTGATATTAGGCTAAGACATCTGGACTGTCTTCTCAGGAGCATGGAAGCCTTTGGAAGGTTTTAATCAAGGAATAGACGTGTCTGCTTTGCATTTAGAGACATCATTCTGGCAATTATGTGGGTTATGGCTTGGAGGGGACCAGACCAGAGGCATTGGATATTCTACCTTAAATACACTGATTGATTGGATATATCCTGAACACCGGTTATGTGACTGGCATGTTGCTGAGTGCTAAGGTTAGCAAGGACAAAGAATGGGGACACAAGAATAAATCAAATGATTTTCGTATTTCCCATGGATCTCACAGTCCAATGTGGTATCATAACGGTGATGTTTTCAGGAAAGATTTTGATTTTCTTTCCAGGCTTAATTCCAGACTCTATAGCAGTTCTTTAATAACATGTGTGAACTAAGTGATTAAGCAAATGACTGAGTAAATGAACGTGTAGCTACCAGTCACAGTCCCAACTGTTAAGTGAATCAAAATTTTAACTGACAATCTTAAAACCTCGTTCCATTTACAAAGAATTTTCTCATCCTCTACCTTATATAATTCTCACAAAGCACTGCAAAATAAGTAATCTTTTTGATCATACACATATTACATGAGATAATTGAGGCTTTAAAGAAGTTCTATTATTTATTCATTACATAGCCAAGAAGTGTAGACTTGAAATCACATCCTCTAATTTCGAATCCGTTTTTATTTTCATTAGTCTCTCTGTAGCAGTTAGTAATACACATCCTCAGAAGGTAATTTGTAGAGAGATTCGAGCCCTGTGATAGTCTCCCAAGGAGACACAAAGCAAAAATTAGTAGAAGAATTCACTAGTCAGTGAGATAACCCACATGCAAGTTGCTGAATCACCCTGGCACCAAGTGGGGAGGTAAGTGATGCATCTTGCAGGAGTGTATATGGCTTCTTGACATAGACTCTGTTCATAGATTCCCATGGAGTCATTCACTTGTTCGTTTATGTGCTCCTACATTCAGGATGTCTTCCAGCATATTAAAGCAGGCCAGGTCTGAAAGAATGATCTCACCCTGTCTGGGGAGCTCAGACCCTGGAATGGGATCTGGCAGGGATTTTCTCTCCTGTAAATGTGGGTCAGGAGGCCTGGGAGGCAGCAAATCAGAGGGCTACAGGCCAAATAGCCCCTCCTGGGGGCTGGATGGCTCTTTCTGAGGCTAACATCTGCATCATGTGTCTGTCTGTCCCAAGCCTCCTCTGGCCCAGGGAACTGTGCCTGTCTGTTTTAAATTCTAGAAATAGGAAAATCAACTCAGATTCCACCTTCCCTGCACTGAACAGAGAAATTTCACATGATATATAAATTCAATCCAATCTCCAAAAAGATCCACTGCTTTCCAATCCAGTTATGTGAGCCCAAAAGTGACATGTTAATAATGAAGGAAATTGGGCTTTCAAGTAAGAGAAAACAGGCTTCAAATCCCGTACTAAACTTGCTGTGTGAATTTTACCAAATGAATTAGCTTCTCCAAACTTCAGTTTTCCCATTTGAAAGATGGAGAAAATATTAACCTCACAGGATAGCTGGTAATATTAAGTGGAAAAAATTAAAAGGATATTAAGAACAGAGTCATTTGTTGCGTATGAGGCCCTGTCCTACTTAGAATTTCTGACTCATCACAGAAATCCTGTAACTGATGAACCAGAGCCTGAAGGCTGATACATGACTTTCCTGAAGGTGGAAATACCACATAAGTGGTAGAATCCAGAGTTCAGAGTCAAGCCCAGTGTGTCTGACTCTGCATTCCTGCCTATCAGCTTGATGATATATCATCTCTGTGCTCTTCTCTTTCGATATTTGGGTATCCTTCTCCCAGATCCCTTTCTCTACCTTTGCTTTCTTCGTCAGTGAAAATAATCAATTTGGCTTATTTACAGATAAAGACACCTAGACTTGTCATCTGAACCCAGTACAGCCTGACACCAGTGTTCTGTGGTCCTTCTACTCATGAGTCACCTAACTCAAGTCCTGTCACATATTCAGTGCACAGTAAGTGTTGATTTTTATTTCTTTACAATTGGCTCCAAAGTAAAAACACCTCTGTGACTTTCCATGGGATACCAGTAGCTATGACTTGGTGCAGATGGGAAGACCTTCTCTCCCTGCGATGGAGCACGTGGCTGCAGGTTAAGTGGTATCTGAATGCTCACTGCAGGTTGCATGTGTGTTTCTGGGGGTGGTATTTTCCACCTGCTCTCTCGTCTCCAGGTTTGGTTCACAGCCAGCAGAGGTCTGGGCAGGTACCAATACCAGTCTCTCCTCTCGCACACTATAAACTAAAAGAGAATGGAGACCCAGCCTCGACCCCCACCCACACTTAAGGAAGCAATTAGAGACCTGCTAGATGAGGTGAACTCTTTGGGTAGTTTCTTCAGCAAAGAGATTGGGATGACACTTCACATCTGTTGTAACTCTGCTGCCAAACCCTGAGAGCTGCACTCCCTAATCCTTTATCAATGTCCCTGGCTCTCCAGGGAAGCCTTTTTCAGAGTGTGAACAACCAGTCTTCAGCACGTTCTCTTCCCATCTGGTAGACGGGTCTTAACCGATTTTATCATTGTTCCCTGCATCCAGACTTACAGTGTCATTGGAGAGTGAGACTGAAGAATGAATATGGGTGCCCTAGCAATAGGCAATGGCCTGCCAGGGACTGAGTGTGGAGTCAATTAGAACCAGGCTGCCTGGGGTTGACAGTTCCATCCTATAGGCCTATATGATGCTTCCAATGTCTGGAATGCTATTTATTTCCTTTTCGTTGACTAATTGTATGGATCCATCTGCCTTTTGCATTTAGGGTGTTTGGATGAAATGTAATTACAATCTAATCATTGCTAGGTTAGTTTCCAACATAAGCTGAAGGGCCATCCCTTACACAGCTGTACGCTGGGAGTTCTGTGTCATTCACTATGTGTCATATGATGGCACTACCTGCCACAAGGTTAAAATGCCAAAATTCAAGATAGCAGAACCATGATTGTTGCTTATGTGGCCCAAGTCCATTTAAAATTCTACTTTGAAGTGGAAAATGTATAAGAGGTGTGAAACTTTAGGGACAGAAATTTTAGCCTGGGCCAGCAATTTCAGTTCCAGAATCCTCAGGAGGCACTGTGGATAACTCTCTCCCCTTTTTAGAGGGCAAGTGTGTATCAATTTATCTCCCTTGGAAATATTTTGCAATATTCACTGTAAATAAATATGGGAGCTAGTGAAAATATGTATATTATAGAAAGGGTCAAATAACTAATTGCTTTGTAAAACACTGAGTCAGGTGTTTGTAAGCACAATCTAATTTTACTTTCATGATGATGCATGAGAAAGATGTTTCCTCCATCAACGTAGAAACAGTCTCAAGAAAACTAATTTATTTGCTTGATTTACCGCTAGTCTGGAATGTCTCTGAAAACCTATGCTCCTGCCATTTCATAATATTCAATATCGATGGTGGCTTTTCTCAAGGCCCTGTGCCTTTTCAAGACCCTTGAATTTGTAGCTTCTTGTACAGAACCGTAGGGAGGCAGAGAATTGGGCTGCTTTCCAGATGGATACTCTCAAACAAAGAAGTTGCCAGCCAGTTTGGAAGTAGATATCTCCTTGTATCAAGTGGCCCCACCTCTTGGACAGGATCCAGAAGGCTGGTCCGTTCTCTTCTGTGATGGTTTCCACCCTCTTGATGACTGGGTATGTCCTACCTTGTCAAAAAGACATCTGGGCACAATGAGTGCTAGACGTGCTTGTCTCTAGAGCCTGAAATTAGTAGCCATCCGGTGAACAGCACGCCTCAGTGGCTACTCTGAAAGGAGCTCCAGAGGCAGGGGAAGTGGGGTAGGTCTTCTTGGACTGCAAAGAAGACAATGCATCTCACGTCATCCTGTCACACTGCGCCTCCATGTTAGCCAGCATGCTCGTGTACCCGCTCGCCCTGGGCTTTAGTGGGACCCTGAATGGTAGCCTTCTGAGGTGCTTGGCAGGTCTCTCCCCCTGTGCTTGGTTGCTAGGAAGTTGAATCCTGTCCCTCCACAACCATGGGGTCTCTCTCTCCCTGGATTTTGGAAACAACACTATTAACCTTAAACTGTTTTTGTTTTGTTTTGTTTTGTTTTTGCCTTCCCAAAGATTCATTAGCTTGAGCAGTTTGTTGGATAATGCTTGTAGCCCTGTTCAGAGCCAAATGACTCCAGAGGTTTTATGTGTGGCCCAGATTTTTAATTTGGGTTTTGAAAGCTGTTCTTGTCTGGACCCTAGAGGGAAAGTAGAGAGGGAAAGTAGAGAGAATTGTAAATATGATTTTCTGTTGGAAGAGACCTACTATAGGCAGACAAGGTGGGGGGGGGGGGGGTGGGCAGAAGGCAGTACTATGTGTTGTTATGTGACAGAAGAACAGGGTCAGAAGACACCCTTACTCAGGACAGCTGGCATCATGCCTGTTTCTGACTCTAGCAGCGGAACCAGTTTTTGCTGGCATCAGGAGCTCACTGTCTTACTAGGGAGAAGAACAAGATCAAGTTCACATGTGTATTAGCTGTGGAAGCAAAGGGTCAGGAGTACTGTGAGTACTCTCTCTGGGGACCTAGGGACAAGCAGAGTCAGTATCTGTAGTTTACAGGTGAAACAACTAAGGATCTACACCAAGAAACATACAAACAAAAAAATGATCTTTAAGAGCTGTGCACTCATATATGAGGATTGAATAAGCCTCTCCCATATTTAACTTATTCATTCACCCAACTTATTAGATACCAGTGCCCCAAGCACTAATACAGGTAGTGCTGAGATCCAACAGTGAGCAAGACAGATGCATTTCTTAGAGTCCAGTATGGGAAACAGGCAAATAAAAATGAACAAATGAATAGTAATCTCTTATTATAGTAATTATTATGAAGGAACAATAAAAAAACAGGGTTTGAGAGAGAATATTGGCAAGGAAGGAAATATTCCAGACTGAAGTTTTAATGGAAAGTCTCTTTGAGGTTTAAAAGATGAGAAAAAAAGACCCATGTGAATCTCAGAGCAATAAACATGCCTGAAAGAGGAAACATTTTGTACAAAAGCCCCAAGGGAGAAAGAACTAGGAAAGTTCTAGGATCTTGGCGGAAAAATACCATCTGGCTGGTGTGGTTGGAGTGTGCTGCATCATAAGGCAGTTGGGGGGAAATGAGATAGTGGAACCAGAGGTGTGATCAATCGTGGCCTTGAAGATGATGCATGCTAGTTAGGATTGTATACTAAGGGTTGTAAGTCTTTGGATGTTTACCTTATCTTTGAGTAATATGTACATTCATGTGGCTCACACATTTACAAATTTAAGAAAGTATACAATGTAAAGATTCTCTTCCATTTCTACCTCATCTACAATGTTCCTATCCCCCAACTGGCCCTTCGTAGATAACTGTTGTCATTAATTTTTTAGGGATCTTGGGCATAAAGAAAACAGGCACACATGCTTCCTAGGTATGCTTCTAATTTACGCATGAAGTAGAATACCCTATACCCTACACCCTATACCGCTGCTTGCTTTTATCAGTTAGCATATCTTGGAAATCTTTCACTATAAGTGTAAAGAGATCTTGATTTTTTTTTTGTATAGGTAGAAAGCACTTTATCTTGTAGATATGCCATAATGTGTTTAACCAGTGGTTTGGGGGTTATTTTTAATCACTAACTGTTACAAACAATGCCAAAATTAATAACTGTGGGAGAACATCATTTTGCCATGTACACAGTATATTGGTGGTATAGACTCTTAAAAGAGAAATTTGTGAATCAAGAGGTATATGTTTTTGAGAATATCATGAGAAATGGCAGAATAAGGAGTTCCAAGAATTGATCCTTCTACTGAGTGAACATAAGCTGGTGTAAACTGACAGAAAAAATTTTTTTCAGAACTTGGAAATTTAATAAAAATCTTACAGCAACCAGGGGCGTGCTTAATGAAGGAAAAGGCTGCTAAGTTTTGGTAAGAAAGTCTTGTGGTACGTTTGCTTACCTGTCTACCATCCCCCATCCCCCAACTTGGTGGCAGCCATGGAGGGTGGCCCACATTTCTGGTGCAGCTGCTACTGCTAGGACAATGGGAAACAAGCAATACAGACTTTCTCCCTCTACAAACTGTGTATTTTGACTCATATAGCATTTCTCTGAAGGACCATTTCAGAAGCTTGCCCTTATTTCACCCCCTTGAGTCTTGTTGGCATCTGTTGAAAGCATTAAAGATATATTACCCATGGCTGCCTGGGGCAAGGGATGACATAATGGGGTAAGCTGCAGACCAACCCAAAAGCCTGAGAAAGAGGAAACTGAGAAGGAAGATTCTTGGTGTGTGTAATGATTTGAAAGTCTGCTGTATAGGTCAGGGAATTGAGAGCACAATGTGCACACTTGGGACTGGATACATACTCTGAAATGTCCTGAGAGGACTGTGAGTGTGCATCTCTGGCTGACGTTTCGGCTCTCCACAAGCAAAAGGTGAAGGCTGAGGCAGAGTTGTAGGCACACTGGCAAAGCATTGAAGGAATGTTCCAGTTTAGAGCCAGTCTGCAAAGGAAGACCAAAACAGTATTTTTGACTGTTGGCTTTTGGTTCCAATCATTTTAGGAAATCTCTGACCACTAAGGCAATGAAACAGGGACTTTAGAGACCACACATAACAAGGAAAATAGTCTTTACAAAAATAGTTTAGAATAGTCACTAAACAGATGGATGACTGCAGCCCTCGCCAGGTAACAACAGCAAACCCTAGGGAGGGGGAGAAAGATTGATTTCCAGAGTGACCACATTATAATACTCAGAATGTTGAGTTTGTAACAACAACAACAACAACAATTACAAGGTATACAAAGAAACAAGAAACTGTAGCTCCTTTACATAATTAAAAATAGAAATTGACCAACTCTGGGGGCACCTTGTTGACTCAGTCGGAAGAGGATGTAATTCTTGATCTTGGGGCCATGAGTTTGAGCCCCACATTGGGTGTAGAGATTACGTAAATAAATAAACTTAAAAAAAGAAAAGAAATTGAGAAAAAAAAAACTCTGAAGAAACCCTCATATTGGACTTGACTATGCTGTGTTTTTAGCCATGTAATTATTTTTACCAGCTCTTTCTATGTTTGAGTTACTGTCTAGTGCTTTCTTATTTTTGCCTGAAGAACTCCACTTAGCATTTCTTGTAGGGAGAACCTCTTAGTGAAAGACTCACTCAGCTTTTCTTTATCTGGAAATGGCTTCATTTCTCCTTTCATTTTGAAGGATAGTTTTGTCAGATATAGAATTCCTGGTTAACAGGATTTTCTGTTTTGTTTTATTTTGTTTGCTTTCAATGCCTTAACTATCTCTTCTGGTCTCTGCAGCTTCTGCTGAGATATTGTCTGTTAATCATATTGAGGATCCCTTGTACACAATGATTCACTTTTCTCTCTGCTTTCAAAATTCTCTCTTTGTCTTTTGATAGTTTTATTATAATGTGCTTCTCTTTGGATTTACCCTTTTTGGAGTTTGTTGAACTTCTTAAGTGTGTGGATTTGAGAGGTTTTAGGCTCTTATTTCCTCAAATATCTTTCTGTTCCTTTCTCTCCTCTCCTAGAGCTCCCATTTGCATGGTTGTACATTTGATGGTGTCCCACAGGTGTCTCCAAAACTTCAAACATTCTCCAATCTTTACAAATACATTGTGTGGAAGACTTTTCCCTGCAACTGACAAAATGACTAAGATCTGTAGCTAGAATGAGGTGTGCATCAGGATGCCACATATGGGGATATAGGAGTGCCACATGGGAGACTAGTCCCCTAGAAGTTAACAAACTGGGACAAGAGCTCTGGGCCTCAAAAGCTATGGTGCTATCAGGGTGTTCTTCTGAAGTCCTCTGGTACTCTGAACGACGGAGGGCTCTTTCTAATAACTGAGTGACAGCTGTATGAAAAATGCCTGCACCTTGGTGGATGCTCCAAATAAAGTTGTGAATGAATGAGAACCACATAAAAAAGTCTGCTCAATAAAGTAGACAGCAGATGAGTTCAAAAAGGAGGAGGAGTCTCAGGTCTGCTGAAATCTAGTACTAAAATGACTTATTGAAAATGGCCGAAGCCCACGCGTAATTTCCAAAGCCCTGGAATAAGCCTGGGGGAGAGGAACTAAACCACTTTAGATGATTTTGGTCACCCCAGTGCCTTTTCATTATCTTGTCTGTTTCTGTGTGCTCTCCTCTGTCTTCCTCACCACAGTACTGCCTGTCTGTTCACTGACAGCTTAAGTCTCTTTGCCTGTATTCTCAGATGTGCCAGGAAGATGGATACTCTCATTAGCAAACATGAACTGACTGAAGTTACTCTCGGCTAGGCTCCATGCTGGGTACTGAAGATGCAGAAATGACTGGGGTGTAGTCCTCACCATGATGAAACTGAATTATAGTGAGAAAAATCTCATAAGGATACACAGAATGTGTACAAATTTAAGGCTTCCTTGAGGAATTCGAAAAAGTTATTCGTTCTTCAAAGCTTTATTGGACACCTAAAGGGGAACAGGCTCTGTTCTAGGACAAGAAATTCACTGAAGGACAAAACAAGCAAAATCCTTGCATTTAGGGAGCTTTCTTGTTTTGTATGTTTTAGGAGGTGAAGGAGCATACACAAATCAAGTAAGTGGGTAAATAAAGCAATTTTAGGTTATGTGAGGATTATGAAGGGGATGTATTATGTGTTTTTTTTTTTAATTTTTATTTCTTTAACGTTTATTTATTTTTGAGACAGAGACAGAGCATGAACAGGGGAGGGGCAGAGACAGAGGGAGACACAGAATCTGAAACAGGCTCCAGGCTCTGAGCTGTCAGTACAGAGCCCGACGCGGGGCTCGAACCCATGGACCGCAAGATCATGACCTGAGCCGAAGTCGGACGCTTAACCGACCGAGCCACCCAGGCGCCCCGGTTGTATTATGTTTTAATATAGCTAGAGAATAGCATTAGTCTGATGGAAAAAGAGCTACTTAATGTAAGAGGGTTAAGTCAAGTTTCAAATGGAGTCTCAGCAGGAGGTGGCTGTAGATAAGTCCTTATGCCTGTGTTTACAAAATAATTCAGAGCTATCATTTACTGTTTGTAAAACAATATAGTCCCTTTTCCAAACCATGTCAGCTCCATTATTTCCATTTGATCCCCACAGCTAACACATTATAGTAGTTCCATTATGGAACTTTGATTATTTACCTGAGTAATTTGCATCTTTTAAAATAATCATCATTTCCCCTTCTGGAAACAAACAAAAAGGTCAGTGACTTCTCACCTCACAAAATTGTTTGAGGATTCAAATTAGTAGGATCCAACATACAAGTGCTTACCATTGGAATATAATTTATTTCAATAAGTGAGGGTTTACTCTTAATCAGAAGAAGGTTACTGAGGGTCAACTATGTGTTGGAAATTATGGTAAGTGTTGAACCTTAGTTTCCAGAAATACCCAAATGGATGTAGGATACCCCCATATCAGAAATACTACAAAAGAGATTCCTATGTTGGGTTGGGTCACTAGATTGAAAGTTCTAAGGCAAGTATCCCCCTGACTTTTCTCTTACATCATTTTCAGGACCCAAGTTAGATGCCTAACTATGGATATTTATAGTAGATAATCAATCATGATGGATAGAATGAGTGGGTGTGTTCAATAACTTTGAACTTATTTGATGCCTCTGACTTCCCTACCACTATCATTCTAAAATATGATTGCTAGATTCTTCGACATTTTTCTGGAGCCTAGCATTTGGCAAAATCAATGATTCTTCACTTTTGAAATCAGGTAGTACCTATGCTAAGGTTTACTCCGAGGGAAGTGCTCTGGGACACCCACTGCCTCTCAACACACTGAAGTATAGAGAATGTATATGTCTCAATCAAGATACTTCTAGCTTCTGAAGGCCTCTAGAAGATTAGATACTGATTAAAATGTACCCAAAGAGTTTTTAAGAGCTCTTGCCAAGCACGCCTAGGAGCATATGAAAATAATTAATAGAATATATACCAAATCTGACCTACTCTAGGGATTAGGTGTTCTCCAAGAAAGAATTCCAGGATAGTTGGTTTGGGATAGTTTTTGTTCACTTTCCGTAGAGGAGCACTGTTTGTAGTGTTATTTGTTCTGTGAGAGGCAAGGGCTTGCCAAGCAGGACTCAGAGAGGAGAATTATGCATACTTAAAGCACCAAAACTGCAAAATAATCTTCAGTCACCATATATTTCAGTCTCCTGATGCTCACAGCTTTCTTGTATATTTTCTTAACCAAAAAAAAAAAATATTAAGTGGTGGTCTTTGAGCAAAAGTAGAATCATTTTCTTACCATAAACTTCGCACTGCTTTTCATAAAGTTCACATCAGAATAGCAGAGCCATTCCAAAAATTCAGGTGGCCTTCTGGAAGGACTTGCTGGAGGCTGTATTTATTTATTCCTACGTTTATCATCCCTACAGAAGCAATGTTGTGTGGATAGAGAAGCTCTAGGCATATTTTGCCAGGATCTCTCCCTGGGGCACAATGTCGGGTTTTTTGTTTCTTTGTTTTTTCAAAGTCTTTGTTTACATTGAGAGTGTATTGGATGATTGAAACCAGAACTTGGGATGGCTACTTGCTGTTTGAAGAGGCCAGACACCTGGAAACTGAAGGCTTGGGCTGTTGCCCTGGGCTCACCACTCCCAGCTGTTAGATCCTGGATACAACTCATCTCTCACAGCTGTTGTGCCCCCTTAACCATTAGCATGATACTACCCACCTCACAGAAATAACTGATTAATAATCATGGAGGAGCTTTAATAAAGCTGAAACAAAATTCAAAGCTACTCATTCTGTTATTTAAGAATTTTGAATTAATGGCTCACACCTAGTTTGTTTTATGCTCAGGATTCAAGATTTTAATCCAATCAGTCTGCATGCCATTGTTCTCTCTCTTCCATACTTTGCACATAAATGAGACTCATCCTAATCTTTGAACCTGCTGTTTCTTCTATCCTGAACCTGCCTCTACACAAGTCCTACATGTGCTTTGAATCTCAGTTTAAATCCCAGATTTTCATGACAACTTGGGATTAAATCTAGAATAGAGAAATAATTTGCCCAGTCTAAACAAGTGATTTAGCCACATGTGTTGTTGCATATACTTGCGATTTTCTTTGAATTGTCTGAATGCAATGGCTCCATATGACATTTTGAAAATTAGAAATCCAGTGGCGATGAAAATCTTTGGAAGTTTATGGATTTTGCTTGTCAGTCAACCTCTGTAAAACAGTTAAACACTGATATTCCTCAAAATAATAACTAATCTTCAACATGGGATGATGTTTTAGGGAATTGTATACGAGTTCTTTTGAAAAACATTTTGCTACAGATATCCACCAGTATAATTTTTCTTAATATTTAGGAATCATTTTTAGTCCATACCTCAAAAGTGAACCCTCAGCCTTGGGATGAGGATGTGTCCCCAAAGAACAACTGAAACACAAAACTCATTTTGCATAAGTATCATAAAATGATGCTATCAGGGATTGTCTCTGCAAGGAACTCAACTAGGGCTGATGTGAGGACAGTGGCAACACTCTCCACAAGAGGACAGCCAGTGTAGAGCTGGCTCTCTGGGCCTGATTAATCCATATGCAAGGTGACTTGTAGCACTTCAGACATTGCTTTTTGTCCTGATGCCTGGCAAGACTCCAGGTGGAGAAGAAGGGAGTCACTTACTTCTGCATTGTCCTGACCACTACAGAGACTATATCCTGTGTTGATTTTGTCCTAAAACGAGCCAAAGTCCAAAACTTCTCATTTCAGACTAAAGTCTGCAGAGGGGAAGTGAGGAAGTGACCTGGCTAAGGACCCACCATTTGTTAAAGTAACAGGACTGAAATCTGCATTTTTAAAATATCCATTTTAAGACTGGAGATATGAAATGTATTTCTTTTTTCCCCTAAAATGTAATATGAATTATATGTGTTCAAAAATTCCCAGAGGTTTCCTTTTCCTCATCACATTCCTGCCTGCACAAAATCTTAAGTTCTTAATGAGTACCGTCACAACAATGACATCCTACCTCCAGATCACAACTTCCCCCAAAGTTTCTAACTATGTCCATGCCTCTGTTCTTTTGATTTTGTCCTTCTCTTGGCCTGGATGACCCTACTGGACAATATCCTTTAATTATCAGCTCTGATACCTTACCGAGTTTTTCATAGCTCCTTTAGTTGATTGGGTTATTATCCTTCACTAATGGTTTATATTTTGCCTCTGGAGATAATCCTATTTCTCTTTTCCTTCCCCCTAAAATAGGATCATCCAGAATCTGAGAACCCTGTTTTTTCATCTTAAAAACTCCTGGCACCAATAAGCATCCTATAAATGTGTGTTTAATTTGAATCTGCCATTGCCCAAAGTCATAGATAAACTAGTAAAAAAAAAGAAGTAGAGCCCAGATCTTCTGAGCCCCAGTTCCTGTTCTCTTTCCATTCTAGCTTGAAAGGTGACTTTGACTTTAATTTTGACCTTGAATGAGGACATCTCTCCTGTCCCTCGCTTCACACTGGATGCTCCAAGCCAGCAGTGTATGCTGGATGTATAGTAAAGGGTGAAATCATCCTGTGCTCGTCCTGGAATCTTGGGAGGTCTCACATCCGGCAGTCCCAACTGTGAAGTCCAGACGCTCCATCAGCGAGTCTGTCTGGTGTTCTGAAATCCGTAAATGTCTTTGTCAGCCCAAACTTCTGCTGGACTAAACATAGTTTCTGCGCCAAGTTGCCCCTGTAATCCCACCCATCAAGTTCTCAGAATAGTCATGGAGCAATAATCGTTTCACCCACTGCGTCAGCATCTGAGATTTAATCATGCCCAGGTGGCAGGAGCATGCAGAGCAAGATGCAAGGACAAGAAGAAGACATGAGGACCTGCCCCAAGGTCCGGTCCCTGCAACTCCAATGCCTAAACGTCAGAAACTCTAATCAGTTTCTGCCTTCCCTTCCAGGGGGTCATGAGGTATTGACATGAATCACTTGCATTTTGAAATCCAAAGTTCTGCAGTTTCCAGTGGGAACTGTTTCACTTGCCTGAGAGCAACAGGAGAGTCATAGACCTCATGCTGGAGCTTCCTGGACTTTGCTGGCTGGCTAAAAGACAGGTTTGAAAAGATTTGTGTGGGGTCCTTAGAATTTCCTACCTAAACTGGGGCTTCTTGGCAAACCTGGAGGAAGCTTTTCCACTCTCTAATACCCGGCTCCCCAGAAGGACCTGTGGAGAATACTACTCTGTGGAATAATAATAGGTGTTTTGAAGAGAAAGCTAATACTGCTAAATAAGTTTGGGAAACACTAGATTAAACCAGATAACTCTCTCTGTTGCTACTTTTTAGCTGAGGAAAACCTTTATGTTCATAATATATTTCCTAATTGCCCCAGAGGACAGACTGTGTGGCTTATTTGACCATTGAAACACTTTTTCCACCAACACTGTGGTAGAACTAATGGTAACTGGAATTCATTTAAAAATAAGCAAAACAAAATAAAACAAACAAAAAACCCCCAAAGAGACCAAAAAAGTCTCATCTAGTCCTGCTATTCTTTTCTTTTCACACCAGCCTTGTGTAGCCACTTCCTTTACATTTTCTTCTGTTTTATTTCCCTTTAGTTTATTTATTAATTTTATTAGTTTATTTATAGAAACTATCTGCCAGTTTCTTCTTTTAAAAAAAAATCTATTTTTAACATTGCTTCCATGTGTTTGGAGTGGAAAGAGCAAGGGGCTTGAATTTAAACAAATATGAATTTGAGTCTTTGCTCTGAGTCTTAATTGTGTGACCTGGAACAGATCTCTTTATTTTTAGTGCCTTTAACTTACTCCTCTGTAAAATGAAGAAGAGAATATACTCAGCTCCCAGGATTGTTTCAAGACTGAGATAGATAGATAGATAGATAGATAGATAGATAGATAGACAGATAATATATGAAGCACAACAGATGCTTATAAGTATATGTGAGGCACCATTTATATTATTGCTATTGTATTGACATCAATATTTGCAATAGAAACAGAACTCAGATGTCTTTGAAACATCTTACCGCATACATGTAATAAGATTGATCAGTGCTATTTTAAGTCACAAGACAGAATCAGAAGGTTTTATACTCTCCACCTGTCCTCCCAAAAAGTTATTCTAATTGTTGTTGATTATTTAATGCCGAATTCCCCATCTGGGGGGCTGTAGTTACAAGTCATGTGGGGGTACTCTTGAACCCCTAAATTTTTGTGCTGGCCAGAGCCCTGGACTTGTCACTTCTGTCCTCGAAGCAGCCTCTCAGTTAACTTTGTGTTTTGCATAAATATGACAGTTATTAACTCGAGGCACCAAGATATAAAGCCATGTTATGAAATGTACTGGTTGTTGTCATGATGTCACAAACACAGTCATGATGGTACAACCAATTCTTGACAAGTGATCAATTTAAATACTTACATTTTATTCACAATCAACCAAGGTTCAAGCCAGGACAGGGACACTGCTTGTTTGGGGTGTGCTATATTAGGGAAAAAAGGTTAGAATAGTCGTAAAGACCCTTTAGACAATGAGATAACTGGATTTTGTAAATTGACTCCAACACCTGGCTAACTGCTTGACCCTGAATTTTGCAGTCTCTCCTTGCTCTACTTTATTACTTAGAAACAAAGGCTAGAGCCTCTTCCACTAGCATCAATTTCCCCCTCAGAGGGAGTTGGAGGTCCAGCAGACAAACTATGAAGAAAGTTAACGTTTCAAGGGCACAGGGAAGTGGCTGAAGGGCTCTCTAGTTCCTGTGACTCTGTTTTCAAGGGTTTTAGAACCAGAAAGGTTTAAATTAAAATCCCAACTCTGGGTCTGTCCCTGAGCCCTGGTGATCCATTCACTAAATTGAGACAGTGAAAGGAAGGAGTCTGGTGATAAATGCGGAAAAACATTTTACAAATGGTAAAGTGCTGTGAACATGTGAATTGTTGTATTCTACTGGTCTGGATCTGGAGGGCTGGTTTGGGCAAATGGAGACTGAGCCAAAAAGGCAGCATTTCCAACTCAGGCCTTACTTCTGGCCCCCTGCCTTTCCCATTTTCACATTCGCACGTCGGGGCTCAGACTGAGGGGAACATGCCCTAGAGACTGGTGGTTTCCATTAGAATACAAGCTCTACATTCCACGGCAGGATTTCCAGCCTCAGCACATGTTGGCCCAGACTCTGCAACCCCCCTGCCCCACTCCCCCACATTGCTATCAGTCCCCCTGGGGACAGCTTCTTGCAACGTGTTGTTTTGTCTGTCCCCTGTTGCTACAGCAATCCAAAAAAGATTTGTGTTTCCAATTCCCTGAAATGGAGACATCTGCATGCAATTTTGAAAATCCTTGTCAGGGTCCTCGTTTACTGTTTTGATCAGCTCTCTCTGACATGTGGGCAGAGTCTCCAGAGAAGTTCAAAGGGAAAAGACCCTCTAGGCAAACAAGTGCTTCCCATAAGGGGAGCCTTCCTATGGATTCCTTTTCCCTGTGGAATAAAAGCATGAGGCAAAACCATGAACGCTCAGAAGCTAACTCCAACCCCCACTCTCCCTGCCCAGGCCATAAAGAATAGGGGTCAAATTAAAAGGCCCAGATTAGAACCCCCTTGAAGTTCATTTTTGTGAAGCAGGTTGTGTCCTGAATTTCCACGTAAACCCATAGAGTCCTAAAATTCTGCCATTTACACATGCCCTAGTTTGAGAGGTGACAGACGTGATGTTTAGTACTGGACAACAGAAATCCTGGGTTTTGCTCCTCATTCCAATTAACCATGTCATCTAAAGTGTCAGAATTTCATCTGGGCTTCAGTTCTCTTGTAAGTTGAGTTGGTTGGATGTTCATGGCCTTTTTCAAGTCTAAAATAGGTCAAGATGGGCCATGAGAGGGGCTCCTATATACCTGCTGACTCTGGGCAGAAATAATTTATCATTTTAATCACTGGACTATCTCTGAGATAAGGTGGGGAAGGAATATTGTTTTTTAGCTCCACAATGGAGTGGAAGATTCATCTAGATCTGAGAGTCAAATAGACCTAAATTCGAGCCCTGGTATGCCACTTTTGGGGAGTGGGAGCTGGGCCAATTTATGTAAGGCCTCTAGGATATTGGCAGCAACTTCATAGATATCATGACAAATAGGTAAAGTAATGTATGCAAAGTATAATGCATGGTACATAGAACAAGCAACATTTATATAATTTCCCATTCCTCTACTTTTTGCAATCTATCAGCTTTCTTCCCTCAAAGCTATTCCAAATCCAAGCATAAACAGTCATTTAAAGCCCTTAATGCATATCTATATACAAGCATATATGCATATTATATCTGGAAAGTCACCCATAGCATACCCATACTATGACTTCTTAGTTAATTAGTGTTAAAACTTGTGAGAAACAAGGTAGGTTTGTTTTTTAAATGTAATTTAACCTCCCCCCACTGCCACCCCGGGGACCTTATAAAATATATTCAGTTCTTTCTTGAGTACCTGAGCATTCCAAATTCCTGTTTTCTTCTTGGATCTTCAGAAACAGCATTTATATTATTTTATTACTTTTAATATATGTAACATATGGATGCTCTTGTCCATCCTCTATGGAATATTCCATATGAATGAGCTCTGGGTGATGTTCTTCCATATCCCTCCACTTCACCAACTGAGCCAGAGGGCTGTTACGCCTTTCACTGCTGTCAAATATTTTTCCATGAGAAGCCCTTCCCCCTATTCCTAACATGATGCCTCATGTTTATGGCAGTCCAGGTTGGTAGAATTTTTGTTAAGACAGCAGTTCATGGACTGTGGCACCAGATAAGTTTGGGGGCTTTAGTTTAGTTTATAAATACCATTTGTTTGAATGGCTCTGAAGCCTTTTGTTTCTTTTCTCCTTTGCCATATCCCAGATTTGTGAGATTACTAGAGAACAGAGTCCTTGGTGGGTTCATTTTCACCATATTTATGGCTCAAAGCCCATGAGTTTTAAGGGCTACTGTGTTTCCCATTGCTGCTGTGACAAATGACGACAAACTAAGTAGCTTGAAATAACACACATTTATTATACTATAGTTCCAGAGCTCAGAAGTTTAGAATGGGTCTCAGTGGGCTAAAATCAAGATGTCAGCAGGACTGGGTTCCTTTAGGAAGGTCTAGAAGAATCTGTGTCCTTGCCTTTCCCAGCTTCTGGAGGCTGCTGCCCTCCTTGGCTCAAGACATCCTCCTCTATATTCGAAGCTAGCCACATGTGTATTCAAACCTCTTACTTTCTGCTTGTCACCGCAGCTTCTGTCTTCATATCGGGTTCTGTGACTGTGACTCTTGCCTCCTTTGTATAATGGCCCTTGTGATTAAACTGGGCCTGCCAGCATGAACAACCTTCCCATTTTGACCCTTAACTTAATCACATCTGCAAAGTTCTTTTTGCCAATTAGATACCGTAGTCATAGATTTTGAGGATGAGGACATGGACATCATTAGACAGCCTTTATTCCCCACCACTGCAGTTATGAAGGTAAGATTGTCCTGAGTGATCTCTATTCCAGTGCACTCCGTCTTGTCCACCCAACCAACTTAGCATCCTGGGGACTGACCTTTGGGAGACTTACCTAACTAGACTGGTGTTTCTACTGGGCCAGCCAAGAAGACACTTCTACCTCTCCAGCCATAACAGTGTGGGTGCCTGACTTCTTTGGCTCAGCATCCTAAATTTGAATCTACTCCTTCCAGTTCTTGTAGAAAACTAAGCAGGTTTTCCCATTGACATCCATACCAGGCATGTCTAGATATGACATCTAGATATGGTACCTGGCTCTGTGGCTGGCCCAGAGTGGGCAGACAAAAATACTACGTTTTCCCAAACTGGAAAAAAAAATGGACAAACACCCCAGAATTGGAGACTTCTTTGCTACTGGTGACTGATCCAGTAAGACACCTATACTGGGGAGAATAATCCAATAGCTAATCTTTACTAGGTTGTTAGTTTTTTGCCAGTTACTGTCTTGGGTGTGGATACATATTATCCTTTTACTTCTATCCACTCTATGACGTTTTTACTATCATTAGTCCCCTTTTATATGTAATGAAACAGAGGCTTAAAGAAAAGAGTTGACCAGGTTAAGACAACTAGAAAGATTTGCTTCTAAGATCCTCCAGTACTTCCTAATCTTTCAGAAGATTGACTACATCTGGTCTTTGTCCACATACCTGTTCTTTATGCTCACTCCCTAGGTGATGGCACCAGGTCCAATCACTTTAAAAACTATTTATATATTAAATATTCTTAAACTTAAGTCTCCAGCCTGAATCTCTCCAAGGAACTCCAGACTCATGTCCAACCACTCATTTATCACCTTGATTTCAAGGTCCATTAGACATCCTCAACATATGACCAAAACCATGGGGCACCTGGGTGGTTCAGTCAGTTAAGCGTCCGACTTCAGCTCAAGTCATGATCTCACAGTCTGTGAGTTCGAGCCCCACATCAGGCTCTGTGCTGACAGCTCGGAGCCTGGAGCCTGCTTCCGATTCTGTGTCTCCCTCTCTCTCTGCCCCTCCCCTGCTCATGCTCTGTCTCTTTCTGTCTCAAAAATAAATATAAACATTAAAAAAAGTTTAAAAAAAAAACATATGACCAAAACCAAATGCCATTTCTTATTCTCCCCCCATATGCTCCCCACCCCAAGTGGCTTTCATCTTAGAAAAATGTGACCATCATCCAGTGGTCACTTTTTACACCTTTACATACCATCCATCAGCAAATTCTATCCTATCTACTTTTATAATATCTACAGAAGCTGAGCACTTTTGACCATCTAGGTCTAAACTGGGATGTCCAATAGAGATATAATGTGAGACACACAAGTGATTGTAAATTTTCCGGTAGCCACATTAAAAAAGTAAAAAAAAAAAACAAAAAAAACAAAAAAAAACAACCCCATTCAATAACATATTTTAATAACACTAACACATTTACTAATGTTTCATTTGAGCAATTTTTTAAGTTTATTTTTTTTTGGGAGAGAGAACAGGGAGAGGCAGAGAAAGCGAGCGAGAGAGAAACAGAGACAGAGACAGAATCCCAAGCAGGCTCCACTCTGTCAGCACAGAGCCCAACATGGGGCTTGGACTCAGGAACTGTGAGATTATGACGTGAGTCAAGACCAAGAGTCAGATGCTTAACCGACTGAGCCACCCAGACACCCCTGAGCAATTATTTGAAGAAAACATTATTATTTCCTCCACATGTGATCAATACAATATAAATATTATTGAGGCATTTTACATTGTTTATTTTCTATGAAGCCTTTGAAGTTTGATGTACACTTAACACTTACAGCGCATGTCAGTTTGAGTGAACCCTGTTCCAAGTGCTCAGTAACCATATTTGGCCAGTGGCTTCTTTGTTAAACAGTGCAGATCCAAGATCATAATCCCCCTAGAATTCTGTCACAACCTCCTGACAGTCTTTGGTGCTTCTGCTTGAATTCCCAAGTGTATGATTCACACAGCAGCTTAATTGATCTCTTTAAAATGTAAATCACATTATGCCACTCTTTTGCACAAAGTATCTCCAAAGGCTTCCCATTACCAATAAAGTAAAATTCCGCAGTCCTTCCATGACTGGTCCCTCGCCAACTCCTTGACAATTTTCACACCCTGCTCTTTCTTACTCTGCTCTAGTTCGCTGGCTTTACCAGGCACAGCTGATGCTCCATCCGTATCCCTTTGAGCCCCTCTGTTGGTTCTCTGTGCTCATCTTCCACCCTTGGAGAGCCATTTCCTTTAAAAGATGACCCTGGAGACCTTTTTTAAAGGGCTGCCTTTGTGTGCCTGGAACTAGCCCTCTTGCCTGTGCAGCCAGAGGCCAGGGGAGTTTACTTTCTCCCTGGCTCCTTGGTGTGTATAGTATAATCTCCACAAAAGATCAAGCTAAGGCTGGGGCTTGGCCTGAATTCTCAAACTTTCCTCCTCTACCTTCCTGACTCCCTTGCAGGTTACTCCTGAGAACACTTCCTTAATGAATCATTTATAAGGAAACCTGAGCAACCCAACCTAAGCTGCTGTAGACCCTCTGCTACATCAGGGCTGCCTTTGTACTTGCTGTTCCTCAGCCTGCACCTCTCTTCTCCCGGAGAGAAACATGGCTCGCTGCTCTCACTTCATCTGGGTCTCCGCTCAAACATTGCTGCCTCTACAGAAGACTTCTCTGGCACACCTGTGTGTTTCTCCCTGTCTCCTCCCGGCTTCCCTTTCACGTAACATTCATCACCATCTGTCATATATTATATAAGTGGGGTTTGTTCTTGTTGCTTGGGGTTTGCCTCTTTCTCTCACTGGAATATAAACTTCATGAAAGAAACAACTTTGTTTTGTTCGCATACCAGCCCCAATATTCAGAGGCTTGTGTGCTCACGAACAGTGATAAATATGTATTGAGTTAATAAATGAATGCATGAGCGACTGAACTAGTGGAGACAGGACCACACTGGACAGTAGAATTCTAGAGTTCACACCCATGTGTTTAAAAAGCCTAATCTACAAAGAGTGTTCAAACTATTAGGGTACATATGTTCCTCAATCAGCATGTGGCATCACTCATTATCTGTGCCAACTGCGGCACCTTCACCTGCCTCTGTACCAAGGGAGATGGCCCTATTTCTTAGGGCAGTGAGAGAAGAAGCATACGTTATTCTCCTGAAACACTACCAGCTCTTAGGAATCTTAGCTTCTTACTTTCCAAGTCCAATTTTGGCTCTAACCAGTAGTGCAAACAACATTAACCAATGTCAGACTGAATCCATGAAAAGTCAGGTTGAATAAATGAAATAAATGTGACATGCCTAGCACAGTTCCTGGCACATAGGATGCTCTTTAGTCCGAGTGGCTATAATTATCATGGCAATTATCTGCACCCTGACATTTTACTTCAAATCTGAGTCTGTAACTCAGTTACATCAATGTGAAAGAATGAGGTCTGGTAGGGAACAGAACAGAGACTCAGGGGGTGGGAAGCAGATAAAATATGCAGTGCCACGTTTCTAGGACTTTGCGTGCTAAGCATTGACCCCTGGAACCTGCACAGCAGAGGCGAGAAGTAACAATGAAGGGGAACATGTGATTTCCCCGGAGGAAAAGAATTATCATCTCTGTGGCTTTAGGAACAACGCTGCTCAGTAAACTTTGCTGGTAGTTTGCAGCCTGTCTGAAAAGACTAGCACATTCTTCCAGTGCCCCAGCCAATATTGCTTTTGGAATAGAGATTATTGGCAGATGTGAAAAGACAACTAAAATAGCTTAGAAATGAGCTTACTCCTGCACGAATCACCCCAACCTTTTCCTGTTTCAGTACATCAATGCAGGGAGCACGTTCTCTGTCTTTAAATGTCAATGAGCTTAGGAGTCATTTGATTCACCAAAAAAATGCAGTCAAATGATAAATGATGATCGCATTAAAATCATTCATATTAATATCAAAACTGCAAGCAACATAGCAAAATGCCACGACATTCCTGAGAAATGAATACCAACCATGTTCCTGCTCTACCAAGAAACTGTGCTCCTGGGAATGAGTTCCAGAATACGCACTTTCCTTCAGTCCCCTGATGTCACAGTCCTCAGGATGTGGTGCTAGGGCTTGGAGGGAGTGGTGAAATGGGCAGCTCGAGGCTCATGTGTATTGTCTGGTATTGTCCTATTGCTGACGTAACAAATGACCACAAACACAAACAAGTTTTAGTGGCTGATACCAACAAAAATTAATTATCTGACTCTTCTGGATGGCAGAAGTTTCAAATGAGTCTTGCAGAGCTAAAATTTACGTGTCAGCAGGGCTGTGTCCCTTCTGCAGGTTGTAGGGGAGAATCCATTTCCTTGCCTAATCCATCTTCTGGAGGTTACACTCATGTCTTTGCCCTGGCCTCTTCCCCATCATCAAGGTCAGCAGCATCTTAGGA
Organism: Acinonyx jubatus; assembly: GCF_027475565.1. Classification (NCBI taxonomy): domain Eukaryota; kingdom Metazoa; phylum Chordata; class Mammalia; order Carnivora; family Felidae; genus Acinonyx; species Acinonyx jubatus. The sequence goes on from NC_069391.1 coordinate 18,927,212, forward strand.
TCTCTCTCTCTCTCTCTGCCTCTGTCATCACACTTCCCCTAACTCTGACATTCCCTTTTATAAGGCCCAGCTAGATAATCTAAGATGATCTACTCATCTTAAAGTCTTTAACTTAATCATATGTACAAGGTCCTGTTTTCCCAGTAAGGTAACATATTCACAAGAAATAGGATATTTATTCCCAAGTTCCAGGAAATAGTATGTGGACATCTCTAGGGACCATTCTGCCAACCATACTCCCCACTATAATACCTCCCTTATTTATTCTGTATTTTCTGCTCCTTCTTCTGCAAATTCTGAACTCTCCTACACCACAAAGGAGTTGCCCAAGCACTGTGTTAAGATATTTCACCAAATTTTAACTTGGCTTCCACCTGCACTAGGCTGTGTCCGTAAAAATGATCCCAGCTCTCATGCTGAGCCTTAGCTCAAGAAAAGCAAGACTGCCAAAAATGTAAGATGTACATTGTCCAAACCCTTTGTCAAGCCATTTTCAGTAATTCTATACTGACCTACCTTTCACTTTCCATTTCCATATATGTCCCTTTTCCCACCCCCCCCTTTTCTTTTTTGCCCCTGTCCTTTTTTGATTTTGCTTTTCATGTCTCCATAGTCCCCTTTTCCCTATTTGTTCTCCTTTTTAAAAACCTTAGTTACCTTTGTCTTGGTTGGAGTTAGGCTCGGTCTGTACTGCAGTCTGTCTCCTCTACTACAGTAGTCTGGATAAAATCCGTCTTTCCACCTTCAACAAGTGTCCAGCTCTGTTCCCGCCCCCCTTTGGCACCTCTATCACAGCAAATATCAGAAAGAGATGTAACATAGGCCTTTTGCACTTCTGTGTGATATAGAAGAATCACATAGAAACTGTGTTTTCACATAGAAACTTGGGTCTGAGGTTTTGAGCTGCTGAGAGATCAAGCAAGCTTACCAAGGAAGAAGGAGTTTTCAGGGGGATAGAACCACACCACATGACTGATATGCCAGGAAGGGGGATGATGTGTATTGAAGTCTATGGAATATTATCAGAGAAACTTTGTGGAAGAGATGGGTTTGAGTTAACACTAGAAAAATTATCAAAATCTCCTGATGGGGGAGTTAAAACAAAGGAATGGAGGAATGGAAGGGCAAGAGAGCTCTTCCTAGTGCATCTGTTATTCTTCAGTATTAAAATTCAAGAGAATCAGGAAGCACATGATAACCTTCTATATGAGGATACCTGAAAAACTCCTCATTTTTTTCAATTGCCATTTTCTTTGCTAGTCAGTCACTTTTAGAACCCACCCTTCCTTATTCTCCATTGTTCTATTGCTCATTCCTTCTTTATTTCATCTTTGCAAGGCTTCCTCAAGCGATTGCTTATACTCTCCACCAATATACAGTGTCTAGTGGCCTTGCCACCATAGGGACAGTAGTCCTGTTTTCCAGTTACCTGTGCTGTCTTCCTCCTAGTGTGAGTGATCAAAGTCCCCAGACACAATAACCTATAGTTAAAGGTCCAAAGCAGCTTTGTTTCTACTGTTAATAGTATTTGCTACACCTGGGATTTCAGAGCTAGGACGGATGATGAACTCTTTGCCTGATTTCTTCTGGATATCTATATTTCTGTCAAAATATTCCTTCCATGCTCACAAACAGAGTGGAATGATAAATGTTACAAAAGTAGGCATGACTCCTTCCTTGAAGGCTAATCTGCTTCAATCAGGACTTTATATAGGAGCAAGGCTTACTAACAACCCAAATCCATGGGTAACATGGAATCAACCTTCAGATGAATCCTTTACAGCTTCTTACAGTTTTACAGTCTGGCCACCAACAAAGACCCCAGTCATGCATTGTTAATTTCTTAAAAAGCCAAAGTGTCTTCTCTGAAAATGCTCTCACATCTGAATAACAGCTGGTTATCCACAAAGAAATACATATTGATTAAATTGTTAACACATTAGCTAGCAAAGAACCAAATATGCACACAAAAAGAGAAAAGATAGTATTAATTTCCTTCTCTCCATAGTCTGTAAGGGAATAGTGGTAAAATAAATATAATGCCATACTTTTATAAAAGCACAATGAGAAAACAGGAAGAAAATCACCTAGGTAATCAAGGAAGGTATAACAGAAGAAGTTCGAGTTAAAGCAGTTCTTCATGGTGAAATGGTATGAGTTTGCTTAGTATGGGATTTTGAGGGGAAGGGCATGATGAGACAAGTGAATAGAATTACAAAAGCCCATAAAAATAAAAGAGTATGATGTATTGATGAAATGCCAGTAGTTCAGTGCTTTGGACTTTGGGTACAAAGACGCTCTTGGTGAGAAGTAAAATTGGCAAAGGAGAACAGGATAGATCATGAGAAACTGCACATGCTGCATAGGTGATAAGAAGGTACTTAAAAGACTTCACTGAGCCACTGTGCTGCTTGTGCTGGGCACAAAGAATGACTGTACCTGGATTTGTAACTGAAATGATGGCCTTGGCAAGCAGTGTGAAGGATGATGAAGAACACAGTGAGACTGAACAGTGAAGCCAAGAGATTGAATTCCAGGCTTGTAAAATAGCCTCAGCAATAGTCTAAACACTGGAAGTGTTCATAGTGAAGAGGAACTGAATATTCAAAAAAAGAAAAACAAATTTAGAAAGTAGAATAGACTGGACATGGAGACCAGTTGATGGTGAGGAATGAAAGAGTGGGGAAAATTTTCGGTTTGAGTTACTGGGAAACATTGGTGTTGTCCACTGAAGGAGAGGCAATAGAAGTAAAGTTTTCTCCAAAGATGTATTCCACCATTGACTTATAGAGTTGGTTGGAAGTAGCTCTTACAACTAGATATATCTCATAACCATTGGAAGGCTGTGACTTCTTGCAAAGCTCCCCTGTAGGAAGCAGGCATCTCTTTGATGCCTACAGTACTTAAATGGATGGAAATGCTCAGATTGTCTGGAAAATATTTCATCATGAGAAGTGATCTAAGTGTGAAAGTGTCTATTGGGAACCAGCCCCAATTCCCAAACTCCTTGAAGCCTTTTCCTCTCAAGAGGAAAGTGAAATAAGTAGTATTTACTTCTCCCCCGCAGGGTCAGGAATTTTGCAAGAAGAAATGCTGGGAATAGTTAATTCATCTAAGAAAGTGAATCCCAACAAGGACGGCAGTGGGCCATGAATCACTGCTTCTAAAACTGAAAGAAAATTGGAATGGAATCTGGCTGGAGTATAGGCTTCCACTGCCCTGATAATGTGAATCCCCCTGATTGGTGACTCTGAGCCAGACAATGGGAAGAAAAGAGCTCGGCCAATTGAGTGCTGCATCTTTTTCTGACCCTTCTAAGGTATGTGGATTCATTTCAAAGTGAGAAATAACCAAGCCCCAGGGCAAGGTCAAAGCTTAGAGATGATCTCTAAATCTTATTTCGTGAAAGAGGAAGTTTGGAATTTAGGAGATATTAAGAGGCTTGCCAAAGATCGAACAGTAATTTGGAGGTAGAATCCAGTTGATTCACATGATTGACAAATTTTGAAGGACTTGAATTAGCATATAACTGGACATCTATGAATGAGTAGCACTCAGTTTGTACTTGCCCTATGTGAGGGTGTATTCCAAATGCAAGACATCTCAAGTAACAATGATAAGTTCAGGTCCGTTCTAGAATACAAAAATATTCAAGAATAGGTGGGGTATAATAAAATTTTCACTTCTTACATCTATTTTTATTATTGAAGACTCTATTCATCAGTTCTTCAACGTGTCTCTCTACAACAAAAACGGGAGCCCTTCAAAGAGCCTACAGTATCCTTGGAACCCACAGAATTACCACCAGCATGACCACCACCACCATCATCATCATCATAATCACTGGTAATGATTATTTCGTGTTTTCTGCATGGCAGGAGCAGCACTAAACATTTTACGTCCACCATCTCATCTAATCATCTAATTCTCATAATTATCTTGTGAAGCTTGTGTTATTATCTCCATTCTACAGAAGAGAAAATTAAACTTAGAAAGAAGTAATGTCCAGTGTCACATAGCAAGGCCTGCATTAAAGGTTGTAAGAGAGAGGACTTTGAGGTCATATTCACCAAACCTCTGCATACTTTTCAGCCACAGGATATTAATCCAGTTCCTGCTTGAACTCAGTTTGGGATGGGGGTTCGTTGCCACCATGTACAATTTATCTTCATTTCAGACACCTGTAACTGTTTTTCTTATAATTAAGCAGAACTCAGGATCCTTGCAACATTTAAGCATTAGTCCTGCTCATGTTCTCTTGATACCCACAGAAGAGTTCAAATGTGTGTTCCATCTGGAAGTTGTTCAGATGTGTGAAGACACAGTCTTTTCTCTCCAATATTTAGTTTCTTTCAGTTATCTTGTATGTGTCCTGACTCCTGGATCTCTTACCATTTCTCTTATTCTCTCTCAGAATTTCTCTTTCAATCATCAGGAATTCCAAAAACTCCAGAGGTAGAACAACGGTCCTGTGTAGAGCAAAATTAATAGCATGACTTTAAATTTTGTATTAATGTTTATTTATTTTTGAGAGAGACAGAGACAGAGCGTGAGTGGGGGAGGGGCAGAGAGAGAGAGAGAGAGAGAGAGAGGGAGACACAGAATCTGAAACAGGCTCCAGTCTCTCAGCTGTCAGCACCAAGCCCGAAGCAGGGCTCCAACTGGGACCAGTGAGATCATGACCTAGGCCAAAGTCGGATGCTTAACCCACTGAGCCACCTAGGCATTGCGTGACTGTAAAAGAGTCTGCTTAGAAGAGAAAAGGTATTAGGGTTAAATCTTGATTTTGTGTTTTGCTTATGTGAGTTCCTTACCCTCTCTGAACCTCAGTCCTCACCTGTTAAATAGAGATAATGATATTTCACCCATTGTATAATAGGAACAAAATAAAATAATGTATACAAAGAATATCATGTTGCCTAAAACTGCTCCAAACAAATCAAGTCTAAGAAAGAAGAATATTGTATTGTGTTTGGAGGTAATAAAAATTTCAAAAAAAAACAATGGTTTAAAATTATTGATAAAGGACTTCACCTGCAGCAAGATAGACTAGACCTAATTTTCTCCTAATAAGTACAACTAAAAATTCTAGACATTATACATAAGACACACATAACATTCTGAAAGTTGAAGGTGAGAAGGCAGGCAAACCAGGGACCTCAGGACTCAAAGGAACAATAGGATGATGGATACGCTGGATTTTCTTTTTGCCTCCTCTATATAAAACTGGAAGATGAAGAAACCAGCAACCTGGAAATGCCAATGGACACAGACCAAACAGCCCCAACAGAAGCTTATTCTCTCAGTCAAGGGACCAGGAAAGGGACAGGAAAGCAAGATGTAAAGATTTTAGGCAATAACAAATCTACAGCCAAACACCACAGAAAAACTATGGCACACCGACACCCACACCAACAAATGCCAAGCAAGGAGCAGCCTAGATTTCCATCCTCATAGCACTGTAACAAAACACCCCCATCTAAGTCTGGGGTGATATCAGAGAAGGCTTTTCATCCCCCACCATCCAATTAAGAGCCATCCTACTTATGTCTCTTGGGACCATGCAGGAAGCCTGAATTTCTCCACCAACTCACCATTCTCCTCCCTACCAGGATAATGCTAGAGGAAGCCTAGTGGGGGGAGTCAGGATTTTCATCACCCAGCATAGTGAAGGCACCCCCACTGAAGTTACTATGGAAATAGCATAAGGAGCCAAATTTATGCCTAGCAATAATGATGAACCTCTCAAATCTTGGTTATCAACAGAGACCAAGTGGGGAACCTGGACTTTTACCTCCATCTGGCAGTAACAAAGTTGTTACTCCTCTCCCTCCCTGGCCAGAACAGTATCAGATAAATCCAGTTATTATTTAAATAAGACCCAAATTTTACAATGTAATCTCCAGATTTCAATTGAAAATCCTCTTCATACCAAGAACCAAGATGATTTTAACTTGAATGAAAAATGACAATCAATAGATGCCAAAATTGAAGTGACAGAGATGTTAACATTATCTGCCAAAGATTTTAATGCAGCCCTAATAGAAATACAGTAATGGGAAATTAAAAATAGTCTTTAAACAAATGACAAAAGAGAAAGACTTAGAAAAGGAATAGAAGTAAAGAAACAAATGATAATCCTAGAACTGAAAAATATAATCCTGAAATGGGAAGATCAGGGGATAGATTCAAAAGCAGAAGGGAGAACACAAAGGAAAGAATCAGTAAATGGGAGATAGAACAGTAGAAATTTCGTAATCTAAAAAGCAATCTAGGAAGGAAGGAAGGAAGGAAGGAAGGAAGGTAGGAAGGTGAATAGAGCCTTACGGACTGATGGCACTGAAAAGAAAAATAGACAAATTTGTAACTAAAACTGAAGACTCAACACTTCTTTTGCAACAAGTGATTGGTCAAATAGAAAATCAGGAAGCATATAGAAGTATTCACATCATCAAACAATAATATCTAATCAACATTTAGAGAAAACTCCAACCAACAACAGCAGAATAGGTATTATATTCAAGTACCCAAGAAATATATACCAAGATAGACCATCTTCTGGGACAAAAACTAAACCCCAACAAATTTAAAATAATTGAAATCATTCAATTTCTCTTACCAGAGCAGAATCAAACTAAAAATAAAAAGCAGAAAGAGAACTGGAAAATCTCTAAAGACCTGGAAAATGAATGATACACATCTAAATATTTCATGGGCCAAATAAGGAGGTCTCATGAATATTAAAAAAAAAAATACATTGGACTGAATGAAAATTAAAATATAGTATATCAAAATTTGTGGGACACAGCTACAAAAGGGCTAAAAAGGAAATTTATAACATTAAATGAATACATTAGAAAAGAGAAAAGGCCAAACTGAACCCAAAGGAATCAGAAAGAAGGGGAAAAAATAAGAATATATCAATGAAGTTGAAAACTTCAAAAATCAAATATATGAATGAAGTTGAAAACAGAAAAATAGTATAGAGATCAATTAAAAATCTTTTAAAAAAAAGTCCAATAAAATTAGCAGGACTTTAGCAAGATTGACAAAAAGAGAGAGAGAGAGAGAGAGAGAAAGAGAAGACAAATTACCAATACCAGAAATGAAATAGGGGATAACACCACAGAACAAGACAGAACAGACATCAAAAAGATAATAAAGGAAGGCTATAAACAACTCTAGACACATAAATTATTTTCCAAATTATTATCCATTGTGAAATAGATAATTTGTGGAGCCTTATAAACATTCAGAAAGTTAAATTTGTGCATGAAAAAATCAGTATCATTAGCAACTAGGAAAATGCAAACTAAAATCACAATGAGGTATCACTACATATCTATCAGAATAGCTTGAGTAAAAATAATGACAACATCAAATGCTGGCTAGGATAAGGAACTAAATTGCTTATGTATCGCTATTGGAAATATAAAATGGCTTAGTTATTCTGGAAAACATTTTGGCAGTTTCCTAAACAAACAAACAACCAAACAAAAAACAAGCCTTAAAACCCTAAGCATTTAACTACCATTTTGCCCACCCATTTCACTCCTGGGCATTTAACCCAAAGATGTGAAGACTTAAATTTATGAGAAAAAGAAAAGAAAAACCCTGCATACTAATGTTTATAGCATCTTTATTCATAATAGCCTAAAACTGGAAACAATCCAGATGTCCTACAACAGGTGTATGTGTAAACAAATTGTGGTATAGCCACACCATGGATACTCAGCAAAAAAAAGAAACACACTATTAATACATGAAACAATCTGACTACAGTTAAATTATGCTGAGTTTAAAATAGTCAATCTCAAAATATTATATACTGTATTATTCCATTTTGTTATGACAAAATTATAGAAATAGAAAACAGATTAATAGTTGCCAGGGATTAAGAAGGCAGAGGTGAATTTTTATCTTTGCTCTATCAATGTCAATGTCTTAGAGGTGATATTGTCCTATAGTTTTGCAAGATGGTATCGTTGAGAGAAACTAGGTAAAGTATACATGTGTCTATTATTTCCTACAATTTCATGTTATAACTGTAATTATCTCAGTATAAAGCAGTTTATTAAAATTTATTGATAAGAATAAATTATATCTAATTCCTTGAAAATTGATTATCTGTGACATGTGTTCGATGTTAATATGAACAGGTGTTTCCCATTGTGATCTAGAGGGTATTTGTAGCTATTGTATAGGAGAAGGAATTTGTCATCATATGAATTTGGAAAGTGTTGGCTTATATATACTCCTCTTTTTCAAGAATTTTCAGAACCTTTATTATACTTTTCTGTCTTGTGGATTTTCAAGAGATTGGTAGAATAAACAACATTCTTCCTAATATCTTGATCACTGAGACTTAGCTCCTCTTCCCCTTCTCTCAAAAACACATGCTCAACACATCAGAAAAGCATTTATGAGACTCGTGTTCCATGGAATGCACTTAAAAAATGCCAGTGTCTACAGAATACGCTATTTGTTACTCTGACTTAATAACAGAAGTAAGGAAATTTTAAGAAGAAGCAATAACTTATAAGAAGTCATAAAAGCATAAAATAGTATAGACTTTTAGAGTCAAGACTGAGGACATAGGAATGTGCAGAGAGCTTGCAGGAGGTATGTCTGGAGGGGTGTCAACTGGCCAGATCATGAAGGGACTTGAGTGCCAAGTGAGGGAGTTTTTACTTTGTCCTGGAAGCCATAGAGTCTCTGCCAAGACCCCTAGGCCCATCCTTTTGTTCTACAAACAAGGGCACTGAGACAGAATTGCCTGAATGGCCCATTTAACTATAGCTGTTTAGATTTGACTATACGAATTCTAAAACTGTGAGTGGAACATACAGACTATGATTAGTCTTTGACTTGGGTAATTACAAAGTACATACAGATAAGCTTCAATTCAAAACATCTCTGCATATATTCACAATACTCTGTATATAACCAGTAACTGTGAAGTCATTCTTTCTTAAGTGCCCTTATCTCACTGATGGGGCAACAACCCCAGAATAACAGAAATGAGATAAAACCCAGTCT